>NC_079194.1:58997247-59684779 GCF_029499605.1 Hyla sarda
TAGAGAGAGAGAGAGAGAGAGAGACATACATACAGCAGAGCAGTGTGTGTACTATTCATGCAGCAGAGCTGTGTGTGTACTATTCATGCAGCAGAGCTGTGTGTGTGTCTCACTGTCAGTGCTGTGTATAGGGGTAATATATATATATATATAGAGAGAGAGACATACAGCAGAGCAGTGTGTGTACTATTCATACAGCAGAGCTGTGTGTGTGTCTCACTGTCAGTGCTGTGTATAGGGGTAATATATATATATATATATATATATATATATATATATATAGACATACAGCAGAGCAGTGTGTGTACTATTCATGCAGCAGAGCTGTGTGTGTGTCTCACTGTCAGTGCTGTGTATAGGGGTATTATATAGAGAGAGAGAGACATACATACAGCAGAGAAGTGTGTGTACTATTCATGCAGCAGAGCTGTGTGTGTACTATTCATGCAGCAGAGCTGTGTGTGTGTCTCACTGTCAGTGCTGTGTATAGGGGTAATATATATATATATATATAGAGAGAGAGACATACAGCAGAGCAGTGTGTGTACTATTCATACAGCAGAGCTGTGTGTGTGTCTCACTGTCAGTGCTGTGTATAGGGGTAATATATATATATATAGAGAGAGAGACATACAGCAGAGCAGTGTGTGTACTATTCATACAGCAGAGCTGTGTGTGTGTCTCACTGTCAGTGCTGTGTATGGGGGTATTATATATATATAGAGAGAGAGAGAGAGAGAGAGAGACATACATACAGCAGAGCAGTGTGTGTACTATTCATGCAGCAGAGCTGTGTGTGTACTATTCATGCAGCAGAGCTGTGTGTGTGTCTCACTGTCAGTGCTGTGTATAGGGGTATTATATAGAGAGAGAGAGACATACATACAGCAGAGAAGTGTGTGTACTATTCATGCAGCAGAGCTGTGTGTGTACTATTCATGCAGCAGAGCTGTGTGTGTGTCTCACTGTCAGTGCTGTGTATAGGGGTAATATATATATATATATATATATATAGAGAGAGAGAGACATACAGCAGAGCAGTGTGTGTACTATTCATACAGCAGAGCTGTGTGTGTGTCTCACTGTCAGTGCTGTGTATAGGGGTAATATATATATATATAGAGAGAGAGACATACAGCAGAGCAGTGTGTGTACTATTCATACAGCAGAGCTGTGTGTGTGTCTCACTGTCAGTGCTGTGTATGGGGGTATTATATATATAGAGAGAGAGAGAGAGAGAGAGAGAGAGAGACATACATACAGCAGAGCAGTGTGTGTACTATTCATGCAGCAGAGCTGTGTGTGTGTCTCACTGTCAGTGCTGTGTATGGATCTTATATATTAGTGATTAGTAGTGATGAGCAGCATTGCCCATATTCGAATTTGTGATATTTCGCTAATATATAGACCAATATTTGTCCTACATTCCCAAATTTTGCTATATTCGAGGAAGAAAACAGTGAGGGGGGGGGGGGGCAATTTTACTATTGGTTGCTAGGGATGTTGTTGATAACCTCTGACAAGTGTATTTGCATCATTCTAATTGGCCCACAAGTTAAAAGAAGGAATCTGCGAATATTCACATATGCAGGAAAAAAAAGCGAATATTCGCAATTTCGAATATATAGCGAATATATTCGCAATATTCACGAATTTGCGATATTTGCAATAAAAATTTGAAATGCGAATATTCGCGCCCAACACTAATATATATCTGTAAGACAATGCAGCAGAGCTGTGTGTGCACTTCACCGGTATTATATGTACAACATGGATGTAGCAGAGCAGAGTGTCTAGAACAAGTGGTCTTCAACCTGTGGCTCTCCAGCTGTTGCAAAACTGCAATTCCCAGCATGCCCTGACAGCCAGCGGCTCATCATATCACACAATGCAACCACATTGACATTCACATACAATGTTGTAATGCAACCAAAGTCACTGTGCAGCCCTAGTCTTATTCCCTATCCATTGAATAGGGGCTGAATGTATGATCACTGGGGGGGGGGTCTGAATAACAGTGACCCTCAGTAATCTTAAAGGGGTTATCCAGGAAAAAAACTTTTATATATATATATATATATACTGGCTCCAGAAAGTTAAACAGATTTGTAAATTACTTCTATGGGTACGTTCACACTACGGAATTCCCGCGGTATTCCACTGGGGCGGAATTATGCGAGCAGAATTCTGCGGTGTGAACTTAACATTAGTGTGAATGGGTCTCCGCGAGACCCGTTCACACTGCGGAATTTCAGCCGGGGGAATTGTCCACGCAAAGAAAAAACATGTTCATTCTTTGTGCGGATTCCAGGAGCACTGCATAGCCGTCAATGGTGACGGCTCAGTGCTCCGCGGCCCTAGAGAAGATTCCGCAGTGTGAATGCTCCCTATTAAGAAATCTTAATCCTTTCAGCACTTATGAGCTGCTGAAGTTGAGTTGTTCTTTTCTGTCTAAATGCTCTCCGATGACACCTGTCTCAGGAACTGTCCATAGTAGAAGAAAACGCCCATAGCAAATCTCTTCTACTCTGTGCAGTTCCTGAGACAAGCAGAGATGTCAGCAGAGAGCGCTGTTGTCAGACAGAAAAGAACAACTCAACTTCAGCAGCTGATAATTATTGGAAGGATTAAGATTTTTTTTAATAGAAGTAATTTACAAATCTGATGTGGTGCTGTGCGGCGTCCGTTGCTGCCGTGGCGCCGTGTCTGCGGGGAGGTGCGACCCATAGACTGGTTTGAGTGGCATAGGGGCCGCTCTGCCAGTGGGTCGTTTCCCCCCCCCGTGGGCACTGGTGTCACGGCGGTGGTGGTCGCCGCCCAGTGCTGCGCCATTTTATGCTAGGGATGTTAGGGACCCACTCTAAATAGGTGGCCTTGACGTGGCGAGTGGGCTTGTACTTTTTGATCAAAAATATATACTAACAACCTGTTGGTTTTTGATATTATGCTGAGAAGCAATCAGATCATTATACAAGATTGTAGATGTGCACCATGTCTGTTTTCTACCCGAATTCACGTAATTTACAAATCTGTTTAACTTTCTGGAGCCAGTTGTTATAAAAACAAAGACAATTCCCCCCCCCCCCCCCCCCCTGGAATACCCCTTTAAGGATTAGGGTCCTAAGTATCCCATCAGAATGGAGAAGTGTTGTATATGCTCTAAAAGAAACACTGGTTCATGTGAACCGCTAAGGTGACTATTTTTTACATTTCACTTTATGATTTTGTTACATCGGAAGAAAGTAAATATTTCTATGGCACTTGGGACTTTCATTGATCTTTATTATGTGCAAATAGAATTCTGATGACCGCTGCGCCATTTATCAAATCTTCTTGACATTTCTTACTCTGCCGTATCAGTCAGGCATATAGCGGTTCCATTCACATATCTGGTAAGGCTAATATTAAGAAAAATTGATAAGAACTTAAATCTGTGCCCTTCAATTCACTAGCCTGATTATTAATAGGCATCTTCTCAGTCTATGGAGGGGAATACATTAATTGGCCCTTAATTACTAAGAGTGTTGTGTAGATTTCTGTGTGTTTTTTTTTAATTCCCCACAATTTATTTTCAACGGTATGTACTAAGGTTTCCCTACATTTTCCACTTTCCCTACATTTTCCACTTTCCCTACATTTTCCACTTTCCCTACATTTTGCTTTATTTTTACGCCTGGAAACCTTAGTAAATATGTTGTTTTTTTGTGAAAATGACGAGAACACGCCCCTTTTTGGAGCACGCCCCCCCCTTTCCCCGCCGACCATGACCCTTTTTCGGGTTTTCTTAGCAAAATGGAGAGTTAGTCAGGGTTTTTTCAATTCTGGAGCAAATTCTGGTGCAAAATCTGGCGCAGACAGAATTTCTGGCGCAACGCGACAGAATCTGGCGTATAACCCAACAAAACATGTCGGGTTTGCAATAGTAAATGAGGGCCATTGTGTATAAAAGAAATGTTTAGCCTGTATAAACTACTCTACTGAAAGGTCGCATTAACCCCTTCCTGCCACAGCAATTTTTGGCAACTGTATTTTAGTCCTCTCCTTCTCGTTTTCTAAGGCCGGGTCCTCACTACGGAATATCCACCCAGACACATTCCGGGCAGACATTCTGTGCACAGCAGGCACTGACTAAATCAGTCAGCGCTAGGACTGCTCGGACATAGATAGTGTATTACCCCTAATCCTAACCCTTACAACCAATCCTAACCCCTAATCCTAACCTTTAAGGGTCTATTCACACGGCAGAATTTCCGCTTGCAGAATTCCACCTCAAATTAAAGCCCATAGACTTATGGGATTCCGCTCAGATCTGTTCAGAAATGCAGTCCACACAGTCCTAGTGCCGCTGGCTCGATCTCCGGCAGCAATTCTGCCCAGAGATTCCACAGTGTGAGCCCAGCCTAAGAGAATAGGAAAATGCTGTAATACTATGTCTGGTGGCTATGAACGTGACGACACTGTGTGGGAGAAAATAGTGTAAACAAAGAAGGACACCCATGCTTGTGGCTTCCTAGCATTTTCTTGTTCATTAGCTGACTTCTTGGTTTTTTTTCTGGCAGTTTTTGGATATCTGCCACTGCAGTTTTTGAGCCAAAGTCAGAAGTGGATCCATAATGGAGAAGTATAAGTCCTTCCTTTATATGTCCTATTCCTATTGAATACACTTCTGGCTTTGGCTCAAAAACTGCAGTGGCAGATATCCAAAAACTGCCAGAAAAAAAACCAAGTGGAAACTTAGCCTTATACAGGCTGACTATCGGAAACGATTGTTCCTGGGAACACAATGCTATCCGATAATCAGCCTGTTTAAAGGGGCCTTGTGACACAGCCATTGTTACACCCCTTTGTAATCCTGATCGTTTTACCTTTTCCTATATTTTATCTCAAAAACAGTATAAAAAGGATACAGTATAGATGTTGACATAAAATCCATCGGAATGCTGTCAATATTCTTCAAAAGATCTTCAATTACTGCTTTCCTAGCTGGCTCCAATTCTATATGCTTGTTCTGAATCTATAAAACAGTAAGATAAATCTGACAACATATGTGAAAATATATTCTGACAGTGACAAGAAAGGGCCTGACAAGTGACATAAAGAATTTTTAACAACTTTAAATAATGCAACAACTATAATATATGGGGAGAACATAAAATAAAATTAAATATGTACATTAGCTGTCAGGGAAGAGTTGGGACACCCTATACAGGGTATGTTCACACTGCGGAATCTCCGCTCGCGGAAAATACTTCAGACCGCGGAGCACTGCACCGTCACCATTGATGGCTATGCAATACTCGCGGAATTCCGCGCAAAGAATGAACATGTTATTTCTTAGCACGGAACAATTTCAGCGGCGAAATTCCGCAGTGTGAACAGGTCTCGCGGAAGGAATTGAAAAACAGTTTTTTCTTTCAAATTACGCTCCCCATCTGTCTCCAGGTTGGGTGTGGTTCTGCCGCTGATATTCCGCAGTGTAAACGGGTGTCACGGAAGACAGGTGAATTGTGTCCAAGACTGCAGATTTTAACAGTACTAGTCGACCAGTCTAAGGGTACATTCACACTGTGGAATTCCTGTGGAAATCTGCCAGCAGAATTCCGCGAGTGGAATTCTGCGCAGTGAACAGTACCATAGACTGGTCGACTGGTACTGTTAAAATCTGCAATACTGTTAAAATCTGCAGCCTTGGACACAATTCAGCTGTCTTCCGCGAGACCCGTTTACACTGCGGAATTTAAGCGGCAGAACCACACCCAACCTGGAGACAGATGGGGAGCGTTTTTTGAAAGAAAAAAGCTGTTTTTCAATTCCTGGATAACCTCTTTAAAGGCTAAGAAACATAGAAACAAATATTTAGATGTATATTAGTTACCAATATTCCATAATTTTTTTTGTCATTCTCCATTCCTTCATTTATTTTAGGTATGCTGATATGCAGTTTTATTTAGGTATGCTGATATGCAGTTTGCGGCCTGATCCTAGATTCAGATTTTCCCATATTGTTTCACTAATACATGCTGCATGTGACGTGTGTGTTCAGGAACCTAGAGATTATTAAAAGTGCGCTGCTTTCTCTCTACACTTGTAAACAACCTGTGTGATTCTCCCTGCAAAAGGTCTTAGGCTAGGTTCAGACTACGGAATTTCCGCCTGCAATTCCTCTTTGAAATTGCAGGAGGAAATTCCGTTTGCCAAAATGTATAGTGTAGTGAATGGGTTTCTGTTCACAAATTTATACTTCGGAATTTGTGAAGCGGAATTTGTGAACGGAAAATCCGCTTGGAAATTTCCGCCTGAAGAAAGGGGTTGCTCTTTCTTCAGGCGGAAATCCGCACAAAACACATTGCAGTCTATTGGAGACTGCAGTGTCCGCGCGGTCCTAGCGCCGACTGATTCAGTCAGCGCTGGCCGCACTCGGAATCTTCGGGCGGAAATTTTCTGCCCGGAGATTCCGTAGTCTGAACCTAGCCTTAGTGTTCTTTCTTTCCTATCTACTGCCTGAGTGAGCTGTTCTTCATGTATGCTCTACCAACTCTCCACACTCTGAACTGCTGTGTACAAGTCCCTCACCCTCCCTACTGCTATCTCTAACACTGAGAGAAAGGAAGGAGAGAGTGGAGAGCCAAAAGAGACACACACAGCTCTCAGGAAGAAGTTAGCCAGGTGGGAAACCTTGACAGGCTCTGCAGAAGCAAAATGGTAAGAAATTATTAATAAAGACTATTTAGAATGCTGCTCAATTTTGCATTCAGGAAACAAATAAACAATAATACAAATTCAGTGCAAAGCTGTCCACAGTCTACAGCTTTGCTTGGGTCAAGATTGCATGAAGGCACCCATGAGTGTAAGGCTATGGTCACATGGCAGAATTTCTGCACAGAATTCTGCATGAAAATTCTGCAGAAATTAATTGCCCATTCCCTTAAATGAAATTCCTGCAGCAGAAATTCTGCTGTGTGAATGGGACTGCAGAATCCCACTGAAGTGTATTGGCTATAAATTCATGCAGAATTCCATGTAGAAATTCTGGCGTGTGACCATAGCCAAAGGTCGCATTCACGTGTCAGAAATTCCGCCTATCTGCATGAGTTCTGCATCTGCAGTGGTTCGGTGCAGAATTCTGCAGTTTTTAAACACGTGGAATCAGTGCAGAATTCATGCAGAATCTGTGGAGAAATTTCTGCACGGATTCCGCATATCACTAAAAAGATAGATTTTATTTAATTGAACAGTGATAGTTTGTGTGGATTCTGTGCGGAATCTGCATGCATTTTTTTCATGAATTTCACACGAATTTAGCAAAAATCAAGCTTCATTGAATTCAATGGGATTCCGCAGCCGAAGTCCGGAAAAATATAAGACCAGACTTATATTTTTCTGGACCGCGGAAAACAGTATTTCAGCAGCCGAATTCTGAATGCAAAAATTCTGCTGTGTGAGTGACAGTCTGGAATGCCATTTAGGTTAATGGGCAATAAATTCACATGGAAAATTCACACGTAATTCTGTGTGGATTTTCCGCCATGTGATCACAGCCTGTGATAGCAGGGGTTTACTTGCAGAAATATATGGGTTCAGAGAAATAACATAACCAATTGATTTTAGAACTCAGGTTTTACTTGTGTAAATTAAATGTGTAAAAATTGTACAGAAACCTGAGGAACTGAAGCTGTTAAATAAATAATAAGGAATAATATGAAATATATGGTAAATGCAAACCTGTAGCAAGAAAATCTGCAAATCCAGCAAAGCCGTTTGTGAAAGGTCTATCATTTTTAAATGTGCTGCCTCATCGATAAGTTGATTTATTTCATCCAGTGTAAGGACGTTCAGACTTTCATATTTCACAAACTTCATTAAAAAAGGAGAAAAACATTTTGAAATACCATTTCAAGTTTCATATTACTAGTGCCTGCATTTATTAGTATTTGGCAACAGTAAATTGTGTCTATGTTACAGGCAACACTTAATATTCATATTTTCAGAATATTTTAATTCTGATCTCTTGTACTTTTAGGCATTAAATGCAAGGTTACAGGCTCGAAATCAATAACATTTTACAATGTATTTTAATGGTGCTGTTACGCCGAGCGCTCCGGGTCCCCGCTCCTCCCCGGAGCGCTCGCAACATCCTCGCTACGGCAGCGCCCCGGTCAGATCCACTGACCGGGTGCGCTGCGATACCGCCTCCAGCCGGGATGCGATTCGCGATGCGGGTGGCGCCCGCTCGCGATGCGCACCCCGGCTTCCGTACCTGACTCGCTCTCCCTCGGTCCTGTCCCGGCGCGCGCGGCCCCACTCCCTAGGGCGCGCGCGCGCCGGGTCTCTGCGATTTAAAGGGCCACTGTGCCACTGATTGGCGCAGTGGTTCCAATTAGTGTCTTCACCTGTGCACTCCCTATGTATACCTCACTTCCCCTGCACTCCCTCGCCGGATCTTGTTGCCCTTGTGCCTAGTGAAAGCGTTCCCTTGTGTGTTCCTAGCCTGTGTTCCAGACCTCCTGCCGTTGCCCCTGACTACGATCCTTGCTGCCTGCCCCGACCTTCTGCTACGTCCGACCTTGCTTTTGTCTACTCCCTTGTACCGCGCCTATCTTCAGCAGTCAGAGAGGTTGAGCCGTTGCTAGTGGATACGACCTGGTTACTACCGCCGCAGCAAGACCATCCCGCTTTGCGGCGGGCTCTGGTGAACACCAGTAGTAACTTAGAACCGGTCCACTAGCACGGTCCACGCCAATCCCTCTCTGGCACAGAGGATCCACCTCCTGCCAGCCGGCATCGTGACAGTAGATCCGGCCATGGATCCCGCTGAAGTACCTCTGCCAGTTGTCGCCGACCTCACCACGGTGGTCGCCCAGCAGTCACAACAGATAGCGCAACAAGGCCACCAGCTGTCTCAACTGACCGTGATGCTACAGCAGCTACTACCACAGCTTCAGCAATCATCTCCTCCGCCAGCTCCTGCACCTCCTCCGCAGCGAGTGGCCGCTTCAGGCCTACGACTATCCTTGCCGGATAAATTTGATGGGGATTCTAAGTTTTGCCGTGGCTTTCTTTCACAATGTTCCCTGCACTTGGAGATGATGTCGGACCAGTTTCCTACTGAAAGGTCTAAGGTGGCTTTCGTGGTCAGCCTTCTGTCTGGAAAAGCTCTGTCATGGGCCACACCGCTCTGGGACCGCAATGACCCCGTCACTGCCTCTGTACACTCCTTCTTCTCGGAAATTCGTAGTGTCTTTGAGGAACCTGCCCGAGCCTCTTCTGCTGAGACTGCCCTGCTGAACCTGGTCCAGGGTAATTCTTCCGTTGGCGAGTACGCCATACAATTCCGTACTCTTGCTTCTGAACTATCCTGGAATAATGAGGCCCTCTGCGCGACCTTTAAAAAAGGCCTATCCAGCAATATTAAAGATGTTCTGGCCGCACGAGAAATTCCTGCTAATCTACATGAACTCATTCATCTTGCCACTCGCATTGACATGCGTTTTTCCGAAAGGCGTCAGGAGCTCCGCCAGGATATGGACTTTGTTCGCACGAGGCGTTTTTTCTCCCCGGCTCCTCTCTCCTCTGGTCCTCTGCAATCCGTTCCTGTGCCTCCCGCCGTGGAGGCTATGCAAGTTGACCGGTCTCGCCTGACACCTCAAGAGAGGACACGACGCCGCATGGAGAATCTCTGCCTGTACTGTGCCGGTACCGAACACTTCCTGAAGGATTGTCCTATCCGTCCTCCCCGCCTGGAAAGACGCACGCTGACTCCGCACAAAGGTGAGACAGTCCTTGATGTCAACTCTGCTTCTCCACGTCTTACTGTGCCTGTGCGGATATCTGCATCTACCTTCTCCTTCTCTACTATGGCCTTCTTGGATTCCGGATCTGCAGGAAACTTTATTTTGGCCTCTCTCATCAACAGGTTCAACATCCCGGTAACCAGTCTCGCCAGACCCCTCTACATCAATTGTGTTAACAATGAAAGATTGGACTGTACCATACGTTACCGCACGGAGCCCCTCCTAATGTGCATCGGACCTCATCATGAAAAAATTGAGTTTTTGGTCCTCCCCAATTGCACTTCCGAAATTCTCCTTGGACTACCGTGGCTTCAACGCCATTCCCCAACCCTGGATTGGTCCACAGGGGAGATCAAGAGCTGGGGTACCTCTTGTTTCAAGGACTGCCTTAAACCGGTTCCCAGTACTCCCTGCCGTGACCCTGTGGTTCCCCCTGTAACCGGTCTCCCTAAGGCCTATATGGACTATGCTGACGTATTTTGCAAGAAACAAGCTGAGACTCTACCTCCTCACAGGCCTTATGACTGTCCTATTGACCTCCTCCCGGGCACTACTCCACCCCGGGGCAGAATTTATCCTCTGTCCGCCCCAGAGACTCTTGCTATGTCCGAGTACATCCAGGAAAATTTAAAAAAGGGGTTTATCCGCAAATCCTCCTCTCCTGCCGGAGCTGGATTTTTCTTTGTGTCCAAAAAAGATGGCTCCCTACGTCCTTGCATTGACTACCGCGGACTTAATAAAATCACGGTAAAGAACCGCTACCCTCTACCTCTTATCTCTGAACTCTTTGATCGCCTCCAAGGTGCCCACATCTTTACCAAACTGGACTTAAGAGGTGCTTATAATCTCATCCGCATCAGGGAGGGGGACGAATGGAAAACGGCATTTAACACTAGAGATGGACACTTTGAGTATCTGGTCATGCCCTTTGGCCTGTGCAACGCCCCTGCCGTCTTCCAAGACTTTGTTAATGAAATTTTTCGTGATCTCTTATATTCCTGTGTTGTTGTGTATCTGGACGATATTCTGATTTTTTCTGCCAACCTAGAAGAACACCGCCAGCATGTCCGCATGGTTGTTCAGAGACTTCGAGACAATCAACTTTATGCCAAAATGGAGAAATGTCTGTTTGAATGTCAATCTCTTCCTTTCCTAGGATACTTGGTCTCTGGCCAGGGACTACAAATGGACCCAGACAAACTCTCTGCCGTCTTAGATTGGCCACGCCCCTCCAGACTCCGTGCTATCCAACGTTTTTTGGGGTTCGCCAATTATTACAGACAATTTATTCCACATTTTTCCACCATTGTGGCTCCTATCGTGGCTTTAACCAAGAAGAATGCCAATCCTAAGTCATGGCCTCCTCAAGCGGAAGACGCCTTTAAACGGCTCAAGTCTGCCTTTTCTTCTGCTCCCGTGCTCTCCAGACCTGACCCATCTAAACCCTTCCTATTGGAGGTTGATGCCTCCTCAGTAGGAGCTGGAGCGGTTCTTCTACAAAAAAATTCTTCTGGGCATGCTGTTACTTGTGGTTTTTTTTCTAGGACCTTCTCTCCGGCGGAGAGGAACTACTCCATCGGGGATCGAGAGCTACTGGCCATTAAATTAGCACTTGAGGAATGGAGGCATCTGCTGGAGGGATCAAAATTTCCAGTTATTATTTACACCGATCACAAGAATCTCTCCTATCTCCAGTCTGCCCAACGGCTGAACCCTCGCCAGGCCAGGTGGTCTCTGTTCTTTGCCCGGTTTAATTTTGAAATTCACTTTCGCCCTGCCGATAAGAACATTAGGGCCGATGCTCTCTCTCGTTCCTCGGATGCCTCGGAAGTAGAGCTCTCTCCGCAACACATCATCCCGCCTGACTGCCTGATCTCCACTTCTCCAGCCTCCATCAGGCAAACTCCTCCAGGGAAGACCTTCGTCTCTCCACGCCAACGCCTCGGAATCCTCAAATGGGGTCACTCCCATCTCGCAGGCCATGCGGGCATCAAGAAATCCTTGCAACTCATCTCTCGTTTCTATTGGTGGCCGACTCTGGAAACGGATGTTGTTGATTTTGTGCGGGCCTGCACTGTCTGTGCCCGGGATAAGACTCCTCGCCAGAAGCCTGCTGGTCTTCTTCATCCTCTGCCTGTCCCCGAACAGCCTTGGTCTCTGATTGGTATGGACTTTATTACAGACTTACCCCCATCCCGTGGCAACACTGTTGTTTGGGTGGTCGTTGATCGATTTTCCAAGATGGCACATTTTATTCCTCTTCCTGGTCTTCCTTCAGCGCCTCAGTTGGCAAAACAATTTTTTGTACACATTTTTCGTCTTCACGGGTTGCCCACGCAGATCGTCTCGGATAGAGGCGTCCAATTCGTGTCAAAATTCTGGAGGGCTCTCTGTAAACAACTCAAGATTAAATTAAACTTTTCTTCTGCTTATCATCCTCAATCCAATGGGCAAGTAGAAAGAATTAACCAGGTCCTGGGTAATTATTTACGGCATTTTGTTTCCTCCCGCCAGGATGACTGGGCAGATCTTCTTCCTTGGGCCGAATTCTCGTACAACTTCAGAGTCTCTGAATCTTCTTCCAAATCCCCATTTTTCGTGGTGTACGGCCGTCACCCTCTTCCCCCCCTCCCTACTCCCTTGCCCTCTGGTTTGCCCACTGTGAATGAAATAACTCGTGATCTTTCCACCATATGGAAAGAGACCCAAAATTCTCTCTTACAGGCTTCATCACGCATGAAGAAGTTTGCTGATAAGAAAAGAAGAGCTCCCCCCATTTTTTCTCCCGGAGACAAGGTATGGCTCTCCGCTAAATATGTCCGCTTCCGTGTTCCCAGCTACAAATTGGGACCACGCTATCTTGGTCCTTTCAAAATCTTGTGCCAAATTAATCCTGTCTCTTACAAACTTCTTCTTCCTCCTTCTCTTCGTATTCCTAATGCCTTTCATGTCTCTCTTCTTAAACCACTCATCATCAACCGTTTCTCTCCCAAACTTATTTCTCCTACTCCTGTCTCCGGTTCTTCAGACATCTTCACCGTAAAGGAGATACTGGCCTCCAAAAAGGTCAGAGGAAAAACTTTTTTTTTAGTGGACTGGGAGGGCTGTGGTCCTGAAGAGAGATCAGGTTCTCAGGCTCTAAGAAGAGGGGGAGACCCAAGGGGGGGGTACTGTTACGCCGAGCGCTCCGGGTCCCCGCTCCTCCCCGGAGCGCTCGCAACATCCTCGCTACGGCAGCGCCCCGGTCAGATCCACTGACCGGGTGCGCTGCGATACCGCCTCCAGCCGGGATGCGATTCGCGATGCGGGTGGCACCCGCTCGCGATGCGCACCCCGGCTTCCGTACCTGACTCGCTCTCCCTCGGTCCTGTCCCGGCGCGCGCGGCCCCGCTCCCTAGGGCGCGCGCGCGCCGGGTCTCTGCGATTTAAAGGGCCACTGCGCCACTGATTGGCGCAGTGGTTCCAATTAGTGTCTTCACCTGTGCACTCCCTATGTATACCTCACTTCCCCTGCACTCCCTCGCCGGATCTTGTTGCCCTTGTGCCTAGTGAAAGCGTTCCCTTGTGTGTTCCTAGCCTGTGTTCCAGACCTCCTGCCGTTGCCCCTGACTACGATCCTTGCTGCCTGCCCCGACCTTCTGCTACGTCCGACCTTGCTTTTGTCTACTCCCTTGTACCGCGCCTATCTTCAGCAGTCAGAGAGGTTGAGCCGTTGCTAGTGGATACGACCTGGTTACTACCGCCGCAGCAAGACCATCCCGCTTTGCGGCGGGCTCTGGTGAACACCAGTAGTAACTTAGAACCGGTCCACTAGCACGGTCCACGCCAATCCCTCTCTGGCACAGAGGATCCACCTCCTGCCAGCCGGCATCGTGACAGGTGCATTTACACAAGTACTGTATATTTGTCCTTATTCCTGTATTTTTTTCGGAAGTAGATCCTTTCCCATCAACAGTGAGTCTTTACTATCAAAGCCAAACTAAGATTTACTGGGTCATAACTGGGTCAAAAACTCTCCTTTACTCAAACACTTCTTTTACCCTGAGGTGCTCTGTACTTTGCCCTTAAAGGGGTACTTCGTTACTAGACATCTTATTCCCTATCCTTTGGACAGGGATGTCTGATCTTGGGGATCCGGCTGCTGAGACCCCCTGCGATCTCTCTTCAGACACCCAGAAGTCTGAACAGGCTGTGGTCGTGATGTCACGCCATGCCCCCTCATGACATCACACCACGCTCCCTGGATTCATGTCTATGGGAGGGAGCATGACATGAATGGAGGGGGCGTGGCTGACATCACAACCACGGTCTCCCGAACCCAGGGTTCTGAACATAATGTTCAGAACGCCGGGTGTCTGACCAAGATCCCAAGAGCAGACATCGTATTCCCTTTCCTTTTTGATAGGGGATAGCATATCTAGCTGGATACACAGAATGGAATTTCCGAGAAGAATTCCGTTTTTAAATTCCGCTCTGAAGTTCCGCTGGCAAAGGATTCTGCTGCACAGTGCCCACTGCAGAGTTTTTGAGATGGACTTTCCGCCCGGCCTAAAAGGTAACTATAATTTAATTGCATCAGCAGGACACATCCTGTCAAAGCAAGCGGTCAATGGAATTGCCAGAAGTCCCATGCCTTTACCCTTTAAACTGTACCTAAACTTTCACACAAAGTTATGTAACACACCCTAAATTGCCAGTGTAGCCAGGTCAATCTTGTTCATTTTTATACTCCCACATACCTTTTTCCCCCTGTTATTTGCCCATGACTGCACCTTTTTGAGATTTTACGGCAAAAACGCAGCAGCCAGATGTTGGCAGGGAGTCAATAGGGAAGTATAAAATGCCAAACCCACTCTGCATTTTTGAGTTTGCTCTTTTTCCCCAGTTATGGGCATTTTTGGGGATCACTAACAGTTTTACAAAAACACAACATGAAGTGACTATGGCTTATTTTTGCCATAGAAGTCTATGGATGGGGAAAAAATGGCAAGAAAAATGCCATGTTGGTTTACCATTGGCACTTTTTTTTTGCATTTTATAAGTCCAGGTTGTATACTGTATACAATAAGTCCACTTACTCACCTTACTGGTCCTGTGTAGACAGCCTCAAGTAATGACACCACTACTTGGTGGAGGAGCACGTGACGGGATGACGTGACCCGTCGGCCTTGCGGGCCCGCACCCGGTCCGCCCACCCGCCGTTCGCCTGCAATGGAACCTGCAATGGAACCCTGGGTGAAAATCACGAGGGACTAAGCCACTTACCCTGGAGGAATGCACGTGTTGGATGGGGGATCCCCGCTGCCAAAGCTCCGCTCCTGAATCCCCTCAGCTTGACGCTCTTCTCGCTCCCCCTGCTCTGTGGTATGTGGTTGCCATGGCAAACCCCCCCTTCCACCCCCCTTCCCTCCTCCTCTCCCTCCCCCCCGCCTCATGGTCGCTCCAGCTCTGAAATCTCGCGATATGCGGGACCGGAGCGCGCTCGGGGACACTGCCTCTGACCCGGATATGAAGGAAGCCGGCGCTGGGCAAGGAGTGAGGAAGGAGTAGAGGAAAAGATGCTCTATATTTGATAGAATAAATAACTATCTCCCAGCAATAATAATTCTAATCGAGACCCATTTAACAAAGGAATCTGTCAGCTTAATAAGGAAAAAATTGGCAAAAACCACATATCACTCAACTATCTCTAATTACTCGGCAGGGGTGTCTGTGTTGATCCATCACGTGGTGGGGTTTCAAGAATATATGGTAGAAATTGATTCAAAAGTTCGCTATGTGTTTATATATTGTAATTGGGATGGTGTTGACACGGTGATAGCAGCGATCTACATCCCGCCACCTTTTTTACTTGAGATACTACAGAGATTAACAATATTTTTGGAGGGGAAAACATATAAAGAATTCTTTGCCTTGGGTGACTTTAACTGCGTGATGGATCAAATACAAGACTGGAGGGGTAGTAGAACTGGAACCAAAGATACTTTACTGTATAGATGGTGTCAGGAAAGTGGGGGGAGCGATACCTGGTGCCATCTATACCCAACTAAACAAAACTTTTCTTGTTTTAATATGTCACATAAAACGGCATCTAGGATTGACCTAATATTAGTAGATGAACAAACACTCACTTCAGTGCAAAAAATAAGTTATGAGCCCAAAATGGTTTCTGACCATGCAATGTTGGTGGCTTACTTAAAAAAATGACAGGAGAACAACAAATACACATAATTTCATTATTAATCCACATTGGCTTCATATTAAGGAAATCACGGAAGGGGTAGAAGAGGAGATAGCAGATTTTTGGGCATTTAATAAAGGGTCTGCGGGGCTGCACATGGTGTGGGATACGTTAAAAGCCTTTTTGAGAGGTATATTAATAAAGAAAATAGCTAATTTTAGAAAGAAATGCAATAAGAAAGAGAAGGAAATGGTGCAAGAAATTAAAGAGATAGAAAACACTTACTCACAAACAAGGGAAGTTAAGGATTGGGACAAATTAATGCACGCACAGAATAGATATAAAGATTACACTTTAGAGAAAGCACAGCACGCTCTTTTTTTTAAGGGTCAGAAACAATATGTGGAAGGGGGGAAAATAAACAAGTGGCTCACGGGCATAATTAAAAATCAGAGAACAAATAAAGAGATAAAAGTAATAAAGGATGAGAATAACAGACTGGTATATAATAAAGAGGAAATAGAACAAATTATTTTAAAATTCTATAAAGAACTATAAAAGAGTGAGGTTAATCAGACATATCTTGAAACAAAACAATATCTGAGAACAGTTAAACCTCCCAAAAATTTCGGAGGAACAAACGCAGGAATTAAACAGGGAAATTAATATAGAGGAATTAAATAGGGCACTCAAATCATGTTCAGGAAATTCTGCACCCGCGAGTGACGGAATGGTATTTGAAATATATAGAGTTTTTGGAGCCGCATTATTGCCATATCTTTTAGAAATATGTAATGAAATTATCCCTGTCGATGGCAGAAGCATGTATTGTACTTATTCCAAAGAAGGGCAAAGATGAGAAAGAAATAGGCTCCTACTGCCCAATATCATTGCTTAACACTGACTATAAACTGTTTGCAAAAATCTGGGCACTTTGGTTGCAGAAAGTGATTAAAAATATAGTTGATGAAGACCAAAGAGGTTTCATACAAGGAAGAAATATTTATAGCAACATCCAGAGAACCTTCTTGAACATGCAGCTGGGTACAGATGGGCCCCACTCTATCCTGTCCTTGGACGCCAATAAAGCATTTGACAGGGTAGAGTGGGGCTATTTAGGAAAGGTGGTTGAAGAGATGAATCTGGGGGAGCTACTAAAGAGGGCTAGTAGATAAGATAACAAGCCCCTACATCCAGAATAAAAATAAACGGAACATTGTCATCGAGTTTTACCATCGAAAGAGGTACAAGGCAAGGATGCCCATTATCACCCTCCCTATTCGCCATAGCAATAGAACCACTGACACAGGCCATTAGAATTACTGACAAATTTGAGGGGTTTGGGATTAGGGGTCCAAGGGAAAGAATAATACTTTACACGGATGACGTGTTACTTTTTGTTAAAAACCCCGCTGACAAAATAAAGATAATAAGAGAGATAGTGGAAGAGTACGGGAAGTACTCGGGATATAAAATTAACTGGTTAAAGTCGGGTATCCTCCCGCTGGGCAGTCAAAGTAGCCCGTTGCCAGAAGATAATTCTACCTTTAGACCTATTGAAGTAATGGAATACTTAGGTACCAAAATTTCAAGAAATATTTCACAATATGTTAAATTAAATATCATCCCGATGATATTAAATATTTAAAGTAGATTAATATATGGAATAGACTCCCACTATCCTCCGCAGATCGTGTGATACTATTAAAAAGTGTTGTGTTACCAATGTTACTCCACCCCCTTAGAGCAGCCCCAACCTGGGTCCCAGAGAAATATTTCAAAGAGATAGAGAGATGTACAAATGAATTAAGTTGGGGACGAAAGCATGTTAGGATTAAACAGCATATGATTAATCCACCAGTTAAATTAGGATGGATGGGTATACCCAATTTTGAGTTTTATTATCTTGCATCCCAATTAAATATGCTTCGCTCAGAGGATGGGATGATAAATGCCTTCCTGAACGTAACGGGATGGGAAAACGCCTCTATATGGGAAATATTAGAAGGTAAAAGATATTTGGAAAGCAAAATGGGGAATACCCCTTTCTGTAAAATGATCAATAAAGTCTGGAAAGCGGCAAGGAGAATAACGGGGATAGTGGATAGCCTGGGATTTACAAAAATCTGGGGCAATAGGTACTTCCCAGAGGTATATAAACTAAAAGAATATGTGAATATGGAGGTAAATGGAATCTCCAAAGTAGAACAACTAGTAAATAACAAATGCCTCCTCTCCTGGAATGAATTATCCTTCAGATACAAATTAGAAGGTAGACAGTTCTTTGCCTATCAACAGGTTAAAAGGGCATTTCAGGCAGAAAAAAATAATCCTAGGTGGGCGATTGAAAAATAACATGAAGATAATTAGTGGCAAATGGGAAAAAGAAATAGGGAGAATGGAGGAAAAGAATTGGTATGAAATCTTTCAGAATATCGGTAACTCTACACTCAGTAATAATCACAAAATATCACAAGTGAAATTAATACACAAAATACAATATACCCCGCAAGGGTTATTTAAAATGGGACTAAGATCAGAATCAAAATGTCCCTGATGTCAAGCGAAGATGCAGATATAGAGCACATGATGTGGAAGTGTGTAAAGATACAGGGGTTTTGGGGACAAGTTCTAGGGAAGCTGGAAAAAGATCTAGAACTAAACTTAAAACATAGTTTCACTACGATAATGATGGGGCTAGAAATTGTTGGGAATAAATTACTGACCCACAAACTATTGGGACTGGCTAGGATAATTATTCTTAGGAACTGGTTTTCCCTGCGGAAACCGCACATAAACGAGTGGTTGTGCACAATAGATAAAGTTAGAAAATCTGAGGAAATATACTATCTTGATAAAAAGAAAAGGGTAGTAAACACTAAAGAATGGGAAAGATGGACACAAAACGTGAAGAGTACCCTATGGCTGACGGTGGGAGAGGGAGGGAGGGGATAGGGTTAGAAGGGGGGGGGAGTTAGAAGGTAGAAGGGGGGGGAGTTGTAGGTAGTAGAGGAATAATGGGGGGGGAAAGGTAAAAGGAAGAAAACAAATACGATGTTTTTAAAGTAATTAAGAATGTAATTGTTTGTTCAATTGATGTCTGTATTTGGCAAGAAAAAAAAAATTACACCACTAGAGAAGGGACTAAATAGAATGATGACAGAATGAAGACAACATGTGTTTATGTGCATTTTAAGTATGCCTTTTTGTTTAAAATGGCAGCGGCAGAGTGGAACGAGATACCAGGAAACCAAGGGAGCAGCGGCAGGTGAGTCCTCTTTATTGTTTTGTATGCAGGCAGCCAGTGCAATATAGCAAAAAATTCTCCTTTAAGTACCCCTTTAAATGTCAGTTTTAACACTTTATCAAGTTTTCAAGTTCACATAAAGCTTTGTTGATGGAATAATAATTTACGGGGAAAAATCTAAACCTTAAAAAACTTAAATTTGCCTTGTTGTGAATGAGTTAAACTTATTCATATCAGAAAACTGTATGATTTCCTTTTCTATAAACCAAAGGAAAAAAAGAATACCTATTAAAGTTATTAACTAAATTCTCAGATAAGCTTGTTATATAAGCAGAGCAGAGTTGACACAGCTCACCCTAGTGCCCTCGCCACGACACGGACAGGACTGGACCCCAGTCCAACAATAGTAGTAGAAATGAAGAGAGAGTCCAGCGTGGCAATTCAAGCAATGCTCGGTACTTTATTCAGCAATCAGCCAACATGTTGGCTGATTGCTGAATAAAGTACCGAGCATTGCTTGAATTGCCACGCTGGACTCTCTCTTCATTTCTACTAAGCTTGTCATATGAATGCAAATTTTATTGATTTGCTCAACACAGTATAATAAGTAGGTAAAATTATTAAGGTTTTTAAAGAACTCACCAGTGATATAAGCCGAAGCACACCGGGCTGTAAGTAGTCATTTGCTTTACAAGACAAAGATACAAGGAGCACAGATCTGTTCCATGGTAGTGATGCCACATGACGTGCTAGACAAAGACATAGAATTAAGTATTTATATCTAGAAACCTTTTAATCTCTTTCCTGGCACAATGATTGCAATGAACATCAGTGCAGTGAATTGCCTCAATGACAAGTATTTTGTGGGGTTTGCATCACAAAGACAACCCCTTAGAGGTTCGGAGGTGGGCCAAGCATGCTGATGCGACTGTAACACATGGGCCTGCCTCCAAACCTCACTGCACACACAGGGCTGCCATCGGGTAGCCCTGTGTGTCTAGTAATAGAAGAACATGCAACGTATTTTCCGCAGCGTGAAATACGCTGTGTATACAATATGTGTGACCCTACCCTTAATAAGTACACAAGTAAAAGAAATAGGCGGCAGCTCATTGGGGTGATAGCAAACAAGCTGTTTTATTGCAGCAAATGTGGGGTACAAAGTAGTTCAGGATATGAACTAACACACAAGCAACGTCCGTTTCACACAAACTGTGCTTCTTACGGCTCAAACCAATGACACATACACACTCTCTTAAATGCAAGAGTGCCAACGAGCCTGCTGGCGACTCCACCCCTAATTTCCAGGTGAGGTCCTCAGTACAGTAGTATGATTCCAGTGCTTGGTTGCCGTGGACACGGCTATTATGGTCCTCCCTTACATGTTGGATGAGTCTAGGGCATCCTACCCCTGTAGAGATCGATTTAAGATGCTCCCTTATCCTGACATTGAGGTTGCCGTAGTCTTCCCTATATAGAAACGCCCACACACAGGTGACAACATAAACCACAAACTTAGATCTGCAGGTTATGAAGTCCCTGACCTGCCACGTAACTCTCACTATGGTGATACTCTTAGCTTCAGAATTGTAGAGACATTGATGACATTGTTTACACCTAAAGTTGCCTTGAGGTCTCCCTCTAGACTAGGTGCTCATTTCTTCTTTGAGTTGGTTTGGGCCCAACAGGTTACCTAAAGTCTTATTTCTTCTGTACGAGAACAAGGGTTTGTTCACAGCCACATCATGTAAATCGCGGTCCCCTTCAATAAGGTGCCAATGGCGTCTGACAGCTGATTGAATGGTATGGTTCATCGAGCTGTGCTTGAAGGAGAACACAAACCTACCAGGATTATTTTTTGCTTTAACATAAGGTTTACATCCTCATCATTCAGGCTCCTTGCTCTGCTTAAAGCACTTTCAACAATGTTGGAGGGATAACCTCTATTTACTAGTCTTCTGGTAAGCTCAAGTGCCTGTCTCTCAAAGGATTACGTGGTACTATTTAATCTTCGAAGCCGGAGGAATTGGCTAAAGGGGATAGATTTCTTGACATGAGGGGTAACTATCGAACTGCAAGAGTGCATTTAAAGTGGTAGGCTTGCTGTAACCGCTAGTGACAGCCTTCTTCTGATATCTCCACCCTCACGTCAAGAAATTCGAGGGACTTACCCCCAAACACGGGAGTGAATTTCATATTCATATCCCCATTCTTATTAAGATACTCTACAAAGTCGTAAAATGTACCTTTTTCTCCCATCCAAATAACATGGATATCATCCACATACCTAAAAATGGAGGAGATATACCTAGAGACGGGGTTCTTCTCAGTGAAGATAAACTTGTTTTCGAAGACAGCAAGTTACAGTTTGGCTAGGGAACATACGACGGGCATGCTCATTGCCGTCCCACTAACCTGCCTGTACCATTACTCTCCAAACCTAAAGGCATTGTGTAAGAGTACAAACTCTAATGAATCGCAAATTAAGTCAATCAAATTCTCATTACTCTCAATCTCCGTGAGGAACTCCCTTATCACCCGGACCCCCGCATCTTGGGGGATCCGGTTGTAGAGACTTTCGACATCCACGGAGACGAGACTACAACCTGGAAAGCAATGGATATCCTTAAGAACAGTCAAGAAGTTGCCAGTATCCCTAAGGTACGTAGAAGTGATTTAAATTTTATTAGGGGAGAGGCTTGCGTGTATTTTTTAAGACTTTTTAAAAAAAAATTTTTCCACATTTCTTAAGTTTCTAAAGGGGACTATTGATAACAATTACTTCATTGCTATTACTCTTCAGTGCTATGCATTGACATAACACTGATCATCATCTACTTCTTCTACTTCTGAGCAGTACAGAGGAGGTAAGAAAACCTCCGCCTGCCATCATGACTCATAGGATCCCCCGCACTTGCAATGCAGGTGGTCCGATGAGTCTCGCAAAGCCACCCTAATGCTTTAAATGCAGTGATCAGTGTTGACACACAGAATTTCCAAGTGGAATACGGCTGGAAATTTCTATTGCAGCAGGCTCCCATTGTTTTCAGTGTGAACATACCCTAAAGGGTTACATGCGCACTGTGGTACCTAGATGTCTCCCTGTTACACTCATGTTGGCAGGTGCCATATCTGTACCTATTTTATACCTGTGCAGTAGTTCACAGTATTTATACAATTATATAGTGTAGCCCATTGATTATAATGTATGTATTAATGGGCTGGCTAAATAGACCAAACTCAACTTTAGTCACATTACTTGTATATGGCCTATGTCATATAACACTACTATAAAGACAGGTGTCACATGACTAATCCCATGTTGGTCCTATTTAGTTATCCCATGACTGCGCTACATCCACCCGTTATACCATTTTACTATGAAAAGACAGAATTCTTTCACTATTGTAAGAAAGGCATGTAAGCTTATAAGCTCAATGTTCACTACATGTCTTAGAAAATGTTATGTTATAGAATAGTTTCTAATCATTACATAAAAAATACCACTTTTGAGATTCCTGCTTACTGCTTAAAAAAAGCAGTACTAATGGATGAAAACCCTATACTGACCAAATACCGCAGTTACCTAAAAGATAGCCATACTTATATTCAGCCATCAAGTTGCATAACTTTTTTATTATGTAAGGATCATTTAAAATCAATTTTATTGGCCTACATTGCAATAAAGTGACAAACAATTGTTAACCAATGGCAACGCACATAAGAAGATAAAAAAAAATGTTAGATAGTATGCTACTATCCCTTATATTGTTCCTGCACATATATTTATATCTACAATGTCATCCTTACCAAGATCAGGTGCCTTGTCATGCAGAAAATCTAAAAGAGAGCCAAAACAGTCTATGGTTGTTTGCAGGAGAAGTGTGTCTTTCTATATTTTAAAGAAAGAAGGACTATATTATTAGAATGCAAACTGTGAAAAACATATATAATTATAAAATAAACTTTTATTCATTTTATATAGAACAATTAAAGAGGTACTCCAGAGGAAAAATATGTTTTTAAATCAACTGGTGCCAGAAAGTTATACAGATATGTAAATGACTTCTATTTAATAATCTTAATCCTTCCAGTACTTATTAGCTTGAAGGATTGTGTAGGAAGTTGTGTAATTCTTTCCTGTCTGACTACAGTGCTCTCTGCTGCCACCTCTGTCTCTGTCAGTAACTGTCCAAAACAGGAGCAAATCCCCATAGAAAACCTCTCTTGCTTTGAACAGTTTCTGACATGGACAGAGGTGTCAGAAGAGAGCACTGTGTTCAGACTGGAAAGTACTACACAACTTCCTCTGAAATTTTTTTTTCCTCCAGAGATACCCATTTAAAGTAATTTATAAAAACTGTCTTATGGTGCGTTCACACAGCAGAATCTCCGCTCGCTTAGTTATCTATACTTAACCTAGAGGATATTATACAAATCTTGTTTATTAATTTACATATAGATTACTATTGTATCCCAAATCTTATTATTCATGTATCACCTGTTCCACAATACAAATTAAACTATTTCTATGTTGTTAAATGTATATGTGGTGCCCAGTACGAGAGGTTACCTCGTGCTCCTTCTGTCCTGTCAGGCAGCCTCCTTCAGTGTCACCAAGGCCCCCTGCACTTGTTTCCCCATTGTAAATATGTTTTACCATGTAAAGTGTTATAAAATGCAATGTTGCTTTAAGAGTTATACCATATGATATGTCATGTGATTGTTACCCAGGAGGTACCAGTGACCAGGTGATCCCAAGAGTGACCTATGGGCTCCCTGCTAGTCTCCCCATATAAGCCCTGGGTGGAGCTTCTCTCTCTTTGAGCTCTGTTCTTCTGCTGAGGTCCAGTATAGTCACCTAGTGTGTGTGTCCAGAGTGTTGGAGACCTCAAAGTCAAGTCCTGCAGCCACCAAGTCAAGTAAGATAAAGCCGCAGCTTTATGAGTCAATTCAGTCCCTGTCATCTGTCAAGTCAGCATGGTCTGCATTCAATTATCCAGTCCTACTACAAGTCCCTGCAAGTCCTTAAGGTGTCTGCGTCACTGGTCACCTCCTTGGGCCCTGGCTGGACTGTATAGACTTTACCAACTGTCTACCCTCAGTAAAGCTACCGTTGTCCGTAACTTGGCGTCGGAGTCTTTATTCCCCCTTTGCCAAGCCCAGGATCTAGCGGTATACCTTCAGGTGTTTATAGGCGAAACCACGCCCTGGCATCACGAATACAAGGGGTTACTGTCATCTGCCCCTAGGGTAATAACATCTGCCCTGCAGCACATACCCCACTACCACATACAGTTGTGTAATTATCTGTAACTTCTTAATAAAGTTCTAACTAATAAAATAAAAATGTACAGTTGATATATAATTAAAAACCATTTAGAAAATTCCTTTTTATTTCTTAAGGTTAGACAATGTTTTTTTCATAATATATATATATATATATATATATATATATATATATATATAATGTGTCCATAATAGGGTAGACTTTTGGCAGAAGTCTATCAAAACCTATGAGAATATTGCAGGATATAATCATGTACTTTTTTGTATACAAATGCATAAGTCTAATGTAGAGCAAAAGAATGTGGTGAACAGGACCTGAGAACTACACGTATTGCAATATCCTTACATAGAAATAAACAAAGCTACCTGCACCAAGAGGTTCTGTAAAGCTGCAACCAGGTAGCGTGTGCTTTGAGTTGTCAAGGGCCAAACAGCATCTGGTGGTTCTGGCCGTGGGTGATTTCTGTGTTCTAGCTTAATAAATGGTGAGGAGAATTTCTGTTTGAGCAGTGCTTTGAGGTGCTGAAGAATACTCACTGTAAGTAAACAATAAACAATTGATTTGAAGAAAAGTCAGACAGAGAAATAGGTATATCTTGGTATATAGCATTGTTAAAGGGGTACTCCACCCGTAGACATTCTTAGGATAGGGGATAAGATGACTGATCGCGGGGGTCCCACTGCTGGGGACCCCTGCGATTTCCCTGCTGCATCCAGCGTTTGTTTAGAGCATCAGGTGCAGCACTGTTGGCTCGTGACATCAGGGCCATGCCCCGCTCGTGATGTCACTGCCACGCCCCGTTAATGCAAGTCTATGGGAGGGGGCATGTCACAAGCGGGGCATGACCGTGATGTCACGAGCCTCCACCCCACATCGCCAGTCGCTATCGCCATCACCAGAAGTTCACGGAGCACCGGATGTCTGGGGTGCCACAGCCGGGATCACGGGGGTACCCCGCGGCAGGACTTACGTGATCAGACATCTTATTCCCTATCCTATGGATAGTGGATAAGATGTCTAGGGGTGGAGTACCCCTTTAAATTATTTTTCAGTAAATATTGGAACAGCATATTTTTCACAAGTACAAAGTATAACACAGGCTAACCAAGAATATTTCTATCCAAGAAGACTATTCTCAACAACTGAAAGCACCCTAATGTTCCCACTCTATAGGTATGGATAGCAATGCAAACTCTGTCCTCTCCTCTATAAGTCACAGGGAATCTGTCAGCTCTATATCATGCTCAGAGCTGCAGACATGGGCAAATAGCTGATGGGGAGATAAAATAGAAGATATCTGTCTTTTAGCCGTTTTAAAAAGTTATAAAATCATGTTTTTCTTCAAAGCTTAAAAGTCATAGAGGCTGTGCTGAACTGCAGCATGCACGCTTTCTCCCTCCCCCACCCCTTCCTGCACGATTGAGGTACAGGGTTTGGCTTTTAGCACTGAGCCTTGTACATCAATCATGCAGTGCGGGGAAGGATGAAGAAGGGAGGGAGGGGGCAAGCATGCATGCTGCAGTTCAGTATGGCCTCTATGACACTTGACCTTGTATGCAGGAAAAACATTTCTATAAATTTTAGGACTGCTAAGAACTGGAGGACTTTATTCAGAAAAAAAAATTCTTGTTAGAAAAATAGTATTAAGCCAATAAAAAATTATCTGCTAGATTCTATCACCATATTTCTGCTGTAATATGTAATGTATGATTTGATCTTTTCTTAGCATTGGTAGCTTTTTATGGCCTTTAATTTAAACCTTTAAGTAAAACTAGCTAGTCTGATTCTACTCTAAAATCCTGCCCTTTAAGGGGTACTCCCGTAGAAAACTTTTTTTTTTTTTTTAAATCAACTGGTGCCAGAAAGTTAAACAGATTTGTAAATTACTTCTATAAAAAATCTTAATCCTTCCAGTACTTTTTAGGGGCTATATACTACAAAGGAAATGCTTATCTTTTTAGATTTCTCTGATGTCCTGACCACAGTGCTCTCTGCTGACCTCTGCTGTCCATTTTAGGAACTGTCCAGAGCAACATATGTTTGCTATGGGGATTTTCTTCTGCTCTGGACAGTTCCTAAAATGGACAGCAGAGGTCAGCAGAGAGCACTGTGGTCATGACATCAAAGAAATCTAAAAAGATAAGCATTTCCTATATAGCCCCTAAAAAGTACTGGAAGGATTAAGATTTTTTAATAGAAGTAATTTACAAATCTGTAAAGGAATTTATCATATGCGACTTTTCAGTTTGTCGCATCTTTGGCGGTAACTGCGCTTTATTAGGTGCAAATCTACACCAGCCCTGACTTGGCTTACTAAACTGACTGTTGACAGCATTAATAAAAAGTCGCTGATTTTGTCGCGCGGGATAAAAAGTAGCACAAAAAGTTGCAGAGAAATCACCATACAAAGTGTGGTGTACTGAAGTAAGAAATGTGATCAACACCAGATTTAGCATTTGCCCTGCACCATGTTCATAAATCTCGTGCAGGAACACAGTTTCCACTACATGAATTAATGGGGTAAAAAGACGTTCACCTACACCACTCTTGATGAATTCCTCCCATTATCCATACAGTGCGGCAGAATACATTCCCAAGACGCATGCCCCTGTATGTCTTTATAGCGGCATATGCCTGCCATTGACATTCATTGTAAAAGATATATGTGTTAATGCTTTACTTTTTAGATTTCTCTGATGTCATGACCACAGTGCTCTCTGCTGACCTCTGCTGTCCAGTTTAGGAACTGTCCAGAGCAGCATATGTTTGCTAAGGGGATTTCTCCTGATCTGGACAGTTCCTAAAATGGACAGCAGAGGTCAGCAGAGAGCACTGTAGTCATGACATCAGAGAAATCTAAAAAAGTAAAGCATTTCCTCTGTAGTGTTTAGCCCCTAAAAAGTACTGGAAGGATTAAGATTTTTTTTTTTTTTATAGAAGTAATTTACAAATCTGTTTAACTTTCTGGCACCAGTTGATTTTAAAAAAAAAAGTATTCCACGGGTGTACCCCTTTAAGCTTATCAGGCTGTATTTTGCAAGGGGTGTGGATATCTTCCGTCCCCATGCACCTACTGGCGGGGCGTTACGTGCCATTTTGCGGCCCCCCAACCCTCCCTTTTTCAATTTATCCATTACAAGGTATGCCCTCTCAAGGCATGCCCTCCATACGCATTTATGGGCACAAATCTGACCGCTTTGTTAAGTTTAATGTTTTTCATATAGGTACATATGTATAGTTGTAATCACGAGCACGAATGTGAAGCCCTGGCCACAAATACCATATAATAAACTTTTTTTCATCATTCAGAAGTACTGTAAACTATGCCATTTAGTAAGGTCAAAAAAATGGAATGCTGATGTACAAAGACCAAATGTATGCCAAAAAAGACATTTTACCATACATGCATGTGAGTGTTTTCAGTTATATACATACATACATACATAGGCCCACATTTATCATTGTCTTTAGACTGTTTTTTGTGTCTAAAAAAGGCGCAAAAAAGACGCAAGCAGGGTTTTTTGCGCCTTTTTTTGCCCCTTTTTGTTTACACATTTCTGCTGATTTTGAGTTGCAATCCACTGATTTTGAGTTGCAATCCACTGATTTCGGCAATACACATCATATAGAAGGGATTTATCATTGCGCCTTTATTGTAAAAAGGAGCAAAAAAAGGCGCAAAGCCATTGAAAAGTCTCTAAAACTACACCAGCACAGACATGGTGTAGCTTTTTGGTGTATGTGTAGACAGAAATTTTAGAGAATGTGGACCTGCACAAAATTTATCAAATCTCTTTTACCTTTTAATAAATTTGGTGCTCCTACACATTACAGCACACAAAAAAAGGTGTAAAAAAAATGCTTAACTTGCACTGCAATGATAAATGTGGGCCATAGAGCCTAAATATTAATTAAACCTAGCCTTGTGTGCGTTCAGAGGTGTTCCATAGGTCTAGATTTACTATTGCAAATGCGCTAGAATTCTGATGCAGTTTTAGTATAATTTGCGCCAAAAGCCATCTTATAGGACTTTTTCCATTCTTTTTGACAGGTGGAATGTAATTAGTGAAAGGGGTGTGGCTTGTTGGAAAAGGGAGTAGCTTTAGGTACGCAAAAAAGTGCACACTCTGGCGCACATTCTTCAGTCTTCAGATGCACCAGATTCATCAATTCACCTTCATCTAAACACCTTGATGAATCTGTCGCAATTGAAATTTGTCCGTAAGTTAGCATTGTCTGTTATCGCAGACCGATGAGTAAATATGGGCTTATGGGTGACAGCAGCCATAAATAGGTTGTCTCTTGATACAATATTACATTTCTGTGTTAGGGCAGGCAAAACATAATTTCAAACTAGAATATATATTTTGTATATTATTGTTACATAGTTGTTATAGTGCCCCCTGGTGTTCATTAGAATAAATCAACGTCCTGCTATGGCGCGTGTACTACGCTAGAAAGAAGAGCTCCGTCTCCCAGGCCTGCAAAACAGGGGAAATCATTACCTCACATGGTCGCCAGGAGATCGGGGAAGAGGGGGCGATCTGCAGGGGCACCCAGGGTTATGGGGACCCCGATCCACAACTTCTTCAGCCCACTGAGTGAGCTAACGGAACCGCCACAGAAGATGCCTGCGCAATCCAAGATGGCGCGGGACCAACGGGATCCAGGGGCTCCCGCCCATTCCCCTCCAGCCACGAGACAGCACGCCGCGGCCTCAGGAGTGGCTTCACAGGGGACCCCGCTGCCTGCTCTTCTAGACTTGCCCTCCCGGGATCGCCGTGGAACGGAGCAGCTGCCGCGGCCTTCCAACAGTACAGAGGACAGACCCCGGCCTCTACAGCAGCAGCTGAGCGGCTGCCTTCCCTCAGACGGCCGCCATCAGGAGAGAAGCAGCGTGAGGCAGGAGGGACAAGGTGACCTCAGACCGGCTCCTGTCGCTGCGGAACCGCGGGAGGAGGTGAGTGCTAGGGGGGTTCTGGCCGCACAACCATCTGAGTCCCTGGCTCCTCTGCCCTCAGTCATGATGGAGGGATGCAGGGCCCCCTCGCCATCCCTGAGCATCCCCTCCATATTTAGGAGCCAGGACGGGCCCCCCTCGCCCACCCCCCGCTATACCCCTCTGAGATAGAACCCGGGCAGGAGCAATCATATTCAGCTGGCCCGCATACTGCTACCGTTGGAACCCCCCTGGAACACCCAGGACACTCATCACCCTGGCTTTCTCCCTCTGTGGCCCCCAACCTAATTATTGCAGATAGGGGACCAGCCCCTCGCCCACAGCAACAGCAGAGGGTCCCAGAACCAGCAACACCATCTCACCAAGGGCCCCAGGGCTCTCAGGACAGTGTGTATCTTGCATCCTCCCTTCCACCTCCTGCCCAGGCAGTTGCACTTTTAAAGGACATCCCGAATTACAAGCATTACTGGCGCTACTGCCCACCAAGGCGGACTTGACTGCATTGGCCTCTGATCTCAAATTTGCATGGCGCCAAGATCTACAACCCGTTCAGCGTGAAGTGGCGGACTTGCAGGGCAGGATGACGGTGCTGGAGGACTTTAAAGAATCTGTCACTGCCTCATTGAAAGATATGCAAACGGCACTGAATGCCCAGACGTCCACTCACCATGCATTTGCGGATCATCTGGACGACATTGAAAACAGGAATCGCAGAAACAACATCCGCATACGGGGCCTCCCTGAGGCGACCAGAACACCTGACCTACACGCTACGATTACTGGAGTCTTCAATATGATCCTGGGACGTCCTCCAGAGACCCACTTCGAGCTTGATAGGGTGCATAGAGCGTTGAGGGCACCCAGTACTGACCCGACCCGCACCCGCGACGTCGTCTGCCGCATTCATAAATATACTGTAAAAAAGCAAATCATGCAGAAGGTGCGACAACAAGGAGACATTGGCTTTGATGGTGCTGTTTTGCAAATATACCCGGATCTATCACGCCGCACTCTCCGCCAAAGAGCACTTCTGCGCCCACTCCTACGCCTACTGCAGGAGCGTAACATTCAATATCGGTGGGGGTTCCCGTTTGCGCTACACGTCACGTCTGGCAACCTGACTGCATCTCTGAGACATCCTGGGGACTTGTCTAACTTTCTGGATACTCTGGGACTTCCGCCTCTCACCTTGCCTGACTGGATTGCCTTCCTGAGGGACCCATATGCCCCTCCACCGGCCTTGCGATCGTCGCAACGCTCCTCGACTCGGCGAATGGCCACTGGAGATCCGCTCCTCCAGAGGCAAAGGAGACCGCCTTTCAGACCGGAAACCTGGAGAAATGGAACCTTGAGCGACTGCTACTTGAAGTGAAACTCCGGTTCCCTAGGCTGGACTAGTCATGAACAGTACACATCCCCTCCAGTTTTGCCATATGGTCAGAAGTCAAGCCCCCCTCCAGTAGATAATCCCAGTTCCTATTTTACCTCTGTCCCCTCCATCCCCCTGCCCCGCTCCCCCCCCCCCCTCAGATTCCTGGAGCTTCATACCGACCATGGCTTGGACTGTATGCACTTCCCCCTTATATCTCTAGTTCAGTTAAAGAGCTTTAAAAACCTGGTGTAGACGGGCTTGACAGATAGGTTAACCTTTCCAGCAGATAGTTGATTGACAGGATTGTCTTACTGCTATAGTTTAACTCCCCCACCTAGGGTTGGTGTAGATCACATACACAGGTTTAGCAGAAGTTTTGTTCTGCAGATAGCTAAGATTGCAGGTTGACTTGCTTTTTTTTTCCGTTTTGTTTTGTTCTCTTAATTTATTTTTAATTTTCTTTGTTTTTTGTTTCTTTCTGTCTCTTTCCCTTTGCCTCACTTATCTAACCTCCCTCTTCCCCCTGTGTGTTTTCCTATCCTCTGTCTAGGCCTCGGGACTCACCGCTGACCCCTCCACTCCGTGCCTCTGCTCCCGGACTCCAAGATCACAGGTACCATGTCAGACATTAAGATTACTACATTAAATGTCCAGGGCTTCAACACCCCAGAAAAGAGGTCCCAGGTCCTCTACCACCTACACAAACACCATACCAAAATTTTATGTATTCAAGAAACTCACTTCAAGATAGACCACATGCCAGAGCGTCTTGGCCGATACTTCACTACTTGGTTCCACAGCACAAACCCTGAGTCTCGTTCGAAGGGGGTTTCGATTGGTTTCCATCGTTCCCTGCCCTTCACTGCCTTGGACGTCAAAGTTGATCCTGGCGCCAGGTATCTATTTGTTAAGGGGATGATCCTGGAACAAGTGGTGACAGTGGCGACAATATACGCTCCTAATACCATGCAAATTCCATACCTAACGCAAACGCTAGAGGACTTATCCTCCTTCACCCAGGGTATGCTGATACTGGGGGGTGACCTGAACCTGGCCTTGCAACCCATGCTGGACGCTTCCACGCAGCGCTCGGCTGTCTTGTACGGTCAACTTATTAAGCTCAGGAAACGTTTACATGCCATGCAGTTGTGCGATGTGTGGAGGCTCCAGCATGCCACTGACCGAGACTACACCTACTACTCCAGCCCCCATAACTCGTACAGCCGACTGGACTACATTTTCCTCCCGCACTTTTACCTACCCAGACTGTCTTCATCCCAAATCGGGAACCTTTTCTTGTCTGACCATGCACCAGTTCACTGCACACTCTTCCTCCCCACCCTTAGTACACCGCAATTTAATTGGCGTTTGAACGAATCCTTGCTACTGGACTCGCTCTGCCTGTCTGACCTAAAATCCACAGTGGTCCACTTTGTATCTGACCACGCCACTGACGACACGCCGCTCCCCACCCAATGGGCAGCACTTAAATGCGTGCTGAGGGGGGTTCTGATTAGACACGGTTCGCGTCTCAAAAGGGAGAGGTCGGACAGGCTACGGCGATTACTGGAGTCACTGACATCCCTAGAAGCCCAACATAAGAGATCATTGCAGGAGTAGTCCTTACGAGCCATTATTAAAACCCGTCATGAAATTTGTTCTCTTTTAAATGACAGCTGCAAGTACTATCGGCAACACTGCTCGAAAGCCTTCTACGAGTGGGGCAACAAACCCGGGAGGTATTTAGCCAGGGCATTGAGAGACAGGAGGGCGACACTTTATATCCCTTCCATCTCCTCCTCACCCAACGGGAAATCCTTCCTTATGAAGGATATCCTGGCTGCCTTTGAGCGATATTATACCGACCTTTATAATCTCCCTCCACCGGCCGACACTCTCCCCTCCTCCTCACCTCCTCTTTCCCTGACTGACTATATTACCAACACTGCCCTCCCTGGCTTGCCTGAGGAGAGCGTTGCGTCCATGGAGGCCCCATTCACGGAGGAGGAGCTGTCCAAAGCAATAACGAACCTCCCGTCCGGGAAAAGCCCGGGCCCTGACGGTTATACTGCCAAGTTCTATAAAGCCTTGAAAGGGGATCTGCTCCCCCTCCTGCGTGGGGCTTTCAATGTGATCTCCCATGAGACTTCTTTTACACACGATGCCTTAGATGCCCACATCACTGTAATACCCAAGGAGGGCAGAGATCCCAACTTGTGCGCCAGCTACCGCCCCATTTCATTGTTAAATGTAGATACCAAATTGTTCGCCAAGTTGCTGGCGAACCGTATGGCTGCCGTTCTGGGCCCCCTGATTCACCCTGACCAATCTGGCTTTGTTAAATTGAGAGAGACTCGCGACAATACCATTAGAGCATTCTCTATCATTCACTTAGCTAAGACATCTCGCCAGAAGCTGATGTTACTGTCGCTCGATGCCGAAAAGGCATTTGACAGGGTGGACTGGGGGTTCATGAGGGCCACCCTTGCTCAAATTGGCTTAGGCCCTGCGATGATGGGACGTATCATGGCCCTCTACTCAAATCCTCAGGCAAAGGTGAGAGTTAACGGCTCGATCTCCTCCCCCATACCGATCCGTAATGGTACGAGACAGGGGTGTCCGCTCTCCCCCTTGCTTTATGTTTTATGTATGGAGCACCTGTTGAACGCTCTGAGACTGGACCCCGCTATCATGGGGTTCCGGCAGGGGGGTGAGAGCCACATCTGCTCGGCGTAAGCGGATGACTTGCTCCTCTACGTCGCAACACCACAGTCATCCCTGCCCGCCATATTACAGACCATACAGACGTACTCGCACTTCAGTAATCACAAAATTAATCTTGATTAGAGTGTGGCCCTTAATGTCAGTCTTCCCAGGGAGCAGGTGACCCAACTTAAGAAGGATCACCCTTTCCGCTGAAATTCCACTTCCATTAAATACTTAGGGGTTCAGGTACCGGCGGACCTGTCTGACAGTTTCACCCTCAATTTTTAACCGGTAGTGACCGCGATCGACAGAGACCTGCGCAAATGGACCAAGGGGACTTTCTCATGGTTTGGGAGGGTGAGCATTCTTAAAATGAATGTTCTCCCAAGGCTGCTCTACTTATTCCAGACAATACCCATAACTCTCCCCCTTGCCTTCTTCAAGAAGTTAGAAGCGCTATTCAGGACCTTCATATGGGCGGGCAGACCGTCGAGGATAGCCAGACAAATCCTGACCAGGCGTAAGCAGGCGGGGGGCTTAGCAGTCCCGGACTGTAAGGCCTACTATATCGCAGCTACGTCGGTGAGATTACTGGACTACTTCCACACCCACACGTCCAAGAGGTGGGTGGGGGCCGAGGTACACGTTAACAAACATTTTGCTTCCTTTCCATGGTTGCCCCAGGGGGCCACGCCGTCAGGGCTCTGCAGCGACTCACCTTGGGTGTCTCGGGAGTTGGTCACGACATACCGTAGATATGTTGCGGGTGGGGGGTTGATAACGCCCAATGGACCCTTAACTCCTGTCACCGGCAATCCCCTCTTTCCTCCTGGACTACAGCGCACTGAGTTCCTGGGTAGAACCGACCAGGCGCTCCTTCCATTGGGCTCCTTTCTGGACGGGACAAGACTGAAACCCTATACGGACTTGGTTCCAGAGCACTCCCGTACACCGCTAACCCATATGCAATACTTAGAGTTAGACCACTTTATACAGACCGCGGGACTGACCTTACATCTAGCGAGACCACTCTCACCTCTGGAACGGATGTGCACTTCTGATTCCATGCCTCTCAGACCGGTCTCCCAGATCTACAACCTACTGATGGATGAGGCTGAGCGATACCCACCTAGATTTGTGGGGGCGTGGGAGTCAGAACTGCACACGACCTTCTCACCGTCTGACTGGTCGAGGGCCTTTACTTTGTGTCATCGCTTGTCTATCTCTTGTAGGGCTCAGGAGACGAATTATAAGCTTTTATCCCGGTGGTACAGGGTCCCAACTATACTACACCACATGTTTCCCTCGATACCAGATTCATGTTGGCGCTGCGGTGAGCCCGAGGGGACGATGACACATATTTGGTGGTCGTGTCCCTCACTTGCCAGTTTCTGGGAAGCGGTGGTTGCCCGCATCGCCTCCATATCTGGGGTTTCCTACCCGAATGACCCTAAGGTCCTTCTTTTGTCGATTTTGCCTGCCACCAGGAAGACCCCTTCAAGGACATTGGCTCATTTCCTACTGATGGCGGCGAGAACTGTTATACCTAGGCACTGGAGGGACACACTTGCCCCCACCATCTCTGAATGGTACAAGGAGATTCTTTTCCTGTGCCGCATGGAGGAGTTGATGGCGAACTCCTCTGGTAGGCAGGACAAGTATACTAAGATCTGGCTCCCTTGGCTTGCTTTCCTTGAATCACCACTTTACACGACTGACGGTGGGGTATGAGGTGGACATGGACCCTCGGAGAGCAGAGGATGGAGTGTCAGGCGGTGGATGTGCTACGCAGTTGTTGTCTGAGTGAGTACCCGAGTCCTATTGTCCTTCCCTTACAGCCTTGTGTGTTCTCTTTTTCGCCCCCCACTGATGTTTCTCATCCCTACTGCATCTTTTCTCATCTACCTATTCCTGTGGATATGACCTCCCGAGCTCGTTGTCATGGAGCATCCTTCCTTTCATGCGCTTTTCAGCTCGCTTCTCCAACCTATTCTTTCTCATTTTTCATCCCGCCTTTCTTACACCCCCCCCCCCCCCTTTCTAGCTACCCATCTTCCCTTCTCTCTTTTTGTATCCTATTTGATAACGGAGCTAGGTTTCTCAGGCTTATATTCCTTCAGCGGTCGACAGTAGTTTGGAGTTGTGACTGGTGGTAGACGATGATTTCAAACAGCTCAGTTAGACGCATAATCCCTCTGTGTTACCACCGCTGATATACACTATTGCCAGTGAATGCTGACCTCTGAGTTGTGAATTTTATTTCATTGTCTGTTGTTCAATTTCAGACCAATAAAACATTCTTATTTGAATAAAAAATAAAAATAAAAGAATAAATCAACTCTAAATAACTATACAGCTAAATATATCCCAAAGGGGAACAAATATAAACGATTGAAACTAAATCCTACATGGCTGACATTGATGTTAAAAGAGCAATAAACAACAACAAAAAATAGCTTTAAAAAAATACAAATCTGAGGGGTCAGCTATAACATTTAAACAGTACAAGGAGCTTAATAAAATCTGTAAAAATGTAATAAAAACAGCAAAAATTCTAAATGAGAGACAGATGGCTAAAGAAAGCAAAACTAATCCTAAATATTTTTTTAGATATATCAATGCAAAAAAACCAAGGACAGAGCATATAGGACCCCTTAATAATGATAATGAGGAGGTTGTCACAGGCAATAAAGAGAAAGCGGAGCTACTGAATGGGTTCTTTAGTTCTGTATATACTATGGAAGAAGGAGCTGACATTGGACAGGTCAGTTCTGGTAACACATCATGTAATGTACTGAACTGGCTTAATGTAGAGATGGTACAAGGTAAGTGTTACGCCGAGCGCTCCGGGTCCCTGCTCCTCCCCGGAGCACTCGCAGCGTTCCTCTCTCTGCAGCGCCCCGGTCAGACCCGCTGACCGGGAGCACTGCACTGACATTGCCGGCGGGGATGCGATTCGCATAGCGGGACGCGCCCGCTCGCGAATCGCACCCCAAGTCACTCACCTGTCCCGGTCCCCGGCTGTCACGTCCGCGCGCGCGCCAGCTCTCTAAGATTTAAAGGGCCAGTGCACCAGTGATTGGTGCCTGGCCCAATCAGCCTAATTAGCTTCCACCTGCTCCCTGTCCATATTAGCTCACTTCCCCTGCACTTCCTTGCCGGATCTTGTTGCCTTGTGCCAGTGAAAGCGTTTAGTGTTGTCCAAAGCCTGTGTTCCAGATCTCCTGCTATCCTCATTGACTACGAACCTTGCCGCCTGCCCCGACCTTCTGCTACGTCTGACCTTGCCTCTGCCTAGTCCTTCTGTCCCACGCCTTCTCAGCAGTCAGCGAGGTTGAGCCGTTGCCGGATACGACCTGGTTGCTACCGCCGCAGCAAGACCATCCCGCTTTGCGGCGGGCTCTGGCGAAAACCAGTAGCAACCCTAGAAACGGTCCACCGACACAGTCCACGCCAATCCCTCGCTGACACAGAGGATCCACATCCAGCTAGCCGAATCCTAACAGTAGATCCGGCCATGGATCCCGCTGAGGTGCCGCTGCCAAGTCTCGCTAACCTACCCACGGTGGTCGCCCAGCAATCGCAGCAAATTGCCCAACAAGGACAGCAGCTGTCGCAGTTGACCGCCACGTTACAGCAACTTCTGCCACTGCTACAGCAGCAACCATCTCCTAGCCTCCGCTTGTCCCTGCCGGACAAATTTGATGGGGACTCTAGACTCTGCCGTGACTTCTTGTCTCAATGTTCCCTACATATGGAGATGTTGTCGGACCAATTTCCTACAGAACGGTCTAAGGTAGCGTTCGTAGTGAGTCTTCTGTCTGGAAAGGCCTTGTCTTGGGCCACACCGCTCTGGGACCGCAATGATCCTGCCACAGCCACTGTCCAGTCCTACTTCGCTGAAGTCCGTAGTGTCTTCGAGGAACAGGCCCGAGCTTCTTCTGCCGAGACTGCCCTGCTGAACCTGGTCCTGGGTAATTCTTCAGTAGGCGAGTACGCCATCCAATTTCGTACTCTCGCTTCCGAATTATCTTGGAATAACGAGGCTCTCTGCGCGACCTTTAAAAAAGGCCTATCCAGTAACATCAAGGATGTGCTGGCCGCACAAGAGATTCCTGCCAACCTGCAAGAACTTTTCCATTTGGCCACCCGCATTGACATGCGTTTTTCTGAGAGACACCAGGAGTTCCGCCAGGAAAAAGACCTTGATCTCTGGGCACCTCTCTCACAGTATCCTTTGCAATCTACCCCTGTCCCTCCCGCCGAGGAGGCTATGCAAGTGGATCAGTCTCGCCTGACCCATGAAGAGAGGACTCGCCGTAGGGATAAAAATTTATGTCTGTACTGCGCTAGTACCGAACACTTCTTGGTGGATTGCCCTATTCGCCCTCCACGTCTGGGAAACGCATGCACGCACCCAGCTCACGTGGGTCTGGCGTCTCTTGGTACGAAGTCTGCTTCTCCACGTCTCACTGTGCCCGTGCGGATTTCTCCTTCTGCCAACTCCTCCTTCTCAGCTGCGGCCTTCTTGGACTCTGGTTCTTCTGGAAATTTTATTCTGGCCTCTTTGGTGAATAAGTTCTGCATCCCGGTGACCCGTCTCGTCAAGCCGCTCTACATTTCCTCGGTCAACGGAGTGAAATTGGACTGCACTGTGCGTTACCGCACAGAACCCCTGCTCATGAGCATTGGACGGCATCACGAAAAAATTTTACTTTTTGTTTTGCCCAACTGCACCTCTGAAGTCCTCCTTGGTCTGCCATGGCTCCAACACCACTCTCCTACCCTTGATTGGACCACCGGGGAGATCAAGAGCTGGGGTGCTTTTTGCCATAAAAAATGCCTCACGTCTGCTCCCAGTCCCGTCAGTCAAACCTCAGTGTCTCCTCCTTTACCTGGTCTCCCCAAGGCCTATCAGGACTATGCTGTGTCTCCTCCTCATAGCCCCCGTCCTGGTAACACTTTGCCCCGTGCCCAGCTTCACCCTCTTCCCCCCCTCCCCACTCCCACGCCTTCTGGTTTGCCCGCTGTTGATGAGGTTTCCCGGGACTTCTCCACCATCTGGAAAGAGACTCAAAAATCCCTCATACAGGCCTCATCCCGGATGAAGAAACATCCCGACAAAGAGAGGGGGAGACCTAAGGGGGGGTACTGTTACGCCGAGCGCTCCGGGTCCCTGCTCCTCCCCAGAGCGCTCGTGGCGTTCCTCTCTCTGCAGCGCCCCGGTCAGACCCGCTGACCGGGAGCGCTGCACTGACATTGCCGGCGGGGATGCGATTCGCATAGCGGGACGCGCCTGCTCGCGAATCGCATCCCAAGTCACTCACCTGTCCCGGTCCCCGGCTGTCACGTCCTGGCGCGCGCGGCTCCGCTCCCTAGGGCGCGCGCGCCAGCTCTCCATCTGCTCCCTGTCCATATTACCTCACTTCCCCTGCACTTCCTTGCCGGATCTTGTTTCCTTGTGCCAGTGAAAGCATTTAGTGTTGTCCAAAGCCTGTGTTCCAGATCTCCTGCTATCCTCATTGACTACGAACTTTGCCGCCTGCCCCGACCTTCTGCTACGTCTGACCTTGCCTCTGCCTAGTCCTTCTGTCCCACGCCTTCTAAGCAGTCAGCGAGGTTGAGCCGTTGCCGGTGGATACGACCTGGTTGCCACCGCCGCAGCAAGACCATCCCGCTTTGCGGCGGGCTCTGGTGAAAACCAGTAGCAACCCTAGAACCGGTCCACCGACATGGTCCACGCCAATCCCTCGCTGACACAGAGGATCCACATCCAGCTAGCCGAATCCTAACAGTAAGTTAAGTAATATAAATGTAAGCAAATCTCCAGGGCCAGATGGATTGCACCCAAGAGTTCTTAGAGAACTAAGTTCAGTAATATCTGTACCCCTGTTCATGATATTTAGAGATTCACTGGTGTCTGGTATTGTGCCAAGGGACTGGCGAAAGGCAAATGTGGTGCCAATCTTCAAAAAGGGCTCTAGGTCTTCCCCAGGAAACTATAGACCGGTAAGTTTAACGTGCAATGTGGGTAAATTGTTTGAAGGACTTATAAGGGATTACATAGAGGAATACATAGGGGATAACTGTATTATAAGTGATAGCCAGCATGGGTTTACTAAGGATAGAAGTTGTCAAACCAATCTAATTTGCTTTTATGAAGAGGTGAGTAGAAGCCTTGACAGAGGAATGGCTGTGGATATAGTGTTTCTGGATTTTGCTAAAGCGTTTGATACTGTCCCTCATAGAAGTCTGACAGGTAAGTTAAGGTCTTTGGGTTTGAAAACTTTAGTTTGTAACTGGATTGAACACTGGCTCATGGATCGTACCCAGAGAGTGGTGGTCAATGATTCGTACTCTGATTGGTCCCCGGTAATTAGTGGTGTACCCCAAGGTTCTGTACTGGGCCCGCTGTTGTTTAATTTATTTATCAATGATATAGAGGATGATATTAACAGCTCTGTTTCTATCTTTTCAGATGACACCAAGCTTTGTAGCACAGTACAGTCTATATAGGATGTGTATAGGTTACAAGATGACTTGGATACACTAAGTGTCTGGGCATCCACTTGGCAAATGAGGTTCAATGTGGATAAATGTAAAGTTATGCATCTGGGTACTAATAACATGCATGCGTCGTATGTCTTAGAGGGGGATAAAACTGGCAGAGTCGCTGGTAGAGAAGGATCTGGGTGTACTTGTAGATCACAGACTTCAGAACAGCATGCAATGTCAGGCTGCTGCTTCCAAGGCCAGCAGGATATTGTCATGTATCAAAAGAGGCATGGATTCAAGGGACATAATACTCCCCCTTTATAAAGCATTGGTACGGCCTCACCTGGAATATGCTGTTCAGTTTTGGGCACCAGTACATAAAAGGGACACTGGGGAGCTGGAAAGGGTGCAGAGACGCACGACTAAGCTAATATGGGGCATGGAACATCTTAGCTATGAGGAGCGATTAAAGGAGTTACAATTGTTTAATCTTGAGAAGAGACGTTTAAGGGGGGATATGATAAACGTATATAAGTATATAAATGGCCCATACAAAAAATATGGAGAAAAACTGTTCCAGGTTAAACCCCCCAAAGGAAGAGGGGGCACTCCCTCTGTCTGGAGAAGAAAAGGTTTAGTCTCAAGGGGCGACACGCCTTATTTACCATAAGAACTGTGAACTTATGGAACAGTCTACCTCAGGAACTGGTCACAGCAGGAAAAATTAACAGCTTTAAAACAGGGTTAGATACATTCCTGGAACAAAATAACATTAATGCTTATGAAAGAAATATTTTATAATATATTATATAATATAAATATATTATAAGAAATATAAAATCCCATCCCTTCCCCAATATCGCGCCACACCCCTACCCTTCAATTCCCTGGTTGAACTTGATGGACGTATGTCTTTTTTCAACCGTACTAACTATGTAACTGTACTTACAACATCAACCTAATGTTTCCAGTGCTGGTGACCAGTGCCCATTCTATTGTGCTGATTCTTACTGATGTATTGAAATGATACTTACCAATAAGCAGGAATGATGTATCCTTAAATTTAAATGAAATGAACTCTACCAGATTATTCACATCGACCTGAACAGTTCTGTGGACCTGGAAAACAAATAAAATTAGCTAATACTAGATTTAAACAACTTTCAGGCAAGTGGCCTACTATTTCTGATGTGCTCAATCTGAATGTGTATCAGTGAACTAGCTAAAGGAAAGTTATAACATTTTTAATCACACATGACCATTTTATGCAAAAAAAAATTAAAAAAATAAAAGTGCAACAAAACTCAGAGGAAAAACACTATGTTTAAAGATATATTCAGGGTTTATTCAGATGGCAGAATTTCCAATTGCGGAATTCCGCCTCAAAGTAAAGCCCATAGACTTCTATAGGATTCCGCACTACCATTCCCACTTCCTAGCAGAAATTCAGAAGTGTAAATGGTAGCAGAGCTGTAGCTAGCTCCTTTTGCGCCCGAGGCAAGCCCAGAAAATAGCACCCCCCCCCCCATAACACCACTATACATAGACCAGAATAACCAATAACACCACTATACAAGGGACAAATAATACCACCACAATATGACCACTACCATTACCACAATATAATGACTGGATAATATTACCATATTGATGCTAAATAAAACCACTATGTACAGACTAATATCCCTCCATACAGTGACCATATAGTAGTGACTCCAGGTCTACACAGGCTCTACAGACCATATAAGTGATTACATACAATTACATCAGGTGACGTCTTCTCAAATTGGAGTCGATCACTTTTCTTTTTCTTCTCCATCCAGCCCAGACCATCATGTAATTTCTTCCATCCACAATTCGTCTCCACAGAACCTGCCAGACATACATTTTAGGATCCATACTCTTTAAGCACCTAGCGCTCCATATATTAATAATAACCCCTTGGTGTCTCACACAGTAAAGTAAGTAGATAAGCAGATTGGGGAAAGAGTAGGTAGGTACCCCCACTAAGTAGATCCCTTTACATGGTTTCCCCCATTACCGAAGTACCCTGAGTAGGTAAGTGCATGTTGGTATCTGCCTCCTATAAGAAGGGGTTACTCCCTGTAGGTAGATCTCATTGTAGATGGTAGCCCCCCCCCCCCTTTATTAAGTTGGCGTCCCCAGTATGTGGTTGCAGCCCCCATATATAGTAGTAGAAGGCCTCCCACATATAATAGTAGCAGCCCTCATTTAGGTAGTTGTAGCAGCATCCCCCCTTGCTGGTAGTCGTAGTAGAAGTCCCTCTTTAGGTAGTAGTAGCAGCTCCCTTTAGGTAGGCAGTAGTAGTAGCAGCAGCAGCACATTTTAGGTACACACATCTATCATACACACACTTCATACATATACACACCATACATATACACACATCATACATACACATATTATACCCACATCATGCATACACAAATCATACATATACCCGCCGCTACCCTCCCACATCATACATTATATACATACACACATCACACATAATATATACATACATACACACATCACACATACACATACATATACATACACACATCATACACATATCATACATACACCAGCCGCTGCCCCCCACATCATATATTACATACATACACGCATCACACATACATATCATACATATACACACATCATACATACACATATACATACACCCCCCGCTGCCCCACATGATACATTACATACATATACACACATCATACATATACACACATCATATATACACATATTATACACACATCATGCCTACACATATTATACATATACCCGCCACTACCCCCCCCACTACACCCCCAACCCTCCACTGCATCACCCCCAACCAACACCCCCCCCCCCCTTCCCCGCGCGTCCTCAGTCTCCTCACCTGCGTCGGCCATGAGTGGAGATCAGGGCTGAGGTCCTGGCGAAACATTGTCAGTGGTAGAGGCAGTGCTCAGCACACATCTAGGTCGCACGGACTCCTTCACCAGCAAGCAAGTACACCTGCCATTATTTACCACAACCTGCCTGCAGCACCAGAGGGCGTGTTTGCGTCGGGCGGGGGGAGGCGGGGTGGCGTCGGACGTGACGTCTTGCTGGAGGAGGGAAAATAAGGGGATGCGTGTCTGCGCCCACTTTACATAGCCTGCACCTGCGCCTGAGGCAACTGCCTCAGACGCCTCATGGCAGCTATGGCTCTGAATGTTAGTGTGGAATCCTTTAGAAGTCTAGGGCTTTAATTTGAGGAGGAATTACATAAGTGGAAAATCTGCAGTCTGAATAGACCCTTAGGCCTCCTTTACATGTATGCATCGTCAGTTTTTTTTTTTTCCTCCGGCACTGCAGAAAATGCATCAGAGGGAAAATGAAGCAAGAACTTATCCCATTCATTTACATGGGACAGTTCACAATCATCCAGTGTCTGTTTGGACGCCGGATGATTTGACTCGCTGGGCCGGCACAGACAGTTTTGCCAGAGCTGGACGCAGCATTTATTTAACTCTAGCCTTAAAGGACTGTCAACTTGTTAATATCTATTTTACATGAAGAAAGCCCCCACATTATGTCTTGTATGCACTGTAAAAACAAATTGTGTTACAAATAAGGCTAAGTTGAATCTCAGCCGTAATCTTTCCATTCACTTGCTATTAAAGTGTTGTACATAATTAGAGACACAACAGTTTTCATTTGGAAAGAGCTCCACGTGCGTTGTGCCTGGCATTGAAGTACAGATCCACTGAAGTGAATGGGACTGCACTGCAAAATCAGACACAACCTACGGAAACGTTTGGAAAAAAAGTACTAATGTTTTTGAAAACTTGGACAATCCCCTAAAGCAAAAATAATTGGATATGTGGAATGGAAGTCCTTTTCTTTATGCATTTGTTTGAAACTCACATAAAGCATCTCATGAAGGTGCATAGAGAAAGATATTTCCAGTCTTTGGGATGCAGACAGTCACATGGGCAAGCAGTGGGACCAAACTGGCATCATAACTGAGGAAAAACACTTCCCGGTAAGTGGAACATCAGTGCCGCTGTTTACTGCGTGTTAAGTATCGTGTTAGTTTATGGTCCATTTAAGACTTCCATGCTGCCTTTTGTGTGATCTCTCTGTGAACCCATATTGGAAATTAATGCATGGCAACATGCCAGCTTACCATCGTATTATACAGCGTAATTGTCTTAATAGGAATAGCCTCTTGTACTTTTCTTCATAATAATTTCATGTAATCATTTCAGTACTACTCTGTAATTGTTGGGCAGGTGAAGTAGTTGACATACATTATTATTTTTATTGAGTGACAACATATTGCCGAAGAGCACGAAAAGCCAAATAAAACGTTTGTCAATTGATTCTAGCACAAATAAATAATCTAGTAAATAGTTAACAGGAATTTAACAGATAAACACAAAAAAAATAGATCAAATTTTTACTAGTACTCTTTAATATTAGCATCTAATGACTACAATGAGAGAGTACTGATCACTTGTCATTGTGTGACTACATGCTAAGCAATAAGCATGTACAATAAGCTGCTGACCTGTAAATTGTAGCACTGCTGGAAGATCATCAGGGCTGAAGTCATTAACCAGGCAGAGCAGCACAAGGACTCGCTGAACTCATTTTGGGCTGTATCCCATGTTTTTTCCATTATTTCCTCTATCAGCTCAAGTAAAGATGTGTTAGAGAGAATTACCGCTGTGGCTACAAAAAAGGTATTTGGGTATAATCAAAGGCAACATGTGAACCAACATTTCTTATCTTGTTCACAGATTTTCCACAAATTCATTATGCCAGAAAACAAAGTAATAATCTAAAAATTGATGTTGGAGTAAAAGTATAATAAAATATACAAAAAAAATCAGAAATTGACATTTTTATCTTTAAAAGTTGTTTTTAATATATGTAACATTTTTATATAAGACACTGTTTTCCACAGCTCACTTGTCAGCTTTGCCATATAAACTGGGATGCATCACCTAGGCCATCTCATTACCATTAGGTGGGTGATTTAATGGCTGCCCTATGTGTGATGCTGGAGGTCTAGATAAGGTTGGATATTAAAACTGTAAGCTATACAGAGAAAAGGCTTTTATTGCATCACCTATATCACTCAGAGTGGTTGTGCTGTAACTCTTCTTGGACACTACCACAGCCTTTGACATTTCTCTGACAATTATAGGGGTTTCCCAGAAAGGACAGTGGGGCTATGTTGATGCATGATCAAAAGATCAAAAAGATAGACATTAGATCTATTAGATTGTATTAGATCTATTTTTAGTATTGTGCTGTTTGAAAAAGATCGACTTACTTCTCCTTATGTCTCCTATGTTTAGAACTGTGGTTACTCATGATAAAGTTCACAAGTATCAATCTAGTCTGGTGGTCACACCTGCGCAATTCAGTGTCCTCTCTGTCAGTGCTTACTGGTGCCTCTGCACATGTGCAAGCACAACTAAAGTAGAATCTCCCAATAGCGGACGCTCAGCCGCCAAGCCCCCTCCCATAGACTTGTATTGAGGGGGCGGGCCGTTACATTACGAGGGGCGAGCCATGATGTCACGATGCTCCGGCCCCTGTATTGCCCATCATTATGCACAGAGGGAGTTTGCTTTGTGCAGTAATGACAGCGGAGTGCTGCAGCTGAGATCCCGCGAGTCCCCAGTGGCGGGACCCCGCGATCTGACATCTTATCCCCTATTCTTTGGACTGGGGATAAAATGTCTAGGGGCGGAGTACCCCTTTAAATCACCCCTTATCAACCCCTGTACTATTTCATCCTCCCTTTATACCACGTGCCACTTTATTCCCCCTGTTCCATGTGCCAAATCATCCCCCCTTACCCGCTGTGCCACATTATTTCCCCTTGATTCCCCTCTTTATTACTCTATGTGAAAATTCATCACCCCCCTTATTACCACCCCCTGTGCCATTTCATCCACCCTTTGTGCCACATCACTTATCCCCTTCCGTCCTCCCCCTGTTGTTCTTCTTACATGGCCAGCAGGCTCAGGTGCAGGGGCTCTTAGCGGGATTGATGTTCTCCTAAGGTCCTCTGCACTGCATTTACTGAGAGCAGCAGTGGTGGCGGGCACTAATGAGTGATGTCAGAAGCTTCACTCGTCAGTGCCCACAGCCGCCTCTCAATGAGTACAGCACTGAGTATGTCAGGAGAATGTCAAACCCACAGAGAGCCCCTGCACCTGAGCATGCTGGGCAGGTAAGAAGAACATCAGGGAAAGAAGGGAAGGGGAAAAGTGATGTGGCACAAGGGGTGGGGGGATGATTTTGCACTGGGGGATGAAATGGCACAGGGGGTGGTAAAAAGGGGGTGGTGAATTTGCACAAAGGGTAATAAAGGGAGAATGAAATAGCACACTGGGGGTTCAAGGGCGAATAAAGAGGCACAGGAGGGTGAATGATGTGGTCGGTGGACGTACAGAAGGGAGGTGCAGCAGGGGCCAGTCCCCCCTAGGAGCCTGGGCCCCTTATTGGGGTATAGGCTGTACCCCCCTGACGGCGGTTCTGTGTACAAGGCAGGACCGCCACATAAGCCTGGTTGTCCCCTATTGTAAATGTTTTGTCCCCTTTTGGGAGTGTTTTGTCCCCTATTAGGGGTGTCCGCCCCCACTATTGGGTTTATCCCCTATTTGGAGAGAGCAAATACATTAAGTCTTATGGGACTCTGCCAGGGAATTAAAAACTGTCCGCTATTGGGAGGTGTCTCCTATTGGGAGGTGTCCACTAAGAGACGTTTTACTGTATTAGGTTCCCTGTACTGCCAAAGAACCTGAACAGAGGCATTTTAAAATGGAGTGTAGCACTATGAATGGTGCCACATTGGCCCACAGACTATTCCAGAGTAAACTAAGAAACTGCAGGTCACATAAAAATCACTATATATTATTTTATCAATAGCAATGAAATAGTGAAGAAGGCACCTGAGTAGTGTGAAACAGCCTGTTACCTAGGCTCTGCTGGTGGGGTCCATGCCCGGCCAAGCTGCGTTTTAAACTACATGAAGAATTAAGAAACCTTGCATTTTATGGGTGAGTGCCTCCTTCACAATTTCTTTGCTATTTTTGAGTAACTGTAATTATGAGTATGAGCAGCGCCCGTTATGCAATTCCAAAGTCTTTCACCGGATCTGGGAAGCCGTGAGAGGGTGTTAAGCAGGATATAAGTTGTGCCGACTTCTTTATCTACCTACACATATATTATTTTATTATATTAAAAAATAGGTATGTATCCAATAGATTATGTGGTCCATGCAATGCTTAGGGTATATTTCTTGATGGGAAAACCTCTTTCACATCATTGCAGTTGACATAAACCACCCCTCTCTGTTGTAGAGGGAGTGTGTCTCCAATATGGAAGGAGCATAAAACAAGTGCATGAAAACAAGTGCACAGTTAGTTATAGACTACCAAAACCAAATGAATGATACTAAACTTAAAAGTATAAAACACCCCCTTACAACATTTTCACACAACAGATTTAATTACAGACTTTTGAATTGAACCTGCAGATATTCTGCACTAAAATCCAGAGGAATTCCACCCGTATTTTGGGTCCCACCGTGGGAAGTTGTACAGTGGGGCAAAAAGTATTTAGTCAGCCACCAATTCTGCAAGTTCTCCCACTTAAAAAGATGAGAGACCTGTAATTTTCATCATATGTATACCTCAACTATCAGAGACATAATGAGAAAAAAAAATCCATAAAATCACATTGTCTAAATTTTTAAAGAATTTATTTGCAAATTATGGTGGAAAATTTGTATTTGGTCAATAAAAAAAGTTCATTTCAATACTTTGTTATATACCCTTTGTTGGCAATGAAAGAGGTCAAACGTTTTCTGTAAGTCTTCACAAGGTTTTCACACGCTGTTGCTGGTATTTTGGCCCATTCCTCCATGCAGATCTCCTCTAGAGCAGTGATGTTTTGGGGCTGTCGCTGGGCAACACAGACTTTCAACTCTCTCCAAAAATTTTCCATAGGGTTTAGATCTGGAGACTGGCTAGGCCACTCCAGGACCTTAAAATGCTTCTTACGAAGCCACTCCTTTGTTGCTAGAGTGGTGTGTTTGGGATCAAAAACCCAGCCACGTTTCATTTTCAATGGCCTTGCTGATGGAAGGAGGTTTTCACTCAAAATCTCATGATACATGGCCCCATTTATTCTTTCCTTTACATGGATCAGTCATCCTGGTCCCTTAGCAAAAAAAAGAAAAACAGCCCCAAAGCATGATGTTTCCACCCCCAATGCTTCACAGTAGGTATGGTCTTCTTTGGATGCAACTCAGCATTCTTTCTCCTCCAAACAGGACGAGTTGAGTTTTTACCAAAAAGTTCAACTTTGGTTTCATCTGACCATATGACATTCTCCCAATACTCTTCTGGATCATCCAAATGCTCTCTAGCAAACTTCAAATGGGCCCGGACATGTACTGGCGGTGTAGTCCCTGGCGGTGTAGTGTGTTACTGATGGTAGCCTTTGTTTTTTGGTCCCAGATCTCTGCAGGTCATTCACTATGTACCCCATGTGGTTCTGGGATTTTTGCTCACCATTCATGTTATCATTTTGACACCACATGGTGAGATCTTGCGTGAAGCCCTAGGTCGAGGGAGATTATTAGTGGTCTTGTATGTTTTCCATTTTGTAATAATGGTTTCCACAGTTGATTTTTTTTTACACCAAGCTGCTTGGCTATTGCAGATTCAGTCTTCCCAACCTGATGCAGGTCTACAATTTTGTTTCTGGTGTCCTTCGAAAGCTCTTTGGTCTTGGCCATAGTGGAGTTTGGAGTGTGACTGTTTGAGGTTGTAGACAGGTGTCGTTTATACTGATAACAAGTTCAAACAGGTACTATTAATTAGAGATCGACCGATTATCGGTATGGCCGATATTATCGGCCGATAATCACGATTTTGGGCATTATCGGTATCGGCAATTACCTTGCCGATAAGCCGATAATGCCCCGCCCCCCGCACCGCCCCCACCGCACCGCGACCGCCACCCCCCCGACCCGCCACACCGCGTCGCACCCCCACCGTGATGCTGGGCGGTATACCGGTATGGATTTTTGCCCATACCGCTATACCGGTCGGGCCCCTCCCCCACCCTCCGAGTCAATAAAAAAATTAAACTTACCCGTAATGGGGGTGGTCCGGGCCATCCATCGTTCCTGTAGTGTCCGGGGGCGTTCCGGGTGAAGAGTGAACCGGTCCGGGCTGTCCTTCTTCTCCGGCGGTCATCTTCTCCACTCCGGGCAGGCTCCGGCCGGCCTAGTACACTGCATAGACGCCGCTACGCCGTGACGTCAGGTGCGTCGCTGCGCACGGGCGTCACTGCGCAGCGGCGTCTATGCAGCGTACTAGGTCGGAGCCTGCCCGGAGTTGAGAAGATGACCGCCGGAGAAGAAGGACAGCCCGGACCGGTTCACTCTTCACCCGGAACGCCCCCGGACACTACAGGAATGAAGGATGGATGGCCCGGACCACCCTGACAGGTAGGGGGAGAGAAGCGGGTGGTGGCGGCGGCCTATGGCCCCGCAAAAGCCACTGCAGATCATTGATTTAAAGCACCCGCTTTTAATCAATGATCTGCAGCGGTGTCGCAGGGGGTTAAATAGCCGATAACTTATACCGGAATATCGGTATAAGTTATCGGCTATCGGCCCTAACCTGCACCGATTATCGGTATCGGTATCGGCCCTAAAAAAAACCATATCGGTCGATCCCTACTATTAATACAGGTAACGAGTGGAGGACAGAGGAGACTTTTAAAGAAGAAGTTACAGGTCTTGCTTATTTGTAGGTGACCAAACACTTATTTTCCACCATAATTTGCAAATAAATTCTTTAAAAATCAAACAATGTGATTTCATGGATTTTTTTCTCATTATGTCTCTTATAGTTGAGGTATACCTATGATCAAAATTACAGGCCTCTCTTATCTTTTTAAGTGGGAGAACATGCACAATTGGTGGCTGAATAAATACATTTTTGCCCCACTGTATAGTTTATGCACTGCAAATTGTTTCTTTTACAGTTCATGCAGCTAGCAGTACAAAAGTAAAATTCTGCAGCAGACTATAATAAGCCTTTTAATGTCTCTACGTTATAAGTAACTATGTACAATACCTCTCACTTTACAAGTTGTACTTGTAAGATGAATGCTGCAGTATAGGAAGTTGAGTGCAGGCTGAAGGATGTTCTCACTGCGTAGGCTGCTTTTCCCAGATATATTGTTCACTATAAAAATTATTGCAATTATGTTAGTAATAACTTACAGGGGTACTCCGGTGCTTAGACATCTTATACCCTATCCAAAGGATGGGGGACAAGATGCCTGATCGCAGGAGTCCAGCCGCTGGGGACCCCGGGATCTTGCACGTGGCACCCCGTTTGTAATCAGTCCCCTGAACGTGTTCGCTCCGGGTCTGATTACCGGTGACCACACGGCCGGCGGCGTGTGACGTCACGCCTCCGCCCCAGTGTGAAGTCACGCTCCGCCCCTCAATGCAAGCCTACGGGAGGGGGCGTGATAGCTATCCTTTGGATAGGGGATAAGATGTCTAAGCACCGGAGTACCCCTTTAAACTAATTATCATTACCATAACTTATACTGCATATTACAGTAGAATCTCCCAGTGCCGTTTAATCACCCCCTTATCCCTTACCCATATCATTTCATCCCCCCTTTATACCCTGTGCCACCTTATTCCCCCGTGCCTTGTGCCAAATTATCCCCCCCCTTACCCCCTGTGCCACATCATTTCCCCTTGATCCCCCCGTGCCATTTCATTGCCCCTTTATTACCATCTGTGTAAATTCATCACCCCCCTCTTTATGAAGTGGCACAGGGGGATAAAGGGGAATTAAATTAGTATATGCAAATGTGGAGCTTAGTGCCCATGGTGCACGGTGCCCAACACAGGGGAGGAGGTATTACTATGAAGATACCCGCTGAATGTCACAGTGCACCAGGGGCTTGGGATCACCCTCCATGCACCAAGCTCCACATTTGCATATACTGAAGACCAGGGATAACCGAAGACCGGAGGCACAGAGCAAGGGATGGTAAGTATTATCTTCATTAGTGTAATCTGTACTACAAGCCTCTACCAACAGTTAAGTGCGGGTGATACTGATGACAGATGCCCATTAAGGGGAACATGTTACCTGTTTCATGCTGCCCAAACCACAGGCAGCTTGGAACAGATACAGGCAGCAGGATGCCAACACCCTATGAGTAACACTGTAATATCTCGAAGAAATCATGGTTTAAAAAGCTCCCAGCACCCAGGTAAATAGTCAGGGAGGCAGTCCCAAGGGATGCTCCTTGCCCCACCGGCCCTTTGTGACAAGTCCTTCCTTTTACTTTGCTAGGGCCAGACAGGGAGCAGCTGCCAGGAACTGCCACAATGACTACTTACCTGGATCCTGGCATCTTTTTAAAACTATGATTTCTCTGAAATGCCCAAGCGTTTCAAAGTAAATCATAGTGTGTCGGTATCCTGCTGCCTCTATCTGTTCCATGCCGCCCATGGTTTGGACAACACAGAACAAGTGGCAGGTTTTATTCAAAAGGCATCCTCATTTTGAATTTTCCATAGGTCATAGAGTTGTCTAGTTTAAAAAAAAAAGTTTCATAAACCCTATTAGGAAACTCTAAATGCAAACTACAAGCTTGAGAGGCTATGGATACCTTTCTTACTGAAACTTGATTTATTGGTCAGTTGATTCCTAAATACAAAAATAAGCAGCCTGCTCTACAGTCTTTATTAAACTATTTCTACCATTTAGCTGCTAAAAGAAAGATAAATCCATCAGTCAAACTCCTATTCTCTGTATGATACAGAGCAGTGTGTGCATAAGGCAAGAGAGCAAGGAGCCAAAAGATGAACACCCAGTGGCTGTTCCCTACTATCTGCCTGTGAACTGAGCAGCTCTACAGAACATAATAGGTACAGGATATTGCTCCCTACAAAGTAGCATCTAGTTGCTTCAGAAAAAAAAACCTTAGAGCAGACAGAATGCAGCACCTGATATAAATGAACATAACCTTACAATTTTGAAAGCGCAACCTGAAGCATTGTAATATCCATGGAAGGGTTGTTGCGTCCAATCTTCTTACCGTTGTAGAACAGCTTAAAATATGTTCCGTCCAGCACAATTTTAGGCTGACTCTTCTGCTGCAGCAGGCATAGAATGGTGAGAATTGACGGCAACGTTTTCTCTGCTGATAATTGTAAATAATAGTAATGGTAGAGAAATTACAATATGTCACAGCGTCCATACATAATGATATACTGTGCATAATCTTTTATCTTTCCTTTTTAAATAACTTTCTATGCAGAATAGTGTGGAATCCAGGGTTCCCACATACAGTAATATTTTGGTTAGTATTTTTAGCCAAACCCAGAAGTAGAACTGGCACAGAGAAAAACTATAACGGAAAGATTTGAGTTTCAGACCCACTCCTGGTTTTGGCTAAAAATACTGACCAAAAGACTATGATTAAAGCGCGACTGTCATGAACTCTGGGTGCTATAACCTACACACAGCCTTTGTACTGTGTGCAGATGGGGTGTACAGCATTGTTTTTACCTTATTTCTGCCGGCTTTCATCACTCCAAAAAATGCTTTTGATCACAGCCACACACAGTCGGATAGGCGTGGCGCCAGGTACACTATGCCCCCGCCACCACCACGCCCACCCACTGTGTCAGTGCTGGGACCACTGTGTGATTGACACACAGGTCCCAGTGCATGCGCCCCTCAGCTCATCTAACGTGCACGCCGCCGTGTGTTATCCAGGCAAGCGCTCGCTCTCCCCCAATGACCACTCTCTCCCTCCGCCGTCTGCCTCCTCAGTGCGCCTGCGCAGTGCTAGAGGCAGAGAGCGCACTTCCTCTCTCTCTCTCTCTCTAGCACTACGCAGGCGCACTGAGGAGGCAGATGGTGGCAGGAGCGAGTGCTCGCCTGGATAACACACGGCGGCGCGCACATTAGATGAGCTGAGGGGCGCATGCGCTGGGACCTGTGTGTCAATCACACAGCGGTCCCAGCGCTGACACAGGGGGTAAGCGTGGCGGCACCGGGGCATAGCGTACCTCGCCTCACGCCTATCCGACTGTCTGTTGCTGTGATCAAAAGCATTTTTTGGGGTGATGAAAGCCGCCAGAAATAAGGTAAAAACAATGCTGTACACCCCATCTGCACACAGTACAAAGGCTATGTGTAGGTTATAGCACCCAGAGTTCATGACAGTTGCACTTTAAACCAAACCTACTACCTTTTTCAACAAAGCTATGTGGATACAGAGATAGGACAGGACAGAGCAGTAATTATAAGGGTATATAAACATCGGGAACTTTGATGTATTGCTTAGATTCCTAGATCTCTTGTATAACGTACCAGCACTAAATAACACAGACTGGAACACAGCCAGCCGCTTTCCGTCAGTCACATTAAATAGGACTCTACCAGCAATGCAAAGTGGCTAAGAGGCACTGGGTTTACATGTTTGTACCCCCAATGTTTTGGGATGCCTCTTGTCATCTCACTAATTGCATCTGAACATCTCATACATATAGGAACATAGATTGTGTCGACAGATAAGAACCATTCGGTCCATTTAGTCTGCCCAATATTCTGAATACTATGAAAAGTCTCTTGCCCTATCTTATATGAAGGATAGCCTTATATGTATCCCATGCATGCTTAAAGGGGTACTCTGCTGGAAAACATATACTTTTTTAAATCAACTGGTGCCAGAAAGTTAAACAGATTTGTAAATTACTTCTATTTATAAATCTTAATCCTTTCAGTACTTATCAGCTGCTGTATACTACAGAGGAAGTTCTTTTCTTTTTGAATTTTCTTTCTGTCTGACCACAGTGCCCTCTGCTGACACCTCTGTTTATTTTAGGAACTTTAGGAGGTGTCCGTAGAGAGCACTGTGGTCAACCAGAAAGGAAATTCAAATAGAAAAGAACTTCCTGTGTAGTATACAGCAGCTGATAAATACTGGAAGGATTAAGATTTTTAAATAGAAGTAATTTACAAATCTGTATAACTTTTTGGCACCAGTTGATTTAAAAGAAAATGTTTTTCCAGTGGAGTACCGCTTTAAACTCCTTCACTGTATTTTCAGCTACCACTTCTGCAGGAAGGCTATTCCATGCATCCACTACTCTTTTATTACTGCAGAAACCTTTCGCCTTAAATATAAACTATGTCCTCTTGTGGTACCATATTGATTGCCTTTATGTATATAAAATATATGGTCTCCAGTACTGCGTGCAATACTCCAAGTGAGGTCTCATCAGTGCTCTGTACAGCAGCATGAGCACTTCCCCCTCTACTGCTAATACCTCTCCTTATACACCCATGAGCACTTCCCTCTCTACTGCTAATACCGCTCCTTATACAGTCATGAGCACTTCCCTCTCTACTGCTAATACCTCTCCCTATACACCAATGAGCACTTCCCTCTACTGCTAATACCTCTTCCTATAGACCCATGAGTGCTTCCCTCTCTCCTGCTATTAGTACTCACTATACACCCCTGAGCACTTCCCTCTACTACTAATACCTCTCCCTATACACCCATGAGCACTTCCCTCTCTACTGCTTATACCTCTCCCTATATACCCATGAGCAATTCTCTCTACTGCTATACTTTTTCCTATACACCCAAGCATTCTTTTAGTATTTTCCGCTGCTCTATCACATTGCCTCCCCAAATTTAAGTCTGAAACAATGACCACTGAATACCTTTCCTCAGATACTGAGGTTAGGACTGTATCACATATTATATGTTCTGTCCTTAAGTTTTTACATCCCAGGTTCATTACTTTGCACGTATCCACATAAAATTTTATTTGCCAGAGTTCTGACCATTCCTCTAGATTACCCAAATCCTTTCTCATTTGGCATATCCCTCCAGGAACATCAACCTTTACAAATATTTGTGTCATCAGCAAAAAGACCAAAACCTCATCATTAAGACCTGATGCAATATCACTAATGAAGATATTAAACAAAATGGGTCCCAGTACAGATCCCTGAGGTCCCCACTGGTAACAAGACCTTGCTCTGAATATTCTCCATTGACTACAACCCTCTGTTGTTTCTCATCTTGCAATCCATGTGATTTTAGATGTTCTACAATCCTATCCTTTAGTATACCGTGCCAAGCAAGCTTTCTTCAGTGTGCTTGTGGGAATCCAAAACTGTCAGAAAAACTGAACTGGTTCAGTAGCAGGTTACAACCCTTCTCAGATAAGTGTTCCCTGAACAATGCATCAATGTTGTATTAAACAAACCAGTGGGCGGTGTTCCAAAATCCAAGCACAAACTGATATTTTCCTGGCAGCTAAAATAACTACAGCATGTTCCTCTTCACTTCATCCATTTAATTAGAATTAGATAGATTTAAACTGTAAAAGATTATGGCCCGTGGTAAATTAAAGGGGTATTCCAGGCAAAAACTTTTTTTTTATATATCAACTGGCTCCGGAAAGTTAAACAGATTTGTAAATTACTTCTATTAAAAAATCTTAATCCTTCCAATAGTTATTAGCTTCTGAAGTTGAGTTGTTGTTTTCTGTCTAACTGCTTTCTGATGACTCACGTCCCGGGAGCTGTCCAGCTCCTATGGGGATATTTTCCCATCATGCAAGGGATATTCTCCCATCATGCACAGCTCCCGGGACATGACATCATCATTGAGGAGTTAGACAGAAAACTTCAGAAGCTAATAACTATTGGAAGGATTAAGATTTTTTAATAGAAGTAATTTACAAATCTGTTTAACTTTGCGGAGCCAGTTGATATATAATAAAAAGTTTTTGCCTGGAATACCCCTTTAACTAATATTCTGTATATTTTTTAGCTAAGAGAATTTCAACAAAATCTCGGGAGTTCAATAATCCTACTTGGCAATTTAGGCCATACAAAAATATAATAGACAGACAGATTAGGGTAGTTTAGGGTAGAAAAAATAAAGGTTGCATCTTTTTAACTCCTATAGGATGCAAGGTGTGCAGGTACACCCTGGGCGCCTGGGATTTAGTTTACCAGGACATACATATATGTCCTGAGTCCCTTCGCGGCTATGAAGCGAGTGCAGGAGCGGCGCTTGCACAATGGACCCCAGGTCAGTAGCCAGGGACCCGCCGGTAATGGCAGATATCAGTCATAGCCCTAATGTCCACCATTAACACCTCAGATGCCGTGATCAATGTTGATTATGGCATCTGCAGCAATGTGGTGGTTCGGATTGCACAACCACAGGGCCAAAAGGGGTAATACGCTATTTTAATTCTCAGCCAGATACCCACCCCCGCCACACAACAGGGGCAGCAGAGGCAGGTGATAAGCTTGTCTCACACAACTACAACTCCCAGCATGTCCTCACTGTAAGGGCATGCTGGGAGTTGTAGTCCTGCAATAGCTAGCAGGTGGGTTGTAGATGCGGGCGGGTGGCCGGGGAGCGGAGCTTCACAAAAAGTCACAGTTGCAACTTTTTGTAAAGCTCCACTTCCTGGTCACCCGCCCGCATCTACCACCCATTTGCTAGCTACTGCTAGACTACAACTCCCAGCATAACCTTACAGTGAGGACATGCTGGGAGTTGTAGTCCCAACAGCTTGCGGGCGGGTGGTACATGTGAGCGGATGCCGGGGAGCTGAGCTGCGCAAAAAGTCACAACTGCGACTTTTTAAAAATGCTGTCAAAAGCAAGTTTGTAAGCCAGGTCTGACCTGGCTTACACTTACAACTTTTTGAAGGGGGTTTGCAACTTTTTTTGCTTATGTGCGACTTTTGTAAGCAAAAAAAAACCTCTAAATCCCTTGATAAATCTGCCCCATAATCTTTCTTAATACAGACAGTGTAACATTCAATAAAAACATACATTTAAAATCAAGGAGAAATACAAACAACAGAAAGTGGCAACCTGGGACATATATGAATTGTGGTGGCCCAGTACAGGAGTTGCACCCCTGTACCCTTTCTGTCCTGTCTGGTGGACTCTATTGCTGTGTCCCCTGTCTCCCCCCCCCCCCCCCCCCTTAAGATGAGTATGTTAAATGGTTAATAAGTGCCTATATTATCTAATGTAATGTATATATGATGTTCTGTACCTTTGAATGTTGTTACCAAGTCTTGTAACCAAGGAAGGTACCAGTGATCAGGTGACTTATAAGGTGACCTATAGGACTTCTCCAGAGTCTCCCCCATATAAACCCTGGGAGGAGCTAGGTAGGGAGTTCTAGTTTCAGTTTACAGCATGCTGAGGAACAGTCAAGACCTGAGACAGGAGACCTGAGGAGACCAAAGGTCGACCACGCAGCCACGCTTCTACCAATCCAGTGCCCACAGGTGAAAGTCAAAACCTGGTAAGCTACATACAGGGTGAAGTCTGCCTAGTCAGTTCTAGTCAAGTCAGTCAAGATCAGTCTGTATAAAGGCAGCAAATTGTCCAAATCCACTACAAGTCCTAGTGAGCCCTAAAGTCTCTGAAGTCAATGGCCTAACTGAGCTGTAAAGCTACCATTGTTCCGTAACTTGGCGTCGGAGTCATTATTTGCCCCGTGCCTAGCCCAGGATCCAGCGGCCATACCTTCGGGTGGTGTAGAGGTAAAACCACGCCCTGGCCTCACGAACACAAGGGGTTAATGTCATCTGCCCCTAGGGCAGAGGTTCTCAACAAGGGGTACGTGTACCCATAGGGGTACGTCAAGGGTTATGCAGGGTTACGGCAATTCGCTGAAAAGTACTGGCCATGCATTGGCCAGTATTTGTCAGCGCAGAGCAGGGATCGGACGCCACAGTTGCCGCGGCAGCTCACTGTATGCGGCCGCGGCCACTTTACATGAGCTGCAGTGGCTGCCGGGCCTGACATGTGACGTCTATGACGTTGCGCGGAGGTGCCGGCCCAGTGCAAAAGGACATCATCCGTCAGTGCAACCCTCCAAACGCGATAGACACAGGCCTGGTAAACTAAGTGTAACACCGTAGTATGGGAGGATGCTATTGTTTGTATCTCATATATTGGCCCAGGGGGATGGGGGGGGGGGGCAATGGCACAAGGGGATTAAGATGGAGGGGGGGGGGTAATGGCAAAAGTGGATTAAGATGGAGGGGGGGGGGATAATGGCCAAAGGGGATCAGAGGGAGTGGAGAGTAATGGCACAAGGGGATTAAGATGGAGGGGGGGGGGGGGAAATGGCACAATAAGTATCGCATTAGAAAGGTAAGCACATGCCATTATGAAATTAAGTACTTTTATGACTTAATTGGTCTGTGGGTACCTCTCGCGCGTAAGTTCAGTGCAAACTTCCACGCGAGGGATACCTGTGAACATACTTTCACCCTTTGGGAGTACAGTCGCGGAAAAGTTTGAGAACCACTTCCCTAGGGTAATAACATCTGCCCTCATCACACCCTCACCACAGAATCATGAGCATAAGTGCATAATGCATGAAAAATCATTATGAGGGATGGGAAATGTATGGGCTGTGCCTAAACAACACAGAATATAGGGAAATACTATACAATCCTAATAAATAATGACAAAGGTATTATAAGTAGCTATATATTGCTATGTATAAGGGATTGCTTGCCATATATAGAAGAAATAGAAAAGTGCAAATGCATGAGTTAGTTATTAAGGCCAAACCAAATGAAAATGGCTCCCAGCCCAAAGGGCATGACACTGACCACACTGCTTGAGAGTACCAAATGTCCCAGGATGCTGCCGCACCAACATCCAACATGTGTTTCAGTCAGGAAGACCAGATGAAGGTCTTCCTGACCGAAACAAGTGGAACCAGAAGAAGTGGCTGGTGTTCCGATCTGTCTGCTCCCTCCCCTGATTTTCGTTTGTCATCCCTGATGTAAGTATAATAAATGTAACACTATTTGCATCCATACTGTGAGTGCCGTGGAATTCTTTGATCTTAAGGATTTAACATTTGAATTGTACTCTTAAAAGTTGTTAACATGAGAATTATGCTGACTGTTATTTGCATCAATTATTTAGGTAAATGAGAAAAATATAATTTGCATAATAATTTGGAACAGGGTGTAGACATCTTATCCCATATCCAAAGAATAGGGGATATGATGTCTGATTGCGGGTGTCTGGCTTCTGGCACCCCCGCAATCTTCATGCAGCCTCCGGCATTCTGAACATTACTCTCAGAACGCTTGGTGCTGGTGGCCGTGGTTGTGATGTCACCCCACGGTCACCACACCCCCTTCCATAGATATGAATGGAGGGGGAGCGGCGTGATGTCACGACCACAGCCTCCCGCACCAATCATTCTGAACTTAATGTTCAGAACCAGGTGCTACATCGGAGATCGTTGGGGTCCCAGAGGCCAGACCCCCGCGATCAGACATCTTATCCTATGGGTAGGGGATAAGATGTCTAGGAGTGGAGTACCCCTTTAAAGGTGTACTCTGACCCTGAGACATCTTATCCCCTAAACTTTGGATAGGGGATAAGATGTCTCACCATGGGGGTCCTGCCGCTGGGGACCCCCGCAATCTTGTATTCGCCACCCTCCTGTTTGAGCTGCACGCCGCGGTGCCAGCTCACAAACAACCTGGTGGCGACCACAGGGTACGCGGTGAGACATCTTATCCCCTATCCTTTAGATAGGGGATAAGATGTCTCAGGGCCGGAGTACTCCTTTAAGCTTGCAAAAAATAGTCTGAATTTATTGTAGAGTGCTGCGATTTCTTTATTTCCTAGATAAAAATATTTGTCATTACCTTGCGAATCTGAAGCTATCATGGTATCTTGCAATATTTGCAGCAGTTTGTTTGAAATTAAATTTGAAATTTCAAAGCTGTTGTTTCCATGTAGGAAAGTTTTTAATATCACAAGCACTTTTTCAGCCAGTTCTGCAGAGCCGCTATTCATCAAATCCTATGGAGAACAAAATAGTTTTTTAGATCACTTTTTCAGGTTACTCACATGAATTAGAATCTTTTGCACTTAGTATTTTAGTTCAGGTCAGTGTTTTCCAAACTGTGTGCTTCCAGCTGTTGCAAAACTACAACTCCTAGCATACCCAGACAGCCTCTGTATCTGACTTTTGGCCATTAACAACTACAAACCTGTGCTATATGCCCTGACCTGTTTGCTTCTCTATTGAATACACATACTTCTATGCTGCCAAACCAAGACCTTGACCAGCGCTCAGACTAGTCTCTACCTATCCCCTGCTTTCACTGGGCCAGCTGCTACCTACACTGGGACCACTCCTCCAGGTAGCCACCTGGCAGACCCCTGCAACCAAGTCTAGATCTTCATGGGAGGATTACAGGGTTAAAAGCAGGGGACCGCTTAGATAATACCCACAGGAGTGACCTAAAGCCAAACTGGTTAGGTGACACAATAGGTATTGCTCCTAATTCTGTGATGGGGGAAGACAGCACAAGACTACACTATTGACAAAAAGTCATGAGGACAGCTCAATAGACAAACTTTTGCTGATTGACTTACCAGCAAAATAAGGATTGCAGTTGGAGAGTGGTGAAGAATACTTATTATTGGCTTTGCGGTACACTCGACAGTAGGATTATGCTTGGTAGCATTGCTTGTTTTGGACTCATCTTTATTGCAATCTTCCTGATTAATCCAACATTTCATGATTGGGCATCCATATTTCTCCATCAGTTGGGGATAGTTGAAGAAAAGTTTAAGGAAAAGGGGATGATGGCAATAGACCACCTGGATGTCTGGAACATTTTCTAGCATTTTGCAGATCATATTCACTGACATCTGTAAAAATGTTTAAATAAAGTTAATTAGGGCTTTTAGGGTATTAATCTTATTATGATGTGCATGTGGTGCTTTGGTAAATGTAAAATTGAAGGAGATATATTATACTGAAAAAGTTATCCCATATATATATATATATATATATATATATATATATATATATATATATATAATTTACACACACACTGCTCTAAAAAAAATAAAGGGAACACTCAAACAACACAATGTAACTCCAAGTCAATGACACTTCTGTGAAATCACATTGTCCACTCAGGAAGCAACACTGATTGACAATCAATTTCACGTGCTGTTGTGCAAATGGCACAGACAACAGATGGAAATTATAAACTATTAGCAAGACACCCCCAATAAAGGAGTGGTTCTGCAGGTGGTGACCACAGACCACGTCTCAGTTCTGATGTTTTGGTCACTTTTGAATGCTGGCAGTGCTTTCACTCTAGTGGTAGCATGAGATGGAGTCTACAACCCACACAAGTGGCTCAGGTAGTGCAGCTCATCCAGGATGGCACATCAATGCGAGCTGTGGCAAGAAGGTTTGTTGTGTCTGTCAGCGTAGTGTCCAGAGCATGGAAGCGCTACCAGGAGACAGGCCAGTACATCAGGAGACGTGGAGAACGCCGTAGGAGGGCAACAACCCAGCAGTAGGACCGCTACCTCCACCTTTATGCAAGGAGGAGCAGGAGGAGCACTGCCAGAGCCCTGCAAAATGACCTCCAGCAGGCCACAAATGTGCATGTGTCCACTTAAACGATCAAAAACAGACTCCATGAGGGTGGTATGAGGGCCCAACATCCACAGGTGGGGGTTGTGCTTACAGCCCAACACTTTGCAGGATGTTTGGCATTTTCCAGAGAACACCAAGATTGGCAAATTCGCCTCTGACGCCCTGTGCTCTTCACAGATGAAAGCAGGTTCACACTGAGCACATGTGACAGACGTGACAGAGTCTGGAGATGCCGTGGAGAACGTTCTGCTGCCAGCAACATCCTCCAGCATGACCGGTTTGGCGGTGGGTCAGTACTAGTGTGGGGTGGCATTTCTTTGGGGTCCCGCACAGCCCTCCATGTGCTTGCCAAAGGTAACCTGACTGCCAGACCCTTTTGTGAGACCATATGCTGGTGCGGTTGGCCCTGGGTTCCTCCTAATGCAAGACAATGCTAGACTTCATGTGGCTGCAATGTGTCAGCAGTTCCTGCAAGAGGAAGGCATTGATGTAGAGAGGTCATATGGGCACGTGGAGGCCACACACTACTGAGCCTTATTTTGACTTGTTTTAAGGACATTACATCAAAGTTGGATCAGCTTGTAGTGGGGTTTTCCACTTTGATTTTGAGTGTGACTCCATATCCAGACCTCCACGGGTTGATACATTTGATTTCCATTGATAATTTTTGTGTGATTTTGTTGTCAGCACATTCAACTATTTAAAAACGAAAGTATTTCATACGATTAGTTCATTCATTCAGATCTAGGATGTGTTATCTTAGTGTTCCCTTAATTTTTTTGAGCAGTGTGTATATATGCTTGGCCAAGCACACATGTTCAGAAATAACTATAAGGAAACTCACCACATTGAGAGCTTCACATTTGTCTTGACTTCGTGCCAAAAGATACAGCACAGCTCTAACTACATATGGTGGAACCTGATCCCCATGGCTTTGCAGAGAATGAAGGTAACTTTGAACTGTCCACCATAAATCAGTCTCTGATATAAATCTATAAGCAAAGACAACTTAAGTTACACGCCTGCATACTACTACTACTTCAGTACCACTACTCTTATCAAATTCAGCGTGAATATTTGGGCGCTTACAAGGTGGCAGTGAGGTTACCTATATCTTGGTAAATATCCTATGACCATTTATGGCCCATTTAAAATGAGGTACTATCATTATATCTCTTTAGCTTCTGAAAGAAATTGCTCAATGTATAGTCAGAAAAAGATCTAATGATTTAATGATTAGTGTTGCTCGCGAATATTCGCAATTCGAATATTATTCGCGAATATCGCATATTCGCGAATTCGCGAATTTCGCAAATATAGCGCTATATATTCGTAATTCCGAATATTCTTTTTTTTTTTTTCTTCACAGTACACATCACAGTGATCATCCCTCTCTGCTTTCAGCTTGTGTGGTGTAAAGAAGGCTGTAATACTACTGTGTGAGACTGGTGTGCGAAAATTCGCATATGCGAAAATAAAACGAGAATATAAGGAATATGCGAATATTCGCGAATATATGACGAATATTCGTCCATATATTCGCGAATATTCGCGAATTCGAATATGGCCTATGCCGCTCAACACTATTAATGATACATACAGTATATTGTTTATTGCCAATCTAAATGCACTGCCCTGGGCAACGCTCTTACAAGAAGAGTCATTGTTCAATGCTTGTTATTATGGAATGTCCATCATATATGCAGGATGGAAGGGGCCTTGAGGAGAGCGCCAAAAGGCGTATGGAGCCTTATAGTGGTTGACCTGTTGTTAAAAACCTATCCTCTATTCGCACGATCAGACACAAAACAGGGCCAAACTCTTACCTCTGAACACTCTCCCGCATCTTCTGAGACGTACTCGAGGGTAATGGCCAGTTCGGCTTATAACAAATAAGGCCCCTTTCACACTATAAGGCCAGGATTCCAATTGGGGTTTTTTTCAGTGTTTTTTTTTAACTGAAAAAAAAAATGCTAGAAAAAACGTCAGTGTAATTTCCTGCATCTGACATTTTTTCTGGCATTTTAGCATTTGAGTTGAAATTGCATTTTTGGCCCCTTTGGCGTTTTTTTTTTTTTGTTTTTTTCAAAATGTGTTGGGTACCAAAAAAAAAGGATGCGGTAGGGATGGGAAACAATTTATTTAAGGACATTTTTATTTTTTATAATTAACTTTTACAGAATTTTTAATAAAGTGTGTATATGTGTTTTTTTCTCATTTTTTTTTAAAACATTTTTTAGGTAGTACTACTACTCCCAGCATGGAACAGACTGTTCCATGATGGGAGTAGTAGTACCTGTACTAATAGACATATCGCCCTGGTTTCAATCTTGACACCCGATGCAATTGTCCATAATATAGCAGAGATGCGGAGCTGCTCCATACAGCGCTTTCATCTCTGCTCTATACTTCGGCCGGCCAGTGATGTGTATAGAACATCACTCATTCATATTTTCCACCCAGAGTGGTGATCGGCCGTATGGTTGCAGCCAATCACAGCTCTCAGCGGGAAATATGAATGAATGATGTTCTATTCACATCACTGGCCGGAGAACAGAGCAGAGATGCGAGCGCAGGAGAAAGCCACTCCACATCTCTGCAATAGATAGGACGATCGCATCGGGTGTAAGGAGTGACACTTGGTGTGATCTTTCCTTAACTGCAGGTACTACTACTGCCATCATGGATCACACTCTGCTCCATGTTGGGAGCTGTAGTACCTGCAGTTAAAGGGGTTATCCAGGAAAAAAACTTTATATATATATATATATATATATATATCCCATGCATGCTTAAAGGGGTACTCTGCTGGAGAACATATACTTTTTTAAATTAACTGGCTCCAGAAAGTTAAACAGATTTGTAAATTACTTCTATAAAAAAATCTTAATCCTTTCAGTACTTATGAGCTGCTTAAGTTGAGTTGTTCTTTTCTGTCTAAGTGCTCTCTGATGACACCTGTCTCGGGAACCGCCCAATTTAGAAGCAAATCCCCATAGCAAACCTCTTCTACTCTGTGCAGTTCCCGAGACAGACAGAGATGTCAGAAGAGCACTGTTGCCAGACAGAAAACAACAACTCAACTTCAGCAGCTGATAATTATTGAAAGGATTAAGATTTTTTTAACAGAAGTAATTTACAAATCTGTTTAACTTTCTGGATCCAGTTGATATAAAAAAAATAAAACATTTTTTCCTGGAATACCCTTTTAAGGAAAGATCACAGCGGATGTCACTCCTGACACCCACTGTGATCCTCCTGTATAATGTATAGATGCCGCTCTTCTATGGTCCCCTGCACTGGAACCATCTTGCCAATCACAGCTCTCTGCGGGAAATATGAATAGGTGTATGTATACGGCAGTGCAGGGAACCATAGAAGAGCGGCCGGCCGCATCTATACATTATACAGAAGGATCGCAATGGAACCCAGGGCGATCTGTCAATTAGTACATTGTGTTCCATGCTGGGAGTAGTAGTACCACCTAAAAATAAAGGAAAAAAAAGTGAAAAACACACACACTACATTTTTATTATTGTTGGCTATATTTTTTTGTACCCTGCCCGCACACATAAATTGATCCCTGTTTAAAAATTAATAAGAATGTTGTTATAAAAAAAAGATGAATTTAGTTAAATACAATTTTTTCCATCACTACTGTATCTTTTTTATATATATATATATATATATATATATATTTTTTTATGGTACCCTACGAAATTTTATTAAAAAAGGTATCTCCATCACTTTTTTTGATCGCTAAAGTCCAAAAGAGAATAAAAAGCGCCTGCAAAAATGCCAAAGATAAAACCCACGTAGCATCTTTCTTGGCGTTTTTTTTTTTACTCCCATAGACTTCTATGGGAGAAAAACGCCACGATTTCAGGGGAAAAAAACGTCATAGGCTCAACATGCTGTGATTTTGCAAAACTACCAAGGAGCTGAAAAACACCAAAAAAAGAGTGAAAAAACACCAAAAGGATAAAAAAATGCTAAACGGAAAAACGCCAAGTGGAAAAAGAATATAGCGATTTCTCATTGATTTACAGCTAACATCTGGTCGCAGCGTTTTTTGGCCGAAAAAACGCCATGCGGTAGAATTGGCATTTTTCTAGCATTATCTGGCCCCCACAGTGCTTCTATGTACATATGCTGCCGCAGCACTATGATAGACAAGTATTCTTTCAGAAGCGCATGGGGCCAGAATACTAATAGAATACTTTCCATTCATAGCGCTGCCGGGAGCTTATGATAGCGCTGTTCCATGATGGGGGTAGTAGTACAAACACTAATAGGAACAAAGATAGGCACTGCCACTTATATGTGGCAGTGCCTATCTTGCGGTATATAACCTCTTTAGTTTGCGTTGTAACAACAGCACCAGAGCTTGATAGCAGACCCACTACAAGATTTCTTCCTGTGCTCAACCCCTCAGAAAGACAGTTCAAATCAAACAGCATAGAAAATAACAGAGGGAGCACTCACGATTAGGAAATTGCTTCAAGTGGCATCTTTATTCTTAAAGGGGTACTCCGCCCCTAGACATCTTATCCCCTATCCAAAGGATAGGGGATAAGATGTCAGATCGCCGTGGTCCCGCTGCTGGGGACCCCCGGGATCCCCGCTGCGGCACTGCGCTATCATTACAGCACAGAGCAAGTTCGCTCTGCACGTAATGACGGGCAGTACAGGGCCCGGAGCATCGTTACGTCACGGCTCCGCCCCTCGTGACATCACGGCCTGCCCCTTTCAATATAAGTCTATGGGAGGGGGCTTGGCGGTCGTCACGCCCCCTGCCATAGACTTGCATTAAGGGGACGGGCAGTGATGTCACGAGGGGCGGAGCCATGACGTCACGCTGCTCCGTCCCCTGTATTGCACGATCAGACACTTATCCCCTATCCTATGAACTATAGATAGGGGATACATTTTTAATAACCGGACAGACCCTTTAAGGAGCGGAGCATGGATTTTTACAAACCCAAGTCATATACATTTCTACAACACCTTGGACTTGGACTGGATCAGGGCAGGTTTTCAGTATTTGAATTAAACAATAATGTTTCTACTCAATGACAAGGAAAGAGCATGGACCATGAAAACACTGAGAAACTGAAACAGCGTGGGCATTATTTATCAAATATTTAAAAAAGTGACCAACCACTGTGTTGCTTTCCTCTGTTCACAGCAGCTTAAACGAATGAAATAAATTAATGTCTTCTCTGAAATTCCATATTTTCTTAACTGGAGGGGGCCAAATGAATTTCTTAATACTTCTTTATAGCAGTCAGAGCTACATTTCTTCTCATACTGAGCTCCAAATCCCGGGCATAGTTATAGATTTATACATAAAATGCTGGCTCCAGCTGCCACTATATGAATCTTAGGAGCTAGTTACATACTGTTTTATGGTAGGCAATAACACAGCATGCAGTAAGGTCCCGCACCCTCTCTTTAACATCTATGTGTATACTATAGAACATAAGTGGATCGCAGTAGTGGTAACCAAGCTTGTATTCCTCTTTAGTTTTCTTCATTTAGATTGCAAAGTATATAATAGACTGAAGCACTTGTGATACCCTACAGTCCATAATCTCCAATGAGAAATTGAAAACTCCATAGCTACAATAAGAAAACATGATATGTTACCTGTCTTCCATTAGGTAAGCAACGCATGCAATGATCAGAAGCGCTTGCTGCTTGCAAATTAGAACCTCTCTATCAGTTTGGCCATTTGGTGACTCCAGTAAAATAGATATAAAACCTTCTACGCTGCCTTCAATGTGGATTAAGCTCTTTTTTAAAATATCAAAGACTTCTGTGATAAAAAGGTACATACCTGTAAATTTACTCTTGATTTATCTAGCTCATATATCAAAAGCATTTAAAATTATAACAAAGCAAATCTCTATAAATAACACCTGCATGTAGATCAGATACATGACAAAAAAGCAAGTAACAGATATATTTTATGATGCATTATTCCTTCATCTCGGATGTGGCACTCCAGACATCTGGTGCACGGAGCGAACTTTGCTCTGTGCTGGATGACTGGCGATGCGGGGTGGAGGCTCATGATATCACGGCCGCACCCCGCTCGTGATGTCACGGCCATGCCCCCTCAATGCAAGTCTATGGGAAGGGGCGTAACGGCCGTCACGCCCTCTCCCATAGAATTGCATTAAGGGGGCGCGACCATGACATCACCACGAGCGGGGCGCAGCCGTGAAGCCACAAGCCTCCAGAGCTGCACCCGATGCTCTAAATGAATGCCGGGTGCCGCAGGAAGATCGCGGGTGTCCCCAGCGGCGGGCCCCCCATGATCAGACATCTTATTCCCTATCCTTTGGATAGTCTAGGGGTGGAGTACCCCTTTAAAAACTCAATTTATAGAAAATAATTATTATTATTATAATAACAGCAATAATAATATTAACAATAATAATAATCTGTAAAGCACATTTGACAGACTTTTCCCCCCACACTAAACCCAATGACACTTTATCTTTCTTATTTTAGTGTGATAATCCAACAACTCAGTTACCTTTTTGAGAATTTGTCTCATTAGCTGATTTTACTTCCCAAACAATACTACATAAGTGACACAGAAAATCAGAACATGCATTGTTCACATTAAAGTTCCTTCAAAAAAAGAAGAAAAAATACATATTTGAGTTATCAGATCATTTCAAATAATGTATATGCCATTTAAAAAAAAGTATAAGGCTTACACTTGTAAGGTGAGTTAAGGAGATCATCACTAAAAGATGTATTACATAGAGTGATTATTTGGCGAATAGGCCGATATCTCCCTACTAGGGCCAGCGATCAGATATTAAATGTACAAACGCTCATTTATCAGCTGATCTCTATATTTTGCCCTGCTAAAAAGTCCTTGATTGTCGGCCACACATCTTGCCGTATAATAGGGGCCGCACGAACGATCTAGAGATCCTGACGCTCTCCCCACACAATAATATTCAAGGTCAGTAAATGTGCTGATCTATGAGATCAGGGCTTGTGTATAGAGACTGCTGGCCCAGCTAATAGAGCTTTTAGGGCGAGGACCTGCAAGCAGTTGGCTGCATGAAGTCAATATTCAGCAGCTAATGGCCAAATTATTTCGCTTGCAAAATGTTCAACCGAAATTGGTCACACAAGGTCATCTGCTTGTATGGCCTCAACTTAAAAACTACAATCTACATGCACATTTTTTTGTATAAACCTTTGCCAGTCAGAAATCCACAATATGGTATTATGGCGTAGTTTAATTTAATGGGGTACTCCCCTGCCCCAGCAGATGCGGGCTGTGGGAGTCGTGACAACATGGCCACGCGCCTCGTGACGCCACGCCCCCTCAATTGAAGTCTATGGGAGGGGACGTGGCAGTCGATAGACTTGCATTGAGGGGGCATGGAGTGGCTTGGTGTGACGACCAAAATGTTCCGGACTTTGGGGCAGTTGAGTACCCCTTCAAGTACCAAGAAGCACAAACTTCTATTTGAACATTCCAGTGAGTGTTGTTTTTGTTCTTTTTACCTTTGAACAGAACATAGTGTTGACTTTATTTCCATGGCCAATCTTATAATAGATGCTGAAGCTGTGAAATAAAGAAAGTAAATCTCTTACTGCCCTAATGAAAACAACAAATCATGACACTTACTCTATCCCCCCCCCCCCCATCCAAAAATACTACAATGCATGCTAATACATGAACAAAACATGAAAAAACAGGTATATAATTTGATTATTCTAAAACACTGCAACATATACTGTACAATAAAAAGAAAATGGGCTATATAAGGGTACATTAAGTCTGGGTTCACACAGCGTTTTTTCAGGCGTATTTCATTTGTGAAAATGAGTCCGCGAAATTGTGGACATATTAAGTCTGCATTTTTAACATTAATTTGCTCTATGTATATCTATGGGTAAGTGGTTGCCTGCGCACACAATATTTAATAATATGGCCACATTTTTACAGCCGTTAGGCTTCTTTCACACTACCGTCATGTTCCTGCATTTTGACAGCTGTTTTTCTCCTGAAAGAAGTCATGAAAAAATAGAAAAATAACTGAACATAACGGGTGATAACGGACGACCAATGTCCATTATTTTAACAGGCATTCTGTCAAAATAACAGACATGTTCATCCGTTATCACCCGTCATTTCATCCGTTATAGTCCGTTATTTTATGTCTGTTATTTTATTTCCATGTTCTGAGTATGTGCAGTACAAATAATGGATCATAACGGACATTAAAATAATAGGCACTAACGGATGTAAAATGTGAACATCCGTCACCCTTAGACTTCAATTTTTTAATTTTAACGTCCGTTATTCCACCGTTATTTTTGATGGGGAAAAAATTTGTGCATGCACCGTCTTTTGTGCCGTCAAAGATAACAGATGTTACTCATAATGGGACATAACTGGTGTTGCAGGATGGTCAAAAAATCCCTTTGACATGAATGGGATTTTTTGACGACTGTTTTGGGGACTATATGATGTGAGTTCATGACGGGAGTTTTTACAGGTGCCTAAAGGTAGTGTGAAAGAAGCCTAAGCCACCAGGCCTCTGTATACAATGAAAGGGATGTGCAGCTCGTGTAAGTACCAAGGCCTCTTCACTGTGAGGAGGAGTAGGACCTACAAGTCATGGAGAACATGGCCACCAACACTTCTCTGCTCTGCTCTTTATAAATGAATGACAAAGTGCAGAACCAATGACAACAAAAGGAAATAAAATCTCTTAAATGGTTTATCCAAAGATTACATACACACCGAGTTTTACAGCAAATATCTCTTTCATATTAGGTACAACTGCAAACATATCAGTAAGCATCAAGAAGAATATCTCCATTGTTGCTGGAACTGCTGTCCATTCATAATATTTCTACAAATTTAAAGGAAAGAACATAGACTAGTACACACCAGTATAGTAACATAAACGTAAAATCATGTAGTCTTTAACATATGTAGGATAGGTTCACATCTGTGTCGGAGGCTCCGTTTGGTGCCTTTTTCTCACATTCCGTTCATGATCGGAAAACAGAGTTGGCTAGTCCGCTGCATGATGGACAATAACAAAACCCTATTGATTCCCCTCACGGTTTTTTCCCTTGCTCCCTATCATTTTGTATGTGTTTTGTATGCAAATATGTTATGTGTAATGTAATGGGAATCTCTACTCCTACAAAAAGTGAAAAAATATTCCAACATCTAAACAAAATAAGGCTGTGTTTACATAACAATTGTGCATCCATGAAACCTATATGTTGCCACACTTTTAAGTATGATTCAGTATCCTTATATGTTTGAATATAATTTTAAGATGAAGTGGCCGCTTTGCAGGAAACGCTGGACTGACACACTAGGCAGAAGATGCAGAGTGGAGCTTGTAGAGAAAGGTATGGAAAGTCCCAAAGACTTACATAGGATTCTAGATAAAATCCCCAACACTCGCAAATGTGGATGAGTTAAAGGGGTACTCCGGTAAAAACCTTTTTTCTTTTAAATCAACTGGTGGCAGAAAGTTAAACATATTTGTAAATTACTTCTATTAAAAAACCTTAATGCTTCCTGTACTTATTAGCTGCTGAATACTACAGAGGAAATTCTTTTCTTTTTGGAATGCTCTCTGATGACATCACGAGTACAGTTCTCTCTGCTGATGTTATTATAATAATAATAACGCTTTATTTATTGTTGTCCTTAGTGGGATTTGAACCCAAGTCCCCAGCACTGCAAGGCAGCAGTGCTAACCACTGAGCCACCATGCTTCCCTTAACATACATCTGCTATGCATGGTTGCTAAAATGGACAGAGATGTCAGCAGAGAGCACTGTGCTCGTGATGTCATCAGTGTTCCAAAAAGAAAGGAATTTCCTCTGTAGCATTCAGCAGCTAATAAGTACTGGAAGGATTAAGATTTTTTAATAGAAGTAATTTACAAATATGTTTAACTTTCTGCCACCAGTTGATTTAAAAGAAAAAAGGTTTTCACCGGAGTACCCCTTTCAGGATTAATTTAACTCTACAGGGTATGGATACACCTTAATAAAATGGGAATGGTTGGTGATATTAACTTCCTGTTTGTGGCACATTAGTATATGTGGGGGGGAAACTTTTCAAGATGGGTGGTGACCATGGCGGCCGTTTTGAAGTCGGCCATTTTGAATCCAACTTTTGTTTTTTCAATAGGAAGAGGGTCATGTGACAAATCAAACTTATTGGGAATTTCACAAGAAAAACACTGGTGTGCTTGGTTTTAACGTAACTTTATTCTTTCATGAGTTATTTACAAGTTTCTCTTTGTTTACAGACATTGGCATGTCGTCGAGGTTAACACGTGAGGAGCGGATAGAAGTTGTGTTGATGTCTGGTGAACGCAGTAACCGGGTCATTGCAGCAGATTTCAATGCAAGACACCCTACGAGACCACCCATCTCCCATGCTACAGTTAGCAAACTGCTTGCTAAGTTTCGTGAAACTGGTTCAGTGTTGGATTTGCCAAAATGTGGACGCATGAAATCTGTCACTAATGATGAAACATCAGTGGCTGTCATAGCTTCATTCATCAAGAGCCCACAGCTTAGCACTCGCCGCATGTCACTGGAGAGTGGCATTAGGCGAACATCCCTTTGGCGGATATTAGCTACTCACAAATGGCACCCTTACAAACTCCAGCTACTGCAGCATCTCAACGAGGATGACCCAGATCGGCACACTGGATTTGCAGAATGGGCAAAACAAAAATTGGAACAGGACCCTCAGTTTACGAAGAAGATTTTGTTCAGTGATGAGGCAAACTTTTATGTGAATGGTGAAGTTAACAAACAAAACCACCGCTATTGGTCTGACACTAATCCACATTGGATAGATCCCTCCAAGACTGTTGGAACACAAAAATTGATGGTATGGTGTGGTATATGGGGTACAAAGATAGTGGGGCCATTCTTCATCATATGGATGGATATGCGAAATTGCTACATGATGATGTGTTTCTCTTTTTATGCACTGAAGCTGGCACGTTCCCTGAGTTTTTCCAGCAAGATGGTGCACCACCACATTATGGGTGTCAGGCCCGAGCATTCCTAGATCCTGGAAAGTGGATTGGTCGTTGTGGGCCAGTTGAATGGCCCCAAAGGTCTCCCGATCTGACCTCCTGAGACTTTTATCTTTGGGGTCATCTGAAGGCAATTGTCTATGCTGTGAAGATACAAGATGTACAGCACCTGAAACTACGGATACTGGAAGCCTGTGCTAGCATTTCTTCTGTAGTGTTGCTATCAGTGTGTGAAGAGTGGAAGAAGAGGGTTGCATTGACAATCCAACACAATGGGCTGCACATTGAACACATTTTATAAGTGGTCAGAAAAAGTTACGTTAAAACCAAGCACATAATTGTTTTTCTTGTGAAATTCCCAATAAGCTTGATGTGTCACATGACCCTCTTCCTATTGAAAAAACAAGTTGGATTCAAAATGGCCGACTTCAAAATGGCAGCCATGGTCACCACCCATCTTGAAAAGTTTCCCCCCTCACATATACTAATGTGCCACAAACAGGAAGTTAATATCACCAACCATTCCCATTTTATTAAGGTGTATCCATATAAATGGCCCACCCTGTATATCGTACAGCCCTAATACATACAGACACACACACCTTGAGTTATATATATAGAAAACACTGAAAAACTAAACTAAAAAAAAGTGGCAGTGAGCTACACAAGGTTTGATGCTATAGTAGGACATGAAAACCTGTCAATACTCAATAGTGGTGCCGCATTTATAGATGATTTTAAGATTAAAACAGACATTTTGATTAATTAAAATCCCTTATCTATACCTTATATGATAAGAAATTGTACTCACCAAAACAATTGGTATACAAAAATTGTCACATGTATTTATCAGGTACAAAGAAAATGTCTGCAGTGTATTGTTGCTTTTGGAAGAAGGTGCTGTGAAGGCATTGCAATGAGCTATGCGGTAATCCTTACAGTCCAGGGCCAATCTAATTGGTGGAAATAAATCACAAATTCTAATGTATTCATTTTATTATAATTTATCTAGAATAAATAATGTACTTACATTTTTTGTCATTTGGTATTACTCCATTCAACCTAGTTGGAAATGTGGTAAAATAGACAGACACAGAGCTCACACTAATAGAAAAGTGACACTTTGGTCACGGCATAAAAAATGTATTATGTGTAATATCCATTGGCAAATCTTTTACTAGAAGAGAAAAAATCACCAATTAGGCTCAAATAATCAAAAAATAATAAATTTACTTAGATACAAAAATTGTACAAAAGTGCTGACTCTGGTGCGTGAATGGGGCTCTAGTGTTTTTTTTTGCTGGGCGGATGTAGTGGATCCGATGTCTCGGTCCCTCCTCCCTTCTGAACAGTTGGTATCTCGCTGGGATCTCCCCCATCTGAGCATTTCCACTACCTGCAACTTAGACACTTTTTGTCCTCAACAACTGGTTCTCTAGTGGTGTTTCAGCCTGATGGGTTTGAACGGTTGTGCCGTGGTGGACCTCAGGCGCGGGGTCTTCTCTCCGACATATACTCTTACCTCCTCCATCCTCCAGGTGGGGATCCCCTGACTCACCGATACATGAGCCGTTGGAAGTCGGCCCTTGGTTCTATTATTACCCATCCTCAGTGGCGTGTGATTTGGGTGAGGGCTTCAAAAGCTTCTATCTGTACAGCTTATAAAGAAACCCAGTAAAAAATGATTATGGGTTGGTATCACACCCCTGAGCTCTTAAATAGACTGAACCCATCTATCCCTCCTCAGTGCTGGCGTTGTGGAGTGGGTTTGGGTACGGTTTTCCATATCTTCTGGTTCTGTCCTCTTATAGTGGCTTACTGGAGGATGGTTCAGCGATTGATCTCTGATACTTTGGGTGTCCCGGTCCCTCTAGATCCCCGAATATTCCTTCTCCACCTTTCCCACCCTGCCTTATCTAAAAATCCCTTCAAGCTTTTTATGCAAATTGCTTTGGCCGATAAGACCCTAATAGCTAAATGTTGGAAGAGGACTCTTTCTCCCTCTGAGTCTGACCTGTCCGTGAAATTCGCTCCTTGGAATCCCTCACGGCCTCTTTGAACAACTCTTTTCCCTCATTTCATGCAGTTTGGGAGCCTTGGGTCCGCTTCTCTTACCGTCAACCACCTTTTCTTTCTTTTCCTTCTGATCCCCTTTCCATTTCCCCCTCGACTGTGGTCTGTTTTGTGTTTGTCTTCGTGGTCCCTTTATTACTCTCTCCACCTTCCCTCCCCCTTTGTTTTTCCCTATTTATGTTTGCAGCCCTTCGGGCGCTTAACCGATTCTGTTGTTATATGGAGGTGAGCCCTCTACAGCTAGGATACTGATCATAATGTCCTGGCACTGAGATGTTAGATGCTTTTGTTTGTGTTTATATGTCCTCCTTGACTTGCTGTAGCGGCCTTTTGTTAGCCTGGTATTTGTGTTCTGTTTTGCTAGCTATCGGCTAGCTATTATTCCTCCATGATGTTCTTTGTATGCTGCTATATATTACTTTGTATTTTGAAAAACTCTTTAATAAAAATTTCAGTAAAAAAAAAAAAGTGCTGACTCATAGGGAAGGGGGTGAGGATATAGGTGAGTGCCTACACTGGAGACCCTACCTATCTAGGTAGAGGTCTCCTCAATCTAAGTGTGGATAGGGACAGGAAACAAATAGACAATACTGCGCATATAGATCAGTAGACCTCTCTTGCCAACGAGTTTCGCCCTTTCTGATAACAGGGCTCATCAGGGAAAGAGAGGATACCACATATATACATACAAGACAGATGTTAGTACATTAAATAACAAACCAACACTTAAATAATAGAGAGAGAGATAGATAATAACGTCAATGGGTAAGTAGGTGTCTCAGCTGGTCAGAGAAAATGCTAGTCATAGTCAGTGTGATGTCAATGTACACAAGAAAAAGGAGATAATACAATATAGAAAATATGAAAAACTATTATTCCTCAATACGTTTATTTTTTTCATATATTTTGTTCCGCTTCCTAGAGGACATTTCATGAGTGCACAATCAATAAGATTACAGTAAAGAGACTCCAGGGTTGTATTTTTCAACCCGATACGGTGTCCCCATATAGATCAATTAGATAGAACCGCCCTTGGGGAAAGACAAAAAAATTTCAGGGGTGTTGAAATACTGGAAAACCACACTTAACCCCTTAAGGACTCTAAAGGGTTTTTCCGTTTTTGCACTTTCGTTTTTTCCTCCTTACCTTTTAAAAATCATAACCCTTTCAATTTTCCACCTAAAAATCCATATTATGGCTTATTTTTTGCGTCGCCAATTCTACTTTGCAGTGACATTAGTAATTTTACCCAAAAATGCACGGCGAAACGGAAAAAAAATCATTGTGCGACAAAATCGAAAAAAAAAAACGCCATTTTGTAACTTTTGGGGGCTTCCGTTTCTACGCAGTGCATATTTCGGTAAAAATTACACCTTATTATTATTCTGTAGGTACATACGGTTAAAATGATACCCTACTTATATAGGTTTGATTTTGTCGCACTTCTGGAAAAAATCATAACTACATGCAGGAAAATTTATACGTTTAAAAATGTCATCTTCTGACCCCTATAACTTTTTTATTTTTCCACGTACGGGGCGGTATGAGGACTCATTTTTTGCGCCGTGATCTGAAGTTTTTATTGGCATCATTTTTGTTTTGATCGAACTTTTTGATCACTTTTTATTCATTTTTTAATGTTATAAAAAGTGACCAAAATACGCTTTTTTGGACTTTGGAATTTTTTTGCGCGTACGCCATTGACCGTACGGCTTAATTAATTATATATTTTTATAGTTCGGACATTTACGCACACGGCGATACCACATATGTTTATTTATTTATTTTTTTACACTGTTTTATTTTTTTATGGGAAAAGGGGGGTGATTCAAACTTTTATTAGGGAAGGGGTTAAATGACCTTTATTAACACTTTTTTTTTACTTTTTTTTTTGCAGTGTTATAGGTCCCATAGGGACCTATAACACTGCACACACTGATCTCTCATCCTGATCACAGGCGTGTATTAACACGCCTGTGATCAGCATTATCGGCGCTTGACTGCTCCTGCCTTGATCTCAGGCACGGAGCAGTCATTCGTCGATCGGACACCGAGGAGGCAGGTAAGAGCCCTCCCGGTGTCCGATCAGCTGTTCGGGACGCCGCGATTTCACCGCGGCGGTCCCGAACAGCCCGACTGAGCAGCCGGGATACTTTCAGTTTCACTTTAGAAGCGGCGGTCAGCTTTGACCACCGCTTCTAAAGGGTTAATACCGCACATCGCCGCGATCGGCGATGTGTGGTATTAGCCGCGGGTCCCGGCCGTTGATTAGCGCCGGGACCGACGCGATATGATGCGGGATCGCGGCGCGATCCCGCTTCATATCGCGGGAGACGGCGCAGGACGTAAATATACGTCCTGCGTCGTTAAGGGGTTAATGACTGATCACTTTAGACCGAGATAGAGACTGATGCATAAACCAGAAGAGAGACTCCGGCTGTCAAATATATGATGGAGAGGCAGGCATTTAGATAGAACGGCAGAAGAATGGGGGCAGTCCGGATAAGCCATATTTCACTTATTGCATATTTAAGTAATGTCTACTTCCGATGGACCGATACTAGCTGCCAATGAGCCCCGAGACGCCATTGGCAAATCTAACACAAAACCAAACCACCAAGAAGGCCACAGTGTAATACTATTAAAGCAGACCAGTCAGCAGAAAAACGGGTATAGATAGGCACATGGCTAGATCAGTTAGTCAGCAGGATTCCAGGCATAACTTTTTATTTTTATTTTTTTCCCATAGTCCTTTTCAATGTGGAGATAAAAGACTTCTTGATTAAATGTAAATGACGCTAAAAAGCCTAGGGGATGTTCCCCAGCACGGCAAGTGTGGTGACCCAGTACAGAATATAGTATCCTGCCCATCCTGTGTGGCAGATGTTGCCTTCAGTGTCTGTCTTGGGCCGACACTACTCAGGACTCAATATATATTAATGTTATGCTGTGGTTAATGTTCTGGAATTTTCTATGTACCTGTTGCTTTAAGCCTGTTAAAACCTGTTGTCAGGGAAGTATGCAGAGGTTAACCATGTGACCTATCTGCCCAATGGGAATCCTCCAAATCTGCCCGATATATAGGGTGGGAGGAGCTAGTTGGTTCTCAGTTTCAATGCTTTGCTGAATGCACAATTGCAGACAGGTGTCAGCTCACTGCAGGCGGGATGCACGGTCCAACTCTCAGCAAACAGAAGAAAGAAACAGAAATGTCGGCACTCTTTTAAAACTCCAGATTTATTGCAGCCGTAAAAACATAAGGAACAAAGTGAAGACAATCAACATGCATGGTTGACGCATTTCGAGTCTATGACCCTTTAGCAAAACGTATTGCATGTACGTAACAGTGATGAATTTATAGTCAAAAAGGAGGAGTGAAACATGATGGTAACACCTGCGGAAGGATTAACCCCCTGCGATCCATCACAGAGCACTCTTACATGCAGTTTCAGATACCAACTGAAAAAAAGCACCATCTGAACTATACCTTTAAAATATGAAACAAACCAAAAACTTTAACGCTAGAAAAAGAAAAGAAACAAACAGTACTCTAATAATGAAAGAATAAGTCAGTGCAGCTATTTAAACCTTTTGGCTGGAAGCAGTCAAATTGGTATATCCACAAAGTCTCCAGATCTCTGAGAGCTTTCAGCCAATTTTGTCCCACTAAACATTTTGATGTTTTTGATACTATCATTGATGTTAATAAATTTGTACATGCATTGACTTTAAGGAGAAATTTTTTTGGGCATTAATGGTAATGATACACACAGTCCTGACAATTGTGACCCTGCTTCTACCCTAATTCTATGCAGGAGCAGATCGCTTTAGACGATCTACGCCTCCTTGAGTGCAATTCTTCTGAATCCCAGAAACACACCCTTGGCCCAGGCAAATTCTCAGTTAAGAACTCAGGTTTACACTAAACACCTTTTGTCCTTGTTGGAAAATATGACTTGGGATGATTCAATGTCATGGCTGGTTTGTGACATCCAATATCTTTGCACGTCTCTGCCTCACACTATGTCAGTACAGGCAGTGTAAGACATTATGCAACAACTCTCATTGTATGTTCGGTGTTACAGGGGTTCATTCTGGATGTTTTATGGTACATTTTATCACATACATTTTTTATGTATGAAAATATTTTTTATTTGCAAAAAACTGGTGCTTCTACGGGGGGCCAAGTCCTCCCCAACTGTAGCACATTTATTTGTTTTTTTGGTATGAAAACCAGTATATTTTCAATGAAACACCTTGTTCCTGATGTTTTTACGGCTTTGCTGAATGCACAGCTAGCAACACCTGCTGTGATCTGAACTCCTGGAGGAAGTCTGAAGAGAGGGTGTGAGGTGTTCTGAGGAGGCTATAATTTAACAAGTCTAATCCTGCAACCTGGCATCTTCTAAAGCATATCCCCTGCACTAAAAACGTTAAAGCCTAGCGGTAAGCACTAAAGTCCTGGGGATTCAAGTCCAAGTCAGTCATTCAAGTCAGTCACTAAAGTCAGTGTGGGTTGCCATACAGCAAGTCAGTCATATACAGCACAATCCAAGCAACTACAAGTCCCAGCAAGGCGATAGGCTTCCAAGGTTTACCTTGCGTACCAATCTGAGCTGTAATGGATTTTACCATCTATCCTGCCTCAGTAAAGACAGTTATCTGTAACCTTGCGTCAGAGTATTTATTGCCTGTGCATGGCACAGGAGAAGCTGGCTCAACCTCAGACAGTGTATAGGCTAACCGTGCCCAGGCATCACGAAAAGGTTAATTTGCACATTACCCTCACCCGACACCACACAAGAGCCCAGGTAAGTTTAGCCCATCTCTTCTTATTCACAGCCTCTCAACTTGCTTGCATCCATTTCCCCAATTTAACCAACCAAAGGCCTGCTGGGAGTTGTACTTTTGCAACAGCTGAAGGCACCCTTATTGGGAAACGTTCTATGCAATCTAAGGTCCCTTACCTGCAGGCATTGTGAAAGCTCTCTAGCACATTAGTAAGAAACTGTCCTTGACGGGAGATACTTTTAGTCTCATCCTTCTTAGTTTGCTTCCTCTATAAAAATAAATAAATCCAATATTTAATACAAATACATGTATATACTGTAGTTAGAAAGTAAGAATCCATTTGTAAAAGACAAAAGTAGAGTGGAATATGAAAGGGGTTATCTGGGAAGAGAAACAATAATACAGTTCGCAGTGTTCCATTTCCATCTACATGTCATTTTGGAAGTAAATATCACATTGCAATCATCACATTCTGGTGAAAAGGAGCCCACACCGGAGACCGTTTGCTCCAGTCTTAACCAGAGCTGCATTAAAGGGGTAAAACCATTAAAAAAATGAGCTGTTGCCAAAAAGTTAAACAGATTTGTAAACTACTTTCATTTAAAGGGGTTCTCCGGTGCTTACACATCTTATCCCTTATCCAAAGGATAGGGGATAAGATGCCTGATCGCGGGAGTCCCACAGTGGGGATGCCCGGGATCATGCATGCGGCACCCCGTTTGTAATCAGTCCTCGGAGCGTGTTCGCTCCAGGTCTGATTACGGTCGCCCGCAGGGCCGGCGGCGTGTGACGTCACACCTCCGCCCCCGTGTGACGTCACGCTCCGCCCCTCAATGCAAGCCTACAGGAGGGGGCATGATAGCTATCACGCCCCCTCCCGTAGGCTTGCATTGAGGGGCGGAGCGTGACGTCACACGGGGCCGGAGGCGTCACGTCACACGCCGCCGGCCCTGCGATCGACCGTAATCAGACCCGGAGCGGACCGGGGACTGATTACAAACGAGGTGCCGCGTGCATGATCCCGGGCGTCCCCAGCTGCGGGACTCCCGCGATCAGGCATCTTATCCCCTATCCTTTGGATAGGGGATAAGATGTGTAAGCACCAGAGTACCCCTTTAATTTCAGGGCTTATCAGCTGCTGTAAACCATAAAATGACCGGCCTTGGAAATAGGCATGTTTGACATATTTAGCTTCTTACTGATCTTTCTAATTTTTATCTCTTTTATTGTTGAATTTCATTTCTGAACTCAACTCATATGGTCTACTCCAGTGTTTCCCAACTAGGGTGCCTCCAGTTCTATCCAATCTCTATCATTGTTGAATTTCATTTCTGAACTCAACAATGATAGAGATAAAAATTAGAAAGTATCAGTAAGAAGCAAAGTATGTCAAACATGCCTATGTCTACAGGCCTTCATTATATGGATTCAGTAAGCTCTCTACAATAAGACTCACTGAAGATTTCCTTCTTGGGGATGTAAAAGAAAGCTCTGAGCAGCGCTCCATCATCTGTTTAAGAAGCTTCTCCAACTCTTCATACTGGACTGGAATACTGAGATGATCCTTTCTATGAAAGTAGATAGAAAAATTACTTTTATTCACTGTATACCTTGTGGTTGAGCAGTGCTAACTGTGTTCTTCATCTGTGCTTGTCACACATCCTTGGTAAAACATTGTAAACTGGTTCACAGCAAATTGCTTTGAATTTGTTGCAGATACTAATGAAGCTTAAATTCCTTTAACTCACCGTAAGGGTCCGTTCACACGGGCGGATTACCTGTGGAATTTTGCTACCATTGACTTCAATGGGTAAGCAGAAAATCCTCAGTAGAGGCAGATTTTCCTTCGGACCCATGGAAGACAATGGTGGCAAAATCTGCTGCGGATTTTCTGCAGTAAATACGATGCGGGAATTCCGTAGGTAATCCGTCCGTGTGAACGGACCCTAAGGGTACGTTCACACGAGCGGACCCACAGCGTATTTTACGCTGTAGATCCGCCGCTGAAGGAGCGCTACACGGTGGCTTTACATGTGCCTGCTCGGAGTGGCAATACGCTGCTACTAGCAGACACACTGAAGCGATGTACGACTCGCCACGCATGCGCGGTGTACTCGCACACATCGTGGCCGCTCCCCCTGCTCCATGAGCTAGGCAGAGAGCAGTTGCGATTTGCGAGTATGCTGCGCATGCGCGCTTTGGCTCGCACATAGCAGTGTGTCTGCTCATAGCGGCGTATTGCCTCTCCGAGCATTTAAATGTTGTGTTGCTCTCCTGCCTATTCTGCAAAGTTTGGTGTGGATAGACTCTGCAATGCTGAGCAGTCAGGTAGATGGGTATGACATAGTTGCCTCTGCAATACGGGCGTTCCCTAGCCCCTTGGTGCACTGTTATGCCCACGCTCAGTGTCCCAGTGCTATACCCCCTCCATAAATATTACGGTAATTCCTTTTTCTACAAGCATGTAGCCGATACAAGCTGTGACATCTCTAGCCAACGCCAGCATGTACCACATGTACCTGGAATACACACTGGTGGTACTGGCCACTCATCCGTGCTGGTGATGGCACAGAGCCAATGCGGGTGGGCAAAGTTTTGTAACAGCTGGAGGCACCATGATTGGGAAACACTGGGCTAGGGAAAGCCACCAAGAAGTTAATTTACATATTTGAATTTTAGGCCATAACTTGGGAACATTGCCACTGATCCAAAAAACAGAATAGATTGTTGGAATCAGCATCACCCACACTATTAACCTGTGCAAACTCTGTTCACACCACATTTTAGGTTTAGTGGTATGGGGTTGTTTTTTAATTTTTTTTTTTTTTTTATTGTCATACAAATATATCATTCCAAAGACTATTAACATCAGTTGAAAGGGCCTTAGTTTTTATTTCATTATATTGTTCTGATATATTGCAGAAAGTATATGAATGGTATTGGTGAAAACGTACAATTAGGTTGCCTTGCTGTTGCGTTTTGTAACTGCATCAAGTCAGTTTCCAGTAGTAAATAGTATTGAAAACTGCAACACTGGTATAAACATGTAATATTTCATATCAATAGCTAACCTTAAAAATGACGACACCGCTTTAGACGCTTGTATGGCAACTTCCAAAACAGAGCTGTTGACTGCCACCCTCAGAACATCTACAGCAGCTTTATACATTCCAGTACTGGTAAAAAGCTTTATTTCAACAGGCTGCCTGTGAGGCCATAGAGAAGCACAGAGTATTATACACAATATAATACAATTTACAAATATAACAAAAGAGCATGCATATGCACTAATCGCTCAGCACTTGTCGCTGCGTTCCGGAGTCCGGGTCACGGGCAGCTGGATCTCAGCGTGGACGCATCACAGGTAGCACTAAGAGGCAACGCCGGCAGTTTCGCACATGAGTGCGTGCTTCTTCCGGCCTCTGTGAGGCCGGAAGAAGCACACACTCACGTGCGAAACTGCCGGCGTTGCCTCTGAGTGCTACATGTGATGCGACCACTCTGAAATCCAGCTGCCTCCAGAACACAGTGACATGTGCCGAGCGGTGAGTGCATATGCATCCTATATTTGTTATAGGTGAATATTCAGTTCAGCGTGCCCTCCCCCTTTCTGTTTTTTGCACCAGTCTATAATACAATTTACACTTTGGTTAGAAACAGTACCGATTTTAACCCCATAAGAAAATAAAAACACTAAACATTGTAAATGCTATTTTTTTTTACTTCTACCAGCTCATTCTCTTGATCGGTGGGGTCCTGAACACTCAGACCCCGACCATTCAAAACTTTTTTGACGTGACAGAGCCCATTACAGTGATCCCCCGACCTACGATGGCCCCGACATACGATAATTTCAACATACGATGGCCTCTCAGAGGCCATCGCATGTTGAAGGCAGCATAAACATACGATGCTTTTGTATGTCGGGGCCATCACATAAACGGCTATCCGGCAGCACAGACTGCTTCAGCTGCCACCGGATAGCCGTTTAAGGTGCCCCATGGGATCCGGTGATGATCACTCACCTGTCCCCGGCGCTCCGGACCGTCCTCTCCAGGATCCCCTGCATCGCCGTCGCTTTCCTTCGTCGTCATCACATCGCCGCGCACGTCGTCCCGTCATCCAATAGGAGCGGTGTGCTCAGTATAGTGATGACGGCGATGAAGAGCGACGATCCCAGGCAGCAGATGTTACGCCTAGCGCTCCGGGTCCCCGCTCCTCCCCGGAGCGCTCACGGCGTCTCTTTCCCTGCAGCTCCCCGGTCAGTCCCGCTGACCGGGAGCGCTGCTCTGTCATGGCCGTTGGGGATGCGGTTCGCACAGCGGGACGCGCCCGCTCGCGAATCGCATCCCAGGTCACTTACCCGTTCCCGTCTCCTGCGGTCATGTGCTGGCGCGCGCGGCTCCGCTCTCTAGGGCGCGCGCGCGCCAGCTCCCTGAGACTTAAAGGGCCAGTGCACCAATGATTGGTGCCTGGCCCAATTAGCTTAATTGGTTCCCACCTGTTCCCTGCTTATATCTAGTCTCCTCCCTTGCTCTCCCTTGCCGGATCTTGTTGCCTTAGTGCCAGTGAAAGCGTTCTTTGTGTGTTTATACCCTGTGTACCAGTACCTTTGCTATCTCCCTTGACTACGAACCTTGCCGCCTGCCCCCGACCTTCTGCTACGTCCGACCTTGCTACTGCCTACTCCCTTGTACCTCGCCTATCTTCTGTATCTTCAGCAGCCAGAGAGGTGAGCCGTTGCTAGTGGATACGACCTGGTCACTACCGCCGCAGCAAGACCATCCCGCTTTGCGGCGGGCTCTGGTGAAAACCTGTAGTGTCTTAGAACCGGTCCACTAGCGCGGTCCTCGCCATCCCTCTCTGGCACAGAGGATCCACCTCCTGCCAGCCGGCATCGTGACAGTAGATCCGGCCATGGATCCCGCTGAGGTTCCCCTGCCAGTTGCCTCTGATATCACCACGGTGGTCGCCCAGCAAGCCCGACAGATCGCCCATCTAACCCACCAGATGTCAGAAATGTCCACCATTGTGCACCAACTTCAGTCGCAACTTCATCAGCAATCATCTCCTCCGCCAGCTCCTGCACCCCTTCCGCAGCGAGTGGCCACTCCTAGCCTCCGCCTGTCTTTGCCGGACAAATTTAATGGGGACTCTAAGTTTTGCCGTGGCTTCCTTTCGCAATGTTCCCTGCACTTGGAGATGATGTCGGATCAGTTTCCTACTGAAAGGTCTAAGGTGGCTTTCGTAGTCAGCCTTCTGTCTGGAAAAGCTCTGTCATGGGCCACACCGCTCTGGGACCGCAATGACCCCGTCACTGCCTCTGTTCACTCCTTCTTCTCGGAAATTCGAAGTGTCTTTGAGGAACCTGCCCGAGCCTCTTCTGCGGAGACTGCCCTGCTGAACCTGGTCCAGGGTAATTCCTCCGTTGGCGAGTACGCCATACAATTCCGTACTCTTGCTTCTGAACTTTCCTGGAATAATGAAGCTCTCTGCGCGACCTTTAAAAAAGGCCTATCCAGCAACATTAAAGATGTTCTGGCCGCACGAGAGACTCCTGCTAGCCTGCATGAACTCATTCATCTAGCCACTCGCATTGACATGCGTTTTTCTGAGAGGCATCAAGAGCTCCGCCAGGAAAAAGACTTAGATCTCTGGACACCTCTCCCACAGTCTCCACTGCAATCTGCGCCTAGGCCTCCCGCCGAGGAGGCCATGCAAGTGGATCGGTCTCGCCTGACCCTGGAAGAGAGGAATCGCCGTAAGGAAGAGAATCTTTGTCTGTACTGTGCCAGTACTGAACATTTTCTGGTGGATTGCCCAATCCGTCCTCCACGTCTGGGAAACGCACGCTCGCACTCAGCTCTCGTGGGTGTGGCGTCTCTTGATGTCAAGTCGGCTTCTCCACGTCTCACGGTACCTGTTCGGATTTCCACTTCAGCCAGCTCTCCCCTCTCAGCCGTGGCCTGCCTGGACTCTGGAGCTTCTGGGAATTTTATTCGGGACTCCTTTGTGAATAAATTCCGTATTCCGGTGACCCGTCTTGTCAAGCCACTCCACGTTTCCGCGGTCAACGGAGCCAGGTTGGACTGTACCATACGTTTCCGCACGGAGCCCCTTCTTCTGAGCATCGGATCTCACCACGAGAGGATTGAACTTTTGGTCCTCCCCAATTGCACCTCGGAAATTCTCCTTGGACTTCCCTGGCTTCAACTTCATTCCCCAACCCTGGATTGGTCCACTGGGGAGATCAAGAGTTGGGGGTCCTCTTGTTCCAAGAACTGTCTAAAACCGGTTCCCAGTAACCCTTGCCGTAACTCTGTGGTTCCTCCTGTATCTGGTCCCCCTAAGGTCATTAAGGACTCTGCCTGCCACAGGAAATGCCCCTCCCCCCCTCCCAGTTCCATCAGGCCAGCTTCTGTGTCCCCTCATGGCCCTCGTCCTGGTGTCACACTGCCCCGTGCCAGGTCCCGCCCTCTGCCCTCTCTCCCCATTCCTACTCCTGCGGTTCTGCCTGCCGTTGAGGAATCCCTCCATCCTTTCCCGGTGTCCTCATCCCAGGGGAGGCAGTTACCCGATAAAGAGAAGGGGAGACCTAAGGGGGGGGGTACTGTTACGCCTAGCGCTCCGGGTCCCCGCTCCTCCCCGGAGCGCTCACGGCGTCTCTTTCCCTGCAGCTCCCCGGTCAGTCCCGCTGACCGGGAGCGCTGCTCTGTCATGGCCGTTGGGGATGCGGTTCGCACAGCGGGACGCGCCCGCTCGCGAATCGCATCCCAGGTCACTTACCCGTTCCCGTCTCCTGCGGTCATGTGCTGGCGCGCGCGGCTCCGCTCTCTAGGGCGCGCGCGCGCCAGCTCCCTGAGACTTAAAGGGCCAGTGCACCAATGATTGGTGCCTGGCCCAATTAGCTTAATTGGTTCCCACCTGTTCCCTGCTTATATCTAGTCTCCTCCCTTGCTCTCCCTTGCCGGATCTTGTTGCCTTAGTGCCAGTGAAAGCGTTCTTTGTGTGTTTATACCCTGTGTACCAGTACCTTTGCTATCTCCCTTGACTACGAACCTTGCCGCCTGCCCCCGACCTTCTGCTACGTCCGACCTTGCTACTGCCTACTCCCTTGTACCTCGCCTATCTTCTGTATCTTCAGCAGCCAGAGAGGTGAGCCGTTGCTAGTGGATACGACCTGGTCACTACCGCCGCAGCAAGACCATCCCGCTTTGCGGCGGGCTCTGGTGAAAACCTGTAGTGTCTTAGAACCGGTCCACTAGCGCGGTCCTCGCCATCCCTCTCTGGCACAGAGGATCCACCTCCTGCCAGCCGGCATCGTGACAGCAGAGATGGTCCGGAGCGACGGAGACACCCCCGGGATGTGACGGCAGTGATGGAGGGCGACATCCAGAGCAGCGGTGACGGTCCAGAGCAGCGGGGACAGGTGAGTATAACTTCCTATACTTTACATTGCACTGATCCCTCAACATACATGGTTCATTTGGAACGAATTACCATCGTATGTTGAGGGACCACTGTATAACACATCCAATGGCAACCAAATTTCTACAAACCAAAAGTGCTGCTGGTGTTTCTGTGGCGACCCAGGGGGTTGTCTGCTGGGCTGGGAATAGTAGTGTTCCTAGTATGTCAACAGTGTTGTAAGTGGTGTTGCAGTCCCCAGAGTAACCCGGCTCTGGGTTCGCACAGCTTTGTTAATGGAGAGGCTGCACGTGGCAGTGGTTTGGCTTTCCTCTTAGGGAAAGTCTCTGTATACTGTGTACTGGTGATGTTGGTCAGGAGTTAACCAACCAACCCCGCTTATCTTCTGCATATTTATAACTCTTCGCTTTCAGAGAGTGAAGGATCAGAAGTATGCAGAATATGGCGGCCATAGTGCAGCAAACAGGACATAGGCAGGGAAGCTCGGCAAGCTGTCTCCCACCTCTATTGCGCACAAGACTTATTTTGCTACTAGCAACTGAAGCAATATCTAGAAAACGGCCGGACCAATTCTAGTGAATATAACATTATTTTACTCATGTTCACCTACACTATAACCCAGGGTATTGGGTTTAGGGCAGATAAACAGCCTGTCAGTTCTCCCTTATAAAAATATTCTATGCTGAAATATGTGTATAATATCTTCAAATACAAACCTTTTTAGAATTTCCGTAAGCAGTAACAGACCCTGTTTCTGTAGTTCCATGTTGTTCATCTTCAGTACATACTTTAAACTTTTTAGCACAGCCTCGAAACCTAAATAGTTAAAGAAAAGGACAAACTTAGAGCCAGGTGCGTGCATATATATGCAGCACCTGGCTCTGTTTTCCTATGGCATGCTGGTTAAAGGCGTTAACCACCATAAGGTGATTTTAGTGGTACGTACCTGCCAGAACTGGGTATTTCCTGTTGAATTTTGTTCTCTAAACTACAAATCCCATAGTTCCATAGTTTGTAAGTATGAGGTCACTTTCCTCCCTCCCACACATCAGCCACCCCACCCATTGAAACACATCTTTGATCCCTTCAATGCAATAGATCAGTGTTTTCTAAACAGGGTGCCTACAGCTGTTGCAAACTGATCTCTCTCCCACCCAGTGGTCGCTCCACCCATTGAAGAAGGACAGGCTCCCTTTGCACACCTGACTAGTGATGTGATGTTTCGGCTGCCCTGCAACCTGGGAAATCTCGAGACCTGAGTAATTTTGTATTCTGTTTAAAATAAATATTGGGGCGATAATCACAGAAGAATTGTGATACCACCATCACACACAGGTCCCACACATTTTTTTAATGGTACCCTAAGAAATTTTATTTAAAAAAAAAGGGTATCTCCATCACTTTTTTGGATTGCTAAAGTCCAAAAAAGAATAAAAACCACCTGCAAAAACACCAAAGTTAAAGCCCACATGTCGTTTTTCTTGGCGTATTTTTACTCCCATAGACTTCTACGGGAGAAAAATGCCACGATTTTGACTACCAAAACGCCAGAGGCTCAATATGCTGCGACTTTGCAAAACCACCAAGGAGCAGAAAAATGCCAAAAAAAAAAGAGTGAAAAAAGGCAAAAAGATTTAAAAGCCGCCAAACTGAAAAATGCCAAGTGGGAAAAGAATTTTGTGATTTCTCATTGATTTACAGCTAACATCTGGCCGCAGTGTTTTTTGGCCAGAATATCACAGCTTCTAAAAGTGTCATTGGGACCTCAAAAAAAGTGTTTTTTTGTTTGTTCTATTCATTTGTATGAATTTCTCCCACTGTGTTCTAGCTACGTGTCATTTGTTAGCCTTGCAAAATTCTCATACAATATACAGTATCTTGTTAATACATTAGGAGTAAAGTCAGTCCTTACGATCAGTACCAAAATTATAGCTTAGTTTAAGGCTAACTTAATCAATTCCCTCAATATGGATTTTACATTTGAAAAGTATTGTTCATTAGTGTTGCTCGCGAATATTCGCAATTCGAATTTTATTCGCGAATATCGCATATTCGCGAATTCGCGAATATTCGCGAATATAGCGCTATATATTCGTAATTACGAATATTTGTTTTTTTTATTTGATTTTTTTTTCACAGTACACATCACAGTGATCATCCCTCTCTGCTTCCAGCTTGTGTGGTGTAAAGAAGGCTCTAATACTACTGTGTGAGACCGGCGTGCGAATTTTCGCATATGCGGAAATTTGCATATGCTAATTTTCGCATATGTTAATTTTCACACACGCGAATATTTACATATGCGAAAATACAACGAGAATATTACGAATATGCGAATATTTGCGAATATTCGTCCATATATTCGCGAATATTCGCGAATTCGAATATGGCCTATGCCGCTCAACACTATTGTTCATCATACCGTACACCGTGTGGAATTTAGTGAAGAAAATCCTCTCCTCAGTCATAAGGATAAGACAGCAGTATATTGACCAGATGAGGGCTTCACTTGTGCACAATAGGTTTTCAAATAAAAACTCTGCAAGACAATCAGTGTATTAAAATATATGCATGCAATATACTGTTAGGGTATAAGATTCGTAACACTTATAAGATTTTTACATCATATCAACCTAAATGATATAACCACAATTGAATTATAATAAATCATGTATCATGATGATATGTTTACACAATGGGTTTTTCTATCTGAAAAACCTGAAGTGGATTCCAGGCCATACCCTCTGTTACTACACAGTTTTCAGAGCAGCAGATTCAGGTGCTGATTAAAGCCCTGTTCATTGGAGCTAATCCATGTCAGGCTGAAGGAGTGACATGTTACTCCTTTTTTTTTCCTGCAAAGCGTATTTCAAATCAGCGCTTAAAAAGAAATGTGTCATATGAATTATGGCAATGATTCCCACTGAGTTTCATTTGATTAGATTTAAATGGATATTCCCATCTCAACTAATATAGTTACTCTTGTAGGGTTTGTTAAGGCAAATAGTTCTGCAAATACAATCAATTTGGCAAATTTGCCTCCTTCTCTTATATTCCTGCTGCTTTCCTCTCCTTATTGACAGCGCATTTCCTTGGAGCACCATTCCACTTTACAACAGGTGGTTGGGCTGGTGTGTACAAAGATAGACAGATATAGAGATAGACAGACAGACAGACAGATATAGAGACAGGCAGACATATATAGAGACACACAGACAGATATAGAGATAGACAGACAGCTATAGAGACATACAGATAGATATAAAGACAGACAGACAGACATAGAGACAGACAGACAGATAGATATAGAGATAGACAGACAGCTATAGAGACAGACAGACAGATATAAAGACAGACAGAGACAAACACCCACCAGACCGCCCCCCTTTTCTGCAGTTAAGCGGGGGTCTGTACCTAGGCAACAAGCTATCTGACTCCAAGTTCCATCTCCGATGATTGATGAGCAATGTCAAGAAAAAAGAAAGATTTTTTGTTCACACTGATCAGGAGAACGAGCAGGAAGAAGAGCACAGTAGCGCTCTTTACTCTCCGGCTTACAGCAATCTCCAGAGAAGCTGAATGGAGATCAACGCAAGCCAGGTAGTGAAGCATGGTACAGCACACTTCTTCCCGCTCATTCTCCTGATCGGTGGTGGTCTAGGCACTGATCTCAGCCAATTAAAACTTTTGACGTGCTTCTGTGACATGTCAAAAGTTTTTCTAAATGACGGGTACACTTTAAGTATGTAATGCATAGATAAATTACCTGGAATATCAGCAAGTATAAAGGAGGGTGCATATTTAGCTGAAAAATGCACAAGAACCGCTGCAATACATTGTGTGCTTGCAATCTGTAAAAACTCGTCTCTGGATAACAAAATCTGCAATAAAAGACACATTAGCCTTGTGCATACTGGAAACAAAAAAGAAATGGTGTAGCTCACTGTAGTGAGAAATATACCCAAGGTAGCTGGTGTTACCTACACCCCCAATAGGTCTACAATATACTAAGAGGTACAATTAAAAAAGAATATAGAATTCAAACCAGTGCCTCAAAGGTATATAAGATGTGTGAATATATGGTAAAGAAATAGTATGTAGAATGAGCAGTCTAATATGAATAATCAGAATAAATGCTTAATTTTTTTAATATCAAATAATATATATAATATGTAATATGAGTACAGTCTCAGGGCCCTTGCGGCAGACTAAAAAAAAACATCAATAGCACAAATTAAAATAAAACAATATAAAATATGACCACCTCAATATCATTTGCCCAATGGTAATATCAGAATAAAGTTTCCATATGCCGTTATAATAAATTGTCCATATTCTGTAAACCCCTTTCGATAGCGTTAGATGGCCAAATAAAATAGTCAATGAGAATAATAGTCCCATGAATAGTACTGTGGTGCACAGCACCGCTCACCCGATCATGGGAAATGTATACGGTGTAGAGCTCAGACCTCGGTGCACAGCCCTAGCCTACCGGACGGCCTGTTGGTGCGAGGCCGATTCTCAGCAAGACAAGATGAAATGTGCCAGTGACCGTGTGAGCAGTTTCAGAGGTTATTTGAAGTGAGAGATGATCCCTGGGAAGCCGCCCAATGGCAGCGCAGCTGGCAGACTTCAGATATAGTCACATAAGTGGTGAAGAATCCCTGGAGTGAGAGCTGATTAGCTTGTATTGTATAGAACTAATGTGTGGATGGCCAAAATTCGGTCCAATAGATTTTGTGGTGGACGTGGTTCAGCAGAAAATGGATTGTGGTAGCATCCTCGTGGTAGGCTTGGTATAAGGGTAAAGGACAGGTCACATTGAGGATGTGGGTAGGGGTCTTGTGGCTGTAAGGGCTAGACGCGTTTCAAGGCCACGGGCCTCTTCTTCAGTAGCTGTATAGAGAAAGATGCATGCATGTAGCCTGAATGCCCAATCTTTTATGGTGATGTACTATAATTAGTAGACAGATGGGAGAAAAGGGGAGGGAGATAGGGAATAGGGACAAGGGTAACAGACAATACCAGGTGAGGATCAGGAAAATTTGGGCAAACAGGCATAAAAAGTATAAATGGTTAATTAGTGTAAATATTTATTTAAAACAAATGTTACAACCATATTGGACCTAGAAAAAAGATGTATAAAGGAAAGGAAAAGAAAAAGGAAAATGCCATAGCAATAGAGTAAATGAAAACAGAGAATGACAATTGTAATAAGAATGAACATGAGATTCAGTAGGCAATAGAATTAAAATAAGAATAAAAAAAAGATAAAATATAAAAAATAAAAATTAGAAAGTAAAAATTTAAAATTTTTAATTTAGATTTAAAATTATAATTAATAATTTTCTTCTATTTTTTCTTATTATTTTTTAATTTACTTTTTATTCTTATTTTTATTTTCATTCTATTGTCTACTGCATATTATTGCAATTGGCATTGTCATCTTGTTTATTCTTATTGCAATTGTCATTCTCTGTTTTCATTTACTCTATTACTATGGCATTTTTCTTTCCTTACTTTTATACTTCTTTTTTATAGGCCCAATATGTTTGTAACATTTGTTTGATTAACCATTAATCATTTTTATGCCTGTTTGCCCTAATTTTCCTGATCCTCACTTGGTATTGTCTGTCCCTATTCCTTATCTCCCTCCCCTTTTCTCCCATCTGTCTACTAATTATAGTACATCACTATAAAAGATTGGGCATTCAGGCTACATGTATGCATCTTTCTCTATACAGCTACTGAAGAAAAGGCCCGTGGCCTTGAAACGCGTCTACCCCTTTCAGCCACAAGACCCCTACCCACACAATGTAAACTGTCCTTATACCAAGCCTACCACAAGGATGCTATCACAATCCATTTTCTGCTGAACCACATCCACCACAAAATCTAATGGACCGCATTTTGGCCACCCACACATTAGTTCTATACAATACAAGTTAATCAGCCCTTGCTCCAGGGATTCTCCACCACTTATGTTACTACATCTGAAGTCTGCCAGCTGTGCTGCCGGTGGGCGACTTCCCAGGTATCATCTCTCACTTTCGAATAACCTCTGAAACTGCTCACACGGTCACTGCGCTGCGGGCACATTTCATCTTGTCTTGCTGAGAATCGGCCTCACACCAACAGGCCGTCCGGGAGGCTAGAGCTGTGCACTGAGGTCTGAGCTCTACACCGTATACATTTCCCATGATCGGGTGGGCGGTGCTGTGCACCACAGTACTATTCATGGGACTATTATTCTTATTGACTGTTTTATTTGGCCATCTAACGCTATCGAAAGGGGTTTACAGAATATGGACAATTTATTTTTATGGCATATGGAAACTTTATTCTGATAATACCATTGGGGAAACAGTATATTGAGGTGCTCACATTTTATATTATTTTATGTTATTGTTTTATTTTTATGTGTTTTTGAGTCTGCCGCAAGAGCCCTGTTACAGTACACATATTATATATATATATATATATATATATATATATTAAAATATTATTTTTATGCATTTATTCTGATTATTCATATTGGACTACTCATTCTACATACTATTTCTTCACTATTTCTTCACCCTTTATTCCCACATATACCTTTGAATGAAATATTCTTATATAATTTTATCTCTTAGTATATTGTGCATACTGCTTTTGTTCACATAGTTTACTTTGAACACATACCTTTTTCAATACTAGAGGCAAAGGCATTTGTGCGTGTAAAGATGGGGTGTTCTCAGAATCGTCATTCCATGTAGATACATTCATTATCACTGACACAAACTGATCAAAATTCAACAACTGTTTCAGAAAACCTGCAACAGAATTATAAAACTGTATTAGCTGCTTTGCTTGAATCAATGTAATTTACCATACACAGTCACTGCACTAATATGTAGATAGATAGATAGATAGATAGATAGATAGATAGATAATATTATATATGGCCATAGTGAGCAGAGCTGTAAACCTATACTATAGTGATATGAGAACAGTTGGAGGAAGGTTCTGGTCTAGTGAATGCCATCAACAATAAAAGTTCAGGTATACTTGCATGCATTATAAAGGTTTAGGCAAAGGATGCCTTTTAAGAGCAACTGTCATGAACTTGGGGCTATATAACCTACACACAGCCCTTGTACTGTGTGCAGATTGTGTCTACAGTAGTGTTTTCACCTTAGTTCTCTCTGCTTTTATCACCCCAAAAAACATTTTTGATAGCAGCCGCACACACGTTTTTGATAGCAGAGAGCGCACTCTAGTACTGTGCAGGAGCGCTGAGGAGGCAGGTGGCGGGAGTGAGTGCTTGCCAGGATAACACGTTGCGGCGTGCACAGGGGATCAGCTAAGATGCGCATGTGCTGGGACCTGTGTGTCAATCACACAGCGGTCGTACAGGTGATAGGCGTGTCGGCGGCAAGGCATAGCGAACCTTGCACCACGCCTATCCGATTGTGTGCGGCTGCTATCAAAAACGCTTTTTGGGGTGATAGAAGCAAAGAGAACTAAGGTGAAAACACTACTATAAACACAATCTGCACACAGTACAAAGGCTGTTTGTAGGTTATAAAGCCCCAAGTTCATGACAGTTGCGCTCTAATGTGCTTACTAAAAATTGTAGGAAGCACATTAAATTCCAAAGGGGCAGAAAACAACTACAGGAAGACCTTCTGTTGTTGTAGGGATAGGGTGTGGGGAGGAATAGAGTAAAACAGATTGTAACTGATCCTTAAAGGTGCGTTCACACCCCCTGCAAGTTACTATACCATTCATTTGAATGGGTCTGTGGACAATCCGCAAATCTGACACTATTGTGGACTGTCTGTGGACCCATTTAAATCAATGGTAGCGTAACTCGCAGCAGTATTCCCGCAGCAGAAACCCGCTGCTAGTAATAGCGTGTGAATGCACCCTAAAGCGGTTTTGAAGTTAAAATTGATTGCTGATCTACCCGTAGGATTGGCCATTATTAGGTGATCAGGGGTCAGGGGATTAGCTGCAGACACTCAGCACCCCCTCCAATCAGCTTTTTAGGCAAGCCATAGTGCCTGGATGTGAACACTGTGTATGAAGCCAGAAGTCTTGGCTCCATACATAATGTATTGGCTGTGCCAGGTTACTGCAGCCCTACCCCCTTGTTTACAAAGTCTAACTAGAGACACATACATTTGGCAAACAGTTGCCACGAAAGACCCAATGCGGCTTAATTTATACAGGATCGCTGAATTCACTGCATCCAGGCACAACCTTTACATCTTTTGTTCATCATTGGATGCTGTTATTTCCTCCTCAGATCATAAAGATGTCTTAATAGTTACAAACATATATATTTTTATTAAAGATAATTTGTTATATTAGACCAAAATGTATCACCAAGCGTGTTTGTGTTTTGTTTTGTTTTACTGATTCAAGCCAGGTTGGTTTCTATTTTTTCATAACTTTTTTTTATTTAATTTCTAACACTATAGTATGCACAGGGCTGGAATGGGGACAAAAACTATCCCTGGAAATGATTGCATACCAGACCCACAGCACTGCGTCATTGTGCCAGCCAACAGCCGGCATGCGGGCAGGCATACATATATATATATATATATATATATATATATATATATATATATATATATGTATATGCTGTATTTATCGGTGTATAAACAACGATAAACTGTTTCTGGCCCCGCAGAAACCGCTGCAGTTCCCGATTCCCTCCCCATCCCCAGTTTTATAGTCACATGTCCTGGGAACCGCGCTCCTTCAGGCTCCGGCGGCATCCTGCTCTGTCGCTGTGCGCTGCGCAATGACAAGAGACATCCTCAACGCGACATCACTCGTCAGTGCGCAGCGCACAGTGACAGCCCACCCTCATTAAAAAAAATATTTGGGTAAAAAACCTTCATAGACGATAATTTATACCAGAATATCGGTATAAATTATCGGCTATCGGCCTGAAAGGTCACAGATTATCGGTATCGGCCCTAAAAAATCGATATTGGTCGATCCCTAATATATATATATATATATATATATATGTGTGTGTGTGTGTGTGTGTGTGTGTTTTCTCAAGAGAACAGCACCTGAATAAATTGAAGAGTGCAAGCAAGTGTAGGTATCCTGGTCACAAATCCACAGCTAATCTTATTTAAAAAAGAAAGGTGGGTTTTGTTCCAACATGTGTAGAGTTACAGCCAATGTTTCTGCTTGTTCACCCAGACATTGGAGGTGATTTATCAAAACCTGTCCTGAGGAAAAGTTGCCCTTAGCAACCAATCAGATTGCTTATTTTATTTTGCACAGGCCAATTTAAAAATGAAAGAAGCGATCTGATTGGTTGCTATGGGCAACTTTTCCTCAGGACAGGTTTTGATAAATCACCGCCAATGTCTGGGTGAGCCAGCAGAAACGTTGCCTGTAACTCTACACATGTTGGAATAAAACCCACTTTTTATTTTTGCAAGAAACACAGATGTGCTGCAGTGATTCCTTCTCTCTTTCCCTCTCTCATATATCTCTCTACACACATCTGTATTGTCAGCCATAGAATTCAGCACCACTTCGCCATATGTTTCAATGAAATAGGGCCAGCATCCAAGATCGAATCACATTAAAATGAGTTAAATGGTGCAGCAGTCCATAAAAGTGAAAAATGGTGGCAAAGCTTGAAAAATTTACACCACATAAAATTTAAAACTTAAAATTTACACCACATATAAGCACAGGCACTTTGGAATTTTTGGATCTTTTAATTACCATTGATACAAACAAATTAGTGCGTAACACATACCACAAGCCTGTGGCGAAGAATAGTTTTATACTTTTTAATAGTTGCCACTTACCTAGATGGCTTTTAAATGTTCCAAAAGGTCAATAAGAGATTGAAGAGAAATTGTACATCCGATAATACATTTGAGGAAGAGGCACAAGTTTTAACTAATAAATTCCTGGATAAAAACTACCCCCAAACCATTTTAGATAAAGCACTAAATGATACCCGGATCTTAGATAGATCATCTTTTTTCAATCCCAAACCAGTTGACCTTCCATCTGAAAGCGATGTCCCCAAACTGATTTTACCGTTTAATAGAAACTACAAAGAAATTGAAAGGATCATCAAAATGAACTGGCATTTCTTAAAAAAACGACAAAATCATTGGCCACACCATCCCCATGCATCCTCCTATAGTTTACACTAAGGCTCCCAATTTGGGCATACAAGTTGCCCCCACCATCTGCCAACCCCCCTCCATCTCATCTTCCACCTGGCTTCAGACAAAAGGATTCCACAAATGTGGATCCTGTTCAGGCTGCAAAATCACAAATTCACCCAAAACCATTACAGAAATGTCATCAAAAACTAACCAATTCACTCATAAAATCACAGATTACTTGCCACAGGAAAGGAATTATTTATTTAATACAATGTACCTGTGGGAAACAGTATATCGGACGAACCAAAAGGAAATAAAAAATCCGTATATCAGAGCATATCTATAATATTAAAAAAGGAAACGACTCACCCGTTGTCACTTCATTTTACGGAATGCCATGCTCAAGATCCTTCTCAATTTTTTTTTTACAGCTCTTCTAAAAGTTAAAAATTGCTGGAGAGGTGGCGATTTTATTACTCGTATGTCGAAGGCTGAATCCCGCAAGATCTTTGAGTTCGACACATTGATCCCTAAAGGACTTAATGCTGAGCTGGAGATCTTCGGATTCCTATAGTACTTGTGGTTGGGCTCCTCCCCACGACCCGTTGCCGACTGGTCGCATATCGACTTGGCGACGGTTCCTCGGTCAAGCCCCACCCAAGAAATATTCCATCTTTCAGTTGATTCCAGTGTCCTATATTTGCATGTATTTTTGTTCCAGTTCCACCACTTATTTTACAAGTGTTATCATACAACTTCTACATTTTAATTTTTAATTTTTATTTATTTTTATTTATTTTTATTTTTCAATTTAATTTTAATTTTATTTTTATTTCTATTTTTATTTTTATTCTCAATTTTCATTTTTATCATTTTTATTTTTTATTTTTATTTTATTATTATTATTTTCATTTACATTTTTTATAGACATTTTTATTCACATTTTTATCTCTATATTTTTTTTTACCATTTTCTATTTTTTACGTCCTTATTTTATATTCATATATTTTTTCTACATCTCACATTTATTTTAGTATTTTTCATTTTTTCACTTTTGTATCTCTTCTTTTTATCATGCTATCTATTTATCCCATAGCTGATACCAGACCTATTTCTTCAATATACCCCATATATACATATATATAGGAGTCCGATTAATAACTATAGTTATCAAACACCTACATTGAATCATTGTTTTTCCAGCCTTCTACGTCCATATTTAATTACTCAGCTATGATTCATATATTGTATCTAACTTTATTTCACTTTTTTTTCCTATCTAACTTTCTCTATTTCCTCTTTTTCCTATATGATCCAGTTCCTGAGTTTACCTACAACCTGACATTTCCAGACTTTCTGATTTTCCCCTAATCTCAGTTCACACTATAAAAAACTCTTCCCGCACATACTATACACCTATACCTCTACTGAAGAAAAGGCCCGCGGCCTTGAAACGCGTCTAGAATTGTTTATTCTACTTGCATCCATCCATATTCACCTCTACAATCCAATAATCCAGCTTATTACTGAACTCTATTTGCAACTGCTGGAAGGCCCAGCTTTGGGACCACTGCGGCTTCACTGCCATTCTACACGCGCATAAGCGCTTAATCACGCGAGGCACGCCGCACACACTCCCACCGCTGCCCTGAACACACCGCTGTACCTGCGTTGTTTTACTCCGCCAACCAAGGACCCTCGGCATACCTGTGAGGCCGGTGCCATCCGTGCCAGCCGCGGACCTTGCAAAGAAGACACCTCCAACGCTACCTATAGCGCTACACACAACGTTGCCGGACACAGGAGACATAGGGGGAGATTTATCAAAGGATTTAGACTGTTTTTTCCTGTCTAAATTTGTCGCACAGAAAGTCGCAATCTAAATATGTGCGACTTTTCTGCGACTTTTGCTGTAGAGGATTTTTAGAACATGATGCATGCAAGTCTATTTTAGACGGAAATGCATTGAAAAATGCATTGGTGCTGAATTTATCAAGTGCGACTTTTGTGCGACAAGTCGCATCTGCCCAAAATACGTTGAAATGTCAGACCATGTTGGAGCAGGTCTAAATGCAGTTTAAGCTGTAGACCCTGAAGTCTGAGCACAGAATTTATCAAGGGCTGTGAGACCTTTGATAAATTAGGAGCACAATAGACAGGAGACTACCACATACGCTGGTCTATAAGCATAGCCAAAATAGACTAGATTAGTAAATGTCCCCCATATACTGTTACTGCCGGAGGCCTGACACCTCCGTGCCACATCACTGAAACAGCTCCTCTGCCAATACCAGCAATACCAGCGGCCGTAAGAGTGGTGAGTTGTGCTGTGCACCGGACTCTGTTATTCTCCCTATTCTCCTCATTTCATCAAGTGAATCTGTGAGACAGTTTGTTATACTGTACTACCAACGGCTGATACATTGTTTATTGAAACTAAACCACTAAGACTGGATACTTAATATCTCCACATACTGTGACTGCAACTGTTACAATAATCTGCTATTGATATAGTGTATTCAGCTACAGGCATCACTTTGTTCTTATAAGAGACTGAGCAGTGAAAGCACACTGATAACTGATCATTATTGATTTTAACATTGAATATGTGATATTGAACTATAGATGCAAGTTTTTTCTTTCTTTTTATTGAATCATTGATCTATTGATATTATACAATTTTACTATCCACGCTGTGTTCTGTGTCCCATGCAAGGGCCCTGCAGGGACACTAGACACCAGCGAACAACATTACCTTTTAATATATTGTATTTTAATTAATACCTGGATCTTCTTCTATTCTCTTTATTTCTCCATCTTTTCCCTACATATACCTTGAGGACTGGTACCTAGTTGATTTATCAACTAATTTATTTTCTGTACTGTATAGACCTTTGGGTGAAGGTAACACCAGTTCACCTCAGATATATTTACCCACTGAGTGAGCTACACTTTCTTTTTCCTATTTTAATGCTTGAAAAAGGTTCTATAGAGGAACTGAAGCATTGCATGTAGAAATCCAATATACTGAGAGCAATATTACCAGTATAAAAAGGGAAAATTGTTACGCCGAGCGCTCCGGGTCCCCGCTCCTCCCCGGAGCGCTCGCTACACTTCCCTCACTGCAGCGCCCCGGTCGGTTCCACGGACCCGGGGCGCTGCGTTACTACCTCCGGCCGGGATGCGATTCGCGATGCGGGTAGCGCCCGCTCGCGATGCGCACCCCGGCTCCCGTACCTTACTCGCTCCCCGTCAGTTCTGTCCCGGCGCGCGCGGCCCCGCTCCCTAGGGCGCGCGCGCGCCGGGTCTTTGCGATTTAAAGGGCCACTGCACCGCTGATTGGTGCAGTGGTTCCAATTAGTGTTTACACCTGTGCACTTCCCTATATCACCTCACTTCCCCTTCACTCCCTCGCCGGATCTTGTTGCCCTAGTGCCAGTGAAAGCGTTCCTTGTGTGTTCCTTGCCTGTGATTCCAGACCTTCTGCCGTTGCCCCTGACTACGATCCTTGCTGCCTGCCCCGACCTTCTGCTACGTCCGACCTTGCTTCTGTCTACTCCCTTGTACCGCGCCTTTCTTCAGCAGCCAGAGAGGTTGAGCCGTTGCTAGGGGATACGACCTGGTCACTACCGCCGCAGCAAGACCATCCCGCTTTGCGGCGGGCTCTGGTGAAAACCAGTAGTGACTTAGAACCGATCCTCTAGCACGGTCCACGCCAATCCCTCTCTGGCACAGAGGATCCACTACCTGCCAGCCGGCATCGTGACAGTAGATCCGGCCATGGATCCCGCTGAAGTTCCTCTGCCAGTTGTCGCTGACCTCACCACGGTGGTCGCCCAGCAGTCACAACAGATTGCGCAACAAGGCCAACAGCTGTCTCAACTGACTGTTATGCTACAACAGTTACTACCACAGCTCCAGCAATCATCTCCTCCGCCAGCTCCTGTACCTCCTCCGCAGCGAGTGGCCGCTTCTGGAATACGACTATCCTTGCCGGATAAATTTGATGGGGACTCTAAGTTTTGCCGTGGCTTTCTTTCCCAATGTTCATTACACTTGGAGATGATGTCGGACCAGTTCCCCACTGAAAGGTCTAAGGTGGCTTTCGTAGTCAGCCTGCTGTCTGGAAAAGCCCTGGCTTGGGCCACACCGCTCTGGGACCGCAATGACCCCGTCACTGCCTCTGTACACTCCTTCTTCTCGGAAATTCGAAGTGTCTTTGAGGAACCTGCCCGAGCCTCTTCTGCTGAGACTGCCCTGTTGAACCTGGTCCAGGGTAATTCTTCCGTTGGCGAGTATGCCGTACAGTTCCGTACCCTTGCTTCAGAATTATCCTGGAATAATGAGGCACTCTGCGCGACCTTTAAAAAAGGCCTATCCAGCAACATTAAAGATGTTCTGGCCGCACGAGAAATCCCTGCTAACCTACATGAACTCATCCATCTTGCCACTCGCATTGACATGCGTTTTTCCGAACGGCGTCAGGAGCTCCGCCAGGATATGGACTCTGTTCGCACGAGGCGTTTCTTCTCCCCGGCTCCTCTCTCCTCTGGTCCCCTGCAATCTGTTCCTGTGCCTCCCGCCGTGGAGGCTATGCAGGTCGACCGGTCTCGCCTGACACCCCAAGAGAGGACACGACGCCGCATGGAGAATCTCTGCCTGTACTGTGCTAGTACCGAACACTTCCTGAAGGATTGTCCTATCCGTCCTCCCCGCCTGGAAAGACGTCCGCTGACTCCGCACAAAGGTGAGACAGTCCTTGATGTCTACTCTGCTTCTCCACGTCTTACTGTGCCTGTGCGGATGTCTGCCTCTGCCTTCTCCTTCTCTGCTGTGGCCTTCCTGGACTCTGGATCTGCAGGAAATTTCATCTTAGCCTCTCTCGTCAACAGGTTCAACATCCCGGTGACCAGTCTCGCCAGACCCCTCTACATCAATTGTGTAAACAATGTAAGATTGGACTGTACTATACGTTTCCGCACGGAGCCCCTTCTAATGTGCATCGGATCTCATCACGAGAGGATTGAACTGTTGGTCCTCCCCAATTGCACTTCTGAAATCCTTCTTGGACTTCCCTGGCTTCAACTCCATTCCCCAATCCTGGATTGGTCCACTGGGGAGATCAAGAGTTGGGGGCCCTCTTGTTCCAAGGACTGCTTAAAACCGGTTCCCAGTAAACCTTGCCGTGTCCCTGTGCTTCCTCATGTAACCGGTCTCCCTAAGGCCTATATGGACTTTGCGGACGTTTTTTGCAAAAAACAAGCTGAGACTCTACCTCCTCACAGGCCTTATGATTGTCCCATTGACCTCCTCCCGGGCACTACTCCACCCCGGGGCAGAATCTATCCTCTGTCCGTCCCAGAGACTCTTGCCATGTCTGAATACGTCCAAGAAAATTTAAAAAAGGGCTTTATCCGTAAATCCTCCTCTCCTGCCGGAGCCGGATTTTTCTTTGTGTCCAAAAAAGATGGCTCTCTACGTCCTTGCATTGACTACCGCGGTCTTAATAAAATCACGGTTAAGAACCGCTACCCCCTACCCCTCATCTCTGAACTCTTTGATCGTCTCCAAGGTGCCCATATTTTTACCAAACTGGACTTAAGAGGTGCTTATAATCTCATCCGCATCAGAGAGGGGGATGAATGGAAAACGGCATTTAACACCAGAGATGGACACTTTGAGTATCTGGTCATGCCCTTTGGTCTATGCAACGCCCCTGCCGTCTTCCAAGACTTTGTTAATGAAATTTTTCGTGATCTACTATACTCCTGTGTTGTTGTATATCTGGACGATATCCTGATTTTTTCTGCCAATCTTGAAGAACACCGCCAGCATGTCCGTAGGGTTCTTCAGAGACTTCGTGATAATCAACTCTATGCCAAAATAGAGAAATGTCTGTTTGAATGCCAATCTCTTCCTTTTCTAGGATACTTGGTCTCTGGCCAGGGACTACAAATGGACCCAGATAAACTCTCTGCCGTCTTAGATTGGCCACGCCCCTCCGGACTCCGTGCCATCCAACGTTTTTTGGGGTTCGCCAATTATTACAGGCAATTTATTCCACATTTTTCTACCATTGTGGCTCCTATTGTGGCTTTAACAAAAAAAAATGCCGATCCCAAGTCTTGGCCTCCTCAAGCGGAAGACGCCTTTAAACGACTCAAGTCTGCCTTTTCTTCGGCTCCCGTGCTCTCCAGACCTGACCCATCTAAACCCTTCCTATTGGAGGTTGATGCCTCCTCAGTGGGAGCTGGAGCTGTCCTTCTACAAAAAAACTCTTCCGGGCATGCTGTTACTTGTGGTTTTTTTTCCAGGACCTTCTCTCCGGCGGAGAGGAACTACTCCATCGGGGATCGAGAGCTTCTAGCCATTAAATTAGCACTTGAGGAATGGAGGCATCTGCTGGAGGGATCAAGATTTCCAGTTATTATTTACACCGATCACAAGAACCTCTCCTACCTCCAGTCTGCCCAACGGCTGAATCCTCGTCAGGCCAGGTGGTCTCTGTTCTTTGCCCGATTTAATTTTGAAATTCACTTTCGGCCTGCTGATAAAAACATTAGGGCCGATGCTCTCTCTCGTTCCTCAGATGCCTCTGAAATTGAACTCTCTCCTCAACACATCATTCCTCCTGACTGCCTGATTTCCACTTCTCCAGCCTCCATCAGGCAAACTCCTCCAGGAAAGACCTTTGTTTCTCCACGCCAACGCCTTGGGATCCTCAAATGGGGTCACTCCTCCCATCTCGCAGGTCATGCGGGCATCAAGAAATCTGTGCAACTCATCTCTCGCTTCTATTGGTGGCCGACTCTAGAGACTGATGTGGTGGACTTTGTGCGAGCCTGCACTATCTGTGCCCGGGATAAGACTCCTCGCCAGAAGCCCGCTGGTTTTCTTCATCCTCTACCTGTCCCCGAACAACCTTGGTCTCTGATTGGTATGGATTTTATTACTGACTTACCCCCATCCCATGGCAACACTGTTATTTGGGTGGTCGTTGATCGATTCTCCAAAATGGCACATTTCATCCCTCTTCCTGGTCTTCCTTCAGCGCCTCAGTTGGCTAAACAATTTTTTGTACACATTTTTCGTCTTCACGGGTTGCCTACACAGATCGTCTCGGATAGAGGCGTCCAATTTGTGTCTAAATTCTGGAGGGCTCTCTGTAAACAACTCAAGATTAAATTAAATTTTTCTTCTGCATACCATCCTCAATCCAATGGACAAGTAGAGAGAATTAACCAGATCTTGGGTGACTATTTACGACATTTTGTTTCCTCCCGCCAGGATGACTGGGCAGATCTTCTACCTTGGGCCGAATTCTCGTATAATTTCAGAATCTCTGAATCTTCCTCCAAATCTCCGTTTTTCGTGGTGTACGGCCGTCACCCTCTTCCCCCCCTCCCTACCCCCTTGCCCTCTGGTCTGCCCGCTGTGGATGAAATTTCTCGTGATCTTTCCACCATATGGAAAGAGACCCAAAATTCTCTCTTACAGGCTTCTTCTCGCATGAAGAGATTCGCAGATAAGAAAAGAAGAGCTCCTCCCATTTTTTCCCCTGGAGACAAGGTATGGCTCTCCGCTAAATATGTCCGTTTCCGTGTCCCGAGCTATAAGTTGGGACCACGCTATCTTGGTCCTTTTAAAGTTTTGTGTCAAATTAATCCTGTCTCTTACAAACTTCTTCTTCCTCCTTCTCTTCGTATCCCTAATGCCTTTCACGTCTCTCTTCTTAAACCTCTCATCCTCAACCGTTTTTCTCCTAAATCTGTTCCTCCCACTCCTGTTTCCGGCTCCTCGGACATCTTCTCTGTCAAAGAGATTTTGGCCTCTAAAAAGGTCAGGGGAAGAACTTTTTTTTTAGTGGATTGGGAGGGTTGTGGTCCAGAAGAGAGGTCCTGGGAACCTGAGGACAATATCCTGGACAAAAGTCTGATCCTCAGGTTCTCAGGCCCCAAGAAGAGGGGGAGACCCAAGGGGGGGGGTACTGTTACGCCGAGCGCTCCGGGTCCCCGCTCCTCCCCGGAGCGCTCGCTACACTTCCCTCACTGCAGCGCCCCGGTCGGTTCCACGGACCCGGGGCGCTGCGTTACTACCTCCGGCCGGGATGCGATTCGCGATGCGGGTAGCGCCCGCTCGCGATGCGCACCCCGGCTCCCGTACCTTACTCGCTCCCCGTCAGTTCTGTCCCGGCGCGCGCGGCCCCGCTCCCTAGGGCGCGCGCGCGCCGGGTCTTTGCGATTTAAAGGGCCACTGCACCGCTGATTGGTGCAGTGGTTCCAATTAGTGTTTACACCTGTGCACTTCCCTATATCACCTCACTTCCCCTTCACTCCCTCGCCGGATCTTGTTGCCCTAGTGCCAGTGAAAGCGTTCCTTGTGTGTTCCTTGCCTGTGATTCCAGACCTTCTGCCGTTGCCCCTGACTACGATCCTTGCTGCCTGCCCCGACCTTCTGCTACGTCCGACCTTGCTTCTGTCTACTCCCTTGTACCGCGCCTTTCTTCAGCAGCCAGAGAGGTTGAGCCGTTGCTAGGGGATACGACCTGGTCACTACCGCCGCAGCAAGACCATCCCGCTTTGCGGCGGGCTCTGGTGAAAACCAGTAGTGACTTAGAACCGATCCTCTAGCACGGTCCACGCCAATCCCTCTCTGGCACAGAGGATCCACTACCTGCCAGCCGGCATCGTGACAAAAATATTATCACCATACATTCTACCGCTATTCTGTTACTGACCAAATCCTGTATACTGACCAATATTACCAATAATATCAGTATAGAAGGAGGAATATTATCACCATACATATTACCATTATACTGTTACTGACCAAATCCTGTATACTGAGACCAATATTACCAATAATATCAGTATACAAGGAGGAATATTATAACCATACATACTACCATCATACTGGTACTGACCAAATCCTGTATACTGAGACCAATATTACCAATAATACCTGTCACATACCTGGATGCGGATGTCACAGAGCAGGTAGTGGATCCTCTACCTGTGTGGCTGATGACTCGGACTGTATCGAGGAGCGGAGTCTAAGGTGCCGTAGGTCTTCACCAGAGCCCGCCGCAAGGCAGGATGGATTTGCTGCTGCAGGCGGCACCCAGGTCGCTACCCCCGATACGGCTCGATCACACAGGTACTGGGCAAGGCGAGGTACAGGAGAATGAGACAGAGGTGTAGTCAACGTAGCAGAAGGTCAAGGCAGGCGGCAAAAGTTCGTAGTCAAAAACATAGCAAGGATGGTCTGGGTACACTGATATGGCAAACAGGCAATAAGGAATGCTTTCTCTCAGGCAATAGGTACTGAAGATCCGGCAGGGGGGGGGGTGGGAGGAGCAGGAACTTATAATGTGGTGTTCAGGTGCAAGACTAATTATGGGCACACTGGCCCTTTAAATTTCAGAGCTCCGCCGCGCGCGTGCCCTAGGAGACGGGGACGAGCGCAATGGAGCTGCGTTACAGTGGCAGCAGAGCGAGGTAAGTGACGGGCCGGGATTCGCATGCGGGCGCGTCCCGCTATGCGAATCCCAGCCCCGCCGACAGACGGGGACCCTGGGACACTGCGCTCACGGCCGAAGCTTGCGGCCGGAGCGCAGCACGTGACAATACCAGTATATAAGGAGGAATATTATTACCATCATACTGTTACTGACCAAATCCTGTATACCAAGAACGATATATACTGCCACACCATAAACACTGCAACCACAGAATGACCAATATGCACAGAATGACCACACTGCTACTGAATAAAATCCACTAGGCTAAGACCAAGATTCCCCTCCTACAGTGCCCATATACAGGTAGACACCAACACTACACAGGAGGTACAGACCACATAAATGCTTACAGTTACATACAGAGAATCACAGCTGACGTCTTCTCCAAGTGAATCACAGCTGTCGTCTTCTTTGTTTATCTATATTCTTCTTCTCCATCTGTACTGTCATGAAGACTTCTCCTGGTCAAGACTTGTCTTCGCAGAATCTGCCAGACAAACATTTTAGGCTCCTTGCTCCAGCACCATTCTTAACTATATGCAAACTTCCCATCAATATTGCCCTTATATAGTAATAGTGCCCCCATATAGCAGTTAGGCCCCTCTGTGCTCCGATATAGTAAAGCCCTACTCTGTGCTCCATATAGTATTAGGGCCCCTCTATGCTCCTATATAGTTGTTTGGTTCTTTCGGTGCCCCTATATAGTAGTTAGTTCCCTTTTATGTCCTCATGTGGCAGTTAGGACTCCTCTGTTCCCCCATATGGCAGTAAGGCCCCCTCGGTGCTCCCATACAAGCTCCCTCCTTCCATATTAGCTTGATAATTCCCCCCAATATTGGGTCAGTAGACTGCTCTTTCCCCTTTCCCTTCACATTTGCTTGGTAGATCTCTGGCAGAGATCTTAGGCAGATAGGACGGACGGCAGGCAGGCATACTCCCTCCCCTTTAGATAAGGCAGATAGGTCGGTTGGCAGGCAGGCATGCTCCCCCCCCCCCCCTTTAGATTTCCCCCCCCCCCCCCCCCATTGGGCAGATAGGTCAGCAGGCAGATACTCAAAAATACCAATAAAACAATAACCATGTGTATAGTGATATAAAATCCGTACTTCATTGGTACATAGTCAGATACAAGGGAATATTTAAAATCATATGGATCCCAATAGCAGTTCCGACACGTTTCCACCATCCGGTGTTGACAGATTTGTGATAGCCTGGGGGAGTAGGGTATGGGGAGTGTGGCTGTGCGGTGACTAAAGGGTGCTTGTTAACCCTTGTTATTCGTGATGCCAGGGTGAGGGCTTCTCAGTCATGCTTGTCTTACCGCCACCCTTCCCAACAGCGATAGGGAGGTAGATAATAATGGAATGTCCACAACCAGAGTTTGCTTAAACAGTTTTAACAGTTTTTATAGATTTTATGCAAGCTTCATAACCGGAACAGTTGCTATACATGCAAGCTTTCTTTGGAGATTGACAAAGGTTGGGACTTTAGCAATTTAGAGTCTTTGGGATAATATGAGCTGTTCCACTGGATTTAGGGGATTTAGTTGCGGTCCAGTAGTCATGCTAGCTTTAGCGGGGAGTAGTTTATAACTCACGGTTTAGTTCCGCTGAGGCCGGTAGGTTTTCAGGCCTAGCGTGTCTTTGCAAGATGCGCAGATCCGTCCTGCTAGTCCAGCATCCACGAGTCCACGAGAGCAGCAAACCAAGAGAGTGATAATTGGCTACAGCTCCCTTATATGGGCAGGGGCTGGACTAGTGCTAATTGGTCCAATACTTGTGTCAATCACCATTACAAAGGATCATGGGTAACATGTGACCCAAGGACCTCCAAAGGTCCTCCAACATACCATAGAGTATATTAACATAGTCACATGACCGAAGGTCCTGCGACGCCAAACAAGGTACTATACATTATATTAAATATACATTATTACTAAATATGTACATGTATCAACATTGTAGAATTAGAGTAGAGGAGAGGCTACTAGGGGCTGTCCCACCTGGGGGACCCTACCTGAGCGTAGTTACTCTGACTTTGGGGACCACCACACCAGGTACGGTATGCAATATGGTACTGGGACATCTTAGATTCATCAGGGAACCAACAAAACAACAACACAACTGTGAATATAACCCCCGTAAGGGTACCACAATGATGCTAGCTTGATATATAAAGCTGATATTGGTCCCTTGGACCTAGCCTAATATTCAGAATGCAATCAGTAGAGAGTTCTAATAAAAATCAATGCAATGAAGTATAATAACATTCATAGTAAACATGTAGCGCAGTAAATAGCTTACTATACCCTATATATATTATAGAAGAAAGTACTTGCAGGGTGTATAGCATTATAATCTAGATAATACGCAATACCAAATTTTGTTAGGCCCTGGAACATTGATAATATTGCAGATAATATGGTAGTATGATTACCACAACTGTGTGGAGCAACTGTGTTAGAAAGAAGAGCCATTTTTCTTGAGAGTATAAGACCATCTATATGTCTATAATAAACAAGGTTAGTACTGATGTAATTAGACTCCTAGCCCCTTATATGGGCTAACAAATGGATACTGGGCTACACATGGTAGTGTCTAGGTGCGATTAGCAGCGTGTTTGCAGCATCAAATATGCTGCAGATGCGCTACGTGTGACCTTACCCTAAAGGTGAGGAAGATGGAGGCTGACCTCTGAAATTCAGCTATTGTGAATGGTATCTTATCTATATACTGGCGTCACCTTTCATTGTACTCTCTGGGATAAGGGTGACACGGCTTAAAAATTTATCTGTACAGAAAAGGAACATTCAGCTTATTATTAAGTGGTCAGGATGAATTCTGCAACATTATGATTATAGATCATGATGATATATAGTAAAACTGAAAATTTGAAGAAAAAAAAGAACTAGAATTTCCTAAAAATATACGATTAACATAAAAACTTTTTATTTGCATTTTCTGATAACACATTACCTTTAAAATCAAAGTGAAAGCTCTGTTGTTAATATTGTCATATAATTCTCTTTTAATTTTAACTGTGGTACATAATCCAGTGACTTTTTTATTCTGCTCAGTTTACCAGGCAATACTCCATTATTGAAATTAACAGTGATACTCAACAAAAAATATAGGCCATTTGCCACATAAGGCAGGGATATATGCAGCCCTGAGCTCACCCACAGCTACTTTCCCTGCCAACTTGAGTATCTGCTCTATGCGACGGATCCTCAACTGGACGGCGGTCCCTGAACTGAGTTAGTGCAGGGGCGTAACAAGGTCCCAAACAATAAACAACACTGTATGGAGGTCAGGGAAACAGGTCAGTACACAGAGGGTTAACAAAAGCACAAACCAGGAAGCACATTACAGAAACGGACAAACAGACAGACAGAGCAACAAAGAAAAGTCGGACAGGCCGTATTAAACCAGGGTAGCTCACAGCTCAAATTTAGAAGACAGCAGAATGGTCAGGTTACAATAGCCAAGGGTCAATAAGAAGAATACTTACCCATGCAGTTTATCTGTAATTCTTTTGTCTGTGCATTTTCCAGTGTAGCCAGAAAAAGTTCACAAAGTTTATTCATGAAATGATCAGCAAGCTTTAGTGCTGCAGCAGATGAAGAGAAAAGCTTGCCATACAAGTAACACACCGCAGCCTTCAGTCCTTCATTCGGGTACATTAGTCCCTGTGGTAACTGTTCTACGAGGTTGTCTTAAGACAAAGTGTAGGAGAAAATACTTTACCAAACATATGAACATTCAGTCCACTGTTAATTCACTAGAATTAGGTACTTGCAAGGATTTATTAAAATGTCACGTTTTCAAATTCATGGGACATTAAATATATACTGAATACTGAATTCAATTTACATTCAAAACAGTTACAAGTTAATAAGAACTACTTAGTTAATATAGCTAATAGTTAATATTATACTGGCACCCAAATAAAGTCTGGATTGAATAAAATGCATTGTTGACATGGGGATGGGGACCATTTAATTTGTATGGGGAATCTCTTAGTGAGAACGATCAGACATGTTGGATTTCATTGATCCATTTGTTTTCGAGCAGATAAGCCAATGTTAGAATAGTTTAACAACAGCTTAAATATCCTCTCTCTCCGCTGAAAACATGTGAATGCTCACCTGAGCTGAGCGTGCATGTGCTTGGAATGATAATGTTTGGCCAACAGCTATCTAATATGTACGGGTGACTTTGCAACTGGTGCATGAAAAATATGGTAGATACCTAATTATTCTGGCAAAATAACCAGCTTGTTAAAAGGGCAAGAGGCTTAGACAGGCTTAAAGGGGTACTCCCGTGGAAAACTTTTTTTTTTTTTTTTTTTAATCAACTGGTGCCAGAAAGTTAAACAGATTTGTAAATTACTTATATTAAAAAATCTTAATCCTTCCAGTACTTTTTAGAGGATATATACTACAGAAGAAATGCTTTTCTTTTTGGATTTCTCTGATGTCATGACCACAGTGCTCTCTGCCGACCTCTGCTGTACATTTTTGGAACTGTCCAGAGCAGGAGAAATCCCCATAGCAAACATATGCTGCTCTGGACCCCTTTAAATATAGCAAAGAATGAAGAAACTCAGATTTGTGTGTGAGTTAAAATCTATCTAGTAAAATTATTTGGTTAATTCAGGTTTACAAAGTACATACTACTATAGAAACTGTAGATATAATGGTAATTGTATCTCTAGGTTTATTTTATCAATTTTTTACCAGGCTAGATTACCAGTACTTTATACTGAATTCTTTCAGTTTTACTGAACAATTTCCAAAATCATTGGTGAATTTATCAATGTTTCCAACAGAAAACTGGCGTGAAAAAGTGAGGAAGAGGGGGTCCAGCCCCTTGAAATGCGTTGTCAGGAAGCCCTTGAGGGGATAGTATAGGACCAGAGGGGCACATGACAGGGGGATTATGCAGGTATGGCAGGGGTTAAGGTGTGGATTTAGGCAGGGGACAGGAAGGGGTTAACAGGAGGATGGAAGGGAGATAGTCACGTAGATGGGAGGGGTTAAGTGGGGGTTAAAAGGCTGGAAGGCGGAAGTGGGAGGCACAGTCGGCACGTGGCCAGAGAAGAAATTCCCACCCACCCGCCCTTTTTGTTGTCATTTGTCTCTTGCAGCAGCGGGGTCAGGAATGGGATATTGAGGCATCAGTGGACAACATGGAGGTTTTGGATCGGAGTATGGAGGTGGGCTGGGAGCGGTTCCCAGCCTGGTGGGAAAGTTTCTGTGGGCATGGGGCCCAAGGGAAGGTTTTGGGCTGCACAATTGGTGCTCCTGGGTCAGGTGATCCACAGCTAGGAGTAAGTAGCAGGCCCTTAGGTTAGTAAAGCGGTACCTTCAGGTCCTTCTCCTGCGCTAATGTTACTCAAGGATAGTTGTTTGCCTGTTTTTTTTATGTATGATGTTCATACAAATTATTCATTACGATTGTTACAATGTTTTAATTGAGTTGTTAAGAAATTGGGCTGCTGTGGCCATTTTTCACCAGCACTTTGGGGGAGATTTATCAAAACCTGTGCAGAGGAAGAATTGCCCAGTTGCCCATAGCAACCAATCAGATTCCTTCTTTCATTTTGCAGAGGCCTTGTTAAAAATGAAAGAAGCAATCTGATTGGTTGCTATGGGCAACTGGGCAACTCTTCCTCTGCACAGGTTTTGATAAATCTCCCCCTTTGTCTCAGTCTTTATTGGAGGGATATTGGAGAGGGGTAGAAGAATAGTTAGGAAGGGGGTTGTTGGTGCAGATCATAGCAGCTATAATATCCCCTAGTCATGTTATTGTACCTTCACTTGGCAAATAAGGCCTATATTGTTTATTAGTTTTGTCCGCCTCGGTTAATACAAGCACTGACAACTACAGGACCTTCAACAGTTGAGCGCCGGAGGAGCAGTACTTTTCGCCACCTAGTCTGGAGGTATTCACTACAGAAAGTGTGCACTTTGACATAATGCTCTTAATTTTGGTGCAACACACAGGAAAAATGGCAAATTTTTTAGCAAAAATGGTCTTGCACACATTTTTTTTCACTTTTTTACACCAGAAAAGCAAACCTTGACAAATTCCTCTTAATATTAAATAAAAAAAATAAATACATAAATAAACACAACAAAACAGAGGGCACTGTGAGAAATGTAAAAATTGACTTTGTGTGAGTCGCATAGTCTCAAAATCACATTATCTAACATTACTTACAGTGGTCTGTAGCTATAATTTCAGCTACACTTGGCATTGCATCTACCAGTTTCCCTAGGAAGTTTAGTATTGGAAGGCACAATCTCATGCTGGTTACCTCTGATAACTAATACAAAAAAAAACAGAACAGAATTGTCACCCATAGGTCTAAGGCACACATTTCAAGAAGATATAAATGCATCAACCTATGTATTTTAACACAGAAGTGTATGTTTCAAAAGGCCACACAGTAGCCATCTTTATCTCCCTACATATTCTAATTATAAAACAACACTTTTTCAGTCCCCCCTCCCCCCCCCACCCCCCATCGTTTCAGTAAAATAGGAGAGCACAGATGCGCCTTTACATGTCTTCATTTTCTTGGAGTAATGACCTGTCATACATGTATATGTCCACTGCAGCCCATTACCAGCCTGAGCAGTGGATGGCGCCCTCACTGTAACTTTGCATGTCAATAAGTTTATGGTGTTCTCTGCCTGACTCCACGTGTGGAGATATTTAATAATAAAAAAGAATTGGTATATGCTTGAATGAGATGTTGAATTGCAACCTTTTACGACGACCAGACCAATTATTACTTAAAAAGGAATCGTACATTAGGGTCGTTGATAAAAAGGCTGCAAAAACCACAAAACCGCCAGAAGAAAAATTGGTTTACTAAAGCAATTCCAAAGGGCAACTATAAGTGCCATAATTGCTCCATATGCCAACAGAATGTGGCTGTACGAAGTTTCCGGCTTGGTGATTGCATGATAGTAGTGAAGGAGTTAATAAGTTGTCAGACTTCCCACGTAGTGTATTGCCTCACTTGTCCATGCGGATATTACTACATGGGTAAAACGAAACTGAGACTCCTTGTACGGGTGAAGAAACACCTTCGCTCCGTTCATACTGGTGTAGGAGAAACTAAATTTAGTGCACACATCCAGAATATACACAGAGGAGATATGTCCATTGTCAAGTTTGCAGGAATTGAACATATAGATGTCCCATATAGAGGAGGTAATAGGCACCAGATATTGTTAGAAAAAGAAGCTCACTGGATCATTCGAACCAATGCATTAGGTCCGCTTGGCTTAAATGATAAAAACTAAATGGGTGCCTTCTGCCCATAGTCTCCATGCATTTAGGTTTTGCTTTTAAGATTTTGTATTGTTGTTTGTTTTATTTTTGGTGGATTGTGTCCTCGTGCACTTGTATTCACTTATTACCATGGTAACGCTCAACGAATGTTCTACAAAAGCAATACCTGGACGTACATACATCATCATGGGCTTGAGCGTGAAACATGTCCCCACCCACCTGAGCGTCTCCCGCCTCACCTGTTCCATCACACTCCCTGTGCTCCTGTACCTGTCGTGTTTTGCTTTTTATGGAATAAAGTTTGAATAATTTACAGCATTAGATGGGTGAGTGCTTCATGATTCTCCGCTCCTTGTTGCCATCTATTATTATATCTTTTCATGTGACAACACAGAAGAAATGACCCTCTATTACAAATTAGTGAGTGCACTGCCTGTATAACAGTGTTTAATGTTGTGTCCTCTCAAAATAATTTAACACCCAGCCATTAATGTACAAACCTTGCCAACAAAAGTGTGTAAACCCATGAGTGGAAACATCCAAATTGGATCCAAAAAGTCAATATTTTGTGTGGCCACCAGTATTTTCCAGCACTGCCTTAAGCCTCTTGGGCATGGAGTTTACCAGAGCTTCACGGGTTGTCACTGGAGTCTTCTTCCTCTCCTCCTTTATAACATCAAGGAGCTGGTGAATGTTAGAGACCTTGTGCTCCTCCACCTTCCATTGGAGGATGCCCCACAGATGCTCTGTAGGGTTTAGGTCTGGACACATGTGTGTTGTCCCAGCACCAAAGGCTGTCGGACTTCCTCGGGCAAGCCTGCGGCCCATTTGTTGAGCCCACTCAGGGACTGAATGTTGTTACTGTTGTGTTCAAGCCCTTTACCAGAAGTTTAAAGAGTACCTGTCATCAAAAAAAATTTGATATGTAGTTTCTTATTCTTTAACAAACAACTTTTCAAAAGCATTCATTTAAAAAAAAAAAAGTTTGTTTATACAATTTTTTGGCTTTCTAAAAAAATGACCACTAGGGGTCTCCTTACATGTCCCAGCCGCAAGTCTCCCATAGAGTTCAGACTCATGTCAGTGCAGCCGGGACACACTGAGAAGCACAGCGCAGCTCCCCACAGACAGGCGGGAGCGAGCCCTGTGCCCACAGAATGGCACGCTCCTGACATGGCCGGTTGTGTCATCAGGCTATGCCCCATTGGCTCCGCCACCCCGGCCAAATGTCGGTGTAGCACAGCATAAAGGAAGAAGGGCGGAAGTGAGCCCGGGCAGGCTTCAGATGTCGTTGTGCCTGCCAGGCCACGCACCCTTCTTCCCTCACACAAGGATGGAATACTGAGCAGCCATACAGGGCTGAATAAAGGTAAAAAGGGGGGGGGGGGGGGTATGAAAAAAAAGAAGCTGGATTAGCATCAGTATTAGTCAGGGAAAGATGAGGGGGGGAGATTAGGGACAGATTAGTTGATGATAGGTACTCTTTAATATATTTTCATAGGTATTATGTTATTTCTATATATGTTATTTGTGTATATGTTTTGTACCTTTAGGAGAGGAGCTGTGTAAACCCATGTGACCCTGCCTGCCAATGGGAACACCTAAATTCTTAGCTATATAGTGTAGTGGGGAAGGAGTTGCAACAGTCTAAGTTCAGCCTAGAGCTGTGAGCAGAGCACAAGTGTGGTAAAGGTGTTAGGTGTGTGGAGAAGCTCTGAGGAGGGCCCAGAACAAATTTATCATTCCAAGTCTTATCCAGTCATTCTGCAAGGATCACCCACACGGTGGAAGTTCATACACTGGCAGAGAAAGCTCCAGGACCTTGACAGAACCCTTGCTACCCAGATCAATCTTCAATTACCTTTCAAGTTAGTATCAAATCTATTGGGTGAAAAGCACCATAAGTCCCAGCAAGACGACAGGGCTCCCAAGGGGCTACACTACATTCTCTTCACTCTGCACCATACTGTCTGTGTGTATTAACATCTGCACTCTGCTCAGTTATCCGTAACCTGACGTCAGTGTGTTCCTTTACTTCCCTTGTCTGGTCCAGGATCGTGTATAGGCTAATGGTGCCCTGATCAGGTATTCCTTACACCACCCGTGGCACCACACATGCTTGGCCAATCCATTACCCTCAGCTTCTTTGGCAAGGCAGTGATGGTCTTGAAGGTGTGTTCAGGATTGTTATCATGATGGAATACTGTCCTGCGGCCCAGTCTCCAAAGGAAGGGGTGCTCTGCTCTGCTTCAGTATGTCACAGTACATTTTGGTATTCATGGTACTGTTCATTAACTGTAGCTCCCCAGTGCCAGCAGCACACATGCAGGCCCAGACCATGACCACACCATGTTAAAAATGAGATTTCTTATAAAGAAAAACTCAGCTCACCTACTCCAAGCCCTTGCAGCTACCGTGCCTCCACTTCAGGTACTCGCTTGTCGCTGCTACTGCCCAGTTCCTCATGGTGCACCATCTGCACAGAAACTACCCTGCTCAGCCAATTGCCACAGCCCTCTCCCACCTCAGCCAGTGATTGGCTAAGCGGGCACTTCTTGCAAGGACAACATGTTACCAAGAAGTAGTGGTGACTAGTTGAGACCGGGAGCATCGGTGTGGCAGCTGCAGGAAGGCTTAAGGTAGGTGAGTATAGCTGCTTTGTTTTTACTTTCATGCCACCCTGGGTCATATTTAAAAATAAAAAATAAAAAAAAAGCTCCAAACAACCTCTTTAAAATTAGGAGAAGTGTAATACAGTGAAACTTTTTTGAGGCGACCACCCAGAATGAATAATACCCCTATACAACGACCAGTATCACCAACAAAACCACTATACAAGGAACAAATAATAGTGCCACACCATGACCACTACCATTACCACCACATAGCCTCCCCATTAGGCCATAGTAGAAGTAGCAGCCCCCTTTAGGTAATATTAGCAGCAGCCCTCTTTAGGCAGTAGTAGCAGCAGTCCCCATTAGGCAGTAGTAACAGCAGCCATCCCATTTAGGCAGTGGTAGCAGCAGTCCCCATTAGGCAGTAGTAACAGCAGCCATCCCATTTAGGCAGTGGTAGCAGCAGCCGCCTCCTTTAGGTAGTGGTAGCAGCAGCAGCCCCCTTTAGGCAGTGGTAGCAGCAGCAGCAGTCCCCTTTAGGTAGTGGTAGCAGTAACTCCCTTTAGGCAGTAGCAGCAGCAGCCTCCTTTAGCTAGTAGGTGCAGTAGCAGCCCCCTTTAGGTAGTAAAAGTAACAGCAGCAGCCCCCTTACACAGTAAAAGATGCAGCAGCAGTCCCCTTTAGGTAGTAAAAGGCGTAGCAGCAACCACCTTTAGGTAGTAAAAGTAGCAGCACCAGCAGCCCCCTTTAGGTAGTAAAAGTAATGGCAGCAGCCCCCTTTACACAGTTAAAGATGCAGCAGCAGTCCCCTTTAGGCAGTAAAAGGCGTAGCAACCACCCCCTTTAGGTAGTAAAAGTAGCAGCACCAGCTTCATTTAGGTAGTAAAAGTAGCAGCAGTAGCCACCTTTTGGTTGTAAAAAATAGCAGCCTCAGAACCCTTTAGGTAGTAAAAGTAGCAGCAGCCCCCTTTAGGTAGTAAAAGTAGCAGCAGTAGCCCTTCTTTAGGTAGTAAAAGTAGCAGCAGCCCCCTTTAGGTAGTAAATATAGCATCAGCCCCCTTAGGTTGTAAAAGTAGAAGCAGCAGCCCCCTTCTGGTAGTAAAAGCAGCACCCCCTTTAGGTAGTAAAAGTAGGAGCCCACTTTAGGTAGTAAAAGTAGCAGCCCCGGCCCCCTTTAGGTAGTAAAAGTAGCAGTTCCCTTTTCTCATAATGATGTCACTCATGCGCCGGAGCAATAAGGATGCTCTGCCTCTTGTGGTTGCCACATAATGTGGGCGTCCACAAGAAAGGTGGCCAGGGGGAGGAGCCAAAGGCTCTTCACTCTGTCAAAACAGCTGAGCAACTCGCATTTAACTATAGGCGTGTCTGTAACACACGCTTACAGTTAAATGCGTCCAAGACCGGCCAGCTCTGCAGAGGGGATGAGTTAGGCAGCTGCAAGGCCCCCTCAAGCGCGAGGCCTTAGGCAGCCGCCTTACTCGCCTGATAGGAGAGCCGCCTCTGTCGACAACACTTCCTTGACACTTGAGCCCTAAGCATGATATAGAGCTGACACATTCCCTTTAAAGCATACCTGTCAGATTCTACAAAAAAAACAACTGATATATGTTACTCAGTACTGAATCCTGATCATGCACATGTAATTTTTATGTCTCCATCACCCATATTTCACTAAAACAAAATGGAATATTATAGCTGTTCAGTGTCTTTTTTATCTATCCAAAGGGAGGGGGTGTGTCCTTCTCTTGCCTGTGCTGTGCTGACTCCTCCCTCTCCTTCACTCTACTAATTCATTGCTCTTAGAGAAGCATAGCAGCCCTGCTCTGTAACCCTTTCCTATCTGGTTTTATGCTGTACACACACACCAACAATGATTATTGGAGATTGCCTGTACTCTACCAAAGACAATAACTTACATCTTCCTAAATTAATGCAAAGGTTTAGTGCTAAAAGTATATATTTTTTTATGCATACTTCTTTGTCATTCATGTGTATCATCCTTTGCCAGTCCTGTAATGCTGGGACTTGTAGTTTTGGAATAGATGGAGGTACAGTGTTTGGATAACCCTTTTTTGCAACTCCCAGCATGACCAGACATCCTTTGACTGTCAAGGCATGCTTGGAGTTGTAGTTTTGCAACAGCTGGAGGCACATGATTGGTAAAACTCTGTGTTACAGTAGGGTTGCTGCAGGCTGTGTTCCTCCTGCAGCCTTCTCCATCAGTCATCTCGTGTCCATGACCCCTGGACACACTCATGCTGCTGTGGGACTCATCAGTGTCCCAGGAGGTATGGGGACCCCTAGTGGTAGAATTTTCAAAGGCAGTTTTCTTAAATAAAATGTGAAAACATTTTAAAGAAGTATATTAGAAAAACTTTTATTTTGCCAAGATGTACAACATATAAAAAGTGCCCATTAAAGACATTGTCATCTATGGTTTTATAAGTTAGAAGTAATGCAATCTGTCTTCCTTTAGTGCTACCAAAATCAAAGACTGATAAGAGTTTATTTCAGATACTAGATACACATTGGTTTTTAAATGTCAATTTTATTTACCTCTTTCATGCATCCATCCAAAACACAATGAACAAACTGCTCCAACTTGAAGCCCAAAATTAACTCGACCAAAACTGGATAGAATAAAAGACACAGAGAGAAATATATGTGAACAAAACTGGATAGTCAAAAAATATATAAAAACTGATATGACAAGAGCAACATGATATTCACTGTAATAAGGACATCAAAGGACATAAATATTTTTTTTACCACTGTTTCTGTAATATGCAGTAAAAACACTGCAAATACATGGCAGTATCGCAACAGTACCGTCAATAAAACACCTAACGCACAGTGATACAAATAATGTGAACTTTTTTCTAAACATAAATAAAACACTTTGTAGTGCTGATGGGATGACAGATTCCCCAGAAGTAATTTATATGCCGCAGTCACGAGTTGACTGTGGCATCTATGGGGTTAGCAACTAGGATCAGAGGTTTCTTTGTTACTAGCTCAGCGCTTGTCAATATTCATTCCAGGAGACATTTCACCGCTATTCTCTTTATCAATGGGGTTCCTAGCGTTCGGTCCCCCACTAAGGAACTAGTGATTCCCTATCCTATGGATAGGGAATAACTTCTTTAGATGGGAATACCTGCACTTTCACTGTACACTTAAACTTCCTTACTTTCAGTAATAATATTTAAGGCAGAGTCATCTTCCATATTCACCAGCAACCCTGAAATAAAGAGAATAAAATCATAAATAAACTTCTATAAAAAGAGTATTTAAAAAAAAAAATACAATACTGTTTATTTTTTATTCTGTTAATCCTTGTAAAAGTGTTGTTACTTCATACTTCTTCAAAACTATACTGTTTTATTGCATATAAAAGGGGTACTCAGCTGAAAATATCTTATTTCCTATCCAAAGGATAGGGGATAAGATGTAAGATAGCGGGGGTCCCGCCGCTGGGGACTTCTGTGATTTCCGCTGCAGCACCTCTGTGATGCCAGCCACCATGCCCCCTCCATTCATGTCTATGGGAGGAGGCGTGATGGCTAGGTACTAGCCATCACGCCCCCTCCCATAGACGTGAATGGAGGGGGCGTGGCTTGACTTCAGGAAAGCGGAAGCTGCAAGCTTCCTTGTTCTGGATGCCGCTGCTGCCAGCCCAGAGGTTGTGGGGGCCCCCAGTGGTGGGACCCCCATGATCTAACATCTTATCACCTATCCTTTGCATAGGGGAAAATACGTTTTCAGCGGAGTACCCCTTAATGTAACAATCATTATTAATGCCTTAAAGGGCTTATTCTGCCATAATATACTGCATAATGTTACATCCGGAGCTAGAGAGACGTAACTGCATGTATTGGGTGTGAGCTGCTAAGGCAACCATCCGACGCACAGCGAGAATCATGCGCATGTCCTATTCTTATTATTCTTATTAATGGGACATACTGGGTGTTTGACAACTGTGTTTGAATATACCTGGGCAACCTTTTTGAGGACACAGCTATTTTGAACATTAAAGACAAAGTAATTTTTTTCTTTGTTTTCATCTCTGCATTTATTGACCAAAAAGTTTTACTTTGACAGAGAGCTTAAAACTAAGTTTAAGCACTGCCGGCTGTGACTGTAACTGCTTGTCACATCCCCTGTGGTCAATCAGGCTTGACTGACACCCTAAGTGTCAGGGTGGGACAATTTAAGCCAGTGTTTGCAACCCAGGGTGCCTCCATCTGCTGTAAAACTACAACTCCCAGCATACCCGGATAGCCTTTGGCTGGAGGCACCCTGGTTGGGAAACACTGGTATAAGCAGTCATGGCAGTCATTAGTTTTTAGCTCTCTGCGGCATTGCCGAAAGCAAAGAAGACAGACGGGGAGCGGTTTTTGAAAGAAATTAGCTGTGGTTTATTATTCCTGGATAACCCCTTTAAAGCAGACCTGACAGCAGTTTAGAGTTATGAAAACTGCTCACAGCTCCCATTAACCACTGACATGTTCTGGGCACCTAACAAGAAGAGCCCACTCCCTGAGCACTTGCAGCAACTAGGAGCTTCAACAACGCTGCATGACCCCGACCTCTGTATAGCCCTGTGGACTTGCACCTAATTTGCCATATGGTGTGCACATTTTTTATAAATTTGGCTCAAGTACACCATAAATAAAAACTTACGCTTGGTGTATTCACAAGAAGAGCACTACCACCTCCCACCTTTCTGTACCTCCTCCCCATCCTAAAAGGCTGTGATTGCAGGCTGCTGTGTATATGGCATGTAAATAACCGTCAAGAGGGGTGAGAGGTGGTTTTGGAAAAGCAAGAGTGCTCTCCCTATAAATACACCAGACCTACAACTTTTTTTTAGCTATGTAGGCTACTGTAACTATTATAGGCTCACATAGGGCAACAGATACAATTGACATATTGGCTTTCAAAATATGACACATTGCATCCTTCCTTGGCAGTCCAAAGGTTAACTATATGTGTTACCTACCCAGCATCTGTCCAACAAAATGGGCACAAATCCTTCCATCACTGCCAAGAAATGTATATACTGTAGATGATTGTTTCTCTAGAAATGTCTGAAAGCTAGAGAGCATATGCTTCTTGCGAACAACCTACGTAAACAATAAATTGATATTTATATCAAATAAATTCCCCCAATATCCAAAACTATCACATAAATGATTATGCCTGAAGGTATATCCAATACATCCAGTTTTGTAGTATTACCATGGAAACCTGGTAATTGGTTCTGAAGCCCCCAAAATGTCATCCATGAGGATTAAAGAGAAATAAGTAGATAACTTATACAGATGAAGCAAGTCCTTATATATAAAAGTAATAAAGATCTCCTGGGAGCTGTAAATCACTGTCTATGTAGAGGTCAGGAGCTTCTTCAGGGTCCTGTACAGTACACAGTGTCCTAAAAAAGTAAAATGGAGCCGCCCTCACCTGGTGTCCAAAGGAGCAGCTAACCCTGGCACAGGTAAAGAGTACAGAACATGTAATACCTTCCTGTACTGTAGGGGGAGCTACCATATGCCCGTTAGTGCATGCACTTCAGTAATACAGGGGTTTTACCAGTAAAATGCCCATTCTGATTGATCAAATCTTCCAGCCATTGACACGTTTCACAGATCTGTACTGTTGAGTCAAGTTTCAATGGTCCAGAAAAGACCATTGTATGCTGAAAATATTGTAACCTGAGGTCATTGTAAGTTAAAGGACAACTGCAGCGCAATATACACATATCCCCTATCTACAAGATAGGGGATAAGTGTTTGATCGTGGGGGGTCCGACCGCTGGGGCCCCCCACGATCTCCTGTAAGGGGCCGCAGCTGTGCCGTGGCTCTCCCGTGCAGGGGGCGTGCCTGCGGCAGCATGACGTTGCAGCCAGCACGCCTCCTCCATGCATCTCTATGGGAGAGGCGGGGAGGCAGTGTTCGTGCCTCCCCGGCTCCCCTATAGAACTTTATGGGGACGGGGAGGAGACGGGGCGTCACCGTTGACCTCTAGGTCGACGCTACGCGCCTTAGCGCTCACTGTGAGCGCTAATGGCGGCGCCCCGTTAGGGAGATCTCGGGGGGTCCCAGAGGTCGGACCCCCCGCGATCAAACACTTGTCCCCTATCTTGTAGATAGGGGATAAGTGTATATTGCGCTGCAGTTGTCCTTTAAGGGATCCCTGTAATCATTAGTTTGTGAGCTTTACACGCTTCATGACTTCATTACACAATATAACCTCCATTCTGTATCTTTCTTTGAGAGAGCTCCCTCCATAAATGACTACATTTTTGCAGAAACTTGGGTTGTTGGCTCAAAGTGGTTTCACTGTTTATTTTGAAATGTTTAGCATCTATTCCTTTTATCGTGTTTTAGGACCCACTAGAGCCAAAGCTAAAGTGGGCCTAAAGGGGTACCCCGCCCCTAGACATCTTGTCCCTATCCAAAGGATAAAGGATAAGACGTCTGATTGTGGGGGTCTGGCTGCTGGGGACCCCCACGATTTCAGCTTTGGCACCCCAGACATCCAGTGCACGGAGTGAACTTTGCTCTTTGCTGGATGACTGACAATGTGGGGTGGAGGCTCGGGACATCACTGCGCCCCTCGCTCATGACGTCACAGCCATGCTCCCTAAATGCAAGTCTATGGGAGGAGGCGTGATGGCCATCACATCCCCTCCCGTAGACTTGCATTGAGGGGGGGCATGGCCGTGAGGTCACAAGCGGGGCATGGCTGTGACGTCACGAGCCTCCGGCACTCTGGAGCTGCACCCGACTCTCTAATCGAATGCCCAGCGGCGGGACCTCCACAATCAGACATCTTATCCCCTATCCTTTGGATAGGGGATAAGATGTCAAGGGGCGGAGTACCCCTTTAAGAATGTGGCTTAAATATTGTGCAGTAAAGTCCTGCATGAGCCAAAGGGCACAAAAAGACAGGTGTGAATTTGGCCTAATTACTTTTAAAAATAGGCATTAACCCCTTAATGGTCACAATATGTCATTTATTGGCGGAGCAGAAGTGGCCCAGCAAGGGTCTCCTGTGCCAAATAGGAGCCAGGGGTTTGGCTGTTGCATGACTGCTGGGCTTCTTCTCTAACTACAAGGAGTAGAGAAATCCCCCAATTCTTGTAGTGATTACAGAATGTAAGTGGTTTCTTGGCATCTGTCACCACATTGGCACCCGAGCAACAGGATTTCTGGGACACATCCGGATGGGTTTCTATGGAAGCAGTGGGTCTCATGAAGGCCCCCAGGTATGCCATGTATTTGCACCTACTCTGCTATGCCTTGGGCAGGGCAAAATAGATTTGTGGTCAGCTTTATGTTGGCAGGATCATACATTGCATTACAGCAGTTGTGCCATTGGAAGACTGCATGTCAAAAGTACCTTTGAGGGAGGAAAAACAAAAAATCTGACAATATAATTTTAGCATACTGTATTACAAAATATCTCTTCATCCTCCCCCAAGACCCCAAAAATAATTTTTTTCCCTTTGAACATAAAAAAGACACATATTAGGTATTGCCATATTTGTAACAACCTAAACTATTAAAATGATCTCATTACGTATCCCACGTGGTGGATGCTGTTAAAATAATCTATGCCTGACTTGCTGTATTTTGTTAACCTGCATCCCATAAAAACAGAAAAGAAAGTGATCAAAAAGTCCTATGTACCCAAAAATGGTGCCATTAAAAAGTACAAATTTTCCTGCAAAACAAGAGCCCTGATATGGCTAAAAAATAAGTTATGGAAGGTGACAATGAAAATACAAAGAAAATAGCCTGGTCAGGGGTACTCCACTGAGGGAAAAAAAATTGTAAATCAACTGGTGGCAGAAAGTTAAACATATCTGTAAATAACTTCTATTAAAAAATCTTAATCCTTCCAGTACTTATTAGCTGCTATTTGCTACACAGGAAGTTCTTTTCTTTTTAAATTTCCTTTCTGTCTGACCACAGTGCTCTCTGTTGACACCTCTGTCCATTTTAGGAACTGTCTAGAGTAGGAGAAAATCCCCCTAGCAAACATATGCTGTTCTGGACAGTTCTTAAAATGGACAGAGGTGTCAGCAGAGAGCACTGTGGTCAGACAGAAAGGAAATAAAAAAAGCACTTCCTGTGGAGCAAATAGCAGCTGATAAGTGCTGGAAGGATTATGATGTTTTTTAATAGAAGTCATTTACAAATATCCTATATTTCTACTGAAGAAAAGGCCAGGGGCCTTTAAACGCGTCTAGAACCCCATTCATTACTTGCATATATCCTTACCTACCTCAAATTATTATTGATTCCAGCTATACTCAGAACTCTGTTTGCAACTGCTGGAAGTCCCCAGTTTCGAGACCACTACTACCTACTGCTGCTCTACGCACGCATTAGTGCTCAGTTCACATGAGGTACGCCGCTCCTACTTGCACCGCTCCACTATCGCTGTCTCTATACATCACCCACAGACCCACGGCATACCTGCTAGGCCGGTGCCATCCGTGCCAGCCGCGGACCTCTGAAGGAGGAGACTTGCAGCGCTAACAAGCTACTGAGGACTGTTAACAGTTATTGCCGGAGACCTGACACCTCCATGCCACACCGCCGAGCCGGCTCTAAGAACGATCCCAGGAGTATTGAGTGGTGCTGTGCACCGGACCCCGATCTTGCTTATACAATTTGTAACATTGTGCTACCACAATCAGTACATTGTGCATAAAGACTATCATGCATAAAGACTGTACCACCAACGCTGGATACACTGCATCAAAAAACTGTTACTATTCATTAAATTCAGATTGGCAGTATATAGAAAAGCTGACATCACATCCAGCCATTGGAATGCTCTGATATTGAGAGACATTGATTCCTTTGACTTCCTATTGACTCAGTATTATTAATTGAGCAGCTTACTACAATAAGGACTAAGCATTCTATTATTTTAGATGCAAGTTGTTGATTTAATATTTGATCATTTGATTTTATTATTCGCCTCATTAAGTGCTTATTTTATGTACATCTATTTGCTGTGTTTTATGTCCCATGCAAGGGCCCTGCAGGGACAGCGAACAGTAGCTACCTACATACATATTATTTAATTAATATTATTATTTTTATTAATACCACCTGGATCATCTATTATCTTGTACTATCCTCAATTTCTCCCCTATATATATATACCTTGAGGACTGGTCTTTTAGTTGATTCTATCAGCTATATCTATTCATCATTTACAAATATGTATAACTTTCTGGCACCAGTTGTAACAAATGTTTTCCAGTGGAGTACCTCTTTAAAGGGTTAAAAAGCATGGCCCTTATTTTGTTTTTTTGGGATGTGATAAAATAAATACAATTTTGCCATTCACCATAAGGGAGCAATAATGTTATATTTTAATAGTTCTTGGATAACAAATATGTTTGCTTTTTTTTTTTCTTTACATATTTTTATTTGAAAAATGGGAAAGGGGAGTAATTAGAATTTTTACACTTTTTCATTCCCCTAGGAACTTGTATGAGCAATCATTCAATTGCTGATACAGATCAATGCAGAATCTATACAGGCTTTATCAATAGCTACATAGGCCTTGCATAGGCCCCGGGCTGCCGTGACAACGTATGTGCTGATCCGGACAACTGCACCACCAACATTTACTTGTACCTGCCATTAAGATGCCACTGCCAACTTTGACAGTGGAATCTAAATGGCTAATTACAATGTGGGCATGCGGGAAAACCAACTAATCAATAATGAAAATCATTAATCGATAATAAAAATCATTGACAACTGTTTTCATTATCAATTATGATTTACTAGTTGTTTCAGCCCTACAGTAAAGCATAGTCATTGATATTCATTGATCTATTTACCGAAACACCTCCGTCCTCCATCATCTCTATCACACAGGCCAAGCAAAGGCAATTGTCACCATCCTCCAGCAGCCAGCGGGCGTCATGCCTGTAGTGGACACGCTCATACAGCTGGATCCCCGCCATAAACCTCGCGCTGACAGACTCCTCAGAGGATGGCCTCGCTCTCTTCTCAGATGTTCTCAGCCAATCACTGTGCAGCGATCTGTCCAGGTTGTGCTGCCCGGAAAACACAAAGAATAGGTTTGGCTGCGCAATCCAGTCACAACAGTGTCCAGAGATGTCAGTGCACAACAGGATCAGTGAAAATCTTCACCACATCTATAGACCGGCCTAAAATGACTTATGTCTGGTCACTGATCCTAGACAAATCTGAAGGGGGACAATACATTGTATCATTTATGTTGTAGGTTATAATTTGGGCAGCTTCAGAGATCTTCTGTAAACTTTTTAAGCCAGTAAATAAGGTTACGTTCACACAGGCGGGTTACCTGCACGTTTCCTGCATTGGAATTTTCAAAGCGAAAAAGCCATGGCCGACCCTATTGAGGTCAATGTAATCTTCTGTGGAAAATCCACAGCGGAAAACGCAAACCTATATAACCTACACTCTTCCTCTGAAATGTTAAACCAATAGAAATGGCAACAAAAACCACCTATGGTACTACTCCTACAATTGTCACCATGAAATAATCACCAATAATACAAGATTCATGAACAAATTAGTATAAACTTTTATTAGATAAACAATTACAAACTAATGGACAGACAACCCCACCCCTAAAAAACATATACCCCAGAATAGCACTAGTGACCTGGTCCTGATTGTCAAGATGGTAAATATAAGGAACACTGCATGAATTATGTTAATAAATCCCTCTGATTATCAGTACGGTAGTGTATACCTCAATACAAAATCACCGCTAATACAAAAATGATAAATATCCATTAAACACTACCTGTAGTAGGCATGTTCCCACAGGCCATCCAGGGACACAGTGCACCTTCAACGGACGTCGTTTCGTGGGTCTCCCCACTTCGTCACGAGGTGCTGTCATCTCACCCCTCTGCTCCTTATATATGCCTCCATCGCCGGCGCACGGATCGCGTCCGGAAGCGGAATCCGGAACCCGCCGCGTCACAGGGTGTCCACCGTCATGTGACCATGACAGTTTCCGCCCAAACGTGACACATAGGGATCCGAACTTCCGCCCGGAATCGCGATGCGCGCGCACACAGAGGACCCAGACTAGAAAACCCAAATACTAAATTAAACTACAATTCCCTGGATAGCCAGTAGATGTCGCCACATATTAGTAAGTAATATAAGGGAACCTATAATAAATAAACATATTGATATTACCAATTCCCATTGGTTCAGAGAGAAATAACCATATGCATATACAATATATATACATTTCATATATGTATAACCGATAAATTGATTATTCACAACAATAGAAGCGGTTTGTGCCATTCTCCATAGGGCTCATACATGGAACAATTATTAATATTAATCCTACATCTGGGGGAATACCCAGTTCATAAAAAGTGCTCTAAGGTCATACTGATCAATTCGGGGGCAAATATTAATATACAAATCATACACATAATAATCAAAACTCTTATCCACGATATATAATAATTCATAATAACTAATCAATTATGACAATTAAAGATTAACAATTCATAATACTCAATACATATTGTATATCACATGATAAATAATCCATAATTCAACAATAATAAAATGAAATAAAATAATCATATGCATATACTTATAAATACATGCATCACCAAAACATAATAAATCCATATTATAGTGACCATATCGTCACAAACCATCCGTAAATCAAACTGTGACAATACCCAATAAAATCTATATATATACATGTGATACCAATAAATTAATACCATAAACCCCCTATAAATGGATCAATAATACCCCTCATACATTACCTGATCTATCCATCCCTATCAATAATTGATTTTACAATATGTACACAATACCCATATTCTATTAATAAACCAACCTAGTATCCAATACCGTCTATCCCCAGACAATTACAACAACTAAAAAGTGATCAATATCAGTACATATATATAAGGTGCTCAGAAAAAATCCATAATCAAGTATACCCATCACATCAACTAGGGTGCCCTTAAGAGGACCAAGTCCATAACAATGAATTAATAAAGTGATAACCATCCCCCCCCCCCCCCCACACACCACCAATACACATACACACAAAAAGTCCCCTGCACAGAACTGAACCCAAAAACCACCAAAAGTGTCCCCCCAAACCCCCCCCCCTTTTTTTTTCCTACACACACAACAAAAAGTCACTCACACTCCCATCACACAACCTCCCATACACACCCCAACACCACCATACACCTGCTACCACATTCATACTCCATACTCACAATAGGGGGTACCAAATCATAACCATATATTCAAAATAGTGGCAGTGTACAAATCAAAGAAGCAATTCACAAGAGTGATCAATATAGACCAGTATTGTAATCCATCATTCTAGCAACCATAATCCACATCAATATAGTTGTATCGGTCTCTCCTTAGTTCCACATATTTATGTATTTATGTCTTCCTCTCTTCTTATTTCCTCTTTTTTTCTTTTTTTTCTTTTTTTTATATCTTTTTTCTCCTTTTTCCTTTTCCTTTTCTTACTAGGTCGTCCGGAATCCTCATAAGATATCAACTCCACAAGGTGCAAACAGGGTAAGGAATCACTAGGGTCATAACTGAAATGGAAAAATTATAATTAAAATCATAATAAAATAATATCTATAAAAATGCACTGAAGCTCAGGTTCTCGTTTAGTCCTCTAGGGTTTAATGTGTTAAGTTTTATAATCCATTTGGTTTCTTTCTGTTGTAATATCCTTGTCATATTACCACCCCGGTTACCACTATACACCCTGTCAATGCCTTTGAACTTAAGTAATCTCCAGTTGTTCTGATGGAAATCTCTAAAATGTTTTGCAACTGGTTTCCATTTTAATTTCTCAGGGTCCAGGCGGGTACTGCTTTTGATGTCCCGAATATGTTCCAGTATCCTGACCCTGAACTCCCTGGTAGTCATGCCAATATAAATCTTCCGGCAAGGACATTGTGCATAGTAAATAACATTAGATGTTTTGCAGTTGAAAAAATGAACAATTTTAAATTTCTCCCCATCAGTTCTCTCAAATGTATTGGATCTTTCCATCGAGGTACAGGCAGTGCAATTTCCACAACACACATTGCCCCATCTAGGTCCTTTACTATTAAGGAAGCTGGGATTGCTGGGAGGAATGTAGTGGCTAGTCACCAATAGATCACGTAAATTAGGCGATCTCTTGGGTGTCAGAGATGGAATCTCCGGTAGGAATTCACCCATTTTCTTATCGGTCAACAGTATCGGCCAATATTTCTTAAAGATGTTCTTCATTGTGCCCCATTGTTTATTGTATCTTGATATAAATCGCACTACCTCATTCACATTCTGATCCTTCTTTCTCTTAACCAATAGTGTTTGTCGATCAACCCTGCTCACTTCATTCCTAGTTCGTCTTAATGCATTCCCCTCATAACCTCTACCTATGAATCGCTGTTCAATATCCTTAGCTCGTCTTTCAAAGATATCCCGGTTCAGGCACACTCTCCTAGCTCTTATAAACTGTCCTTTGGGGATAGCCTTAATTACATGAGGGGGTTTTTTCAACTGCAAAACATCTAATGTTATTTACTATGCACAATGTCCTTGCCGGAAGATTTATATTGGCATGACTACCAGGGAGTTCAGGGTCAGGATACTGGAACATATTCGGGACATCAAAAGCAGTACCCGCCTGGACCCTGAGAAATTAAAATGGAAACCAGTTGCAAAACATTTTAGAGATTGCCATCAGAACAACTGGAGATTACTTAAGTTCAAAGGCATTGACAGGGTGTATAGTGGTAACCGGGGTGGTAATATGACAAGGATATTACAACAGAAAGAAACCAAATGGATTATAAAACTTAACACATTAAACCCTAGAGAACCTGAGCTTCAGTGCATTTTTATAGATATTATTTTATTATGATTTTAATTATAATTTTTCCATTTCAGTTATGACCCTAGTGATTCCTTACCCTGTTTGCACCTTGTGGAGTTGATATCTTATGAGGATTCCTGACGACTTAGTAAGAAAAGGAAAAGGAAAAAGGAGAAAAAAGATATAAAAAAAGAAAAAAAAGAAAAAAAGAGGAAATAAGAAGAGAGGAAGACATAAATACATAAATACATAAATATGTGGAACTAAGGAGAGACCGATACAACTATATTGATGTGGATTATGGTTGCTAGAATGATGGATTACAATACTGGTGTTACGCCTAGCGCTCCGGGTCCCCGCTCCTCCCCGGAGCGCTCACGGCGTCTCTCTCCCTGCAGCGCCCCGGTCAGTCCCGCTGACCGGGAGCGCTGCACTGACATGGCCGTCGGGGATGCGATTCGCACAGCGGGACGCGCCCGCTCGCAAATCGCATCCCAGGTCACTTACCCGTCCCGGGCCCCTCCTGTCATGTGCTGGCGCGCGCGACTCCGCTCTCTAGGGCGCGCGCGCGCCAGCTCTCTGAGACTTAAAGGGCCAGTGCACCAATGATTGGTGCCTGGCCCAATTAGCTTAATTGGCTTCCACCTGCTCCCTGGCTATATCTGATCACCTCCCCTGCACTCCCTTGCCGGATCTTGTTGCCTTGTGCCAGTGAAAGCGTTTAGTGTTGTCCAAGCCTGTGTTACCTGAACTTCTGCTATCCATCTTGACTACGAACCTTGCCGCCTGCCCCGACCTTCTGCTACGTCTGACCTTGCCTCTGCCTAGTCCTTCTGTCCCACGCCTTCTCAGCAGTCAGCGAGGTTGAGCCGTTGCTAGTGGATACGACCTGGTTGCTACTGCCGCAGCAAGACCATCCCGCTTTGCGGCGGGCTCTGGTGAACACCAGTAGCCTCTTAGAACCGGTCCACCAGCACGGTCCACGCCAATCCCTCGCTAACACAGAGGATCCACTACCTGTAAGCCGAATCGTGACAGTAGATCCGGCCATGGATCCCGCTGAGGTGCCGCTGCCAAGTCTCGCTGACCTTACCACGGTGGTCGCTCAGCAATCGCAGCAAATTGCCCAACAAGGACAGCAGCTGTCGCAGTTGACCGCCACGTTACAGCAACTTCTGCCTCTGCTACAGCAGCAACCATCTCCTCCGCCAGCTCCTGCACCTCCTCCGCAGCGAGTGGCCGCTCCTAGCCTCCGCTTGTCCCTGCCGGACAAATTTGATGGGGACTCTAGACTCTGCCGTGGATTTTTGTCTCAGTGTTCCCTGCATATGGAGATGTTGTCGGACTTGTTTCCTACAGAACGGTCTAAGGTGGCGTTCGTAGTGAGCCTTCTTTCAGGAAAGGCCTTGTCTTGGGCCACACCGCTCTGGGACCGCAATGATCCTGCCACAGCCACAGTCCAGTCCTTCTTCGCTGAGGTCCGTAGTGTCTTCGAGGAGCCAGCCCGAGCTTCTTCTGCCGAGACTGCCCTGCTGAACCTGGTCCAGGGTAATTCTTCAGTGGGCGAGTACGCCATCCAATTTCGTACTCTTGCTTCCGAATTATCATGGAATAACGAGGCTCTCTGCGCGACCTTTAAAAAAGGCCTATCCAGTCGCATCAAGGATGTGCTGGCCGCACGAGAGATTCCTGCCAACCTGCAAGAACTTATCCATTTGGCCACCCGCATTGACATGCGTTTTTCTGAGAGACATCAAGAGCTCCGCCAGGAAAAAGACTTAGATCTCTGGGCACCTCTCCCACAGTATCCGCTGCAATCTACGCCTGGGCCTCCCGCCGAGGAGGCCATGCAAGTGGATCGGTCTCGCCTGACCCAGGAAGAGAGGAATCGCCGTAGGGAAGAAAATCTTTGTATGTACTGTGCCAGTACCGAGCATTTCTTGGTGGATTGCCCTATTCGTCCTCCACGTCTGGGAAACGCACGCACGCACCCAGCTAACGTGGGTGTGGCGTCTCTTGGTTCAAAGTCTGCTTCTCCACGTCTCACGGTGCCCGTGCGGATTTCTTCTTCAGCCAACTCCTCCCTCTCAGCCGTGGCCTGCTTGGACTCTGGTGCCTCTGGGAATTTTATTCTGGATTCTTTTGTGAATAAATTCCGCATCCCGGTGACCCCTCTCGTCAAGCTGCTCTACATTTCCGTGGTCAACGGAGTCAGATTGGATTGCACCGTGCGTTACCGCACAGAACCCCTCTTGATGTGCATTGGACCCCACCACGAAAGGATTGAATTTTTCGTCCTCCCCAACTGCACCTCTGAGGTCCTCCTCGGTCTGCCATGGCTCCAGCTTCATTCTCCCACCCTTGACTGGACCACCGGGGAGATCAAGAACTGGGACTCTGCTTGCCACAAGAGATGCCTCTCCCCCCCTCCCAGTTCCGTCAGGCAAGCCTCAGTGCCTCCTCATGGCCCCCGTCCTTGTGTCACCCTGCCCCGTGCCAAGCTTCACCCTCTGCCCTCCCTCCCCATTCCCACTCCTGCTGTACTGCCTGCCTTTGAGGAAACCCTCCATTCACTCCCGGTGTCCTCGTCCCAGGTAAAGCAGTTATCGGACAAAAAAAGGGGGAGACCTAAGGGGGGGGGGTACTGTTACGCCTAGCGCTCCGGGTCCCCGCTCCTCCCCGGAGCGCTCACGGCGTCTCTCTCCCTGCAGCGCCCCGGTCAGTCCCGCTGACCGGGAGCGCTGCACTGACATGGCCGTCGGGGATGCGATTCGCACAGCGGGACGCGCCCGCTCGCAAATCGCATCCCAGGTCACTTACCCGTCCCGGGCCCCTCCTGTCATGTGCTGGCGCGCGCGGCTCCGCTCTCTAGGGCGCGCGCGCGCCAGCTCTCTGAGACTTAAAGGGCCAGTGCACCAATGATTGGTGCCTGGCCCAATTAGCTTAATTGGCTTCCACCTGCTCCCTGGCTATATCTGATCACCTCCCCTGCACTCCCTTGCCGGATCTTGTTGCCTTGTGCCAGTGAAAGCGTTTAGTGTTGTCCAAGCCTGTGTTACCTGAACTTCTGCTATCCATCTTGACTACGAACCTTGCCGCCTGCCCCGACCTTCTGCTACGTCTGACCTTGCCTCTGCCTAGTCCTTCTGTCCCACGCCTTCTCAGCAGTCAGCGAGGTTGAGCCGTTGCTAGTGGATATGACCTGGTTGCTACTGCCGCAGCAAGACCATCCCGCTTTGCGGCGGGCTCTGGTGAACACCAGTAGCCTCTTAGAACCGGTCCACCAGCACGGTCCACGCCAATCCCTCGCTGACACAGAGGATCCACTACCTGTAAGCCGAATCGTGACAACTGGTCTATATTGATCACTCTTGTGAATTGCTTCTTTGATTTGTACACTGCCACTATTTTGAATATATGGTTATGATTTGGTACCCCCTATTGTGAGTATGGAGTATGAATGTGGTAGCAGGTGTATGGTGGTGTTGGGGTGTGTATGGGAGGTTGTGTGATGGGAGTGTGTGTGACTTTTTGTTGTGTGTGTGGGGAAAAAAAAAAGGGGGGGGTTTGGGGGGACACTTTTGGTGGTTTTTGGGTTCAGTTCTGTGCAGGGGACTTTTTGTGTGTATGTGTATTGGTGGTGTGTGGGGGGGGGGGGATGGTTATCACTTTATGAATTCATTGTTATGGACTTGGTCCTCTTAAGGGCACCCTAAATGATGTGATGGGTATACTTGATTATGGATTTTTTCTGAGCACCTTATATATATATGTACTGATATTGATCACTTTTTAGTTGTTGTAATTGTCTGGGGATAGACGGTATTGGATACTAGGTTGGTTTATTAATATAATATGGGTATTGTGTACATATTGTAAAATCAATTATTGATAGGGATGGATAGATCAGGTAATGTATGAGGGGTATTATTGATCCATTTATAGGGGGTTTATGGTATTAATTTATTGGTATCACATGTATATATATAGATTTTATTGGGTGTTGTCACAGTTTGATTTACGGATGGTTTGTGACGATATGGTCACTATAATATGGATTTATTATGTTTTGGTGATGCATGTATTTATAAGTATATCCATATGATTATTTTATTTCATTTTATTATTGTTGAATTATGGATTATTTATCATGTGATATACAATATGTATTGAGTATTATGAATTGTTAATCTTTAATTGTCATAATTGATTAGTTATTATGAATTATTATATATCGTGGATAAGAGTTTTGATTATTATATGTATGATTTGTATATTAATATTTGCCCCCGAATTGATCAGTATGACCTTAGAGCACTTTTTATGAACTGGGTATTCCCCCAGATGTAGGATTAATATTAACAATTGTTCCATGTATGAGCCCTATGGAGAATGGCACAAACCGCTTCTATTGTTGTGAATAATCAATTTATCGGTTATACATATATGAAATGTATATATATTGTATATGCATATGGTTATTTCTCTCTGAACCAATGGGAATTGGTAATATCAATATGTTTATTCATTATAGGTTCCCTTATATTACTTACTAATATGTGGCGACATCTACTGGCTATCCAGGGAATTGTAGTTTAATTTAGTATTTGGGTTTTCTAGTCTGGGTCCTCTGTGTGCGCGCGCATCGCGATTCCGGGCGGAAGTTCGGATCCCTATGTGTCACGTTTGGGCGGAAACTGTCATGGTCACATGACGGTGGACACCCTGTGACGCGGCGGGTTCCGGATTCCGCTTCCGGACGCGATCTGTGCACCGGCGATGGAGGCATATATAAGGAGCAGAGGGGTGAGATGACAGCACCTCCTGACGAAGTGGGGAGACCCACGAAACGACGTCCGTTGAGGGTGCACTGTGTCCCTGGATGGCCTGTGAGAACATGCCTACTACAGGTAGTGTTTAATGGATATTTATCATTTTTGTATTAGCGGTGATTTTGTATTGAGGTATACACTACCGTACTGATAATCAGAGGGATTTATTAACATAATTCATGCAGTGTTCCTTATATTTACCATCTTGACAATCAGGACCAGGTCACTAGTGCTATTCTGGGGTATATGTTTTTTAGGGGTGGGGTTGTCTGTCCATTAGTTTGTAATTGTTTATCTAATAAAAGTTTATACTAATTTTTTCATGAATCTTGTATTATTGGTGATTATTTCATGGTGACAATTGTAGGAGTAGTAGGAAAACGCAAACCTGCAGTGAAATACCTGCCGCTAATCCATCCGTGTGAATGTAGCGGATTCCACTTGGTTTTTTCTTTTCTTTTTTACTCCCCGACATTTTTGGGGGGACAAAAAAAATGCTGCAGCCAGATGTTAGCTGGGAGTCCATAGGGACGTATGAATTGCCAAACCTACATGGCGTTTTACTTTTGCCATTTTTACCTCTAGGTGGCATCCTTAGGCTCAGGGCTATTTTTCCAAAATGGCATGTTCAGGTTTGGCTTTTTTTCAGTAACATTTGGTCTTTTACCTCCAATATGGGAGGAAAAGAACGCCAAGAAAATCGCAGTGTGGGTTTAACATTGGCTTTTTTTGAGTGCGTGCCCCCCACACCATTTTTTTTTTTTTTTTACAAGAAATCCTTGAGGCACATGATGAAGGAATCACATGACTTCTAATGATAAAAAAAATGTCAGGAGAAAAAGCGCCAAAGAAGAAAAAATGCTAAGGCTATGTTTACACCAGCGTTGTAGAGCTTAGTTACCGTGCTCAGTTGCAAAAGCTGATAACTGTGCTGGGATGGAGGTTGTGACTAGGGTTGCCAACTGGCCGGTATTTCCCCGGCACAACCGGTATTTTTCCCACCCTGCCGGTATTTTTATATTATAAATACCGGCCATACAATCACCCTCCCATACTGCGGTGTTACACTTAGTTTAACATGCTTGCCAGGCCTGTGTTTATCCCATTTGGCGGGAGTCGGAGGGCCGCACTGACGGGTGACGTCCTTCTGCGCTGGGCCGGCACCTCCTCGCAATGTCAGGGACGTCACACGTCAGGACAGGCAGCCACTGCAGCTCACGTAAAGTGGCCGTGGCCGACCCGTACCCCTGGTTGAGAACCCCTGGTATATACTACTATATAGTCCAATATGCTGGGAGTTGTAGTTTTCATTTGGAGCAGCTGCTGAGCGACAGGCTGTATCAGGGCATGATGGGAGTTGTAGATAGTAACTAATTGCAACTCCCGAATTTAATTTAAATCAAAAAGTCACATCAAAACAAAAATGGTACTGTTGAAAACAACAGATCGGGGTGCAAAAAAATGATCCCTCATACAGAGATGTATAAGGAGAAATAAAAAAGTTATAGGGTCAGAATAGGACAAAATTTCCCCTGCATATGTTTATCCTGTGATGTCATGCATACATAATTAATTATGCAAATTAACATAGAAAGCAAGAAAAATGGCAACCCTAGTTTTGACAGCGGGAACTAATGGAACCCGACAGGTCTCATTCACTTTGAATTAGGTCATGTTATTTTTCAGAATTTTGCAGAAATTTTTTCTGTTTAAGTCCTGTCATTTGAACAAAATCAGCAAATGAAGCTCCAAACGCTGATGTGAACATCGCCTAAGACTAAACCCCACTATTTTTGAAAAAAACGCCACAGAAAACGCCTTTTTGGGAGTGCAAAATAAGGGAGCAGATTTTTGTGGTGTTTTTTTACCCTCAGGTTTTTAGAATACAGCATAGCGGGTTTTTTCACACAATTTTGAGGGATTATTTTTCCCATAGACCTTTGTAGGTGCGCATATGGCGATTTTTCTTCACATACTTTAGTAGAAATCCCTAAGTCACATGATGAAAGAATCGCATGACTTGTGATGAGGAAATACCTGGGTGGAGAAAAAAAAACGCAATAGATAAACCGCATATACTTTTACACACGATTTTGGGAAAACTCAACAAGTTGCATCATTGAGGACAAAAGATTTGTCAAAACCCGTGCAGAGGACATGTGGAGCAGTTGCCCATGGCAACCAATCAGATTGCTTCTTTCACTTTTTAAAAAAAAAAGGCCTCTGAAAAATGAAAGAAGCAATTGGTTGCTATGGGCAACTGTTCAACTACTTTCTCCTAAATCCGTCCAAAACTTCACAACCACCACGTGGCTATTTTTCACCTCACGTCGCCTGCGCTGCACCAATTTTCCAGCAGAGGGCGCTGTGGAAAACACCAGCCACCTCCCCCACTGAGCATCCCGCGCTGGTAGTAAGACACTCGCACGCGATAGACTCCGCCCCCCTCGAGTCGTAAAGGATGACCACGTGCTAAGCGGTGATGCGGTTAGGCCCCGCCCATTACGGGATTTCCGAGTTGAAATTACAGGAGCGCGCCGAAAAGATGGAGGAGGTAGATCACGTGGGCAGGAAGTCACACCTTTTCCGCTTTGCTCGGGCGGAAGTTGCGAACACGTTGCTCGCGCATTGCCTTCTCAGCCTCCATTCAGTTTTCCTCCGTGAAGCTTCCGGGCCGAGGGGACCAGTCGGGACCGTAAACTGAGACTAACCATGGTAGGAAACGCGTCCGCTCGGTGTGGGCAGGCACCCGTCTCGTTCTGCCGCAATCTGATACGCGTTTTTTCTATTTTTAATCCCGTTTTATGCTTTGTTACAGACTGATACCGAGGTGAACCCCAAGGCCTACCCACTGGCTGATGCCCAGCTGACCAAGACCATCCTGGACCTGGTGCAACAGGCGTCCAACTACAAGCAGCTGCGTAAGGGGGCCAACGAAGGTGAGAGCGGGGGGCGCCATGCGATAGTGTCAGGTCTATGAGGTCTGCAACATGGCCATGTGCACTGTCTGTATGGGGTGGGGGGGGGGTCACAGGATAGAGAGGACTGCGGGATGAAATAGCTCATCAATGCTTTACAATTCTTCATTAGAGATGGCTGATTATCAAATTGATTAAACATGTTGGACTTTTTCAACCAGTCAGCAGATGTTTCAAAACTGACTCCCAGCATGCCCGGACAGCTGAAGGTGCTAGGAGTTGTAGTTTTGTAACACAGGTTTGGGGACCACTGGTATATAGCATGATCAACTGAGTTTCTTAGAGAAAAACAATTTTTTATATATATATATATATATATATATATATATATTCTTTAACATTAAATATTATACTTTTTGATGGTTATTAACACAATTTTGAAAGCTATTTCCTGATTGGATTACTACTATGTAATCAACATTGTATTTGAGTATAAATAAGGCTGAATTCATGCGGCTGTCTAGACCGTCCTGTTCTTCTGTCAAAAATAAGTGGACTTTAAAAAAAAAAAAAAAAGACAATAACAGATGCAAACAGATATTATCTGTTCAGTTAATAAACCCCCCCCAAAAAAATTTTTTTTGTTCTGAGCATGCTCAGAAGTAAAAATGGATCATAAAGCTAATTTGAAAAACGGATGACGTTAAAGGCTCATCCGTTTTCCATAGACTTCAATGTTAAATTTACTGTATCTGTGTTGTTTTTTTGACAGAAGAAAAAATACTGCATTCGTGGGTTTTTCTGCCATCAAAAAAAAACGGAAATTAGTGCAGACAGGTACAAACTGATGTAAATGGATTTAAAAAAAAAAAACATTAACATGAATGGGATTTTTTTTCAAACCTGCAAGAACGGAACCGGAACGGGGATAAAAAAAAGTGGACAGCCGTGTGAACACCCCCTTAGAGAGATATATCTATGCTGAGATGTTTTCATCCCATACAAAAAAAACTATAATAATTTTAAGTCTTTGAATCATTTTGGGTTCTGTAACTCATTGATTGCTGTTGTTTTTTGGGGGGATGTGTAGCAATAAAATAGCTTTATTTATTTATTTATTCTCTACTAACACTGTGTCCATTATGCTGGATAAACAGTATCATTTTATTGTTTGGGCAGTTATGCATGTGCTGTTCCCAAATGTAAGTACGTATTTAATTTTTTTGCTTTTATATATTTTTTTGTGCTGCCAAAGGGAAAATGTAGTTTTAATACTAGTCCCACAAGGGGACTCGGGCATGTGATCTTTTGATATAATACACTTTACTGCTATATTAGTATATTGTATTATACACATCTGCATATTACTAAGTTCAATGTTAAGTAAATGATACTGTCCGTGTAAATAAACCCTTAAACCAGAATAATTTGTTTATTTATTTTTGGACAAAAAGTACAGCAGCCAAAATTCATGGCATGTGAATCCAGTATATGGTCGCACGCACATGGCTTTATTGATGAGGATTATCCCATAAGACATCGGAGTACTGGGGGGCCACAACTGCTGAGGTCTTTCTGCTAAGTAAACAGAAGAGCCCATGCTCACTAGAGAATTTCAGAGCAGGGAAAATTCCAGTGCAGCAGCCGCCCATTGTCTTCATTTGGATTCTTCTGCACAGTGCACCCATTAGAATTTAAATTACAGACTCTGCTGAAAGAATGAACATATGTTGTTTCTTTCGATGGAATCTGCTCGGAAATGTATTGCTGCCGATAGAGATGGCGCATTTCCTAGCACCCACTGACTTGGGATGTTTGCCCGGAATTTCTCCAGGCGGATATTCTGTAGTGAGCGGGCCTTTATAATAAAGCAGTACCATGCATGAAGACATCGGGAGAGACTTGTCAAAACCTGTCCAGAGGAAAAGTTGGAGTTGCCCATAGCAACCAATCAGATCGCGTCTTTCATTTTGCAGAGGCCTCATTAGAAATGAAAGTGATCTGATTGGTTGTTATGGGCAACTCAGTAGCTTTTCCTCTGGACGGGTTTAGATAAATCTTTCTCATTATTTTCATGGCTTTGTCTGCCCTGTTGATGTTGTACTAGGCTATTATAGTGATTGTTAACATAAATAGCAATAAAAATGTGTTAAACCTCCTAAGAGGTACGCGATATATTAATAGTTATATGAAAGGAAAATCTTCTATATATAAATGTGTGTACCACACAAAAATGGAGGAGAATGGTTCATACCAACTATATGAGCTTCATAATGAACTCCTTTGTTAGTTCACAAAAACACCAAAAACTCAGTCATTCGATTGTGGTTTAAAAATTATTTATATTAGACATGATAAAAACAATGTTTGGCAAGAATGTTAAAAAAGGGGGGGAAAAGGGAGAGAAAACCAATACAGGGGGGAATTGAGACAGAGGCATCACCACCTGCAAACACTGATGTTATCAAACAATATTAATGTAAACAAAGGACTATAATGGAAAGTGCATAGTAAATAATGGCATCAGCCTAAAAATATGACATAAAGCAGTTCCCTATCTGTCTCTGATACCTACATCACAAAGTGCAGACAGCAGGAGTGACGCCACCCCAACATACGTCCAGGACGAAGGACCGTACCGAAACGTATGTTGGGGTGGCGTCACTCCTGCTGTCTGCACTTTGTGATGTAGGTATCAGAGACAGATAGGGAACTGCTTTAAGTCATATTTTTAGGCTGATGCCATTATGTACTATGCTATGCACTTTCCATTATAGTCCTTTGTTTACATTAATATTGTATGGCAACATCAGTGTTTGCAGGTGGTGATGCCTCTTTGTCTCAATTCCCCCCTGTATTGGTTTTCTCTCCCTTTCCCCCTTTTTTAACATTCTTGCCGCACATTGTTTTAATCATGTCTAAAATAAATTAATTTTTAAACCACAATTGAATGACTCCATTAGTTTTTGGTGTTTTTATTTTAGTGATTGGTGGCGCACTCATCCTGTGTCCAGATATATCGGGCTATCTTGTGTATGGACAGCTTGACCTCATTGTTAAGGTATTATGTTTTTATTGTTCACAGCCACGAAAACCCTGAACAGAGGTATTTCTGAGTTCATCGCTATGGCAGCGGACGCGGAGCCTTTGGAGATCATTCTTCACCTTCCTCTTCTGTGTGAAGATAAGAACGTCCCCTATGTGTTCGTGCGATCCAAGCAAGCTTTGGGAAGAGCCTGTGGGGTCTCTAGACCAGTCATCGCGTGCGCAGTCACCATCAAGGAGGGGTCTCAGCTGAAGCCTCAGATCCAGTCTGTCCAGCAGGCCATTGAGAGACTACTGGTGTAAATCCCACCATGAATTCATGGCAGAAGCCTAGACGTCAAGTCCCTTTGCTATTGTCAAGTTTAGTGATCTAACAAGTTAATGGCCTAGGGTGACTATTTGTAGCAAATCTTCTTATGTGGATTTCCAAATTGAACCACTAGGTAGTTTCCTTCCAAACTAAACTTGTACTCGTGAACTGTTCCTTTGTTGCAAACTTATTTTTTATGCAGAATGAGTGATATTAAAGCAATATTTTCTTTTCTCGATTTGTATTATATGTATTTTTTAATTAAAAAACATAACGTGTAAACATCAATTTTTTTTTTTTTATTTTGTATAAGAAGTCACAATATATCTTTGTGTTTAGTATTACTGCAGTAGCATACTGTGGGAGAATTCCCTGGACAAGATCACTAGGTGACAAGAATGGGGTCCGGCACAAATGTCTGCAGGCATGAAATGTTATGTGAATGCACCCTGATATAACAAAAGTAAAATTTACTGGTACAAAAAAAGTTTAAGTAAAGTTTGCATCACAAAATAAAGGGCAAAAAATTATTTGTGAATCTGAAGAAAAAAGCGTGTGGCTCTTAAATTTACATGTGCTAAACAACAAATCAGAAAAGTTAGGCTGCATTCACACCGCGTTTTTGTAATACAGTTCCCTTATACATTTTCTATGTGAAAACCGTACGAAACGTATACATTGATGCTCTATTGAAAACCATATGCCAAAAGATGCCTCCGGTTGCATCTTGTACGGTTTTGTCCGTTTTCTTTTTCCCGTACCCAAAACCATAGTCTACCACGGTTTTCAGTCCGGGTGAAAAACTATTGAAACAAAAAACATGGTGTGAATGCAGCCTTGGTCATGAAGGAGGCAAACTGGCTCGGTCTAGAAGTGGTTAAATTGAGGTGGTGTCAGAGGCCTTAAAGATGTCTTAAATATTTTTAATAAAAATAGCACTATACCGTGTGTGTGGTATTCAAACTTGTCTCATTTTACTTCAATGGAATTAGACTGCAATACTACACAGAACCTGAGAACAGGTGTGGTGCTGTTCTTGGAAGAAATAAGCTGTTTTTCTATTCCAGATTAACCCCTCTTTAACCTTTTTACTATGTCTTACATCAATCTGGAAGCATATACTACTTTCCACATTTAGAAGTGTGACTTTAAAAGGGGTATTCTCAGAAAATTATTAAAATTGGCAGTCACCAAGAAAGCTTTTGATATCAGACATTTCAAGTAGAGATGAGCGAACTTACAGTAAATTCGAATCGTCACGAAATTCTCGGCTCGGCAGTTGATGACTTATCCTGCATAAATTAGTTCAGCCTTCAGGTGCTCCGGTGGGCTGGAAAAGGTGGACACATTCCTAGGAAAGAGTCTCCTAGGACTGTATCCACCTTTTCCAGCCCACCGGAGCACCGGAAAGCTGAACTAATTTACACAGGATAAGTCATCAACTGCCGAGCCGAGAAGTTCGTGACTAATCGAATTTACTGTAAGTTCGCTCATCTCTAATTTCAAGTTTTGATCTGTCAGGGTCTGAGTGTTTAGACCCTGACCAATTGCTAGAAGGAGCTGGGAGAGGAACATGTCCAGCGTGTTCTCTTTTGGCCCTGTGTCACGTGACAATAGTGTTATCGCAAATTGCACTGACTTAATGTTTTTGCTTGAACTATCCCTCACAGGAAGTTGTGTAGTCCCCACATTCTGGTTTATACCAGTTTCATTGTGCTGAACAATATCACAGGCACAGAATAGACACAGCTGCTGGCTCTCATACTGACTGTACGGCTGCTTTCACATTCAGACATTTCTGCAATTAAAGTTATCTAAACAGGATGCTTGCAGAAATTTAATCTTCCACAAGTGAGTTAACCCGTAGGGTATGTTCACACCTACCTGCTGCAGATTTTATGGTGTGTTTTATATTGATTTACACAGCATATATTCTGCAGCTTAAAATCCAGAGGACACAGTAAGGGCCCGTTCACACTGTGGAATTTCTGCCCGAATTCAGTCTGCAGCAGCTGTCACTATTGACGGCAATGCAGTCCACACGGTGTTCAAACAAAAGGAACATGCTTATACTTTCTGACATTCCATAGTGTGAATGGACCATAAAGGTATGTTGACACGCTGCAGATCAGTTGCATAAAATGTTCAGTATTTCTGCACCAAAACACTTTTAGCCTTATAAGGACACAGCCCACTTTAATTTTTTCTTGTGTGACAACTGTATTTTGTAACATTTTACAGTGGTGTGGTGCAACGAAAACGTGTACGTGTGTGTGTGCGCTCCAAAAAATAATTTTTGGAACTTTTGGGTTTTACAATGTACACTTTATGGCAAAACTGATGTTTTGTGTGGGTCAATATGATCCATGCCCAACATGCTTGCCTGTTACTGTACTTTTTGTAAGAAAATGAGGGTGCTTTAAAATAGCCTTATTCTGACCCCTATAACTATATATTAACACTGATCTGTAGTTTTTATCAATACCACTTTTGTTAATTTGATTTTTTTTTGGGTGGGGGGGGCATAGGTGTTTTTTTTTTTTTTACACCATTCACCATACATGATCATTAAAATTAGATTTTAATAATTAAGACATTTCTGCACGTAGGGATACAAAATATTTATTTGTAAAATGGGAAAAGGGTTAATTTATTGGGGGAGGGGCTTATTTACTTTTTTTTTTTTAAAGGAGAGCTGTGGTGTATACACTTATCCCCTAGGGCAGTGGTGTTCAACCTGCGGACCTCCAGATGTTGTAAAACTACAATTCCCAGCATGCCTGGACAGCCAACGGCTGTCCGGGCATGCTGGGAGTTGTAGTTTTGCAACATCTGGAGGTCCGCAGGTTGAACACCACTGCCCTAGGGAATAAGTGTCTGATCGTGGATCTCCTGTACAGGGTCAATGCATTGCTGCGGTTAATGCGCGTGTTGACGACCTCAGCTTTATGGGAGAAGTAGGGATGCACGAACGCTGGGGGGCTGACACTCCTGCACAGGTGAGCTGCAATAAAGCTGGGCCCCCTAGTGCTTGGAGCCACCGCTATCAGACACTTATCCCCTATCCCCCGTGATCTTCCTCGCCGCCCCCCGTTAGAATCAGTCCCCAAAGCGTGTTCGCTCCGGGTCTGATTACTGGCAACTACAGGGCCGGAGCATAGTGACGTCACAGCTCCGCCCCCTCAATGCAAGCCTATGGGAGGGGGCGTGACAGCTGTCAAGCCCCTCCAATAGACTTGCATTGACGGGGCGGAGCGTGACGTCACTATGCTCCGTCCTCGTGGTCGAGATGGACTCAGCCTGAGAACCTCCAGCGGTTCCGGAGGCCGCTAAAAGGTGGGTGCTGCATGGTAGATCCCGGGGGTCCCCAGCGATCTGACATCTTATCCCCTATCCTTTGGATAGGAGATAAGATGTCTAGGGGCGGAGTACCCCTTTAAGGCCCAATAGGGGTCTATTTATAGAAATCATTAGATTGCTATTACTGTTCAGTGCTATACAATGGCATAGCACTGATCAGTACAATTGGTGATCTACTTGTATAATCTGCTCGGATCATGTCTGGCTGCTGCTGTTCCCCCGTTACGGCATATAAGAATCCAGGACATACAGGCAAGCGCAGCAGTGGCAAAAACTACATTTCTCTAGAGCCACCGCGTGCTCAGGAGGGCGAGATGAAGGCGGCAATACAGTAGCTCTACTACTCAGTGTATTGCAGCTGAGTATTCAATGAGCTCATGCATATTTATACGGAGGGGCGGTTCATTAGGAGGGTGACGGGGGAGGGAAAACCTTCCTGTTGCATCGTGGGTAGCTGATTACTATTCGAGCCTAAGATGGCCGCCTAATGCTTCTCTATGGGCTCGAAACGAACGCTACTATTCAGAACTACTGGACTTCCGGGTGACACAGAGGGATGGAGTACAGGCGAATGGTACAACGAATGCAACGCAAGTACATGGGACACTTATAACTTCTGATTTTATGGTTTATGGGTGGCTATTGATGTGTGCTGAAGTACTCCTTAACCCCTTAAGGAAACACGACGTTCTCATACGTCTCCATTTCCGAGTCCTTAAGGACACATGACGTATGAGAACGTCATGTGTTTTACCGGCCCCCCGCAACCATCTGGAGCGGAGCCGGTGCCCGATGCCTGCTGAAATCGTTCAGCAGGCATCGGGGCATATCGCCCAGGGGGGTCATTATGACCCCCCCATGTCGGCGATGGCCACAGATCGCTGGACAATTCAGTCCAGCGATCTGCGGCGGATTCCGGGTCAATCGGGTCTCCAGTGACCCGGTGACCCGGAATTATTGGCTGATCGGGGCTGTCAGAGACGGCCCCGAACAGCCAGAGCCAGCAGGGGTGAGGTGGCACTGGTGCCACCTCACGATCGCCCTGATTCGTCGGCCGGATTACCGGCCGACCAATCAGGGCGCCTGCTGCGGGTGTCACTCCCGCAACCCGCTCCTCCCCTCTTCCGGAGGACGTGAGCGGGTGCGGGACGTGCACCCCGGGTGCTGGGGACCCCGATCCCCGGCGCCCCTGTTGGGATCGGGGCCCCAGGAGCAGCGGCGGCGGAGACGACGAGGGACTGACCTGGTGCAGCGAGGATCGTTGGAGGTGAGTGACAGCCTCCTGCTGTTGCTTAGCAACAGCTCCCAGCATGCAAAAAGGGCATGCTGGGAGCTGTAGTTATGCAACAGCAGGAGACAGACCACCACAACTCCCAGCATGCCCTTATGGGCATGCTGGGACTTGTAGTTTTGCAACAGCTGGAGGCACATTCTTTCTATGGAAAAGTGTACCTTCAGCTGTTGTGTAACTACAACTCCCAGCTTGCACAATCAGCTAAAGTGCATGCTGGGAGTTGTAGTGGTGCATCTGGTGGTTGCATAACTACAACTCCCAGCATGCCCGTTGGCTGTCGGTGACTGCTGAGAGTTGTAGTTTTGCAACAGCTGAAGGCACACTGAGTTGCAAACCAGTGTGTCTCCAGCTGTTGCATAACTACAATCCCCAGCATCCCCAGCCAAAGTAGTATGCCTCCAGCTGTTGCATAACTACAACACCCAGCATGCCCTTCCGCTGTCCGTACATGCTGGGGGTTGTAGCTTTTGCAACAGCTGAAGGCACACTGGTTGCAAAACACTGAGTTTGTTACCAAACTCGGTGTTTCACAACCAGTGTACCTCCAGCTGTTGCAAAACTACAACTCCCAGCATGCACTGATAGACCGTAAATGCTGGGAGTTGTAGTTTTGCAACAGCTGGATGTTCCCCCCCCCAATGTGAACGTACAGGGTACACTCACATGGGCGGAGGATTACAGTAAGTATCCGGCTGCAAGTTTGAGGTGCGGCAAAATTTCTGCCGCAGCTCAAACTGCCAGCGAGAAACTACTGTGAACCCCCCGCCATTCGACTGTACCCTAAAAACACTACACTACACTAACACACAATAAAATAAAAAGTAAAAAACACTACATATACACATACCCCTACACAGCCCCCCTCCCCAATAAAAATGAAAAACGTCTGGTACGCCACTGTTTCCAAAACGGAGCCTCCAGCGGTTGCAAAAATACAACTCCCAGCATGCACTGATAGACCGTACATGCTGGGAGTTGTAGTTTTGCAACAGCTGGATTTCCCCCCCCCCCCCCCAATGTGAACGTACAGGGTACACTCACATGGGCAGAGGATTACAGTAAGTATCCGGCTGCAAGTTTGAGCTGCGTAAAATTTTCTGCCGTAGCTCAAACTGCCAGCGAGAAACTACTGTGAACCCCCGCCCATGTGACTGTACCCTAAAAACACTACACTACACTAACACAAAATAAAATAAAAAGTAAAAAACACTACATATACACATACCCCTACACAGCCCCCCTCCCCAATAAAAATGAAGAACGTCTGGTACGCCACTGTTTCCAAAACGGAGCCTCCAGCGGTTGCAAAACTACAACTCCCAGCATGCACTGATAGACCGTACATGCTGGGAGTTGTAGTTTTGCAACAGCTGGAGGTATTTCCCCCCCCCCCCAATGTGAATGTACAGGGTACACTCACATGGGCGGAGGATTACAGTAAGTATCCGGCTGCAAGTTTGAGCTGCGTCAAATTTTCTGCCGTAGCTCAAACTGCCAGCGAGAAACTACTGTGAACCCCCGCCCGTGCGACTGTACCCTAAAAACACTACACTACACTAACACAAAATAAAATAAAAAGTAAAAAACACTACATATACACATACCCCTATACAACCCCCCTCCCCAATAAAAATGAAAAACGTCTGGTACGCCACTGTTTCCAAAACGGAGCCTCCAGCTGTTGCAAAACAACTACTCCCAGTATTGCCAGATAGCCGTTGACTGTCCAGGCATGCTGGGAGTTTTACAACAGCTGGAGGCACCCTGTTTGGGAATCACTGGCGTAGAATACCCCTATGTCCACCCCTATGCAAGTCCCTAATTTAGGCCTCAAATGCGCATGGCGCTCTCACTTTGGAGCCCTGTCGTATTTCAAGGCAACAGTTTAGGGCCACATATGGGGTATGGCCGTACTCGGGAGAAATTGCCTAACAAATTTTGGGGGGTATTTTCTGCTATTACCCTTTTAAAAAATGTAAAATTTTTGGGAAACCAAGCATTTTAGGTAAAAAAAATATATATATTTTTTACATATGCAAAAGTCGTGAATCACCTGTAGGGTATTAAGGTTCACTTTACCCCTTGTTACGTTCCCTGAGGGGTCTAGTTTCCAAAATGGTATGCCATGTGTTTTTTTTCTGCTGTTCTGGCACCATAGGGGCTTCCTAAATGCGGCATGCCCCCCAAAAACCATTTGTCGCTCCTTCCCTTCTGAGCCCTCTACTGCGCCCGCCGAACAATTAACATAGACATATGAGGTATGTGCTTACTCGAGAGAAATTGGGTTTCAAATACAAGTAAAAATTTTCTCCTTTTTACCCCTTGCAAAAATTGGGTCTACAAGAACATGCGAGTGTAAAAAATGAAGATTTTGAATTTTCTCCTTCACTTTGCTGCTATTCCTGTGAAACACCTAAAGGGTTAATACACTTACTGAATGTTTTTTTGAATACTTTAGGGGGTGTAGTTTTTATAATGGGGTATTTTATGGGGTATTTCTAATATGAAGACCCTTCAAATCCACTTCAAAACTGAACTGGTCCCTGAAAAATAGTGAGTTTGAAAATTTTGTGAAAAATTTCAAAATTGCTGCTGAACTTTGAAGCCCTCTGGTGTCTTCCAAAAGTAAAAACTCATAAATTTTATGATGCAAACATAAAGTAGACATATTGTATATGTGAACCCAAAAAAAATATATTTTGAATATCCATTTTCCTTACAAGCAGAGAGCTTCAAAGTTAGAAAAATTCAAAATTTTCATTTTTTTCATCAAATTTTGGGATTTTTCACCAAGAAAGGATGCAAGTTACCATAAAATTTTACCACTAAGTTAAAGTAGAATATGTCACGAAAAAACAATCTCGGAATCAGAATGATAACTAAAAGCATTCCAGAGTTATTAATGTTTAAAGTGACAGTGGTCAGAATTGCAAAAAACGCTCCGGTCCTTAAGGTATAAAATGGCATGGTCCTTAAGGGGTTAAAGGGGAACTCTGGTGGGGAAAAAAAAATTAAAATCAACTGGCTCCAGAAAATTAAACAGATTTGTAAATTACTTCTATTTAAAAATATCAACCCTTCCAGTACTTATCAGCTGCCTAAACTACAGATATACGACAGAGAAATTTGTGAAGTTTTTTCCAGTCTGACAACAGTGCTCTCTGCTGACACCTCTGTCCGTGTCAGGAACTCCAGAGCTGGAGAGGTATTCAATGGGGACTTGCTTCTAATCTGGACAGTGCCTGACACGGACAGAGGTGTCAGCAGAGAGCACTGTTGTCAGGCTGGAAAAAACTTCACAAATGTCTCCGTATTAAATTATCCCCTTTAATAGGGGTACTCTGGAGGAAAACTTTCTTATAATTTTTTTTTTTTTTTTTTAAGTGAACTGGTGCCAGAAAGTTTAACAAATTTGTAAATTACTTCCATTTAAAAATCTTAATCTTTCCAGTACTTATCAGCTTCTGTATGCTACAGAGAAAATTCTTTTCTTATTGAATTTCTTTTTTGTTTTGTCCACAGTGTTCTCTGCTGACACCTCTCTCCGTGTCAGGAACTGTCCAGAGCAACATAGGTTTGCTATGAGTATTTTTTCCTGCTCTGGACAGTTTCTGATACAGGCATCAGGTGTCAGCAGAGAGCACTGTGGACAAGACAAAAAAGAAAAGAATTTCCTCTGTGGCATACAGCTGCTAAAAAGTACTGGAAGAATTAAGATTTTTTAATATAATTTACAAATCTGTTTAACTTTCTGGCACCAGTTGATTTAAAAAAAAAAAAAAAAAAAAAAAAAAAGTTTTCCACCGGAGTACCCCTTTAATCACAGCAGCGTGATCACTGATGTCTGCCATAAGCAGTGAGGTAGAAGCTGGGATCCGCCGTGCATGAAGAGAGTTCAGTCCTCTAGGAGTAAAATCAGTTTAGCTGAACATACTCTAAGGGATCAGAGCGTATTTTGCTGCGGATCCGCCGCTGACGGACTGCTGTATGCTGCCTTTCCATGTGCCTGCTCGGAGCGGCAATACGCAGTTACATGCAGACACACTGTGATGTGCGAGTTGCTGCACGCATGCGCAATATACTCTCACATCGCTGCAGCTCTCAGCCTAGGTCATAAAGCAGGGGAAGCGGCGGTGATGTGAGCGAGTACACCGCGCATGCGCAGCGACTCGCTACAGAGCAGGCACATGTAAAGGCAGCATACAGAGGTCCTTCAGCGGCAGATCCGCAGCGAAAAATACGTTGTAAATCCACTCATCTGAACGCACCCTAAAACAGTGTTTCCCAAGCAGGGTGCTTCCGATGTGCAAAACTACAACTCCAAGCATGCCCGGACAGCCTTTGGCTGTCCGGGCATGCTGGGAGTTGTAGTTTTGCAACAGCTGGAGGCACCCTGCTTGGGAAACACCGCCCTACAAGAAACAATCTGTAGCAGCTGTGATGAACAGCAATGCTTTCTGGGACTTGTAGTGCTGAGCAGCTGCTAAATCAGAAAGTAGTGAACAGTCTTATACTCTGAAAGGAGGTACATATCAGTGAAACAACAACTTTTTGGTGGTTTCTGAAACAGGGCAGCCAGGTAAGGGTGCATTCACCCCACGTTTTTGCGATACAGTTCCTGTATCAGGTTTTTGATGAAAAACGGGTTCCTCAAAACCTGAATAAACTGTATCAAAACGTGTGTACACATTTCAACCCGAATTCAGTTAAAAAAATGTATACGGTTTAAAAAATGATGTCCGGTTGCATCCGTTTTTTTAAGAAAAAAACAAAAACATATACTTTTTTAACTTTTCACTCCATTATGAATAAAGTTTCACTTGTTTGATTGAAATTCCAAGAAAAAAAACTGTGCAAAGTCAAAAAAAACGTATGGTGAAAACCTGATGGAACCGTACGCACATACAGTTCTGTACAGTTCCCATTGACTCCCATGTTAAAAAAAAAACGTATACGATTCAATACAGTTTTTCACCCGGACCAAAAACTGTGGTAGGCTACGGTTTTATCTACGGGGAAAAAACTGACAAAACCATACAGGATGCAAAACGGACACAACCTGATGCATCTTTTGGCATACAGTTTTCAATGGAGAGTCAATGCATACGGTTTTCAATACGGTCCCGTACGGTTTTTACATAGAAAACGTATACGGGAACTGTATTGCAAAAACGTGGTGTGAATGCACCCTAAGCCATGCTTTATGCTGCTTTTTACCTGGTTGGAATACCCCTTCACGGATGACCTGTACATGAGTTTTAGAGATGAGCGAACTTACAGTAAATTCGATTCGTCACGAACTTCTCAGCTCGGCGGTTGCTGACTTTTCCTGCATAAATTAGTTCAGCTTTCCGGTGGGCTGGAAAAGGTGCATACAGTCCTAAGAAAGAGTCTCCTAGGACTGTATCCACCTTTTCCAGCCCACCAGAGCACCTGAAAGCTGAACTAATTTATGCAGGAAAAGTCATCAACTGCCGAGCCGAGAAGTTCGTGACGAATCAAATTTACTGTAAGTTCGCTCATCTCTAATGAGTTTCTTGTGCAACAAAATAGAGTATGCTAAGAAAATAGGAATGTGACATTTTTATTATATTTATTGTAAAGTAAGTGCCATCCGGCTACTAAACATAGAAAAAAAAGTTTATTCCTTCTCTGGAACTATGTATTTACATCTGGATACAGACAGAAAATTTTTATATTTTTCCACTTTAGTCTGCAGTCATTTTTAGAAACCGGTAACGTTTGTAACAAAACAATAGAACGTCATACAAAAATGTTCGGCATATATTTTTCCATCAAAAAATATAAAAGGTTCACTTTGTATGAAAGTAATTTACAAGTGCATCCATGAGTTCCTGTTTTTTCCCGCCCTTCAGCCCAAAAGTACGACACGATTCCTTCAACACCGGCACGGTCAGTTTTCCCAGTGTTCCATTCTTCACATGGGCTCGGAGCTCCGCTTCAGAAATGGAGGTTTCAGTCTTGGCCTTCTTTACAGCTTGGCTGTCACCGCCACCTTTAAGAAGCGAAACAATATAAGTCTGTAAAGTGTACCTGTCACCAAACAAAACTTTATTGTTCCTTATGTTATTATAAGACACTTTGCTATTTACTTGCTGTTAACATTTTCAACCTTTACATGTTTTTAATGTGATTGAAGAAACGGCCACTAGGTGGCTCTGTTCTGTTCCCTGCGCAAGTCAAACAGTTAGTTTGGTCTCCTCCTGGCCTGGCAGGAGACCAAGCTCAGGAAGTGTGTGTGCGGGGCATGGTGAGGCACAGCTCTCACAGGCTTCAGTGACGTCACGCCTGCCGGGGAACACCCACTTTCTCCTGCCGGGAGCTCACACGATGTGAGCAAGGGGAAAGGTATGATATAGAGATTTTTAAAGCTCGAAAAAAATATTTAAGGGCAGGAGGGGTGTAATGAGTAGTTAGGGAATATAATCTGAGTTAGTTTAGAAAATATAGGTTTGATGACAGGTACTCTGTAATAGGATATCCCCATCTTGTAATGTTATGGTATACAAGCAAGCCTATACCATATTACGACTGGTGGAGGTCCGACTTATGGGATCCCACCATGTTATTTACCAGCCACCCGCTGTGCAGGGAGCAACAATTCAGCTTAAAGGGTTACTCCGGTGAAAACCTTTTTTCTTTTAAATCAACTGGTGGCAGAAAGTTAAACATATTTGTAAATTACTTCTATTAAAAAATCTTAATCCTTCCAGTACTTATTAGCTGCTGAATGCTACAGAGGAAATTCCTTTCTTTTTGGAACACTGACGACATCACAAGCACAGTGCTCTCTGCTAACATCTCTGTCCATTTTAGCAACCATGCATAGCATATGTATGCTAAGGGAAGCATGGTGGCTCAGTGGTTAGCACTGCTGCCTTGCAGTGCTGGGGACTTGGGTTCAAATCCCACTAAGGACAACAATAAATAAAGTATTATTATTATAATAACGTCAGCAGAGAGAACTGTACTCGTGATGTCATCAGAGAGCATTCCAAAAAGAAAAGAATTTCCTCTGTAGTATTCAGCAGCTAATAAGTACAGGAAGGATTAAGATTTTTTAATAGAAGTAATTTACAAATATGTTTAACGTTCTGCCACCAGTTGATTTAAAAGAAAAAAGGTTTTCACCGGAGTACCCCTTTAAAGGGGTACTCTGGTGGAAACTATTTTTTTTTTTAATCAACTGGTGCCAGAAAGTTAAACAGGTTTGTAAATTACTTCAATAAAAAAAATCTTAATTTTTCCAGTACTTAGCTGCTGTATGCTCCACAGAGGGTTCTTTTCTTTTTGAATTTCCTTTCTGTCTGACCACAGTGCTCTCTGCTGACAACTCTGTCCATGTCAGGAACTGTCCAGAGTACAAGCAAATCCCCATAGCAAACCTCTCTCTGGACAGTTCCTGACGTGGACAGAGGTGTCAGCAGAGAACACTGTGGTAAAAAAATAAAAAATTAAAAAGAAGGAAATTCAAAAAGAACAGAACTTCCTCTGTAGCACACAGAAGCTGATAAGTACTGGGAGGATTAAGATTCTTAAATAGAAGTAATTTACAAATCTGTTTAAAGGGGTTATCCAGGAAAAAACTTTTTTTTTATATATCAACTGGCTCCAGAAAGTTAAACAGATTTGTAAATTACTTCTATTAAAAAATCTTAATCCTTTCAGTACTTATGAGCTTCTGAAGTTAAGGTTGTTCTTTTCTAAGTGCTCTCTGATGACACCTGTCTCGGGAACCGCCCAGTTTAGAAGCAAATTCCCAAAGCAAACCTCTTCTTAACTGGGCGTTTCCCGAGACAGGTGTCATCAGAGAGCACTTAGACAGAAAAGAACAACCTTAACTTGAGAAGCTCATAAGTACTGAAAGGGAAGTAATTTACAAATCTGTTTAACTTTCTGGAGTCAGTTGATATATAAAAAAAAAGTTTTTTCCTGGAATACCCCTTTAACTTTCTGGTACCAGTTGATAAAAAAAAAAAAACAGTTTTCCACCAGAGTACCCCTTTAAGGGCAGGATCACATGTATTGCATCAGCAGCGTATTTCATAGTGCAGTTGCGCACTGACATGCGATCCAGCCTTCAATGCTTACGGCACTCACAGGGCTGCGGCCGTGTATCTGCCCGTAGCAGATCCACAGCGTATTTCCCACCGCATGAAATATACTACGGATGCAGTATGTGTGACCCTACCCTTAAAAGGGGTACTCAGGTGGAACACAAGTGTTTTCAAATCAACCGGTACCAGAACGTTATACAGATTTGTAAATTACTTCTGTTTAAAATATTTATCCTTCCAGTACTTATCAGCTGCTGTATGCTCCAAAGGAAGTTGTGTAGTTCTCTTCTGTCTGACTACAGTGCTCTCTGCTGACACCTGTCAGGAACTGTCTGGAGCAGGAGAGGTGTGCTATGAGGATTTGCTCCTGCTCTAGACAGTTCCTGACATGAACACAGGTGGCAGCAGTGAGCACTGTGGTCAGACTAATAAGAACTACACAACTTCCTCTGTAGCATACAGCAGCTGATAAGTACTGGAAGGATTAAGATTTTTAAATAGAAGTAATTTACAAATCTGTATAACTTTCTGGCACCAGATGTTTTGAAAAATGTATTTACCACCGGAGAAGCCCTTTAAAGGGTTATCTAGCTGATTTCAGAAACTGCACCACGCCTGGTGGTATGTGTTATTGCAGCTCAGTTCCATTGAAGTGAATGGAGCCAAGTTGTAATACCACACACAACCAGAGGGCAAGGGTGATGCTGTCACAGTGCAAGGAGGCTTGTGGTGATTCATCTGGTACGCTGGAAACTGTATTTTCTTTATATCAAATAAAAGAACAATGAAGGAGTTTATCTATAAGGAAAATAAAATGTAAGACATCAATATGCCCCAGTTACTATTGTAACATCCAGTCAATCCTAGATATGAACTAGTTAAATAACAGGCACACCTAAGGAGGTAGGTGCAAAGCCAAATCACTAGGACCCCCCCCCCCCCCCACTGATCATGAAAACGTAGGTCCTCGAGTCCTTTGTGTGAATAGAGCAGAAGTGCGACCAGCAGACCATTCACTGTCTATGGGACTAAGTGAGATACTACATAAGATCTTAATATGGTGCCTGCCAAAACTGTTAAACAAGTAGATCATTAATTCTGGTGCAAGACTGCACCATGGTAAGAAAGACCTTCCCTAAATGGCAGACATGGGGGATGATGTCCAGAGAGCATGGCCAAACCTAGGCTATTGGGTTCATTGTAAAATACACTTCAATCAAGAAAGAAGCATACAGTGACCCCCCGACCTACGATGGCCCCGACATACGATCATTTCAACATACGATGGTCTCTCAGAGGCCATCACATGTTGAAGGCAGCAGCAACATACGATGCTTTTGTATGTCGGGGCCATCGCATAAACGGCTATCCGGCAGCGCAGACTGCTTCAGCTGACACCAGATAGCCGTTTACGGTGCCCCATGTGGCCCACTGACGATCACTTACCTGTCCTCGGGGCTCCGGCGCGTCCTCTTCGGGATCCCCTGCATCGTCGGCGCTCTCCATCGTCGTCATCACGTCGCCACACACGTCGTCCAGTCTTCCAATAGGAGCGGCGTGCCTAGCGACGTGATGGCGGCAACGGAGAGCGAGGATGCTGGGGAAGCAGAGGTCTTGCCGGAACGTCGGGGACACCCCAGGGACGCGGCGATGGAGGGCGACATCCCGGGCAGCGGTGACGGTCAGGAGTGGCGGGGACTCGGGAGTATAACCTCCAATACCAGTGGACTTCAACCTGTGGACCTCCAGATGTTGCAAAACTACAACTCCCAGCATGCCCGGACAGCTGTTAGCTGTCCGGGCATGCTGGGTGTTGTAGTTTTGCAACATCTGGAGGTCCACAGGTTGTAGACCACTGTCTTATACTTTACATTGCACGGATCCCTCAACATACGATGGTTTCAACAAACGATGGTCCATTTGGAACGGATTACCATCGTATGTCGAGGGACCACTGTATAGGGAGAAAAACATGGAGAAGTGTAAAGTGCTTCCCAACCAGGGTGCCTCCAGCTGTTGCAAAACTACAACTCCCAGTAGCCTTTAGCTATTTGGGCATGCTGGGAGTTGTAGTATTGCAACAGCTGGAGGCACCCTGGTTGGGAGACACTGCCTTTCACCTGTGATTAAGTCTGAATACCATAAGATCTATGTCCAGAGACCACAGACTAGAAAAGATATCTGTGAAGAACTTGGGATGGAAAGCCCATTACCCTGGATTAATCTGTTCTCTGAAAAAGAAAAGAAAAATGGTAACAAATGTTCCACTCCTGGACCGCTGAGAGACCTGGAATGATCATAAATCTCTGCTTCTGTCAGAATCGAGGTTGCTTTAGCCATTCCTGTGGGTCCTTCCTTGCAGGGTTAAGGAAAGAAGAGAATAGATTCAATGCCCTATTATTCCTTTGAACGTCAAAGCCCCTTATTTGTCATGATCAGTTGGGTCTTCCCCATGCAGCCCCATATAGCCTATCTACCTTATATGCCTCCAGTTGTTGCAAAACTACAACTCCCAGCATGCCAGCATGCTGGGAGTTGTAGTTTTGCAACAGCTGGAGGCACACTGTTTGGAAAACACTGATTTTTAATTGATTGTATTCAATGTAATGTAGATGCAATAGCAATGAACCATTATTCTGTGTGTGCTGCTTATCCTACCTTGTTTCCTTTTCACGGCTTTGCCTTCTGGGTTGTACCCAGGCGGAAAAACCAGTTCTTTAAATTCTTCTGCCAGTGAGCCCAATCGATTATCTATCATGTCAGTCTTTGGTACTATAAAAAAAAACAAAAAAAAAAAAAAACATATGTTAAGGAGTCACCAATATCATCTTGGTAAACACAAGCACTAACCCACACCTCCGTCCTCTGTTTACTTGATGTTCCTTTATGTAGGTGCACAATACAGAAAATATACTGTATTCCTAGAACTTACCAAGTTGTATCCAAGTTTGTGTCTTAATTCACAAGGCATCATGTGGTACAAAAGACTAGTTGAGGACCGAAACCACTCCACACCACACAATGCCATGTGAATAGTGACACAAACCTGCATACGACTTGGTGAGTGCTTCTGGATTTGATGCTACCACATTAAGTGCTGACACTTACACACAACCACAATACAGAAAGAACATGGGGGACATTTATCAATGTTTGCTTATGTATTCCTTTTTTTAGTTCTCTTTTTCTTACAATTTTTTGCTTATCTGCGACTTATTCATCAACTGCTTTCAGCCTGTTGATAAATTTCTTTCACGTAAGCAATTTATTTATATATTTTTTGCTTTGGTATAGGCTACTTCTGCTCCATGTCTGAGCTGGAGTAAATTTAGTAGGTTATTTCATGTGATGCGACTTTTTTGCGACTTTCACACATAAATCTCTGACCACTGCAAGTCAAAAATCACTTTTTGCTTTGGTAAGCAGGTTTCTTTTTTTGCTTAGGACACTGCATAATAAAAAAGTTGCACAAAAAAATAGAGTAGTTGCACGTGCAACTTTTTTGCCTTGATAAATGTCCCCCTTGTATTTTTTAGGTAAGATCTGCAGGATTTATTCATAAGATTTCATCCTGGGAGTGTGAACTGCAACGTGCAACAGACACTCATGATCGGCCCAAGCAGTCGGACCCTCACCAATCAATATCTTACTCATTTTTTTGGGAAACTCTTTACTGCATCTCTATCATGATGTCCATCAGCAGGATATTTTTTACTCTCCTTGGCAATCTCATAGCCCGAGACTTGTCCTGAGATGATGGGATCAGGAGACGTATGTCTGGAATTCCCATGCGAGTCTATGGGAATTCTGGACATATGACTCCTGATTGCATCATCTCGGGGCAAGTTTCTGACTACAAGATTGTCTAGGAGATTAAAACATATTCTGCCACCAGACATCATGACAGGTAGAAAAATTATAATAATAAAAAAAAAAGTCCCAGGCAATCTCTGCAGCCCAAGAGAAACTGATCAGGAGATGTATCGGAAGTCCCATAGACTTGAATGGAACTACAGACAAAAAAAAAACACCATAAGGGGGTGGATTAGGGTTAATTTAACTCTAATATATTTAAGGTGACATATAAGTAACATGTGTTCCAAGTTTCATTAAAATATCTGCAGCCATTTGGAAGATATATTGGAACATACAAACAAATTTTTACTTTTTTTTTATACTGTATATAGATAGATGAGGCGGAAACCCAGGAAATCTTACATGTTAGATCTTCAATAGGTTCAGGCTCCATCAAATCAAGAGCAAGGGCTTCCAAGTTCCTAAAGTGTTGCTGTAGTGCAGGGTTCTCAAATGACTCGCTCCTAGACAGACAGAAAATGTGTGCTAATAAAAAACGGGGGGCAATTTACTTATTTTATCCATATATATATATATATACACATACGACAGTTCCGTTTACAATGGAGCGTACATGTCTAATAGCAAATGCTAAAACACATTCAGTGACTACAATATCTAATGTCAGCTTATACACTCTTAGGGGGAGATTTATCAAAATCTTAAAAAAAAAAATGAAAGAATCTGATTGGTTGCTATGGGCAGCTCAGCAACTTTTCCTCTGGACAGGTTTTGATAAATTTCCCCCTTAGTGTATACCTCCTATCGGAAATAAAAATGTACAGAATCAGTGTTGTATTAAAGGGGCACTCCGCTGCTCAGCGTTTGGAACAAACTGTTCTGAACGCTGGAGACGGGAGCTCGTGACGTCATAGCCCCGCCCCCTCATACAGCCGCCACGCCCCCTCCCATAGACTTGCATTGAGGGGGTGTGATGTCATGAGGGGGCGGGGCTATGATGTCACGAGCTCCCGGCACCGGCTCCAGCGTTTGGAACAGTTTGTTCCAAACGCTGAGCAGCGGAGTACCCCTTTAACTTCCCTCTGGTCTACTTCAGTATTGTATCAATCTATCACAAACATTGATTTATCCATTGATCCATCAAGGCTACTCAACACATTTTCCAAATAACCATTGTCTGTACCAGAACAGCGAGTGTGATGTTCAGGTCACATTTTACTAAACATTTCCAGCTCCTTTTGAAGAATTTTGACTGCTGTAGCGTCCTGGCGTTCCGGTCATGTGACCACGCGGCCGCAACATGTGACCTCACCACAGTGTTCCGGTTAACTAGGTAACATATAGATGGCCATCCTGTTGGATAGCTTCACTCTGATGTCCTGTGTGGGCATCTGTTTGTTTAGCCCCACTCAAACGGGCACTATATTATGTGTACACTCTTATGCCGCCACCAGCTGACACAGGGAGCCGAACTTGATTGGCTCCAATGTTCCATAAATGAGAGGCAGGAAGAAACAGGATGTCCGGCGCAGGTTCGTGAAATGGAACTTCTTTATTCAAACATCATAATTGCCATAGGAAACACACAGGATTCAGTAAAAGTGACGCGTTTCGGCCCGTAATGCCTTGGCGGTCGGCTAGGTGTGCTATCTGTCTCACTAGGTTTTATTGTACATATTGTTACCATGCAGGTATATGTCTTCTATAGCATGTATTGTTATTGCACTATTTACCAATACTACCTCCTGGTGATCCAGATGGAGTCTATATACAGTAGGCACTTTTGATGACTGCACTTTACTTACTAATATTGCTGCTCCCTGGTGACTCAGATGGAGATCATTGTCTGATCCATTGACTACTTACAATCATATTGTCTTTGCTCTAGACAACGCCCATCAGTTCTTGTCCACTAGACCACTATTTTTGGAATTGTGCCATGATTTTAATTGTTCTTGTTGTGCTATGTTGATTTCATGTCTATTTTTGTATTAATAAAATATGAATTGTTTTTAACCACATAAACGCATCTGTTCTTTTGGTGTTTTGGTAAAGCAGCTTTGGGTCATTGTAACCCTTGGGGGATTTTCTTTTGTTTATGTCCTTTTGAAGCAAACTGCACTAATATTCACTATTGTTCTTCTATTACAAATCACCCCCTCCCCATCGTACCTGTACTTAAATCTCAGCTTATGGACAATTTCCTTCATCTTATCCACCTGCTCTTCATTTGCGGGTACAACCTCAGGGTAGTCAATTTTACGAATATCATCGGCATAAGGCATGAAAATTAGATTGAAACCTAAATTCAATAAACAAAGAGAAATATTAGTGTTATTGTTCTGTTATTTCTTATTAATAAAGACTGAAACATTTTACCATGAGAAAAGAAAGACTTCAACTTTTATTAAAAGGAAAACGGTCATCCTGTTCACCCACACTAAACCCAATACACTTGGGTATTGTGTGGGTGAACAGGAGTCAGACGATGGGTCACTTACTAAAATCCATTCCGTAGGTCTGGAGATTTATCCCCTATAAGATCCTCTTCTTTATTCCCTCAATTGCGCACAGGAGGTGGTGACCAGCGACAGGAGTCACTAGGATGTGGAGACACAGAACATGCATAAGTAAATTGAGCCAGCAGGGCCCAGCCTCCTGTGCGCGATTCAAGGAATAAAGAAGAGAATCTTATAGGCGACATATCTCCGGACCTGCGTTGGCCACGCCCCCTCAATGTAAGTCTATGGGAGGGGCGTGACGGCTGTCAAGCCCCCTCCCATAGACTTGCATTGAAGGGGCGTGACCGTGATGTTACGAGGGGCGTGGCCGACGCCCGCAGCGTGAAAACAGCGCTCGGAACATTTTCTTCTGAAATCTGGCCAGTGGAGTACCCCCTTAAGCTTGTCATTTGGAATAACTTTTAACATGTTATCCAGACAAAAGTTTAGATTGCGCCGAGTTTTAGTTTACAGACCTGCTGCGATTTTCAGCCAGGTGACTGGACAGCAGCGCGTGCCTCACTCCCACTGGCTTATAACTGGAGATTGCAGCAGGTCTCACACCTGAGACCTGGAGCGACCTCAACTTTGGACGACGTATCAAAAGATTTTACAAATGACAAAAGATCGACCATTACATTATAGCCTAATGTGTAGATCCCCCTTATTTAGCCAAAACAGCTGAGACTCAGACACATGGGGCAGATGCATCAACCTGTGTGAGAGAAAGGCTGGAGAGATTTACCCACAGTAACTAATCGCAGTGATTGGTTGCTGTGGGTAATTCTTTCCAGTTTTTCTCTGACAATGTTTGATAACTCTGGGCCATGAACTCCAAGAAGATCTCTGAATGTGTCCAGTGGTATCTGCACCAAGATGTTAGCAGCAGATCCTTAACCCCTTAACGACATTGGATGTAAATGTAGGTCCTGGTGCCCTGGTACTTACGCCAGGCGTAGATTTAAGTCCTGTACATAAAGCAAACACAGGAGCTGCGCTTGCTTCATACACGGCAGGTCGTGGCTTCTATCAGTAGCTGGGGACCCGCTGGTAATGGTGGAATCGCTCCACTGATGTCGGCCATTAACCCTTTACATCAGGGGTCTCAAACTCAAATTATCCGGGGGCCACTGGAGGTAGCAGCTGGGTGAGGCTGGGCCGCATGCGTCCCTTACTTACTTACTTAATGCCCCCATCATGTGCCCCTCATCATCCACCAGCAACCCCTCCATTCCCCCTACCCCCGTGTGGTAATAGCATGAGCTGACGGATGATGGGGGTGCTTCTTCTGGGGATTCCCCACATTAGGTAGGCAGCAGGTTCCCCACGTTAGGTAGGTAGTAGCAGTTTCCCCACATTAGGTAGTAGCAGGTTCCCCACATTAGGTAGTAGCAGGTTCCCCACATTAGGTAGGTAGTAGCAGGTTCCCCACATTAGTTGGTAGCATGTTCCCCACATTAGGTGGTAGCAGTTTCCCCACATTAGGTAGTAGCAGTTTCCCCACATTCGGTAGAAGCAGGTTCCCCACATTCGCTAGTAGCAGGTTCCCCACATTAGGTAGTAGCAGGTTCCCCACATTAGGTAGTAGCAGGTTCCCCACATTAGGTAGTAACAAGTTCCCCACATTAGGTAGTAGCAGGTTCCCCACATTAGGTAGAAGCAGGTTCCCCACATTAGGTAGAAGCAGGTTCCCCAGTAGAAGCAGGTTCCCCACATTAGGTAGAAGCAGGTTCCCCACATTAGGTAGAAGCAGGTTCCCCACATTAGGTAGAAGCAGGTTCCCCACATTAGGTAGTAGCAGGCTCCCCACATTAGGTAGTAGCAGGCTCCCCACATTAGGTAGTAGCAGGCTCCCCACATTAGGTAGTAGCAGGTTCCCCACATTAGGTAGTAGCAGGTTCCCCAAATTAGGTAGAAGCAGGTTCCCCAAATTAGGTAGTAGCAGGCTCCCCACATTAGGTAGTATCAGGTTCCCCACATTAGGTAGCATTGTCGTTCCCCCCTGACTCTCACACACACAGACAGACAGACAACCACACATGCACACACACACACATGCACACACCCACACATGTGCACACCTGTCCTGTGCTGCGCTTCTCTCCGGCGGTGGACTGACGAGTGACGTCACGGACGTCCTCCTGTGTGGGTCTGCGAAGGGACGTTACATGCGCGACGTCCCTCATCGGACTCGGGCCGGCCAACCGAAGACGGGGAGGAGGAGGGCGGGGTAAGTGAAGCCTTCCAGCATTTAGCGCTGCTTGCCCAAAGCAGGGCTAAATGCCTGAAGAAGTTACCTGCTCAGCGCCCGGAACTGCATGTCCCAGGCGTCGGGCAATACATATCACACATCCCTGGTGCAGGTCACAAACTTTCGTTCCGCGGGCCGGGAGTTTGAGACCCCTGCTTTACATGCTGGGATCAATACTGATCAAGGTACCAAAAGCAGTTGCAGTTTATGTGGAGACTTTCAGTGAAAGGTTTAAAAAAAATAAAAAAAATAAGTAGTAAAAAGTTTTCAAAAATATAAATAAGCCCCAGTGTTTACGTAGGTGCTGTGTGTCATGGTAACATCCACATGATGCCAGTATCCAAGGTTTACCAGTAAAACATTGCCCAAAACATCACACTGTGCAAAGATTGTCATAACTCATATTAGCATGCACATCTACAGTCCCATATTAATGTTTAGGGCATATTCATAGGATATGTCATAAATGTCTGGTAAATACAGGTCCCGCCTGAGGTGATAGAAGAGTTAAATTGGCTGTTTTATGCCTTTTTCATAACTCTTATAAACTTTAATGGAAGTTGCACCACAAGCTATGCTGTCTGTTAGGAAACAGCCTAGAGAGGACAGGTAGGCCCTTGATCTCGGAGTCCCAGGGGTAGGTTCTGCACCTTTCAGACATTTATGGCAAAGTCTGTGTGCAGGAGGAAAATGGAGTCCCCAGAAGAACCCCAGACAGACATAGGAGACCATACAGAATCCATTCTCAATACAAACTGTATTTTTGTTGCGCACTTACCTGGAGGTTTCACCTGTAAATTTTCCTCATCTAGTTTCTCCTCTTGTGGGACCAAAGCAACAAAGCGAGGCGGTGTATTTCGGCGGGGGGTGTACCTACAAACGGCCATCACTTGTCTTTCCAAGCACTTCATAAGCAGAGCATTAAATAATGTGCTGCTGCCTAAAGAGAAAGAATATTCCATTTCATGTACGAGCTAGTACACAGCCACAACAGGAGTTCAGTCTATACACATTAAAAGGCATTACAATCCGAGGGGGCAGGTTATTGAGGAGCTGGAACAGATCGTGCCCAGCTTTACATTGTAATGTTATTAAAGGTTTCTTTAGATAAACGGATATACACTCACTGGCCACTTTATTAGGTACACCTGAGGCTACAATACACACAGGCACCAAACTTGGACAATAGAAAACTGGAGGAACGTTGCCTGGTTTGATGAGTCCCGATTCCAGCTGTGACATTCAGATGGAAGGGTCAGAATTTGGCTTAAAAAAACATGAAAGTCTGGATCCATCCTGCCTTGTATCAATGGTTTTTGCTGGCGGTGGGGGTGTAATGGTGTGGGGGACATTTTCGTGGCACACTTTGGGCCCCAATTGAGAATGGTACAAACATGACAGCCTATAGTCAGTGTTACTGACTATATCCATCCCTTTATGACCACAGTGGACCCATCTTCTGATGATACTTCCAGCAGGATAATGCCCCATGTCACATGACATCATCTCATACAGGACAATGAGGTCACATGACATCATCTTATACAAGACAATGAGGTCACATGACATCATCTCATACAGGACAATGAGGTCACTGGACTCCAATGGCCTCCACAGTCACCAGATCTCATCCAATAGATCACCGCTGGGATGTGGTGGAACCGGAGATTCACATCATAAACGTGCAGCCAACAAATCTGCAGCAACTGCATGATGTCCTCTTGTCCATATGGAGGAACTGTGTGATGTCATCATGTCCATAAGGAGGAACTGCGTGATGTCATCATGTTCATATGGAGGAACTGCGTGATGTCATCATGTTCATATGGAGGAACTGTGTGATGTCATCATGTTCATATGGAGGAACTGTGTGATGTCATCATGTGTATATGGGGGAACTGCATGATGTCCTCTTGTCCATATGGAGTTCGCGTGATGTCATGTCTATATGGAGGAACTGTGTGATGTCATCATGTCTATATGGAGGAACTGCGTGATGTCATCATGTCTATATGGAGGAACTGTGTGATGTCATCATGTCCATATGGAGGAACTGTGTGACGTCATCATGTCTATATGGACCAAAATCTTTGAGGAATGTGTCCAGCACCTTGTGGAAAGTATGCCACGAAGAATGAAGGCAAAAGGGGGTCCAACCTGGAACTAGCAAGGTGTACCTAATAAAGTGGCCAGTGAGTGTATGTTTAGAAGTTTTTGTGGGGGGTACTCCGGCAGCTTGCTAAAATCAGAAAATTGCTACATCAAGAAAGAAAAGTATTAATAGAAGCATACCTACAGTCCGCAGTGAGCAGATTTGCTAAGACAATTCATGTCAAGACTAGCATTTTAACACCTTATAAAAAAACATGGACGCCATGGTGACATAATGCATACATGTAATGTAAATGACAGCAAACTTGTTTCAATACGCAGGTGCTATCCTCCCTGTACTGACTGCAAAACTCTGCTATACGAGACTGTATGAATATATATATATATTTTTTGGCCTCCTCTTCTACTATCATTCATGGTCCCCCGTTATTGATGTGGGCTGTGTGACAATTTTTTTTTTTATGTCCAGAACAGGACTTACCACTGACAAGAGACTCTTCTGGATAAACAAACTGTGCGGGCCGGATAAAATGGTGCGTCTTCAGCAAACTGATAGGTTTAAAGCCGACCAGCACAAGACTCGGATCATCGAACCTCTTCAGCTCTTCTGTCTCCTCCTTCTCAAGCACAATCTGCCGGTTACCGTATGTCTGACCAAAGAGAATAATGAGTGAATGGATACGGGCACTATATTCTAGCATAAGACACATAGATTTGCCCCGATACAAGAAAAAGTTTTAATATCTATGATCAGTCATGCAAAGCATTTAATAACATTTTTCGAATTTAAGCAACACAGAGTTTAAAAAAAAATCTGTCTAATGTTTTCACCCAACTGAACTAGTTGGTGATCATACATCATGGGAAACGGAGAAAAGAAAGTCTTAAAGGGGAACTCCACTGGCCAGCGTTCGGAAGTAAATGTTCCAAACAATGTTTTTGCACTGGGGGGTCGGCCACGCCCCATCGTGAAGTCACGGCCACGCTCCCCCTCAATGCAAGTCTATGGGAGGGGGCGTGACGGCCGTCACGCCCCCTACCATAGACTTGCATTGAGGGGGCGTGGCCGTGACATCACGACGGGGCGTTGCTGACCACCCACCCCCAGCGCGAAAACATTGTTCGGAACATTTACTTCTGAACGCTGCACCATATCCCAAGTGTCAGCTGGGTGTTCCTCTACCAGCCAAGTGTCCTGTCTTCTTCGCTCAACCCTCCCAAACCAGCCTCCTCTGTAGATGACCGACATTGCTTTCAGTCTCTTTCATTCTGTGCAGCGAATCACGGTGCCATTACCTGCTAAGGGAACAGGCTTCAATGATGTAACATACACGTGCCATTCTCTGCCGCACTGTGTTTGAGGCTCGTACGCTGAAACCATTCTATGCAAGTCACTGGGACTTTTCATACGGTACCTGCACAAGATATGGAGAAGAGATCCAACGACGCTGGATACTGATGTCAAGGAAATCCAGAGGGGAAAGCCTTTGGGAGGATTTAGAGCGGAGAAGCCAAGACACTTCAGTGGTAGAGGAACACCCTGCGGAAACTTGGCCTCTCTCATTTGCATATGGTGCATTAATTGTTAAAGGAGATATCAAAAACGTATCCTGCCAGATAGGGGATATGTTTGGAATAGTGGGGGATCTGACCGCTGGGACCCCCCGCGGCCTCCTGTATGGGGTCCCGTCTCTCTTTGGGAGCTGAGCGTGTCGACCCTACACAAAGCGGAGGCCGCCACGCCCCCTACATATATCTCTCTATGGGAGAGGCCGAAGATAGCACAACGGATCTCCCATAGAGATATATGGAGGGGGTGTTTTGGCTGAAAACTCATAGGGGAGGTTTACACACTCCATTCCCAGAGAGCCAGGGCCCCGTACAGAAGCACGTCGGGGGGAGAGGGGCGGGTGGGGGGGGGGGGGGTCCCAGCGGTTAGACCCCGCAATCTAAAAAACTTTTTCCCTATCCTACAGATAGGGGATACGTTTTTTGTTCATGATATATCTCCATTAAGATTTTCTGCTGTGTGAATGTAAACATAGGTATCATTACACTTGATTACTCAAGAAATATCTAGTGGTGTTAGCAGTTTAGTAGAGAGAAAACCACAGATGGATTTCTAGGAATTCTCTGTTATATCTTATTAAGGGTACGTTCACACGTGCAGCCCCACAGCGTATTTTACGCTGCAGATCCGCCACTGAAGGACCGCTGCATGGTGGCTTTACATGTGCCTGCTCGGAGCGGCTATACGCTGCTACGAGCAGACACACTGAAGCGATGTGCAAGTCGCCTCGCATGCGCGGTGTACTCGCACAAATCGCGGCCGCTCCCCCTGCTCCATGAGCTAGGCAGAGAGCAGCTGCGATGTGCAAATATACTGCGCATGCGCGCTGCGACTTGCACATAGCAGTGTGTCTGCTCGTAGCGGCGTATTGCTGCTCCGAGCAGGCACGTGTAAAGCCACCATGCAGGGGTCCTTCAGCGGCAGATCCACAGCGTAAAATACGCTGTGGGTCCGCTTGTGTGAACGTACCCTAAGTGTAACATATATAAAAATGTATTTTGTGCTTTAATTCTGGTATTTGCTGGGGTGTCTAGAGTTCACTGTCCTTTTGCTATCGCCATACATACTTGAGCTTTCTTTGTGTCACTGGGAAGCAGGAGACTACCCGTCTCCCTGTTGAATGTTCGTGTCTTAGTTTTTACAGGCTCATTGGTTTCACGGTACAGCTTTACTGGGGGTGGTTTGAAAGCTTTCTGGATTAAGTTATACACTCCGACAGTAAGGTAGAGGTCATCAGACAGCTTCAGAGGGATTCTGCAAAAATATTATAAAAAGAAAGCATTAGAATATAATTTAATATGCGTTTACATAGTTTCTAGTGTAAATACATTGTACTAGATCCTAAATACATTGTACTAGACTAAATACTGGCCATGGTTACTAAAGGGAGTGATAACCCAACTTATATTATCTGGTCACTGTCAGAATCAAAAACCTTTTATACGTTGTACATCTTGATCTCCTTTTTATAGAAATCATGGCTTATAAAAAAAAAAAAAGAAAAATTATAAATAAAAAGACCACTAGGGGTCCCCATACTATCCAGAAAATAATCCTGTCCAGCTTCAGGATCATCTTTATCACAGCTGAAGCACAGGCAGGGACCAAGTCCAGTAAGTGAGGATGGGACTAGTGTCAAGGATGCCTTGCAGTGAGGCCTTAAACTGTGAGTGACTACCGCTGTGCTATTATGCTGAGTGTCGACATAAGCAAATTTACACCAGACAATGTTGGTACAGTGGTCCCTCAACATACGATGGTAATCCGTTCCAAATGGACCATTGTTTGTTGAAACCATCGTATGTTGAGGGATCCGTGCAATGTAAAGAATAGGACAGTGGTCTACAACCTGAGGACCTCCAGATGTTGCAAAACTACAACACCTAGCATGCCCGGACAGCCAACGGCTGTCCGGACCGCTGGGACCCCCGTGATCTTGCACGCAGCACCCCGTTTATAATCAGTCCCCGGAGTGTGTTCGCTCCAGGTCTGATTACAGGCGACCACAAGGCCGACGGAGTGTGACTTCATGCCTCCGCCCCCATGTGATGTCACGCTCCGCCCCTCAATGCAAGCCTATGGGAGGGGGCATGACAGCTGTGTTTGGTACGGTAGGCACCACACAGAATGGCTATTGGAAATGCCTGATCTGTTGAATGGACACTATAATACAGTTCGCTTAAACAAGAGAACTGTGTCGGGTATTTGCTACGTCTGGATTCCCATTGACACAGCATGCATTTGTTCTCAGTGTAGAGAGGGGAATAAGCTGCTGCCAGACACTTCTGGTGACAGCTTACTTTCCTTTAAAGGGGTACTCTGCCCCAGACATCTTATCCCCTATCCAAAATATACAGGATAAAATTTCTGATCACGGGGGTCCCGCCGCTGGGACCCCCACGATCTCTGTGCAGCACCCGGCTTTTGTTTAGAACACTGTGTGCGGGAGGTGGGGGTTGTGATGTCACGGCCACGTCCCCTTGTGACGTCACCCCCCTCAACACAGCCACGCCCCCTCCCATAGACTTGCATTGAGGGGGCGGAGCGTGACATCACTATGCTCCGTCCACGTGATCGCCAGTAATCAGACCCTGAGCGAACACGCTCCGGAGACTGATTCTAACGGAGTGGAAGATCACAGGGGTTCCCAGCAGCAGGATAAGATGTCTTAGCACTGGTGTACCCCTTTAAAGTACAATACAGTACAAATGTGCTGTTTATTTGGGTAAAATAAACCACTGTAGTATTCTGATTAATCTGATCATGTCCTGTTTCCTATCTGAACTGTGACCCTGCTGTTTCTTTGTGATATTACAGACATTTTCCCACAATTCCCTTTGCTTGTGTGCACATGGGAGACTGACTGCCAACACTTGCAGGGCAAAAACTAGGAGATTACAATTGAACTGATCACCTTCGTGGATTCAATAGCACGGACGTAACCAAGGACAGCAGGTTATTAAAACAAAGCAGGAACGTGGGGATCAGTAAGTATATATATCTATACAGGACATTTGAAGATATAATGCTTGTATATTTTAATTATGTTCAAAATCACAAAACACAATCAATTTATACCTATCTAATGGAAAAAATAACTTTTAAAGGGGTACTCCGCCCCTAGACATCTTCTCCCCTATCCGAGTTCGCTCTGCACGTAATGACGGGCAATACAGGGGCTGGAGCATCGTTACGTCACGGCTCCACCCCGCATGACGTCACGGCCCACCCCCTCACAGCTCCGCCCCCTCATGACGTCACGGCCCGCCTCCCTCTATGGGAGGGGGCGTGGCGGTCGTCACGTCCCCTGCCATAGACTTGCAATAAGAGGGCAGGCTGTGTTGTCATGAGGGGCGGAGCCATGAAGTCACGCTGCTCCGTCCCCTGTATGGCCCATCGTTACGCACAGAGCGAACTTGCTCTGTGTAGTAATGATAGCGGGGTGCCGCAGCGGCGATCCCCGGGGTCCCAAGCAGCGGGACCCCGGCGATCTGACATCTTATCCTCTAATCTTTGTATAGGGGATAAGATGCCTAGGGGCGGAGTACCCCTTTAAGAACAAAAGTACCCAATCTGGAATTCAATACGCCTGATTGGATTTATCCCACACATGATCTGTCACGGAAGAGTCAGCATAAATGATCAGTCCTGACAAAATCATATGTATGGGCACCTTAAAGGGGTACTCCGCCCCTGGACATCTTATCCCCTATCCAAAGGATAGAGATAAGATGTCTGATCGCCAGGGTCCCACCCCCACTGGGCTCCCCCGCAATCTCCGTGCTGCACCCGGCGTTTTGAACAATATGTTCAGAACGGTGGGTTTGGGCAACCGTGGACGTGACTTCACGCTACGCCCCCTCCATTCATGTCTAGCCCAAACCCAGCGTTCTGAACATAATGTTCAGAACGCCGGGTGCAGCACGGAGATCACAAGGGTTCCCCCCTTTGGATAAGGGATGAGATGTCTAGGGGTGGAGTACCCCTTTAAGGATAGTAATGGGTCCTTTTTACGGCTGCCTATAAACTTTATAGCTATAAGAGTGCATGACTGAAAATGAAACTTTTAAAATTACCTTAACCCCTTAAGGACTCAGCCCATTTGGACCTTAAGGACTAAGACAATTTTATTTTTACGCTTTCGTTTTTTCCTCCTCCCCTTCAAAAAATCCTAACTCTTTTATATTTTCATCCACAGACTAGTATGAGGGCTTGTTTTTTGCACGACCGGTTGTCCGTTGTAATACCATCACTCACTTTACCATAAAATGTATGGCGCAACCAAAAAAATACTATTTGTGTGGGGAAATTCAAAAGAAAACCGCAATTTTGCAAATTTTGGAAGGTTTTGTTTTCACGCCGTAAAATTTATGGTTAAAATGACATGTGTTCTTTATTCTCTGGGTCAATACGATTAAAATGATACCCATGATTATACACTTTTCTATTACTGTTGCGCTTAAAAGAAATCGCAAACTTTTTAACCAAATTAGTACGTTTAAAATCCCCCTATTTTGAAGACCTATAACTTTTTCATTTTTCCGTAGCGGTGGTATGAGGGCTCAATTTTTGCGCCGTGATCTGTAATTTTTATTAATACCATATTTGCTTATACAAAACTTATTACATTTTTGATTAATTTTTTGGGGAATAAAATGTTATAAAAAAGCAGCTATTTTGGACTTTTTTTTTACGTTCACGCCGCTCACCGTACGGGATCATTTACATTTTATTTTAATAGTACGGATATTTACGCACGTGGCGATACCAAATATGTATATAAAATAATTTTTTTTTACACTTTTTGGGGGTAAAATAGGGAAAATGGGACAATTTACGTTTTTATTGGGGGAGGGGGTTTTTCAAAATTTTTTTACTTTTTTTTTTTACACTCTTATAGTCCCCATAGGGGACTATTTATAGCAACCATTCGATTGCTAATCCTGTTCAGTGCTATGTATAGGACACAGCACTGATCAGGGTTATCGGTCATCTTCTGCTCTGGTCTGCGGGAAGGCAGATCAGAGCAGAAGATTCCCAGAAGACAGCGGAGGCAGGTGAGGGGACCTCCGTCTGCCGCGCAGGATGATCGGATCGTCGCGGCAGCGCTGCGGGCGATCTGATCATCCTGTTAAGTGATCGCGATGCTGCAGATGCCGTGATCTGTATTGATCACGGCATCTGAGGGGTTAATGGCAGACATCCGCTGGATCGCGGGTGTCCGCCATTACCGGCGAGTCCCTGGCTGCGAACCACAGCCGGGACCTGCCGTGCATGATGCCGGCATCGCACCGATGCCCGCGGTTATGCTCAGGACATAAATGTACGTCCTGGTGCATTAAGTACCACATCACCAGGACGTACATTTACGTCCTGTGTCGTTAAAGGGGTACTCCAGTGGAAAACTTTTTTTTTTTTTTTTATCAACTGGGGCCAGAAAGTTAAACAGATTTGTAAATTACTTCTATGAAAAAATCTTAATCCTTCCAGGACTTATTAGCTGCTGAATACTACAGAGGAAACTATTTTCTTTTTGGAACACAGTGCTCTCTTCTGACATCTCTGTCCATTTTAGGAACTGTCAAGAGCAGCATATGTTTGCTATGGGGATTTTCTCCTACTCTGGACAGTTCTTAAAATGGACAGATATGTCAGCAGAGAGCACTGTGCTCGTGATTTAGTAGAGTTTTGTGTTCCAAAAATAAAAAAAATTCCTCTGTAGTATTCAGCAGCTAATAAGTACTGGAAGGATTAAGATTTTTTAATAGAAGTAATTTACAAATCTGTTTAACTTTCTGGCACGAGTTGATTTAAAAAGTTTTCCACCAGAGAACCCCTTTAAGACAGTGGTCTCAAACTGTGGCCCTCCAGATGTTGCAAAACTTCAACTCCCAGCATGCCCGGACAGCCGTTGGCTGTCCGGGCATGCAGGGAGTTGGAGTTTTGCAACATCTGGAGGACCACAGTTTGAGACCACTGCTGTAGGATATACAGGCAAGGTTAACTCCGTTGTAAAGGATGTTAAACTTTGGTTCCCTTACCTGCACATAGATCTCTTCTTGTTTTCCTTGGCCCGCACTTTTCTCATGAGGTCATCTAGCTTTCTGGAAGCTTTATATTGAACGCCAAGGTCTTCATCCTCATCATTATTCACAATATCCCGATAGAATTTAGAAATGTCAAAACCACCTTCTTTTTCAAGATGCATGAGATCCAAGCAAGCCCCTGGAAATACAATAAAAACACCTAATTGAACTTACTTTCTACCTGCAAGGACCTTTAAGCTCTGATCTACTGGGTCACAACAATAAGTGACTGCATACAATGTCTAATGGGGTACGCCACGAATGCAGTTAGATACGGTAAGAATGCAGCAGGAAAACTCTTCTTAATCTTACATACATCTCTTATAAGAAGCCATATTATGGCAGCCAGACAGGGGCCATCCTGGAATAGAACAGAGCTAAATTCTTTCAAAAACAGCACCACACCTGTTCTCAGGTTGTGTGTGGAATTACAACTTGGCTCCATTCACTTCAAAGAAACTGAGCTGCAATGCCACACACAACCTAAGGTCAGGAGTGGTGCTGTTTTTTAAACAATTAGCTAATCCTGGATAACCCCTTTAACTTGTGTGTTCTCCTGCATTTGAAGCATCTGTGGAACATAAATAAGGAGATTTTTTAACACCGTAAAATCTCTTTCTCGAAGGATCCATTGGGGGACACAGACCATGGGTGTATGCTGCTGTCTCTAGGAGGTGTGACACTATGGCAACAAAAACAGTTGGCTCCTCCCAGCAGGATATACCAGCCTTCAGGCTCTGAGCTATTCAGTTTAAGTTCCAAAGCAATAGAAGGAGACTAACAGGTCAAGAAAAACCCAAAACTGTCCGAGAACCAGAAGAAAAAACATAACTGAACACACCCTCGGACAGAGAACAAAGGAAAATCCCAAAAGGGTGGGGAGCTGTGGGATCCTTCGAGAAAGAGATTTTACGGTAAGTGTTAAAAAATCTCCTTTTCTCTATCGGCTCCATTGGGGGACACAGACCGTGGGAGGTACCAAAGCCGTCCCTTGGGTGGGCAGATAATAGGGATGTAAGAAAAAATCGATTTGCGCGATTATCGCAATTTTTTGTTCCGCGATACTGAATCGATTTTAAAATTCTGAGAATCGATTTTTTTTATAAATTATTATAATTAACATTTACTGTATTTCACTCACTGAGTCACAGTCCTATTTGTCTGTCTTATTTTTTTTATAACACTTAAACTCATGACCACTAGTTGGCAGTGTACCCGTTATCAGCTCTGTCCCACTCGCAGGCTGCTACCGCGAGACTACAGACTCAGAACAAACAGGAAGGAGAACGTACGCACTCACAGGACAACTCTCGCGGGATCTTGTTCTTTCTCAGCTAGAATAAGTTTTCCCAAGCTTTTAATAGGGAATATCGCGATATATCGTGATATATCGCCAACATGACAGTATCGCGATATATTGCGATATATCGAATCGCCACCCTGGTATCGCGATTCGAATCGGATCGCCAAATTATTGGCGATTCACACCCCTAGCAGATAAGCAGTCAGGCAGACGGCCGTTCCACTGCCGCCTACGACACTTTACGGCCCAGACTAGCATCAGTCGATGCGAAGGTATGAACTCGGTAGAACCTCGAGAAAGTGTGCAAAGACGACCAGGTAGCCGCCTTGCAAATCTGCAAGGCCGAGGCTCTATTCTGGAGAGCCCAGGATGCCCCAACAGAACGGGAAGAATGAGCCACAACCCTGAAAGGAGGAATCTTCCCCTTACAGCGATAGGCCTCCGAAATGGCAGACCGAATCCACCGAGAAATGGTGGCCTTGGAAGCAGGTTGTCCCTTGCGACGACCTTCCGTAAGGACGAAAAAGGAATCACACTGACGAAACGAAGAAGTGATGGAGAGATAAGACCGAACAGCCCGAACTACATCCAGCTTGTGTAGTAAGCGCTCCTTAGGATGAGAAGGAGCAGGATAAAAAGACGGGAGGACAATGTCCTCATTGAGATGAAAGGCCGAAACCACCTTAGCAAAAAGGAGAGATCTGGCCGGAAAACAACCTTGTCTTGGTGGATCACCAGAAACGGAGAACGGCAGGAGAGAGCTGCCAATTCAGACACCCTCCGGATGGAGGTGATAGCAACAAGCAACGTCACTTTACAAGAAAGGAGGCGGAGAGACACCTCTCTAAGGGGCTCAAAGGGTGCACCCTGGAGGGCACTCAGAACCAAATTCAAGTCCCAAGGGGGAGAGGGTGACCGATAAGGAGGAACAGCATGCGTCACTCCTTGAAGGAAAGTCCGGACATGAGAATTAGAAGCCAGGGGCCGCTGGAAAAGAACAGTAAGGGCCGAAACCTGACCTTTAAGGGAACTGAGAGACAACCCTAGTTCCAACCCTGACTGCAAAAAGGAGAGAAGACGGGGAACCGAGAAGGTTACAGGGGAGAAGTCTTGAGCTTCCAAGTACGGTGGTAAATTCTTGCGGAGGAGGGCTTACGAGCCTTGAGCATGGTGTGAATGACTTGGGAAGAGAACCCGCGGGCCCTCAAAACCGCGGTCTCAACCGCCACGCCATCAAATGCAGCAACTGTAAATTGGGGTGGCAAAGAGGACCCCGAGAGAGCAGGTCCGGACGGAGCGGAAGGCGCAGTGGAGTGTCGTCCAGGAGCCTGACTACGTCGGCGTACCACGACCTTCGGGGCCATTCTGTAGCTACCAGAATGGCGGGGACATCCTCTGCCTTGAGCTTCCTCAGCACCCTGGGAAGGAGCGGAAGATGAGGGAACAGATAGGGTAGGGCAAACCCCGCCCAAGGAAACACTGGGGCGTCCACGGCCAGAGCCTGAGGGTCCCGGGACTTGGACACAAGAGGAAGGATCTTCCGATTGTGCCGGGACGCGAAGAGGTCCACGTCCGGACTGCCCCAGAGGTCGCAGAGTTGTGTGAAGACCTCTGGATGTAGAGACCACTCGCCGGGGTCGGGTGAGGACCGACTGAGGAAGTCCGCTTCCCAGTTGAGCACCTCCGGAATGTGAATCGCCAAAATGGCGGGAACCTTGCTCTCCGCCCAGGTGAGAATCTTGGTCACCTCGGCCATGGCTGCTGAGCTGCGAGTGCCGCCCTGTCGATTTATGTACGCCACGGCCGTGGCGTTGTCCAACTGAACGCGGACAGGATGTGACTGAAGACGGGACTCCCAATGAAGAAGACAAAGAAGAAATGCCCATAATTCTAATATGTTTATCGGAAGAAGGGTCTCCTGGGGAGACCAGAGTCCCTGAGCCGTCCAATGCCTGAACACGCCACCCCAGCCCGACAGGCTGGCATACGTTGTAGCAACCTGCCAGTGAAGGGGAAGAAACGACCGCCCTTGGAGAAGAAGGGGGGAGCGGAGCCACCAGAGCAGAGACTGACTGACCCTGCGAGGGAGAACAATCTGACGATCAAGGGACAGAGGAGACCTGTTCCATAGGGAAATAATCGCCAGTTGAAGGGGGCGGTAATGAAACTGGGCAAAGGGTGCGGCCTCCATAGTTGCCACCCTCCGACCCAGGACTTCCATACAAGTGCGGATGGAGACTGATACCCGGGACCGAAGGGAGCGGACCCCCGACCGGAGCGCCAGATGTTTGTCCGGCGGAAGACAAATCCGGGCAGAGGCCGTGTCGAATTGAAGTCCCAGGAAGGTTAGAGACTGGGTAGGGCGGAGGACTGACTTGTCCCGGTTGACCATCCACCCGAAGCAAGTCAGAGTGTGGAGAGTGACGTCCAGATTCTCCAGAGTCTGGGCTCTGGTTGGAGCCTTGATGAAAAGGTCGTCCAGATAGGGTATCACCGTGATTCCCCTCGACCATAACAGGCCCATTACTGGCGCAAGGATCTTTGTAAAGACCTGAGGAGCCGTGGCTAGACCGAAGGGGAGAGCTACAAATTGAAAGTGCCCCTCCGGAACCGCAAAGCGGAGGTACCGATGATGGCCTGGGAATATTGGAACATGGAGGTAGGCATCCTTGATGTCCACTGATGAAAGGAACTCCCCTTGTTCCAGGGACGCCACCACCGAATGGAGAGATTCCATTCGGAAGTGGCGGATGAGGTGAGGGTTGAGACGCTTGAGGTCCAAAATTGGACGCACAGAACCGCCCTTCTTGGGAACCACAAAAAGATTTGAATATAAACCCCGAAACCGTTCCCCAGGAGGAACGGGAACAATAACCCCATGAAGAAGCAGAGACTGGAGAGCTGCTCGAAATTGCTATGCCAAAGGAGGAGACCGGGGGGCCCGGGAGCGAAAAAAAGCAATCCCTCGGAAGGGAGGCGAATTCGATCCGGTAACCGTTGGACACCACATCCCTGACCCAAGAGTCCTGAATGTGAGAGGTCCAAATGTCTCGAAAAAACAAGAGACGACCTCCCACCGAGAAGAAACCGCGGGTGGGGGCCTCACTTTATGCAGAAGTGGGCTTGCGGTTGCCCGATTTGGGCGCAAAGCGGCAGGACCGGTTGGAGTCCGACTTCCAAGACGGGCGTGGCCAGAACGAGGGAGCCTTCCTGTCCCGCGAGGGCACCTGCCCGGACCCTTTGCTAGAGCCAGAGGTCCGAAAGGACCGAAAGGAAAAGGGCTTCCTTTGGGAAGTAGGGCGAGCCTTATTTTGAGGTAACAAGGAACTCTTACCTCCCGTTGCCTCAGAGATAATTTCATCAAGGCGTTTGCCAAAAAGACAGCCGCCCGTAAAGGGAAGCTCAGTGAGAGACCTTTTGGAAGCGGCATCCGCATTCCAAGCTTTAAGCCACATAGAGCGGCGGAGAGCCGCTAGGTGACCCACAGCAAAAGCAGAACAACAAGCTGCCTGCATGGAAGCTGTGCACAGGAAGTCCCCAGCTTTAGAGCATTGGAGAGCCAGAGCAGATAGATCCTCCGGGGGAGATCCCGCTAAGATATCCTGATGGAGCTTTTGGCACCACTCCGCCAGGACCTTGGACACTCATGTCGAGGCGAAGATGGGAAAAAGAGAAGAGCCAGCTGCTTCAGTGGCAAACTTCGCTAAGGGTTCTACCTTCTTATCCGTGGGATCCTTGAAGGCAGCGGCATCTGCCAGAGGCAGTGTAGTCGCCTTAGAGATCCGGGAAATTGGTGGATCCACTGAGGGAGGGGAAACCACCTTAGTGACAAGGTCCTTGTCAAATGGATAACGTTCTGGAATTGTCTTGATTCCCGGAAACCTCTTGTCTCGATGTTTCCATGCGATTTCCAGAATGTCGTCAAAGTCAGCGTGAGAGCTGAACCTTTGAAGTGCCGGCTTAGCACGATGAAAGGATACTCCTGGATTGACATCCGAAGATCCTGGGTCCTCTAAGTGAAAGGTGTCTCTTAGGGCTGTCACCAAAGAGTTTACCGTTGCAATTGAGTCTGGGCGGTCCTCGGAGTCAGATGCCGACTCGGAAGCCTCGTCCACCAGGGAAATGAGAATGAGTAGAGGCAGTCCTGGAGGGGGGCGACCCTGACCGAGTACGCGGCTCTGGTGTGGCAGAGCAGCGACTCCGAGAACATCCTCTAGAGGAACGACGTTTGTGCCCAGATGACTGGGGGGGCGGGACCCACGAGGGGAACGCTCACGTCTATCTGAAGACTCAATGGAAGAGTCAGACGAGGCACCCCTAGGACGCTTGTGAGAGCGTGAAGTATGTGGAGACGAGGAACGGGCCCTTCCAGAGGTCCTGCGCAGGGAAGACCCCTTCAAGGGAAGACTTTGGTCAAGTCAGCCATATACTGGGACAGGGAAGAAACCCAGGCTGGTGGAGCGGCTGAACCCACAGGGACCGAAGGGACATCAGGGGGTACCAGGGGGTCTGGGGGAGCAGTGGAGCAGGCAGGGCAAGTGGGCTCAGCAGAGCCAGACATCTTGGTATTACAGTCCTTACAGAGATAGTAAGTCACAGAAGTTCCAGGTTTCTGTTTAGAGGAAGGAACAGCTCTGGATACGGACATAATGTAGAAAGAAAAAAAGGAGATAGGAACTTTCTCACCCTAGTCTGTGTCCCCTGTCAGCTGCAGTGAGAAGAACTCACTCTGAGCAGCTAGAAAGAGAGTGAACAGGCCAGCCAATAGGAAGAGAGGGGAGTGCCTGAAGCAAGGCACTCACTAACTGACCCCTTCGAACTGAAAATCGCGCCCACGGCGCTGATTGGAGGCTGCTTCGCGCCTCTGAGAGCTCCTAGCCCTGTGGGCGGGGCTATAGACGGCCTTAAAGAACTGTCATGGCGTCTGCTCCTTGTCCCGAGAGCACCTGACGGCCGTTTATGCGCCCGGGGGAAGAGAGCGGGCGGACAAAGCGCCGGCAGAGACTGCCGGTGAAAGAGAAAGTAAGCCGGCGCTGAAGCGCCCGGCTCACGGCAGCGCCGCGGCTATCAGCCGCATATAAGGCGCTGCCGACAAAACAAAAGTAAATCAGCGCTGAGAGCGTCCGGCCGGATACAGATCCGCGGCCGACAGCCGCATATAAGGCGCTGACATGGTAGCACAAGCACACACATATAAGTGAAGTGCACCAAGCACACACACACACACATAAGTGTAGTGCCCCATAAAAAATGCCCCCTCAGGTGCCACTGCTCCCCCAGATTAAAGTACAGCCCTTGTATAGGCAAGCCCATAAAGTGTAGGTGGGCCAAAACAGGGGGTCTCCAGAGGTTGCGAGTTCATACCTATGGAGAAAAAAGGGGGGAAAGTACTTACCTCAGTCAGAAGAACTTACCTAAAGGAGTCTTCAGTGAAGTCTTCAGTCAGCTTTAGTTACCTGCATCACGCCTGGCTGCTATGCGCGAGCGAGGCGAGCAGGTAAATAGGGGGACCCGGACCCATGAGGTACCACCCAAGCGCTGACCATTAGCGAGGGGGGGTTAACAGCGCATATACACAATGTCTGTGCCCCCTCACTCGCAATGGGGAAACGGGGAACCGCAGTCCCTGAGTACCCACCTGAAAACAGAAAAGAAAAGGAATAAAAAACACATCCCTAACTAGGAAAGCAAAAAAACAGAAGACCTGGTCTGGAGCAGTCCAGACCATGTCCACCTCCTCAGACACTAAGCTTAAACTGATTAGCTCAGAGCCTGAAGGCGGGTATATCCTGCTGGGAGGAGCCAACTGTTTTTGTTGCAATAGTGTCACACACCTCCTAGAGACAGCAGCATACACCCACGTTCTGTGTCCCCCAATGGAGCCGATAGAGAAAATTGGATTGAACAGATGAACTGGAAAATGCTAAATAATATAGGTAAAAAAAAAAAAAAAATTTCAATGGGCACTGTCTGATACAATAACATTTGATATGTTATAAATCATGCAAAAACAATATGTTTTGTAATTGCTTTCATCAGAAAATTTGCAGTATTTCATACTGAAAAAGCCAGTCAAAAGTGGCCACTAGGGGTCCTCCTGCCTCCTGGGACACATACCAGTCCTGCAGTGTCCAATGGTCATCGACACATCATGAATACCATGAGTGATTGACAGAGCTGCAGGCAGGTCCAGAGCTGCTGTGCTGGCTCCAGGCCCTCTGTGAGTCACAGCAGAGGGAGGAAAGGGGAGGAGTCATCACAGTGAGGAGAAGAGAGGGACACGCTCCATGCCTCTGCATGGACAGAAACCTCACAGAGCAATGATGGCAAGTAAATAAAGGTAATTGAGAGAAATATAGATCGTAGACACAATCTGACAGGTACACTTTAAGCCATGTAAACAAGAAATTTCTGGACACTGCTTACCCAAACCACGCAGGTCCTTCGCCTTGGTCACTGCCTGTGTGATTTTGTCAGACTCATTGGAGTGTGGGTTGTCTTCATTGGTGAACAACATTATTCGCTTGTGACTTATTTTCATCTTAATGTTGCTGAACAGATTTGAGCAGCACCAGAGAGCATCGGCCAGTGAGAAGTTCGATGAGTGCCCAATGGTTTCAGAGAAGTACGCTCTTCCTTTCTCTTCTCTGTATTTATCCAAGTCCAAAACCCGCTTTGCCCCTATATACACAAACAACAGGGATTAATAGCCCAGAGTCTTTCACAGACTCACTCTGATGTAAGCTTACAAGCTTTGACAGTAAATTGAAAGGGTTGTCTATTAATAAATCGTATAGATGTCAAGACAGGGTCCCCGGTTATGAACCACGGTAGACCCAGTATGGTCTATACATGGCATGGATGGCCATATATTTAAAGTAGTAGTGCAGCGAAAATTAATTTATCCCCTATCCTTTGGATAGGGGATAAGTTACAGATCACGGAGGGTCCAAGCGCTGGGACCCCCCGCGATCTCCTGAACGGGGCCCCGGTAGTCTGCTAGAAGCGGCCTGCCAACCCCCACAGGAAGCCGCAGCCGTCACAACCCCTCCATGTATCTCTATCCCCTTCCAGCAGACTGACAGGCCCTGTTAAGGAGATCGCTGGGGGGTCCCAGCGCTATCTATAACTTATCCCCTATCCTTTGGATAGGGGATAAGTTATTTTTCACTACAGAACTCCTTTAATTGACTGCCATAAAAGGCAGCAGGGAAAGCATCAGGCGAAACAAAGCTTTCCTTGACAACAGTTGATGGCAAAGGGTTAAAAAAAAACAAAAAAAAAAAAAACAAAAAGCCTTTCGTGCCCTTTGTTCAATTTGGAAAGCAACTGGGGAATATTTATTAAAACCTGTGCAGAGGAAAAGCTGACCAGTTGCCCATAGCTTTTCAGAAGCCTTTTCAAAAATTAAACAAGCAATCTGAATGGTTGCCATGGTCCACTTTTCCTCTGCACAGGTTTTGATAAGTCTCCCCCACGGTCTTTATCAGGAGAACCACAACCCTATATATGTACCACTTTAAATGGGCACGGTCATGTATAACCAATAGGTTTTGCAATTGCTTTCATTAGAAAATTTTCAGTATTTCATACTGAAAAATCCAGTCAAAGAACCGCCCCCCCTGCCTGCTTGGACACATACTAGTCCTGCTGCGTCCATGCATCATTGCCTATGTCATGGACACACTTCCTTGATTGACAGCTGTGAGCGCAGGAAAAATTCTCCCTCTGTCAGCTTATGTCCCGCTACTGTCAGTGAGGACAAGTTGGAGTTGTAATTTTGCTAATGCTAGGGGAGATGTGAGCAGACAGCATACTGAGGGAGGGGGCGGAGACCTGCACAGAGAGGCCACGCCCCCTCCCTTTGAGAGGAATTCAAAGCTAAATGAAAAGTGTAATAAAAAAATAAATAAATAAAGGTGCCAGACACATAAAAATTAGATGTACATGGTCATGATTAGATACTGAGTGATATATTTAAAAAAAAGTTTTTTGTTGGATTTGATGGGTACACTTTAAGCTTTATGGATTCATGAGTTAAAATCCTTAAAGCTAAAAAGTGTTTCCAGGGTTTTAAAATCTCTACATTTGGGCTCAAAATGTTAAAGGGGTACTCCGCTGCTCAGCGTTTGGAACAAACTGTTCCAAATGCTGGAGTTGGCAGCTCGTGACATCATAGCCCCGCCCCTTCATGACTCCCCACCCCCTCAATGCAAGTCTATGGGTGGGGGCGTGACAGCCGTCACGCCCCCTCCCATAGACTTGCATTGAGGGGGCAGGACGTGACGCCATGAGGGGGCGGGGCTATGACATCACGAGCTCCCGGCTCCAGCGTTCGGAACAGTTTGTTCCGAACGCTGAGCAGCGGAGTACCCCTTTAAATCAAAGCATTAACCCATCGGAATCAAGCTGCTGGTGGCCTTTTCATTTGGGAATTTACAGTAAAATCATGGAAGAAAGACAACGCTAAAGAAAGACAACGCTTCTGTGGATACAAATTACTTCTTAGAATAAACCTCTTACCTGGTGAATCCAAATCATGAAGGACAAAAATGTGTTTGAACGATGCAGGACTTTTGCTTTCCTTAGTGCCAAAGAACACCAAAGCCAGAAGATCGCGGTTACTGCTGATGATCTTGCTGGTGTAGACACTTTTGATACACTAAAAAAACAGACAAAAAAGGCAAAACCTTGATAAGACAGAGGGATATGTTATATGGCTGGGACTAAGTTAGAGTTAACCCCTTCAGGATCTGGCAATTTTCTTCATTTTTTTTTTATCCCTGCATTCTGAAAGCCATAACTTTTTTGTCCCGTTTTTCCCTTCAACAGCTTTAACAAGGGATTCATTTTGTGAGCCACATTATAGTTTAAAATGGTTCCCTTTTGTGACACATATAACTTTTTTTTTTTTGTCCCACTATAGGTGCGATCTTCTCATGTAAGGTTACGTTTAGCAAAGTAGTATGTCAATTTATACTGTGGACCCATTAGCCTGTGTGTTTTACTCATGCTAGCATTTCTCCTGCGGTGTATATAGTAGTATATAGCAGTGTATACAGATACTGGAAGCCTGTGCTAGCATTTATCCTGCGGTGTATATAGTAGTATATAGCAGTGTATACGGATACTGGAAGCCTGTGCTAGCATTTCTCCTGCGGTGTATATAGTAGTATATAGCAGTGTTTACGGATACTGGAAGCCTGTGCTAGCATTTCTCCTGCGGTGTATATAGTAGTATATAGCAGTGTTTACGGATACTGGAAGCCTGTGCTAGCATTTCTCCTGCGGTGTATATAGTAGTATATAGCAATGTATACGGATACTGGAAGCCTGTGCTAGCATTTCTCCTGCGGTGTTGCTATCAGTGTGTGAAGAATGGGAGAAGAGGGTTGCATTGACAATCCAACACAATGGGCAGCACATTGAACACATTTTATAAGTGAAGAAAAGTTGCAAATATAGGTAAGCAGATAAGGGGGAGAAGATGTCAGGTACTATGTACCGCTCACCCGGTGCTTCCTGTAGCTTCTGCGGTGTCCGTCCTCTCTGCAGGTGAAGAAATTATGCTGTACCGGTCAGCGGTGACCGGAGCTGGTGGTGATGGGCGCATGTGTGGTCCCGGGCGTGCTAGGATGATTTCCTTGGTTTGTGCTTAGCCTCAGGGTTAGATTAGTTGTTGCAGTGCTTGAGAGTAGTAGTGCTTTACTTGGTATGCTTGGACTAGACGCGTTTCGGACCTGCTAGGTCCATCCTCAGTAGTCTGCAGAGAGGACGGACACCACAGAAGCTACAGGAAGCACCGGGTGAGCGGTACATAGTACCTGACATCTTCTCCCCCTTATCTGCTTACCTATATTTGCAACTGCTGGAGCCTCCTCTGTCTGTCCCACCACGGGACCGTAGTACATCCTGCGGCTTTCCAGCTCTGCTGTATCCAGCGCGGTCGCAGCACCGCCAACAGCTATACTACTACAGGCTTGTATCCTTCTCATATCACAGCCGCAATATTGCTATATCGGATATATTGTTTCTACGGAACGAGATTGTCCCCACGGTCGCAGTGCCGCTATATCCATAACTTTGTTTCACTTTACAATTGATTGTTTCTTTCACCTTTGCATTAGAGACACTGCATAAGTATGGTCGCAGTACCGTGGATAACTTACTAACTTCTTTTCGGTCGCAGCACAGATACTGTGCATTGGCCAATAGGGTACATGGTCCAGTGGGACATACTGGACAATATACGTGAATATTATTATCGGGTGGAGGGTGAACCGGTCCAGGCTGTCCCTCTTCTCCACTCCGGGCAGGCTCCGGTCTAGTAACGCTGCATAGACGCCGCTGCGCAGCGACGCACCTGACGTCACGGCGTAGCGGCGTCTATGCAGCTTACTAGGCGGTGCGGGGCATTATCGGCTTATCGGCAAGGCAATTGCCGATACAGATAATGCCCAAAATCGTCATTATCGGCCGATAATATCGGCCATACCGATAATCGGTCGATCCCTAATACACAAACACTGTCATACATTTTCAACGCATCTCATACACCGCCATACACTCTAGTACATTCATTACCATACATATCACATTCACAATATATAATACACTACCATAACCATCATCCCATATATACAGACACACTGACAACACCCTACCACATTTTATAAGTGATCAGTAACTTGTAAATAACTCATGAAAGAATAAAGTTATGTTAAAACCAATCACATCATTGTTTTTCTTGTGAAATTCCCAATAAGTTTGATATGTCACATGACCCTCATCCTATTGAAAAAACTAAAGTTGGATTCAAAATGGCCGCCACGGTCACCACCCATCTTGAAAAGTTTCCCCCCTCACATATACTAATGTTCCACAAACAGGAAGTTAATATCACCAACCATTCCCATTTTATTAAGGTGTATCCATATAAATGGCCCACCCTGTATATTATATAAAAAGTCGAGTTGCTGCAGCACACTTATGGTGAAAAAAGTAGCTTTTATTCCAAACCAAACGTGTAAAAAAATGCAACGTTTCAGCTTCCCATGCAGCCTTTTTCAAGCATATATAAATATATTTATAGGTTTCCTCACCAATAAAAGATTATGCATGGAAGAATATGGAAGTAATACAATGGGGACAGGAGTGCAAGTGACAGGTCCTTACCTGCAGAGCAATGTCAAACGGTGTTAAATCATCATCACTCGGGCTCTTAAACATTTGTTTAGAGGCATCAACGAGGAAGATCAGACAGTCCCTGCCTCCGAAGCGAAACTCTACTCCAGCACAGGAACACAAACAAAAAGAAAAATTGTCAGTCTTCACAGAAGAAAAGTGAACATGCATACATTATTCTGAGAGAAAAAAAAAATTAAACATTGAAATGGTGAATATGTTCTGAAAATAAATATTTTTGTGTAAAACAAAGCACACACACAAAGCACACACAGGTCTATCTGGTAAGATAAAAACAAAACAAAAATGACGTATAATACTAAGACTCCTACCAAAAATGCCCCATCATCAAGGAGAAATATACATAAAAATTACTGCATTAAAAAAAATCTATATTTTATATACACTACAATAACTCACCTAATTTTAACCTCTTAAGGACCAAGGACGTATGAGTACGTCCTTGGTCCCGCTCCCGTGATATAACGCGGGGTCCCACGGTGACCCCGCATCATATCACGGCGGGCCCGGCATCATAGTGAAGCCGGGACCCGCCGCTAATAGCGCGCGGCACTGATCGCGCTGCCGCGCGCTATTAACCCTTTAGCCGCGCGCTCAAAGATGAGCCACGTGGCTAAAAATGAAAGTAAAAAGTGCCGGTTAGCTCAGGGAGCTGTTCGGGATCGCCGTGGTGAAATCGCGGCATCCCGAACCGCTGTACTACAGGAGGAAGGTCTGTTACCTTCCTTCCTGCAGTCCGATCGCCGATTGAATGCTTCAAGCCTGAGATCCAGGCTTGAGCAATCAATCACCGAAAACAATGATCAATGCATCTCTATGGAGATGCATTGAACAGTGTTAAAGATCAGTAAATGCAATGTTATAGCCCCCTATAGGAGCTGTAATATTGCAAAAGAAAAAGTGTAAAAAAATCATTAACCCTTTGAATTATCCCTTCCCCTAATAAAAGTTTGAATCACCCGGCATTTCCAATAATAAAAAAATAAAAATAGTGTAAATAAAAACAAAAATAAACATATGTGGTATCGCCGCGTGCGGAAATGTCCGAATTAAAAAAATATACCGCTAATTAAACCGCACGGTCAATGGCGTACGCGCAAAAAAATTCCAAAGTCCAAAATAGCGTATTTTTGGTCACTTTTTATATCATGAAAAGATGAATAAAAAGCGATCAAGAAGTCAGATCAATGTAAAAATGGTACCGACAAAAACTTCAGATCACGGCGCTAAAAATGAATCCTCACAGCGCCCTGAACACGGCAAAATAAAAAAGTTATAGGGGTCAGAAGATGACAATTTGAAACGTATAAATTTTCCTGCATGTAGTTATGATTTTTTTTCTGAAGTAATACAAAATCAAACCTATACAAGTAGGGTATCATTTTAACCATATGGACCTACAGAATAAAGATAAGGTGTCATTTTTACCGAAAAATTTACTACGTAGAAACGGAAGCCCCCAAAAGTTACAAAATGGCTGTATTTTTTCAATTTTGTCGCACAATGATTTTTTTTCCCGTTTCGCCGTAGATTTTTGGGTAAAATGACTAATATCATTACAAAGTAGAATTGGTGGCGCAAAAAATAAGCCATAATACAGATTTTTAGGTGCAAAATTTTAAGAGTTGTTTGGTAAGGAGGAAAAAACGAAAGAGCAAAAACCGAAAAACGCCCGGTCCTTAAGGGGTTAAAGGGATTCTGAAATGTCACATATATATACAGTAGGGTATTTATATATGACCTATCCTCAAAATAGGCTATCAATATTTGATCAGTGGGGAGCTGACTCCCTCTACCCCGAACAATCAGTAGTTCTGCAGAAGCACCACAGTTGGATGTATACGTGTGTGAACAGGCACAGGTCCCATAGACTTAAAGGGGTTATCCAGGTAAAAACTTTTTTTTATATATCAACTGGCTCCAGAAAGTTAAACAGATCTGTAAATTACTTCTATTAAAAATTCTTAATCCTTTTAGTACTGATGAGCTGCTGAAGTTGAGTTGTTCTTTTCTGTCTACATGCTCTCTGATGATGCCTGTCTCGGGAACTGTCCAGAGTAGAAGCAAATCCCCATACCAAACCTCTTCTACTCTGTGCAGTTCCCGAGACAAGCAGAGATGTCAGCAGAGAGCACTGTTGCCAGACGGAAAAGAACAACTCAACCTCAGCAGCTGATCATTAGTGGAAGGATTAAGATTTTTTAATAGAAGTAATTTACAAATCTGTTTCACTTTCTGGAGCCAGTTGATATAAAAAATATATATATTTTTTTTCCTGGAATACCCCTTTAATTGCTTGAAGATCGTCTGTGTATACGTGTTCTTCTCGGACCCAAAAGCGTGGTTTGCTTCACTTAAAGGGGTACTGTTCCGAACGCTGGAGCTGGGAGCTTATGATGTCAAGCCCCATCCCCTCATGACCTCACACCCCACCCCCTCAATGCAAGTCTATGGAAGGGGGGCGTGACGGCTGTCACGCCCCCTCCCATAGACTTGCATTGAGGGGGCGGGGTGGGGGTGTGACATCATGAGGAGGCGGGGCTATGATGTCACGAGCTCTCTACGCCGGCTCCAGCGTTCAGAACTGTTTGTTCCAAATGCTGAGCAGCGGAGTACCCCTTTAAAGTCAACGGGGCCGGTGTTTCCGTGCATGTATACATTGGCATCCCATTTTGACATGCTGCCGGCATATACATATACATGGAGGGCACAATCGTGGTGTTAGTTTGTCAACCAAAATTTCCAGGAAGATCTCTTACCACCAGGTTCCCCTTCCCCATCTTCATGTTCTTCATCCTCATTACCCTCTTCTTTATCATAGTAGTTGCTCCAGTCAGCCATTATTTTAGATATCTGCAAAGAAAGGGATATGTAAACCCCTTAATATCAATAAAATCATTGAAATCTTTCCAAGTGGATCATGAGAAGAAAATCACAAAGTTAAAACCGCAAACGAAACGCGTTTGTGTTTTTCTTCTCATGAGCCCCTTGGGAACATTTTAATAGGCGATAATATTTTTTGTACCTTTATGTGGATGCTGGATATCTACCATTTTCTTTTGCAATGTACCAGAATTCTAAGGTGTGAAGTAGATTTTCCATCATTAAAGTGTAAAGAGTAAACTATATGTCCACCATTTATTACCCAATTTGCAGCCTGATCTTTTACAGGAAAGTTTCTCTATGGTCCCATGAACCCAGAAATAATACATCTCAGGTAATATGGCACCTATAGAAGTACATGGGGCCTTTACCGTACCTCTGTATGACACAGATTTTATACAGTTTTTGTATGTCAGATGTGTTGGCAAATAAGAACCATTTGGCCCATCTAGTCAGCCCAATATTCTGAATACTATGAATAGTCCCTGGCCCTATCTTATATGAAGGATAGCCTTATATCTATCTCTATCTTATATGAAGGATATCCTTATACCAATATCTATCTTATATGAAGGATAGCCTTATACCTATTTCTATCTTATATGAAGGATAGCCTTATACCTATCTCTATCTTATATGAAGGATAGCCTTATACCTATCTCTATCTCTGTCTTATATGAAGGATAGCCTTATACCTATCTCTATCTTATATGAAGGATAGCCTTATACCTATCTCTATCTTATATGAAGGATAGCCTTATACCTATCTCTATCTTATATGAAGGATATCCTTATACCTATCTCTATCTTATATGAAGGATATCCTTATACCTATCTCTATCTTATATGAAGGATAGCCTTATACCTATCTCTATTTTATATGAAGGATAGCCTTATACCTATCTCTATCTCTGTCTTATATGAAGGATAGCCTTATACCTATCTTTATCTTATATGAAGGATAGCCTTATACCTATCTCTATCTTATATGAAGGATAGACATATCTATATCTTATATGAAGGATAGACATATCTATATCTTATATGAAGGATAGCCTTATACCTATCTCTATTTTATATGAAGGATAGCCTTATACCTATCTCTATCTTATATGAAGGATAGCCTTATACCTATCTCTATCTTATATGAAGGATATCCTTATACCTATCTCTATCTTATATGAAGGATAGCCTTATACCTATCTCTATCTTATATGAAGGATAGCCTTATACCTATCTCTTTCTTATATGAAGGATATCCTTATATCTATCTCTATCTTATATGAAGGATAGACTTACAGTCATGGCCGTAAATGTTGGCACCCCAAGGTGTCTGAGGCTCCCCTCGTTACACCTGCCGCCTCCCCGCCATGGAAGACCGGGACTGAGATCATCTATTAGCCGCCAGCCCCCGCAAGAGAGTCGCAGTGTGAGTGCTCTGTGTGTTCCTTTTCTTCTATGTTTGCTACAGTTATTAACAGTGTTTACACATACGTAGAGCACCTCCAGACACCATAGCTCCCTCCGATTCCAGGTTAGATGGAATATACTCACCTGTTCGATAATTATATACTCATACCACATTGGAAGATTGAAGTATTAGTGCTGTCTCCGTTTTTTCTTTGAGACTGGACTATAATTTATATTATAGCTTTATAGTACACGTCATTACGGATGTGGCAATACCTAGTATGTATATGATTTGTGTTTTTTTAATGATCATACGGGGCTTTTATTGGGAATGGGGCATTTATTTCATTATTTATTTTACAAGTCAGACTTTTATTATTTTATTTTTCACTTTTTACAAGTTATACTATGCTAGAATACATTTGTACTGCAGCATAGTAGAACCTGATGAGCTGCACACACTACAGCCTGTGTGATCCAGCCTCTGGTTGGATCTCACAGGCTTCCGTAGTTGGCAGACAGGAGGCCATCAGCTGGCCTCCTGCTGCCATAGCAACCATCGGCGACCCACGATCGTATTGTGGAGCCGCCGTTGGTGAACAGGGGAAGCACCCTCCCCCTGTCAACATCCTAGATGCCATGATCAGGATTGATCACGGCATCTATGGGGTTAATGCTGCAGTGGGACAGGCGCGATTGTGGCCCCGGCAGCTGCGGCAGGACCCAGGCTGTGATTGACAGCCGGGTCCTGCCGCCGGTCTCCTGAGCTGTGCGCACAGCAAGAGATCAGCAGGACGTATGCATAAGTCCCAGCACGCCAACGTGTCAGGTGCTGGGACGTATGCATACCTCCTATAGTGGGAAGGGGTTAAAGGGGTTATCCACCATAAGGTGGTTTTAGTACGTACCTGGCAGACAGTAATGGACATGCTTAGGAAGGATCTGCGCTTGTATTGGGGCTAAATGGCTATGTTGTGAGATTACCATAATGCATGAGGCTATCTTTTTGTGAACTGGCTATTTCCTGTTGGAGTTCATTCCCTCCAAATAAAAGTCCAATGATTAATTGTTTGAACGTGTGAGGTCAATTTTCTCCCTCACACACATAGGCCTCCCCACCTTTTGAAACACACCTCAGCTGCCTTCCATGCAATCGACCAGTGTTTTCTGACCAGGGATCCTCCAGCTGTTGCAAAACTACAATTCCTTGCAGAATAATCTCCCTCCCACCCAGAAGTTGCTCCACCCATTGAAGTAAAGACAGTCCCCTTCTGATCACCTAACTAGTGATGTAATGTCTCAGGCAGCACTACAACACTCATTTTGTATGCTGTCAAAAATAAACATTAGGGCAAAAATCACTGAAGAATTGTGAGATCAACATGAAACACAGATACAGACACTATATTATCAACTACACTAACTTTACAGCCCCTGTAGCACAGTCAAATAAAAAAAAATCCTGGAATACCCCTTTAATGCTTCATCAGGGAGTTGACTTCATCAGGGAGAAGGGGTTGACTTGCTGTTTGAAGGTAAGAGAGACCGCCCATTGTGTGAAGTGAGTTACCTGTAAAATCAATGTCAACCCCTTTAAAATCAATGTCAACAGGAGGCTGCTGCAAGGCAGAATCCATGCAAGCAGAATTTATGTATCTCTTATGTAACGTCAACGTGGCTCTTAAGAATTTATAGGCACCACTCATTTATTATTGTAATCGCTGCAAAACCACAACAACAACAACAAAAAACTGTCTGGTTTTGCCCGTAACACCCAATCACAGTTCAGCTTTCATTTTACCAGAGCTTGTAGGGATATGAAAGCTGAACACTAATTGGTTACATTAACGTGGTCTAAGGTGGTAGGAGGTGCTCAACCCCATGTGCAGTTGTGCACCTACGTTGGAGCGGAGGACCTGCACTTGTGGACCACAATATGGGTTCACTCCTGTGGTAAATGTATACAATGACATTGGCTAACCCTCAACACTGATGTCAAATTGAGACATTCTCCAGTATATCCTTATATTAAAGACATACCTGAGCCCGCACACCAACGCCAAGGTTACTCAAGTGGTACGGGACCTAACACTAAACCTGCCTGGCCGGATAAATAAAGCCAGGAACCAAATTACGGCAGCCTTGGGTCGGACTTGCAGATTGCTCCCCAGTTACCTCCAGTGTGGGTTAAGGGGGGGGGAGACAGGCTACAAGCCCCACCCTGGTTGGTTCATTTATAGCCGGCCTCACATGTGAAACCTTACTGCTACCCAGTAAGATAAAGGGTGCATTAGTATAAGCCATAAAAGCAGAATACCGGCTAAGGGTATATTCACACTACAGTGTGAACGGAATCTCTGGCAGCCGGCGGAAGAAGGACCGCGCGGCACTGAGCCATCACCATTGACGGCTATGCAGTGCTCGCGGACTTCTGAGCAAAGAATTAATATGTTCTGCGAATTCCGCGGGGAATTCCGTAGTTTGAACATACCCTTATAGTTAAATGCAGGTGGTTGTAGCAGGAAACTCTCAACCCCAAGTGCAGCTGTGCACCTTCCCTGGGGCGGAGGTCCTGCACTTGTGATCCGTTGCTATGGGCGATCCCCATCAAAAATTGTATATAATGGAGGATGCCTGCAGATGGCCACAAGTACCACAGTGGCATCCTTCACCAGATAAATGTGTATGTGGATGCGTAATGCACGATACATTAAACAATTACATTAACGTGGTCTAAGGTGATAGGAGGTTCTAAACCCCAAGTGCAGTTGTGCACCTACGTTGGCGTGGAGGACCTGCACTTGTGGACCACAATATGGGTTCACTCCTGTGGTAAATGTAAACAATGACATTAGAACTCTAATTGGTTGCTATGGGCAACATCCGGACAGATTTATGTATCTGGGACATTAAGTTCAATTGCTGAGATTTTACTAAAGAGACTATTTTAGATTGTGCATTGCAAAGGTTAAATAGCATCTAAAACAAACTGACATGCTTCAAAATAAAAAAATAAAACAATCCGCAGTATGCTCAGAATTCTACACCAGGACTAGACAAACCCCAGGCGCCAGGTTGACGAAGAATTTCATCCTGGTGCCGTGGATTCAGACATTCAATCTTGCCTCAATAGTTGTCATACCTGCTGACCGCCAGAGCGAAGAGGTAGGAGACACAGGTGCAAGGTGAGCACACAGCGGTGAGAGAAGAGCAGGGAGAAGCAGCCGCAGCAAGATACATATAGCGGATTGTGGTGATGAGGAGGAGAGCCCAGCAGGATTACCAGCAGCCGCACACAGCAGTCCTGCGGGGCTCCTCACATCCTATCAGGGAGATGCTAGCAGTAAGTGGCATGGAGCCCTGCCCTTCCCTGCTGCCGCCAGAGACAGTGTGTTCTTCCTTACCCCGCTGAGCACCCCTGGAGCCCGGAAAGACCCCCTGCAGGTACCGGCTCAGCAGCACATGCAGCAGGAGGGGAAGGAGCTGAGGAAGCGGCTGATGCTGGAGGAGTGGAGAAGCTGAGTGAGCTCCATCACCCATACGTGTTTGCATAACAGTTTTCCCATTTAGAATTCCTCCAGCTGTTGCAAAACTACAACTCCCAGCATGCCCGGACAGCCTGTCAATAGCACCTTTGGAAATATATTTAATGAAAAAATGTTGGATCTTTGTAAAGAGAACCTGTCATCAGATTTATGTCGTCAAAACCGCAAGCAGCATAAAACTGGTGCAGGCATTGTGATTTGGGGACACTATAAATTACTCTGATATGCCTGGGTATTTTTAAAGTACAGTGACCCCCCGACCTACGATGGCCCCGACATCCGATCATTTCAACATACGATGGCCTCTCAGAGGCCATCGCATGTTGAAGGCAGCATCAACATACGATGCTTTTATATGTCGGGGCCATCGCATAAACGACTATCCGGCAGCGCAGACTGCTTCACCTGCCACCGGATAGCCGTTTACGGTGCCCCGTGTGGTCCGCTGACGATCACTTACCTGTCCTCGGAGCTCCGGCGCGTCCTCTTCAGGATCCCCTGCATCGTCGGCGTCATCACGTCGCTGCGCACCCGTCCCGTCATCCAATAGGAGCGGCGTGCGTAACGACGTGATGGCGGTGACGGAGAGCGAGGATGCCGGGGAAGCAGAGGCCTTGCCGGAGCATCAGGGACACCCCGGGGACGCGGCGACAGCGATGGATGGCGACATCCAGGGCAGCGGTGACGAGCGGTGGGGACACGTGAGTATAACCTCCAATACCAGTGGTCTTCAACCTGCGGACCTCCAGATGTTGCAAAACTACAACTCCCAGCATGCCCGGGCAGCCGTTGGCTGTCCGGGCATGCTGGCTGTTGTAGTTTTGCAACATCTGGAGGTCCGCCGGTTGTAGACCACTGTCCTATACTTTACATTGCACGGATCCCTCAACATACGATGGTTTCAACAAACGATGATCCAGTTGGAACGGATTACCATCGTATGTTGAGGGACCACTGTAATATGTAGCAAGTAAAAGAAAGACCATCTGGCAATGCACTAATAATCAAATTACACTCACACTCAGGTGTGACGCTCAGATCCCGCCAGAGGAATATAATCCGGAAAGGCGGTACACACTCCAGTATTGCACACAGGGCTTCAATCCAAATACAGATATGAGAATGAATGGATAGCACTCACCGCTCATTGGGGGAGATTTATCATAACCTGTGCAGAGGAAAAGTTGCTGAGTTGCCCATAGCAACCAATCAGATCGCTTCTTTCGTTTTTCAAAGGCCTCTGAAAAATGAAAGAAGCGATCTGATTGGTTGCTATGGGCAACTCAGCAACTTTTCCTCTCCACAGGTCTTGATAAATCTCCCCCTTTACGCAAATCTTCTTTATTTCTTACTAGCTGATTACTCGTCACTGCCCAGTTTTTCCTATCTTATGCTTGTGGGGAAGAAAAAGTAACAAAGGAGGAAGATTTTGTCCTCATATCCCGTCCCTAAATCCTGACCCCATATCCCCTCCTCATATCCTGTCCTCATATCTCAACCCCATATCCTGACCTCAGCAAATCCTCAATATCCCTTCCTCAGGTGGGGCTGCGTTGTGGTGAAGATATTGAAAGTTGAAAATAAAAGGGGTGTGGCTTAAAAGGTGGGCGTGTCTTTGTGAGATGGGACATGGAATGCAGGGAGGGTGTGGCTTACCAGCCGGACTGACACATTCACCAGGAGATGCAGAGCGGAGTTTGTAGAGTAAGGCACCAGAAGTCCTATATACTTGCCTGGGACTTGAAACAAAAACCCCATCCTTCACATGGGGGCAGGTTAAGGGTTAATTTAACTATTAGAAATTTTTATCTGACATATACCGTAAGTAACATGTGACCAAGTATTATTAAAATATCTCCAGCTGTTTGGATGTTATGCTGGAACATACATTTCCCATTGGCAAAAACCCTGACCCTGGCAAATGGGGGTGAGTAAGGGTTAAATTACCTATCGTATGTTTGTTGTTGACATATACCGTATTTATCGGGGTATACCACGCACCGGCCTATAACACGCACCCTCATTTTACCAAGGATATTTGGGTAAAAAAAGTTTTTTACCCAAATATCCATGGTAAAATGAGGGTGCGTGTGTGCGCGTGTATACCCCGATCTACCCCCAGGAAAGGCAGGGGGAGAGAGGCCGTCGCTGCCCGCTTCTCTCCCCCTGCCTTTCCTGGGGTCTAGAGCGCTGCTGTCGGCCCTTTTCACCCCCTGGTTATCGGCGCCGCTGCCCGTTCTGTCCCCCTGACTATCGGTGCCGGCGCCCCATTGCCGGCGCTGATAGCCAGGGGGAGAGAAGCGGCGCCGACAGCCAGGGGGAGAGAAAGGGCAGCGGCACCCATTGCCGGCGCCGCTGCCCCGTTGCCTCCCCCATCCCCGGTGGCATAATTACCTGAGTCGGGTCCGCGCTGCTCCAGGCCTCCGTCGTGCGTCCCCAGCGTCGTTGCTATGCACGGCGCGGCGCTCTGACGTCATGCACCGCGCCGTTCAGTGCATAGCAACGACGCAGGGGACGCACGACGGAGGCCTGGAGCAGCGCGGACCCGACTCAGGTAATTATGCCACAGGGGATGGGGGGAGGCAACGGGGCAGAGGCGCCGGCAATGGGTGCCGCTGCCCCTTCTCTCCCCCTGGCTGTCGGCGCCGCTTCTCTCTCCCTGGCTATCGGCGCCGACACCGATAGTCAGGGGGACAGAACGGGCAGCGGCGCCGATAACCAGGGGGTGAAAAGGGCCGACAGCAGCGCTCTAGACCCCAGGAAAGGCAGGGGGAGAGAAGCGGGCAGCGACGGCCTCTCTCCCCCTGCCTTTCCTGGGGGTGTATCGGCGTATAACACGCACACAGACTTTAGGCTAAAAATGTTAGCCTAAAAAGTGTGTGTTATACGCCGATAAATACGGTAAGTAACATGTGTGAAAAGTTTCATGGTAATTTCTTTTGCCGTTTGGACGTGATGCTGGAACATACATACACACACGTTGAGTTTTATATATATACTAGCTGAGTACCCGGCGTTGCCCGGTTTTTCCTTCCTAATCCTTGTTGTGGAGGAAAATAAACAAAGGAGGAAGCTTTTGACTTCATATCCCGTCCTCATATATTGTTGTCATATCCCAAACCCATATCCCGTCCTCATATCTCGACCTCCTATCCTGACCTCCTATACCGTCCTCCTATCTTGACCTCCTATCCCGTCCTCCTATCTTGACCTCTTATCTCGACCTCATATCCCATCCTCCTATCCCGTCCTCCTATCTCGACCTCCTACCCTGACCCCCTATCTCATCCTCCTATCCAGTCCATCTATCCCATCCTCATATCTCGACCTCCTATCCCAACCTCCTATCCAGGTCCTCCTATCCCGGCCTCATATCCTGTCCCGTAACATGTGTACCAGGTATTGAAATATCTCCAGTCGTACAGAAGTTATGTGGGAACATACATTTCCCATTGATTTGCATTAGACTTTAAACAAAAACCCAGACCCTCACAAATGGGGGTAGTTAAAGGTTAAATTAACTATCCTATATTTTAAGTGAACATATAAGTAACATGTGACCAAGTCTTATCGAAATATCTCCAGCCGTTTGGAAGTTATGCAGTAACATATATTTCACATTGACTTGTATGGGACTTTAAACATAAACCCCGCCCCTGGCAAATGGGGGTGAGTAAGGGTTAAATTACCTATCCTATGTTTGTTGTTGACATATAAGTAACATGTGTGCCAAGTTTCATGTTAATATCTTTAGCCGTTTGGACGTGATGCTGGAACATACATACACACACACATACATACGTTGAGTTTTATATATATAGATACATCATAAAGTGACGTTGTGCAGGGGACAGCTTTGCTGCAGTGGGCATAGATGGTGGGGCGCTCCCGTAATGCCCGCTGCAGCAAAGCTGTTCTCTGCACGATGTCACTTTATGATGTATAAGAAATAAAGAAGATTCACGTTTAAAGAGCGGCGAGTGCTATCCATTCATTCTCATATCTGTATTTTTAAAGTAATCATAGTTTCATAATGCTGCCAGGACCCGTGTAACTAGTTATGGGGGCGGCTCCAGCTGTTGTAAGTAAAGCGCCTCACCCAGGGGGCGGCCAGGAAGAATTTATAACTTCATATCCTCACTATCCATGGAGCAAAACTGTCCCTGGGGGATGGTGAGGATAAAGATTTTACTGTATATAACACGTTGCCAAGTGTTATATATGGAAAAATCTACTGCCTGGTTCCCTTTTATTGTACGTTCACAGTATACGCAGATTTGATGCACAGGATTTTCTGCTGTAGATTTCAATGTAAACTAAATGACTGAGCGCAGCTTCTAATCTGCAGTTACACATCCTGCGCATCAAATCTGTGCAAGATCCTGTATGTGTGAACGTACCCTAAAGGGGTACTGCAGTCTAATACAACTTATCCCCTATTCGCAGGATAGGGGATAATTGTCTGATCGTGGGGGTCCGAAAGCTGGGTCCCCCGACGATTTCCTGCACAAGGCCTCAGCACTGCCATGGCTAATACCGGACATTACCGATCGTGGTGATGTCTGGTATTAAAGAAAATGCTTCCCGGCAGCTCAGTCGGGCTGATCGGGATCACCGTGGTACAACCGCAGTCCCTACCTTCCTCCTCAGCGTCCTATTGTTCTATGCCTGAGATCCAGGCTGGAGCAGCAGAGCGCGGATAACACTGATCAATGCTATGCTATGGCATATCATTGATCAGTGTCTGCAATCAGAAGATTGCTTGTTATAGTCCTCTAGTGGGGCCATAAATGTGTAAAATGTGGTAACTTTGTATACCCTAAAAAAAATTGTATAAAAACATAAAAAAGTCCCATCAAAATATAAATTTGGTATCATTTTAATCTGTATGGACCTACAGAATAAATATAAGGGGTCATTTTTACCAAAAAGTGCACTACGTAGAAACTGAAGCGGGGGTCCGAGCGCTGAGCCCAAGGCTCTCCCCTGAATATATCTCTATGGGAGAACTAAAAGTAGCAGAACAGAATGGAGTGGGTGTGATGGCCCCAGCTTTGGATGGGGGTAGTGACCCGCCACTCTTCAGGGGAGAGCCGGGGCTCCATACAGAAGATCGCGGAGGGCCCCAGCGCTGGAACCCCCACCAGGATTTAGAAGGGAAAAAGATAAAGAGCTTGTTAAGGGGAGTAGGAAGCATGTTTCTCTGGTAAGATATATTACAAAGCTTCTTCTATTCACTTGTACTATTAATTTATGTAAACTTTGATGAAACAACATTGACCATTTAAGAGCTGTCTATAAAATAAAAATAAGTTTTGCGAACTGCTGTCTCATAGTACTGTCAACACAAACACACAGAGAATGGAGGGAGGTGGTAGAGCGCCATCTTTCGGCCAGAGTGGGTAGACTCTTGTTGTTAGATTTGAAGTGACCCCATAAAATCATCACATGACCCACTCGCGTGACGTCACTGCGGCCATTACCCTATGACACCTGCAAACAGACATCCCTACAGCAGCGATAGGCATACAGTTGTCACACGTGACTCCGGTAAGTCATTGGCGGTTATTATTGCTACAACCTCATACAGTCACGTTACAGTAGGGACCCCCCAAATACAATCCCTCCGGCGGTCAGCCCCCCACTCACTTCCCGCCAATCACACACCTCACACTACCCACCGCTCTCCAAGTCCAGATTACAGACTCCGAGCCCTACCACGTCATCAATCCGCGCCAGCACTTAGTGGGCGGGGCATGATGGATCAGCACGTTTACTTCCTGACAGTTCGCGGCTCCCATTGGTCGTGACAGTGCAAATAGGCGTGTCCTGCCCTACAGCGGTGTGTTTCCTCGAGCCTGCGTGTGTGGGCCTTCTCGCCGCTCGCTGTGATTGGCTGGCCTCACCGCAGTGGGCGTGTCCTGTCGTAGTAAGCTCCGCCTTTTGTTGCCGGGCTGTCAGACCGCATCCCCGGTTTGTGGTGGACTGTACGGACTTATAGCGTCATCATGGATCCAGCCCAGGGCCCGCAGCCGGTGCAGCTCTACGTGTACGACCTCTCCCGGGGCCTGGCCCGCCGCCTGAGCCCTGTCATGCTCGGTATGTTATGTCTCCTCTATGTGTGTGTACGGCGCTTGTGTAACTGTCACTTGAGTGGAAGCTGGTGAGAAGGTGATTGAATTGACTGCTGCTGCCATCTGAGCTCCATACTGCCACCTACAGGTCTAGAGTGTCAATGTCAGGTGAGGGGAAAATCCTAGAAATCTAGCTGTTCCTAGAATGAGAAGTGTTCATCTGATCACGTGTCTGTCTTATATCTTTATTTACATCATTTATTTCTTTTCCTTCTCCAAGGCAAACAGCTGGAAGGCATCTGGTAAGTCATTACGTTATAAGTTATGTCTTTTCACTCTTGTTTTTTCCTCCTCGCCCACCACCCTTGTTATTGTATGGCAGTGTTCTCCAAACCTGGCGCAAAACTACAACTCCCAAAATGACAGGTGGAGGCTCTCTATCTGTTGTACAACTCCCATCATGCCAGGACAGGTGGAGGCTCTCTATCTGTTGTACAACTCCCATCATGCCAGGACAGGTGGAGGCTCTCTATCTGTTGTAACCTTGAACTTTCAGGCCATGATGGGAGTTGTAGGTTCACTACAGATTTCTCTCTCCTGTTTGACCAGGATTGCCACCTTTCTTGCAAAAAAAATACTGCCCATGGTAGTTTGTATAATTAATTATATATGCGTGACATCACAGGAAGTCCTGCCCATAAACATCGCGTCACGTAATGGCACAGGGGGATCAGAGGGGGGGATTGAAATGGCAGAGGGGGGGGGTCAGAGGGAGGGATTGAAATGGCAGAGGGGGGGTATTGAAATGGCACAGGGGAGGGGGGTCAGAGGGGGGGGATTGAAATGGCACAGAGGGGGTCATAGGGGGGGGGGGGGGATTGAAATCACACAGCCCTCCCCCTCCCGGATCCCCCTGTGGCATTTTGATTCCCCTGATCCCCCCTGTGCCATTTTAACTGATTAAACCCCACAACACCTCACTGTACCATATGCATTTTAATTAGACTCCCTCCTTAATTTCCCCGCTGGTCTCTAGTGCTGCCTGTACCTCACTGCAGGCAGCCTCTCTTGCAGGCAGTCTGTTGCTGCCGGCGGGCTTTCTATGAAGGCGGCACCAACAGTGACGAGTGTCGTCTTCCCGCGCGGCTCCTCAGCGCAAGAGGACGTCATAGAAATACCACCTACTCTGGTAAATTACCGGCTGGGTGGCATCCCTGGGATTGACAGGAGTGCTAGCCCACCCTCAATTACTGGACTTTGTCTATGCCTGTGCTTCAGCTTGGACAAAGTCATGATTTTATAAGCCATGATTCCTATAAAAAGGAAATAACATTTTCTTATGAAGTATATTAGAAAGGATAATGGTTTTTCCAAGATGAACATATAAAAGTTTTTGTATCTAATAGTGCCCATTTAAACTTCTTTTTGTAAATTTTGCTGCCCTGATTCCATCTTCACAGAATTAACAGATGTATAAAATCTCCTTTTTAATATATCTTCCATAATATCTTTTGGTTACTAGGTTTAGATACGGTAACGGATGCTCTTTAATGTATTTTTTATGAAAATCATTTAGGCCAAACCTACAAAAAACTATTGTATGGCCTAAGAATAATTGTCAGGATGTATAGTACACACAGCGACCAGCAGGGGGAGTATTTCTCCATGAAGAATGACTAGGCAGATCATGACACTGCTGCCTTGTCACCTCCAGGAAGTTTAAATGGCAACTTACGGTACACAAAATTATAGAACATTTTAACTTTGGCAAACACAGAAATCCATCACCTTAAGTGTATTAATAGTTTGCTTTGTTTTCCAGGCACACCTCTGTTATTGTTTTTAAAGAAGAATTCTTCTATGGTGGAGGAGGTATCACTAGCTGTGTGCCGGTATGAACTGAGTGACATATTTACATAATCGCTGCATAAACACTATTTTTTTATTTATTTATTTTTATTTTGTTTTAAATTTTTTTTTAAACAAAAGTATCACTCTTAGATCCTCCAGCTCCGATCTTCGTCCTGGTTTTATGGCCCGACACATCACACTGCACTCAGCTGATCGACGGCCACAGTAATGTCCCATCTCGACCTGTGATGAGGTGAGCGGCAGTGTGATGTAACGCCCTGAGCACCGGGCAGAAGGCCAGCCCCGGGCTCAGTGCTTCACACTGCTGCTAAGCCAATCGCCAGCTGAGGCGGGACATTACGGCAACCGACTGAGCGCAGTGTCACGTGTTGGGCCCCAAAACCAGGAAGAAGACCAGGGCCAGAGGACTGGAGAGCAATTCCAGCGGCATCGGGGCAGCAATAAAAGGTAAATTAAAATTTATCATTTTAACTGCAGCAGCCCTTGCATATACCGTATTTTTCGTCCTATAGGACGCACCCAATTTTTAGGGCAAAATCTAAAAAAAATTAAGATTTTGAACCCAATAGTGGTCTTCAATCTGCGGACCTCCAGATGTTGCAAAACTACAACTCCCAGCATGCCCAGACAGCCGTTGGCTGTCCGGGCATGCTGGGAGTTGTAGTTTTGCAACATCTGGAGGTCCGCAGATTGAAGACCGCTGCAGGAGGAGGTAATACTCGCGTGTCCCCGCCGCTCCGGACCCGTCACCGCTGCCCTGGATGTCGCTCCATCGCTGTCGCCGTGTCTCCTCGCTCCGGAACGTCTCTGCTGCCGGCTGGGTATCCTCGCTCTCCGTCGCCGCCATCACGTCGTTACGCACGCCGACGCACGTACGCTACGACGTGATGATGAGGAAGGAGAGCGCCGGCCATACAGGGGATCCCTGAACGGAGAAGACACCGAGGAGGCAGGTAAGGTCCCTCCCGGTGTCCTGTAAGCACTAACCCGGCTATTCAGTCGGGCTGTTTGGGACCGCTGCGGTGAAATCTGAAGGGTTAATACAGGGCATCACCGCGATCGGTGATGTCCTGTATTAGCCGCGGGTCCCGGCCGTTGATGGCTGCAGGGACCGCCGCCATAGGTGTGTATTCGCCGTATAAGACGCACCAACTTTTTCCCCCCCCCCAGTTTTGGGGAAGAAAAAGTGCGTCTTATACGGCGAAAAATACGGTAGTGGAAAAAAGGTCTCATTCATACTGCAGGGCTTTGGTCAGTATATTCTATCAGTGTTTTTAAGCTAAAAGTAGTGGAAACTACAGAGATATGTTAGACGAACTCCTGATTTTGCTTAAAATTTTGTATGCATAACTCCAATACATAATTACTTATCCCATACCCACAGGATAGGGGATAAGAGTCTGATCATGGGGGGGGGGGGGGGGGGGGGGGGTCAAGTGAATGTCAATGGAAGGTCCTGACAAGGAGTATTTTCTGCTTCAAGAATTGACATGTCTATTCTTGAAGCATTTAATTAATATAAATGGGGCTTTGATTCCAGCCAGAATTTCTACTGTTTAAATGACTTGTGTGTCATGGTTTGTTTTTCCATGGAGAAGTAGAGGAAATGCAGTGAGGAAATTCTGCTGTGTGAACATGGCCTCAGAGTGTAACCATGCTAAAAAAAAATATGGTGGTCCCCCACTGAAGTCAATGGGAGCAGGGTTTTTCACACCTGTCACTGAGGGTGTTGGCGTGGAAAGCACAGTTTCTGCACCAAAAACTAGACAGATTATGCCACTGTTAACATGATATAAGAGTTAGGTGGATTTTCATATTAAACGGGTGGTCTGATGAAAAAACAACATATCCCCTTTTTTATTTTTTTTTATTTTTTACCGGACTACCCTTGTAAATTATTATTGCCTATTCAAAGAATAGATAATTAATATGTGATCACTAGAGATGAGCGAACTTACAGTAAATTCGATTCGTCACGAACTTCTCGGCTCGGCAGTTGATGACTTATCCTGCATAAATTAGTTCAGCTTTCATGTGCTCCCATGGGCTGGAAAAGGAGGATACAGTCCTACGAGACTCCTTCCTAGGACTGTATCCACCTTTTCCAGTCCACCGGAGCACCTGAAAGCGGAACTAATTTATGCAGGATAAGTCATCAACTGCCGAGCCGAGAAGTTCGTGACGAATCGAATTTACTGTAAATTCGCTCATCTCTAGTGATCACTGAGGGTCTGACTGCTGGGGATCCTCAACTATCTCAAGAATGGCAGCCTCAGATTGCCCCTTGAGAATGGAGCCACAGATGCACTTGCGAGACGGCAGCTCTATTCAATGTTATGGGAAGATTGCAGTGATCGTCCCTGAGATCACTGGACCCCCAGCAGTCACACATTTATTATCTGTCCTGTGGATAGATGATAATGATTTTTAGTGGGGAAACAAAAAAAAAAATAGTTAATTAAAGGGGTACTCCGCTGTTAGACATGTTATCCCCTATCCAAAGGATAGGGGATAAGATGTCTGACCGTGGGGGGCCCGCCGCAGCAGCCCAGTACCTCAGCAGATATCACGGCCCGCCCCCTCGTGACATCACGTCCGCCCCCTCAATGCAAGTCTATGGAAGGGGCTTCACACCCCTTTCATAGACTTGTATTGAGGAGGAGGAGCATGAAGTGACGAGGGGGCGGGCCGTGACATCACAATGCCCCGTCCCCTGCTCCGCCCGTCTTCAGCCTCGGAAAAAAACTTAGCTCCAGGCTGCTGAGGTACTGGGCTACTGCAGGGGGGATCACGGGGGGAGCCCAGCGGTGGGCCCCCCGCGATCAGACATCTTAGCCCCTAACAGCGGAGTACCGCTTTAACATTATTAGGAAGCAGCCATATTATATAAGTAAATACAATGCAATAGCTGGTGCCGTAATCGCATACAGATAAAAACTGATACTGTGATAGAATAATCCAGTTGATGGTAAATTCTTTTGTGTCAAAAAGATCAAAGCATTTCAGGAATTTGCCTGATAAAGAAGCTTCTGAGCTCTAAAAACTTGCAAATCAAATGTTTCTGGTTAGCCGAAAAAACGCAATAAAAAAATCACTAAATACTTTTGTCTTTTATTGATGCAGATAAATTTACTATCAAATGTAGTAACCATAGTAATTATACTTTTTCCACTATTGGTCCCATGAGGTAAACCCATAGGATGCTGATCCAGCACATGTTCAGTGACATCAGAAAGTTTTCAGACCCTTTCACTTTTTTCATGTTCTGTGCGGCCTTATGCTTGCACCAAAAAAAAATAACGTTTTTCACCATCATTTTACACTCAGTTTCTATAATGACAAAGTGAAAACAGAATGTTAGAAATCTCTACTAATTTATTGATACGGAAAAACTAAATTCTTGCAGTGACATAAGTATTCAGACCCCTTACTCAGGACTTTGTTGAAGCACCTTTTGGCAGTGATTCCAGCTTCCAGTCTTTTTGGGGATGAGGCTACAAGGTTTACACACCTGGATTTGGGGATTTTCTGCCATTCTTCTCTGCAGATCCTCCCAAGCTCTGTCAGGTAGGATGGGAACTGTAGGTAGAAGCCATTTTCAGGTCTTTCTGGGCCACCCAAGAACATTCACAGAGTTGTCCCTAATTCACTCCTGTGTTGTCTTGGCCGTGTGTTTAGGGTCATTGTCTTGTTGGAAGGTGAACCTTCAGTCCAGTCTGAGTTCCAGAACACTTTGGATGAGGTTTTTATTAAAGGGGTACTCCGGTGGAAAACATTTATTTATTTATTTTTAATCAACTGGTGCCAGAAAGTTAAATACATTTGTAAATTACTTCTATAAAAAATCTTAATCCTTCCAGTACTTATTAGCTGCTCAATACTACAGGGGAAATGTTTTTCTTTTTGGAACACAGTGCTCTCTGCTGCCATCACGAGCACAGTGCTCTCTGCTGACATCTCTGTCCATTTTAGGAACTGTTCAGAGCAGTATATGTTTGCTATGGGGATTTTCTCCTACTCTGGACAGTTCTTAAAATGGACAGATCTGTCAGCAGAGAGCACTGTGCTCGTGATGTCAGCAGAGAGCTATTTCCCCTGTAGTATATAGAAGTAATTTACTAATCTATTTAACTTTCTGGCACCAGTTGGTTTAAAAAAAACATTTCCACCGGAGTACCCCTTTAAGAATATCTCTGTACTTTGTTCCATTTAGCTTTCACTCAACTCTGACCAGTCTCCCTGTCCAAGCCAATTAAAAACACCCCTACAGCATGATGCTGTTGCCACCGTGCCTCACTGTAGGGATGATATTGGGCAGGTGTCGGGCAGGGCCTGGTTTCTCACAGTTAGGGCATCCTTTAGGTGCTTTCACGTGTCTTTTTTTATTGAGGAAAGGCTTCTTGCTGGCCCCTCTGCCATAAAGCCCAGATTGGTGGAGACTGCAGTGATGGGTGACTTTCTAACCCATCCGCACACATGATCCTTGGAGCTCAGCCAGAATGACCAAGGCTTTTGTCTTCTGATTAGTTTTACGGGGCAGCCAGTCCTGGTTATTCCAAAATTCTTCAATTTCTCGTTCGACTCCATTGGGGGACACAGGAACCATGGCAATCATCTCTGAGCCTACAGGCGGTAAGAGCTCTCCGCTTCCTCAGAATAAGGTGCGTCGCACCGATTCTCGCCACAAGTCCTCTGGACTTGCGGCGAGAATCGGTGCAACGCACCTTATTCTGAGGAAGCGGAGAGCTCTTACCGCCTGTAGGCTCAGAGATGATTGCCATGGTTCCTGTGTTTTCCCAATGGACCCCCCGAGAAAGAGATTTTACAGTAAGTATTAAAAAAAATATCCTTTTTGGAATTATGGAGACCACTATTCTCTTTCAGTGCAGCAGAACTGTTTTTGTTCCCTTTTCCAGATCTGTGCCCCCACACAATCCTGTGTATGAGCTATACAGGCAGTTCTTTCCTCTCTCATGGCGTGGTTTTTGCTCTATGCATTGTCATCTGTAAGACCTTATATAGACAGGGCCGTGTCTTGTCCAATCACACGAATTTACCACAGGTGACTCCAATCAAGGTGTAGAAACATCTGAGATGATTGAGAGAAATGGGAGGAGCCAGAACTAAATTTCATAGGTTAAAGCAAAGGGTCTGAATACTTATATCTATGCAAAAGTTTAGTTTTTCCTTTTTTAATAAAATTCTGTTTTTACATTCTCTTTATGGGGTATTGAATCCACAATATAACAAAATGTTAAAAACATGAAAGGGTCTAAAGACTTTGGGGGAGATTTATCAAAACCTGTCCAGAGGAAAAGTTTCTAAGTTTCCCTCAGCAACCAATCAGATCGCTTCTTTCATTTTTAACAAGGCCTCTGCAAAATGAAAGGAGCAACTTTTCCTCTGGACATGTTTTGAGAAATCTCCCCCTATGAGTGCATTGTTTGCAGTCCTGCTGCTAACTGCATACCAGGGGTCACATGGTGTGAATGTATGGGGGGGATGGGGGTTATGTGACTGACCCTGAGTGACCCCATGTGTAGCCCTATTCAGTTCGCCAATGAATGCAGTACAAAGGAGTAATCTGTAGCCTATACCATTCTGCTGTGCAGACTAGACATAACATTTTCGAAAATTTTTAAGCTATGGAAGCTATATCCTTTTTTTTTTTTTTTTTTTTTTTCTTCTGGAAAAAAAAATGAAATTTAAGGGAAGAAAAAAACCTGAAGTACACTGCTCAAAAAAATAAAGGGAACACTAAGATAACACATCCTAGATCTGAATGAATGAACTAATCACATGAAATACTTTCGTCTTTACAGAGTTGAATGTGCCGACAACAAAATCACACAAAAATTATCAATGGAAATCAAATTTATCAACCCATGGAGGTCTGGATATGGAGTCACACTCAAAATCAAAGTGGAAAACCACACTACAGGCTGATCCAACTTTATGTAATGTCCTTAAAAAAAAGTCAAAATGAGGCTCAGTAGTTTGTGTGGCCTCCACGTGCCCGTATGACCTCCCTACAATGCCTGGGCATGCTCCTGACGAGGTGGCGGATGGTCTCCTGAGGGATGTCCTCCCAGACCTGGACTAAAGCATCCGCCAACTCCTGGACAGTCTGTGGTGGATGGAGCGAGACATGATGTCCCAGATGTGCTCAATCGGATTCAGGTCTGGGGAACGGGTGGTCAGTCCATAGCATCAATGCTTTCCTCTTGCAGGAACTGCTGACACACTCCAGCCACATGAGGTCTAGCATTGTCTTGCATTAGGAGGAACCCAGGGCCAACCGCACCAGCATATGGTCTCAAAGGGGTCTGAGGATCTCATCTCGGTTCCTAATGGCAGTCGGGCTACCTCTGGCAAACACATGGAGAGCTGTGCGGCCCCCAAAGAAATGCCACCCCACACCATTACTGACCCACCGCCAAACCGGTCATGCTGGAAGATGTTGTAGGCAGCAGAACATTCTCCACGGCGTCTCCAGCCTCGGTCACGTCTGTCACATGTGCTCAGTGTGAACCTGCTTTCATCTGTGAAGAGCACAGGGAGCCAGTGGTGAATTTGCCAATCTTTGTGTTCTCTGGCAAATGCCAAACGTCATGCACGGTGTTGGGCTGTAAGCACAAACCCCACCTGTGTACGTCAGGCCCTCATACCACCCTCATGGAGTCTGTTTCTGACTGTTTGAGTGGGCACATGCACATTTGTGGCCTGCAGGAGGTCATTTTGCAGGGCTCTGGTAGTGCTCCTCCTTGTACAATGGTGGAGCTAGCGGTCCTGCTGCTGGGTTGTTGCCCTCCTACGGCCTCCTCCATGTCTCCTGATGTACTGGCCTGTCTCCTGGTAGCGCCTCCATGCTCTGGACCCTACACTGACGGACACAGCAAACCTTCTTGCCACAGCTCTCATTGATGTGCCATCCTGGATGAGCTGCAATACCTGAGCCACTTTTGTGGGTTGTAGACGCCGTCTCATGCTACCACTAGAGTGAAAGCACCGCCAGCATTCAAAAGGGACCAAAACATCAACCAGGAAGCATAGGAACTGAGAAGTGGTCTGTGGTCACCACCTGCAGAGCCACTCCTTTATTGGGGGGGGCGTCTTTCTAATTGCCTATAATTTCCACCTGTTGTCTGTTCCATTTGCACAACAGCATGTGAAATTGATTATCAATTAGTGTTTCTTCCTGAGTGGACAGTGTGATTGACTTGGAGTTACATTGTGTTGTTTAAGTGTTCTCTTTATTTTTTGAGCAGTGTAGTTTTACAAATTGAAAATCATTTTAATGCTGAATTTTGGTCTTGCCATTTTCCTGAGAGGAAGAAAAGAAAATTCAATGTACCAGTCAGCCGGACTCATAGGCAAACATTAGCTGTGATGAGGAGAACATTAAAGGGGTACTCCGAGTAAGTAAAACTTATCCCCTATCCACAGGATAGTGTCTGATCACAGGAGATCTGACATCTGGGGCTACTCACCCGTCCTTGAAGTAGAGTGGCCCCCACCCTCAGAGACCTGCAGGAGTGACCACCCGCTCAGTCAATCACTGGCCAAGACAGGGGTCCCAGCACAGCCGGTGATTGGCCGAGCAGGCTATCACTCCCACATGTAGGGTGGGGCCACTCTACTCTGAGGACGGGTGAACGTTGATGTCCGGCATTAGCTTTGGGTCCCTGCTGAATCTTGTGGCAGGATTCTGGTGCATTTTTTTGGGCATAGTGTTGCATCTTAAGCCACACCCCTTATCTCAGATGTGTTTAAAACTCATCAGTGTGATGGAAGTCATATAAGAGGATTTTTATTTATTGTGTGTAAATGATGCCAGAATTCTGGCGCATTTGCAATAGTAAATCTGTGCTAAAGGCCCCATTTAAAACAATAAGTGTGAATGGCTTATTTTTCATTAATAACAATAATAATACAGTAGCACAATGGACCAGAGATGACGGATTATCTTATATAATCTTTCCTTTAATAATATGCACATCTTCTCTTGTTTTTTTAGGGGGGCACCATGCTGGGCGAACCAGACAACGTAATAGACCTGGGTACAACTGAAGTGACCGAGGAGATCTTTCTTGAGTACCTGTCATCTCTGGGAGAATCTGGCTTCAGGTGGGCATTGATGCTGTCCTAGTAGGCAATGCACTTACTGTATACTCCTCTCTCCTGCTAGAGTCCAGGTGTTCACTGTAAAGCTGCTTATGCTTTGTGGCATTTTGCCAGTGTCCTTGTTTCTGCATTGGTAAGATGCTTGGTTTCTATTTTGACCCAGTTATAATCTGCAAGAAGCCTTTATCTTGGCTACGTGTTTTATTTTATTTATTTCTTGCATTCCCCCGAGTGCTGAGAATTCCCTTTCATATTGCAGGTTTACTGGTGATGCCCTTGAAGTCACCTTTACTATGTTTATGCCTATGGTGTGAACATTACACTGTCATCATTAATAACACCAGCTACATACTGTATACACTTGAGTATGTCGAGGCCCCTTATTTCACCCCAAAAACCCAGGAAAAGTTATTGACTCGACTATAAGCCTAGGGTGGGAAATACATCATCCCCTCCCCCCCCCCCCCCCCCCCCTGTCATCATCCAGACCCCCGTCATCATCACCACCCCGCTTCATCATCACCGCCTGTCAATCCCTTCAATCAGTGGTCTTCAACCTGCGGACCTCCAGATGTTTCAAAACTACAACTCCCATCATGTCCGGGCATGCTGGGAGTTGTAGTTTTGAAACATCTGGAGGTCCGCAGGTTGAAAACCATTGCCGGGCCTTCGTCATCATCCAGACCCCCCCCTTTAGTTTTCTACTCCCCTCGGTGGGAAGGAAGGGTGAGCTGGTCCGGGCCATCTATGCTGCAGGGACCATCCGGTGGTGAGGGTTAGACATTCCGGGCTGTCCATCTTCACCAGGAGGCCCTCTTCTCCGGGCCGGCCCCGGACTAGTGATGTTGCCTTGAAGACGACTCACAGGGATGTCCCTGCGCATGAACGTCCCTGTGCGTTGTCGTCAAGGCAACATCACTAGTCCGGGGCCGGCCTGGAGCGGAGAAGGAGGGCCTCCCGGTAAAGATGGACAGCCCGGAACGACTAACCCTCACCACCGGACGGTCCCTGCAGCAAAGATGGCCCGGACCAGCTCACCCTTCCTTCCCACCGAGGGGAGGGGAGTAGAAAACTAAAAGGGGGGGGTCTGGATGATGACAAAGGCCCGGCAGTGGTCTTCAACCTGCGGACCTCCGGATGTTGCAAAACTACAACTCCCATCGGCTGTCCGGGCATGCTGGTAGTTGTAGTTTTGCAACATCTGGAGGTCCGCAGGTTGAAGACCACTGAGAAGGGATTGACAGGCGGAGAGTTCACTCGAGTATAAGCCGAGGGGGGGGCGTTTTCAGCACGAAAAACTTTTTCGTGCTGAAAAACTCGGCTTATACTCGAGTATATACGGTAGTCAACAATATCCCACTGGAAAAGACCATTGTTATAGTTAAATCAACTGGTGCGAGAAAGTTAAACAGATTTCTAAATTACTTCTATTAAAAAAAATCTTAATCCTTCCAGTACTTATTAGCAGCTGTATACTACAGAGGAAATTCTTTTTCTTTTTGGATTTCTTTTCGGTCACGACCACAGTGTTCTGTGCTGACACCTCTGTCCATATCAAGAACTGTCCAGAGCAGGAGAAAATCCCCATAGCAAACATATGCTGCTATGGACAGAGGTGTCAGCAGAAAGCACTGTGGTCGTGACAGAAAAGAAATTCAAAAAGAAAATAAGCCGCTAATAAGTACGGGAAGGATTAAGAATTTTTAATAGAAGTAATTTACAAATCTGTTTTTACTTTTGGAAGACACCAGAGGCCTTCAAAGTTCAGCAGAAATTTTCCAATTTTTCTCAAAATTGTCAAAATCGGAATTTTTCAGGGACCAGTTCAGTTTTGAAGTGGATTTGAAGGGCCTTCATATTAGAAATACCCCACGAATGACCCCATTATAAAAACTGCACCCCTCCAAGTATTCAAAATGACATTCAGTAAGTGTGTTAACCCTTTAGGTGTTTCACAGGAATAGCAGCAAAGTGAAGGAGGAAATTCAAAATCTTCATTTTTTACACTCGCAAGTCCCCCAAAATTTGTAACCCAATTTCTCTCGAGTAAGGAAATACCTCATGTGTATGTCAAGTGTTCGGCGGGCGCAGTAGAGGGCTCAGAAGGGAAGGAGCAACAATGGGATTTTGGAGAGTGAATCTTTCTGAAATGGTTTTTAGGGGGGCATGTCACATTTAGGAAGCCCCTATGGTGCCAGAACAACTCCCCACATGGAATACCATTTTGGAAACAAAACCCCTCAAGGCACGTAACAAGGGGTCCAGTAAGCTTTAACACCCCACAGGTGTTTGACGACTTTTCGTTAAAGTCGGATGTGTAAATGAGAAAGAAAAATTTTCACTAAAGTGCAGTTTTTTTTCTCAAATTTACAATTTTTTACAAAAGGTAAAAATTTGTAACCCCATCTCTTCTGAGTATGGAAATACCCCATGTTAGGATGTAAAATGCTCTGCGGGCGCACTGCAATGCTCAGAAGAGAAGGAGTCACATTTGGCTTTTGGAAAGCAAATTTTGCTGAAATGGTTTTTTGGGGGCATGTCACATTTAGGAAGCCCCTATGGTGCCAGAACAGCAGAAAACAACCCACATGGCATACTTTTTTGGAAACTACACCCCTCAAGGAACGTAACAAGGGGTACAGTGAGCCTTAACACCTCACAGGTGTTTTACGACTTTTTGTTAAAGTTGGATGTGTAAATGAGAAAAAAAAAATGTCACTAAAATGCTGTTTTTATCCCCAAATTTTACATTTTTACAAGGGGTAATAGGAGAAAATGACCCCCAAAATTTGTAGCCCCATTTCCACAGTATGGAAATACCCCATGTGTGGACGTCAAGTACTCTGCTGGCGAACTACAATGCTCAGAAGAGAAGGAGCCCCATTGAGCTTTTGGAGAGTGAATTTGTTTGGAATGGAAGTCAGTGGCCATGTGTGTTTACAAAGCCCCCCCGTGGTGCCAGAACAGTGGACCCCCCCCCCTCATATGTGACCCCATTTTGGAAACTACACCCCTCACAGAATTTAATAAGGGGTGCAGTGAGTATTTACACCCCACTGGCGTTTGACAGATCTTTGGAACAGTGGGCTGTGCAAATTAAAAATTACATTTTTCATTTTCACGGACCACTGTTCCAAAAATCGGTGGGGCGTAAATGCTCACTGCACCCCTTATTACATTACATGAGGGGTGTAGTTTCCAAAATGGTCACATGTGGGGGGTCCATTGTTCTGGCACTATGGGGGCTTTGTAAATACACGTGGCCTTCAATTCTGGACAAATTGTCTCTTCTAAAGCCCAATGTTGCTCCTTCTCTTCTGAGCATTGTAGTGCACCTGCAGAGCACTTTACATCCACATATGGGGTATGTTCTTACTCAGAAGAAATGGGGTTACACATTTTGGGGGGCCTTTTTTCCCCCCTATTTTCCCTTGTGAAAATGAAAAATATAGGGTAACACCAGCATTTTAGTGAAATTTTTTTTTTTCATTTTCCCATCCAACTTTTAATGAAAATTCGTCAAACACCTGTGGGGTGTTAAGGCTCACTATACCCCTTGTTACATTCCGTGAGGGGTGTAGTATCCAAAATGGGGTCACATGTGGGTATTTCTTTTTTTGCGTTTATGTCAGAACCGCTGTAAAATCAGCCACCCCTGTGCAAATCACCAATTTAGGCCTCAAATGTACATGTGCGCTCTCACCTCTGAGCCTTGTTGTGCGCCCGCAGAGCATTTTATGCTCATATGGGGTATTTCCGTACTAAGGAGAAATTGCGTTACAAATTTTGGGGTCTTTTTTTTTTCATTTTACCGCTTGTGAAAATAAAAATTTTTTTTACACTAACAGGCTGGTGTAGCCCCCAACTTTTCCTTTTCATAGGGGGTAAAAGGAGAAAAAGCCCCCCAAAATTTGTAGTGCAATTTCTCCCGAGTACGGAAATACCCCATATGTGGCCCTAAACTATTTCCTTGAAATACGACAGGGCTCCGAAGTGAGAGAGCGCCATGCGCATTTGAGGACTAAATTAGGGATTGCATAGAGGTGGACATAGGGGTATTCTACGCCAGTGATTCCCATACAGGGTGCCTCTAGCTGTTGCTAAACTCACAACATGCCTGGACAGTCAGTGGCTGTCTGGAAATGCTGGGAGTTGTTGTTTTGCAACAGCTGGAGGCTCCGTTTTGGAAACACTGCCGTACAATACGTTTTTCATTTTTATTGGGGGGGACAGTGTAAGGGGGTGTATATGTAGTGTTTAACCCTTTATTATGTGTTGGTGTAGGGTAGTGTTTTTAGGGTACATTTGCACTGGCGCAGGTTTACGTTGTTTCCTGCTAGGAGTTTGCACTGCGGCGAAAAATTTGCCGCAGCTCAAACTTCAAGCAGGAAACTTACTGTAAACCCGCCAGTGTGAATGGGCCCAGTACATTCACGTGGGGGAGGGGGGGGGGGGGGGGCAAACCTCCAGCTGTTTCAGAACTACAACTCCCAGCATGCACTGACAGACCGTGCATGCTGGGAGTTGTACTTTTGCAACAGCTGGAGGCACACTGGTTGGAAAACCTTCAGTTAGGTTCTGTTACCTAACTCAGTATTTAGGTTCTGTTACCTAACACAGCGGGGACCAAAATTCCCACGGCCGTACATGTACGTCATGGGTCCTTAACCCCTTAAGGACGTAAATGTACGTCCTGGTGGTGCGGTGGTACTTAACGCACCAGGACGTACATATACGTCCTGTACATAACCACGGGCATCGGAGCGATGCCCGGGTAATGCGCGGCTGATCGCAGCCAGGGACCCGCCGGCAATGGCAGACGCCCGCGATCTCGCGGGCGTCCGCCATTAACCCCTCAGATGCCGGGATCAATACAGATCCCGGCATCTGCGGCAGTACGCGATTTCAATGAATGATCTGATCGCCCGCAGCGCTGCTGCGGGGATCCGATCATTCAGAACGCCGCACGGAGGTCCCCTCACCTGTCTCTGTCCGGCTCCCGGCATCTTCTGCTCTGGTCTGAGATCGAGCAGACCAGAGCATAAGATCACTGATATCACTGATCTGTTCTATGTCCTATACATAGAACAGATCAGTATTAGCAATCACGGTATTGCTATGAATAGTCCCAAAAAAATGTAAAATCAAAAGTGAAAAATCGTCCGTTTTTTCCTATTTTACCCCCCAAAAAGCGTAAAAAAATTAATTTAATAGACATATTTGGTATCGCCGCGTGTAAATGTCCGAACTATTAAAATAAAATATTAATGATCCCGTACGGTGAACGGCGTGAACGTAAAAAAAATAAAAATAAAAAAAGCAAATTGCTACTTTTTTAATACATTTTATTTAAAAAAATTATAAAAAATGTATTAAGTTTTTTATATGCAAATGTGGTATTAAAAAAAAAAAAGTACAGATCATGGCGCACAAAATGAGCCCTCATACCGCCGCATATACTGTAAAATGAAAGTTATAGGTCATCAAAATAAAGGGATTATAAACGTACTAATTTGGTTAAAAAGTTTGTGATTTTTATTAAGCACAACAATAATATAAAAGTATGTAATAATGGGTATCATTTTAATCGTATTGACCCTCAGAATAAAGAACACACGTCATTTTTACCGTAAATTGTACGGCGTGAAAACGAAACCTTCCATAATTAGCAAAATTGCGTTTTTCTTTTTCATTTCCCCACAAAAAGTGTTTTTTTTTTTTTTTTGGTTGCACCATACATTTTATGATATAATGAGTGATGTCATTACAAAGGACAACTGGTCGCGCAAAAAACAAGCCCTCCTACTAGTCTGGTGAAAATATAAAAGAGTTATGATTTTTAGAAGGCGAGGAGGAAAAAACGAAAACGTAAAAATTTAATTAAGGCCAAAATGGGCTGAGTCCTTAAGGGGTTAACTACCAGGGTCCCATGACGTACCGGTATGACATGGGTCCTGAACAGGTTAAACAGTAGGCTACTAGCACAATGCCACCTTTTATTATATATCCTTTTGGCCAGGGCATCACCCCTTCCTTTTCCCCATCCCTTTCTCTGTTAAAGGGGTACTCCGCTGCTCAGCATTTGGAACAAACTGTTCTGAACGCTAGAGCCCAGACCTCGTGACATCATAGCCCCGGCTGTCACACCCCCTACCATAGACTTGCATTGAGGGGGCGGGGTGTGATTCCATGTGGGGGCGGGGCTATGATGTCACAAGCTCCCGGAGCAGCTGAGAACCCTTTTAACTTTTATGGGAGTTGCCAAAATAGTCAAGCATGTGAAGTCAGTTAAACCTTGCTACATCACTGAAGCCATCCAGTTGGGGTCAAGCTTGTGGGACCCCCTACAATCCATAAAATGCCCAAGGGGTCTTCTACATGAGCTGATTATTTGCTAATTAAGCGCTCATAGGACTGCTTGTTCCAATTGTTTACTAGTGTACAAGGGCCAGCGATCACCCATTAAACGGGAAAATGCAAAAATTGTCAGCTGATCATATCCTGTATACAGACAAAAATAAGAAAAATTGTCAACAGCACATCATCCTATGCAAACAGATTTGTTGCTGACTGTAATGAAAACAAATGATCACATGGACAAACTAGCGATCGCTTGTGTGCATGTTTACCTCCGACAATTGGGCAGTGTAAATGGTCCGTAAGCACCAGTTGACTTCTACATTGTCGATCAGAGCTCGTAAATGGGCAGCTATCTGGTCCCTTAGCGTTTTAAAGCATATGCCAGTGTTTCCCAATCGGGATGCCTCCAGGTGTTGCAAAACTTCAACTCCCAGCATGCCTGGACAGCCGAAGGCTGTCCAGGCATGCTGGGAGTTGTAGTTTTGCAACATCTGGAGACACCCTGATTGGGAAACATTGGCATATGGTGTTGTTGTTGGTTGTTGGTTGTGGTTGTTGTTGTTGTTGTTGTTGTGTTTTTTTTTTTTTTTTTTATCTTTGTGTAGTTGTTTTCTAAGAACTTAATGTCACCTTCATTCAGAAATGTAGTCTGGGGTGATCAATACCCTGCTGAAATGATCAGCATGAAGATGAGGAAGAGGGGGCACAACCATTTTTTGTGAAATCAGTTCATTTTTCAGTTCAAATTCCAGTCTTAAAGGGGTACTCCCGTGGAAACTTTTTTTATTTTATTATTTATTTATTTTTTAAATCAACTGGTGCCAGAAAGTTATACAGATTTGTAAATCCCTTCTATTAAAAAATCTTAATCCTTCCAGTACTTTTTAGGGGCTGTATACTAAAGAGAAATCCAAAAAAGAAATGCATTTCCTCTGATGTCATGACCACAGTGCTCTCTGCTGACCTCTGCTGTCCATTTTAGGAACTGTCCAGAGCTGTAGAAAATTCCCATAGCAAACATATGCTGCTCTGGACAGTTCCTAAAATGGACAGCAGAGGTCAGCAGAGAGCACTGTGGTCATGACATCAGAGGAAATGCATTTCTTTTTTGGATTTCTCTTTAGTATACAGCCCCTAAAAAGTACTGGAAGGATTAAGATTTTTTTTAATAGAAGTGATTTACAAATCTTTTTAACTTTCTGGTACCAGTTGATTTAAAAAAAAAAACGTTTTCCACTGGAAAGGGGTTGTCCAGTTTAGGAAGGAAAATAAAATATTAAATTCCTTTTTTGTTATTAAGTGAATAGATGGCGGTGGGGTCTTGCTGGCAGGTCCCCCAACGATCACAGGTCCCTATTGAGGACACTTTGTGAGAATTTCCATTGTCAATGAACCCCTCTAATAAGTAGGCATTGTCCAAAGAAAAAAGCAGAGAACCTGCGGTCAGTCAAAAATCTTTTGTTTTAGTTTAAATATGCCCTTGTAGCTATGTATGCTCTAATTCCAACAATGTTTTTGCTACAGCCCCTGGTTCCTGAGATAAAGGGGATTTACTTATTTAGATGGGGGGGGGAGGGGGATGTTAGAGCATTATAATCACAAACCCTGAACTTGATTCTCGCCCCCTCAGCCTCATGTTCACACCCCTTAGTCTAGCATTCATTTTTAATACAGTTTTTGCCCATCTGACTACTCAGTAGAAAGTACAGATCCTGTCGGAATTAGGGCACCAGAGACTATTTTTTTTCATTTTTTTTGGAGGGGGGGTCACTGACCACAGGTCCTCTGAATAATAATCCCAGAAAAATACTACAGTAAAGTAATTGGTTTCATAGTTGCTCTTATAAGCTCTGTTCTGTTCTCCACAGTGGGGAGTCCTATCATCTATTCGATCACAACTGCAATACATTTAGCAATGAAGTCGCTCAGTTTCTGACTGGGAGGAAGATTCCTTCATACATTACAGAGCTGCCATCCGAGGTCCTGTCCACGTAAGTATACATGTTGTGGTGTTCTTCATTTAATGGAAAACCGTTTTGGATGCGTTCCAAGTGACCACTCTAGGTTGATGTCCTGAGCCAAATAGATAAATACGTGCACGGAGAAAACACACGCTGACTCTCTCATTGGGTCAAAGCAGTTCTCTGATTTTATAGGGTACACAACACAAAACATATCCTTCAGTAGGGCATAGCACATTGTGTAAGCATTCTAATTGGTTAGCAGACTACTTTTACGTAAGCATTGCATCATATTCTCTCTGTGCCAAATGGGAATGGTCACACAGATACAGGATGTAACCGCCATTTTAGAAGAATGATCTTCATTTTATAGCTATGGTCCATAACACAATTAACCTCTTAAGTACTTAGGGCGTACCTGTACGCCCTGGTCCCGGTGTTTAAAACGGGGTCACGCCGTGATCATCACACCGATCGTTGTGCCGCGCGTTATTAACCCATCAGACAAGGCGATCAAAGTTGACCGCCGCATGTGATGTCCCGATCAGCTAGGACACGAGCGGAAGACCCCCTTACCTTGCTCCATCGCGTCCGATCTGGGTTTGATTGCTCCAAGCCTGAGCTACAGGCTTGAGCAATCGAGCCCCGATCTCGCTGATCCATGCAAAGGGATCAGGGTAAAAGATCAGTGTGTGCAGTGTTATAGGTCCCTATAAAAAACAAAGTTAACAAAGGTCATTTAACCCCTTCACCTAATAAAAGTTTGAATCACCCCCCTTTTCCCATTAAAAACAAAAACAAAAAAACTGTGTAAATAAACATATGTGGTATCTCCGCGTGCATAAATGTCCGAACTATAAAAATATATTGTTAATTAAACCGCCCGGTCAATGGCGTATTCGCAAAAAAATTCCAAAGCCCAATATTTTAAAATTTTAAAATTAATAAAAAGTGAAGCCCGATCAATGCAAAAATGGTACCGATAAAAACTTTAGAACATGGCGCAAAAAATGAGCCCTCATACCGGTCCATACGCAGAAAAATGATGACAATTTTAAATGTATACATTTTCCTGCATGTAGTTATGATTTTCTTTTCAGAAGTGCGACAAAATCAATCCTATATAAGTAGGGTATCATTTTAACTAATGTCACTGCAAAGTAGAATTGGTGGCGCAAAAAATAAGCCATCATATGGAATTTTATGTGCAAAATTGAAAGCGTTATGATTTTTAGAATGTGATGAGGAAAAAATGAATGAAAATGCAAAATTGGAAAAACGCTGAGTCCTTAAGGGGTTAAAACCTGACTTCAACTAGATTCCCTTACAAACATTGTAAACATTGCTGTGGCTTAGCCACTCAATTTTCCAGGATATCTGCAATGGAGAAAAATTGTTCTGGGAGTGCAATTTTTCACCAGATCGGTTTTGGACAACAGTAAAGCCATGTTATAGGGGGTTAAAGGGGTACTCCACTGAAAAACGTGTTTTTTTTTTTTTGTTCTTTTTTAAATCAACTGGTGCCAGAAAGTTAAACAGATTTGTAAATTACTTCTATAAAAAATCTTAATCGTTCCAGTACTTATTAGCTGCTGAATACTACAGAGGAAATTCTTTTCCTTTTGGAACACATAGCTCTCTGCTGACATCACGAGCACAGTGCTCTCTGCTGACATCTCTGTCCATTTTAAGAACTGTCCAGAGTAGGAGAAAATTCCCAAAGCAAACATATGCTGCTCTGTACAGTTCCTAAAATGGACAGAGATGTCAGCAGAGAGCACTGTGTTCCAAAAAGAAAATAATTTCCTCTGTAGTAATCAGCAGCTAATAAGTAATTAATAGAATAGTTTAAATAATAGAATAGTTGAAGTAAAATGCAAATCTGTTTAACTTTCTGGCACTAGTTGATAAGTTTTCTGCCGGAGTACCCCTTTTTAAAGGAAAAAAAATAAAAAAAAACTCCTAACAGACATTTTCCAACGGCAGTGTGAAAGGGGCCTAAGCTACAGCAACACTTACATTGTGGTGAATTGGGTTTTGAGAAGAAAGGATAGGGGATAAGAAGTATGATCGTAGGGGTCTTGCCGCTGGGGACCCCCTCGATCTCTGTGCAGCCCCCAGAATTCTGTGCCGGGCACTGCCATGGGGACGTGAGTCACGGCCACGTCTCGGAGGTAGCCCCCGGCACAAAATACTTTAGCTCAATCTAAAGCTGTGTTCACACCACGATACGGCTATCTAAGGCATGGATATGTCAGAAACATCTTTAAATGTTGTGCTGACGTATCCAAGCTTGGACAGGCGTAGGTCCCATTCATTTCAAAGGCCCAAATATATTTAAGCTGGTGACTACATCATTTTCTAAGCGAATACGAGATGGGGCATGAACTGAAAAAAAACGCGGTCTGTTGCGTTTTCTGTTTGAGGCCAAACTTGTATACGCTCGGAAAAATTACCTAAACGTCACCTGTTCAAGACATTAAAATAAATGGGGCTAATGCCTGTCTGAACATGGTGGAGGAGATTTATCAAAACCTCTGAAGAGGAAAAGTTAGTCATAGCAACCAATCAAATCGCTTCTTTCACTTTTCATAGGCCCTTTTTTGAAAATGAAAGAAGCAATCTGATTGGTTGCTATGGGCGACTAGTCAACTTTTTTTTTTTTATTCGTTTTATTGAAAAGTAAACAACGTTAGACCACAGGCCCATTAAAGTGAACACAAAGCACATCTACAGTACAGAGATAGAGTCATGAGACCATATACAAATATACAGAATGCAAGCGACAGGATACACCATGTTACATCACATGGTACACAGCAAAGGCATTAAACACCACCCAACTGAGGTAGAGTAAACTTAAAACAAAATAAAACAAAGGCGAACAGTGGCCAAAATTAGCAATCGTATACCATCCCGCGAGGTGCGCCAATACTATCATCTGTTAGGGTACAATCAAATAGCCCATGATAAGTAACCCTGCATCCAAGTAAGAGAAAAAGAACCGACAGACGTACACAGAGAGAGAAACATAGGTTAGAGGAGACAACAGACAGCACGCATAACATCAAAGGGTCTTACATTGTCCCAGAAGAGGTCACAGAGTACGAGCATTGGGTCAAGGGAGAGGAGCACCAACCATCCCATACAGAATAAAATTTACCCGGGCACTTCCTATTCTTGTACACTGTGTGAGAAAGGCAATGTAGCATTGACCAGAGCCTTCCATTGAGTCAAGGTAGGAGAGCCGGGGTCCATCCATTTAAGGGCAATAGCCTTCCTGGCCAAGAACAAAGTTTCCCGCAAAAACGTACGTATGTGATGCGTCCATATCTCCTTATCCAATATACTAAAGAGGCAGATCAAAGGATCAAGAGATAGGGAAGGTTGAGACAAAGTAGCCAAAAAAGTAAGCACTTCGCGCCAAAAAGATACTATATAGGGGCAGGCCCAAATCAAATGCCAAAAGTCCGCCCTGGCAGCACTACATCCATCGATGACAAGCATCGGAGTCTGAACGACCCATTCTATGGAGCCTTAAAGGGGTAATATAACTATAGTGGATAATGTCAATTGGATCAATTTATTATTCGCTGCCGGGGACACTAACATGTGGGAGGAAAAAATGTCCTCCCAATCATCCTTAGTCAAATTAGGGATATGAGATTCCCAATGCCGGACCGCCGGTACTGGGGTGCGGGAGTTCTTGGCCTGGATAAGGTGCGTGTACAGGATGGACACCAGCCCCCTAGGACCCTACGACCTCAGGACCCCAATAAGGGGAAACGCTGATATCGGTGGGCTCCCCGTTGGGAACTGGGCATTGAGGGCGTGTCGGAGTTGGAGGTATTTAAAAAAGCTGTTTCTGGGAAGAGCATGGCTGGATTGCAGCTGATCAAATGAACAGAGCACATTGTCACGGTAAACATGCCCCAAGGTGAGCGCCCCCGCATTCTGCCAGAAGACTGGGTCCAGAGCATCGCCCACATGAGGAAGGTGAGGGTTATGCCATAAAGGGGTATCCTCTGAGATGTCAGCATATCCATAAATTCCCTTAACTGCCCGCTAGACCTTTTATGGCCAGCTCTACCTCCAAGAACAGGACTATCTAGCAGCATCCTAAGGGTCATTGTCGGGACAGACCTAGCCAAGGACTGTTCGAAGTCCAGCGCCACATCCCCAGAGATCCAGTGCCTGATATACCGGAGTTGACCGGCCAAATAATACAAATAAAAATCGGGGAGTGACATTCCCGCCGCCAACTTGGGGCGTTGTAACGTGGTTAGCCGAATTTTAGGTCTTTTGGGGCCCCAAATAAATGGTGAAAGAAGGGAGTGAAGAGAATCAAAAAAAAGTATCTAGGTACAGGCACTGAGGCATGCTCCAGCGCATAAAGGCACTTAGGTAAAACAATGAGTTTGATAAGATTAATACGGCCAGCTACCGACAACGGGAGCGTGACCCACACCCGGAACTTCGCTTTAATATAGGGAAGTAGAGTAAGTACATTGGTGGATAGATCAAGCAGAGGATCTCTGTGGATGCGAATCCCCAAATACTTAAATGAGGAAACCACCGGGAGACCATTCATTACTGGGGGCCAATCTTTAGACAGAAGCGGCATCACTGCAGATTTAGTCCAGTTAATGAATAAACCAGAGAAGTACCCAAAACGGTCCATTAGCGCCATAACATACGGGAGCATCAATGCAGGGTCAGAGAGGAATAACAACATATCATCGGCGTAGAGGCCAATACGCTCCTCCCGGCCCCCCGTAGACATACCTCGGAAGCCAGGATCCTGTCGAATGCAGAGGTCGAGGGGCTCCACTGCCACCGCAAACGGGGACAAGGGACACCCCGCCGAGGGCAAACGGGGAAGAACACACACCATTCACCAGGATCTGGGCTCGAGGGCACCTGTACCAGAGGGACACCCACTTTCTAAAATTAGGACCAAAACCAAATTTAACAAGGGTAGCCTGTAAATAACCCCATTCCACGGAATAAAGGCCATGGCGGCGTCCAGCGACGCCAAGGCCCAATCCCCCCCCCAGAGTGCTCCCCACCTGGACAGCCGCCTGGACCCTACGGATGTTGTCGGATGTGGATTTGCCCGGCATGAAGCCGGATTGATCCGGGTGAATTATGGATAGGATTACCTTATTCAAACGGTTAGCCAAAACTTTCGTAAGCACTTTATAATCCAGATTCAGCAGAGAAATGGGTCTGTAAAAACCACACTCTACAGGATCCTTATCAGGTTTTAGGAGGACAACTATGGTTGCCTCATACATAGAGGCAGGTAAAATACCATCCTCAAACGCCCGGTCAAGCATTGCAAGCAAGGATGGAAGGAGCACGTCGGAGTACCACAAGTAAACCTCCAGTGGAAGGCCATCAGGGCCCGGAGATTTACCTTTGGTCATGTCCATCATAGCATCCTGAATCTCCAATAAGGAGAGGGGGGCCTCCAACAACATCCGATCACTATCTGACAGTACCGGAAAGTCAATACCGTCCAGGTAGGTGTCCAGCTCCGCAGCGCCATACTGCACCTGTGAAGAATAAAGGTTAGAGTAGTATGTGGCAAAGCAATGCGCAATGTTCACAACCCCCAACAGCTCGGACCCATCCGAGACCACTATCTTAAGAATCGGAGGGGCAGAAGAGATCTGCCTGACTAGATGTGCTAACGGCTTACTAGATTGATTGCCATGTTCAAAGTAGAATTGTTTTGTGAAAAACTGCTTTCTATTGGCCTTCTCAGAAAGGTGCAGCATGTATTGCAGCCCCACACGCAGCCACTCAACCTTATTAGCCTCGGATGAGTCCGCAACATATCAGGCCTCCAGCTCCGCACACTGTCCAGCCAGCTGACTAGTCAACTTTTTCCTCTACACAGGTTTTGATAAATCTCCCTCGGTATGTATTTTGGTCAGTATTATTTAGGTAAAACCTGGAGTGGGGTTAAAATACATGGGGGGGGTAATCTATCAAGACGGCATCTCGCACGTCCCATCAATGCACGCCTCTACATAAATCCACCGCGCGCCCTCCCCAAAGTCTTTGACAAAATCTCTCTGAGCTGGCAGAGACATCAACTTTAGTTTACGTAAACTGTCATAAATTTGCGGAAGCCGATGCCACCCCCCCTTTCTTAAAAGTTGTGCCCATTTTTTAGAGAGTGGTGAAAAACTGCAAATATTGGCTGGGTCTTGCACGTAAATTGTATGATTTCTCCATTACGATTCAGAAATGAAAGCAGCCTGTGATTATTATGGGCCCTTTAATGACTTGGACACTTGACAACTATAACTTATTGTCCAGAGAGCGGTTGCCAATAGCATCTGATCATATTCCAGCTCTTAAATGGGCACTGTCACCAACTTTATTTTTTGATATGTTGTAGTACTTATGTACTACAACATAGCTCTAATATACTTTTATTTTTATTTTTTTCATTAAAAAGGTTTAATTTACATTTATAAACCGGCCACTGAAAAAGGACTGATTTTGGAGTGGCAATCAGTCCTTTTTCAGTTAGGCTGCACTCACTCCCTGCCTGTCAATCAGACAGGCAGGAGCGAGCGCATTGGCTCCCCGGCCACTGGCTGGGAGGCGACTCATCCCGCACATTGCCGCCGCTGTCCCTGCACGCCCGCTGCTGGACTCTGCAGTAACTTGCAAGTGTAATGAGGGAACGGGGTATGTGGGGGGGTTGGGGGGTAAGTAGTGAACGGGCTAGTGCCGTAGCGGGGGGGGGGGGGGGGGGCTGGCAAAAAAAAAATATAGGATGGTGGGAGCTACCCTTTAAGATTTCAAGGGCCCTTTAAGGCAGTGTTTTCCAAACAGTGTGTCTCCAGCTGTTGCAAAACTACAACTCCCAGCATTCCTGGACAGCCAAAGGCTGTCTGGGCATGCTGGGAGTTGTAGTTTTGCAACAGCTGGAGACATACTGTTTGGAAAACACTGCCTTAAAGGGATAAAATGGTCAACTTTGTTGGCTATGGGCATTGCTCTGTTTTCCTTGAATTAGCTTTATGTCTTAGTGATCTTCTGTTCTGATCATCAGTTCTGTGATATTCCCAGCTCTGTGCCATCTCTGCTCCACATTCAACTCAGAAGGGAAACATTAACCCCTTAACTACATCGGACATAAATGTACGTCATGGTGCGGTGGGACGTAACGCACCATGACGTAAATTGACGTCATGTACACGACCACTGCTCGCATAATGCACGGCAGGTCCCGGCTGCTGTCAGCAGCCAGGGATCCGCCGGTAATGGCGGACATTAGCGATCACGCTGATGTCCGCCATTAACCCCTCAGATGCAGTGATCAATACAGATCGCGGCAGTATGGCACTCAGAATGGATGATGGGATCACCTGCGGCGGACGGAGGTCCCCTCACCTGCTTCCGTCCATCTTCTGGGGTCTTCTGCTCTAGTCTGAGATCGAGCAGACCAGAGCAGAAGATGACCGATAACACTGATCAGTGCTATGCCTATGCATAGCACTGAACAGTATTAGCAATCAACTGATTGCAGTAAATAGTAGGGGTGTGAATCGCCAAGAATTTGGCGATTCGATTCGAATCGCGATACCAGTGTGGCGATTCGATATATCGCGATATATCGCGATACCGTCTAGGTGACGATACATCGCGATATATCGCCCACCTGGGAGCATTCATAGATCCCAATAGACGCCGCTGTCAGCTTTGACAGCGGCGATCTAGTACTCCGGTGCTCACTTTTCTCATGTTATCCCGTCCGGGCTGCAAAATAAAATAAAACGCACTTTATCTTACCTGCCAACGAGCCCGCGGAGCTCCGGTACAGGTGTTCGGTCCCCGGGCTGTATTCTTCTTACTTCCTGTTAGTCCGGCACGTCACATGGAGCTTCAGCCTATCACCAGCCGCAGCGATGTCCCGCCTCCGCTGGTGATAGGCTGAAGCTCCATGTGACGTGCCGGACTAACAGGAAGTAAGAAGAATACAGCCCGGGGACCGAACACCTGTACCGGAGCTCCGCGGGCTCGTTGGCAGGTAAGAAAAGTGCGTTTTATTAAAAATTCCACATCCCTAAAAGAATCGATTCAAAAATATTTTGAATCGATTCTGTATCGGCAAATGAAAAATCGCGATTATCGCGAGAATCGATTTTTTTCTTACATCCCTAGTAAATAGTCCCCTATAAGAACATATAAAATGTAAAACAAATTTGAAAAATCCCCTCCCTCAATAAAATTGTAAATCGTTCCTTTTTCACATTTTACCCCAAAAAAACGTAAAAATAAATAAATAATTTACATATTTGGTATCGCCACGTGCGTAAATGTCCTAACTAAACTATCAAAATATAATGTTAATTATCCGGTATGGTGAACGGCATAAACATAAAAAAAAATTGCAGTTTTTTTTTTTTTCACATTTTATTCCAGAAAAAAATTATTAAAAAGTGAAATACAAGCAAAAGTGGTACAGATAAAAACTACAGATCACGGCGTAAAAAATGAGCCCTCATACCATCCCATATACGTAAAAATGAGAAAGTTATAGGTGGTCAAAATAGGGCAATTTCAAACATACTAATTTTGTTAAAATAGTTTGAGTTTTTTTTTTTTAAGCTGTACAATTATAGAAAAGCATATAACATGGTATCATTTTAATCGTATTGACCCACAGAATAAAGAACACATGTCATTTTTACCGTAAATTGTACAGCGTGAAACAAAACCTTCCATAATTTGCTAAATTGCTGCTTTCTTTTCATTATCCCCACATAAATAATATTTGTTTGGTTGCATCATACATTTTTATGATAAAATGAGTGATATCATCACAAAGTAAAATTGGTCACGCAAAACAACAAGCCCTCATATAGGTCTATGGATGAAAATATAAGAGTTATGATTTTTAGAAGGCAAGGAGGAAAAAAACGAAAATGCAAAAATAAAAGTGGCTGCGTTCTGAAGGCCTAAATAGGCTGTGTCCTTAACCCCTTAAGGACCGGGCTTTTTTCCGTTTTTGCTCTTTCGTTTTTTCCTCCTTACCTTTAAAAAATCACACCTCCTTTAAATTTTACACCCAAAAATCTGTATTATGGCTTATTTTTTGCGCCACCAATTCTACTTTGTAATGATATCAGTCATTTTACCTAAAAATCTACGGTGAAATGGGGAAAAAAATCATTGTGCGACAAAATTGAAAAAATACAGCCATTTTGTAACTTTTGGGGCCTTCAGTTTCTACGTAGTACATTTTCCGGTAAAAATGACACCTTATCTTTATTCTCTACGATTAAAATGATACCCTACTTATATAAGTTTGATTTTGTATTACTTCAGAAAAAAAATCATAACTACATGCAGGAAAATGTATAAGTTTAAAATTGTCATTTTCTGACCCCCTATAACTTTTTTATTTTTCCGTATTCAGGGCGCTATGAGGGTTCATTTTTTACGCCGTGATATGAAGTTTTTGTCGGTATAATTTTTGCATTGATCTGACTTTTTGATCGCTTTTTATTCATCTTTTCATGATATAAAAAGTGACCAAAAATGCGCTATTTTGGACTTTGGAATTTTTTTGCGCGTACGCTATTGACCGTGCGGTTTAATTAGCAGTATATTTTTTTAATTCGGACATTTCCGCATGCGGCGATACCACATATGTTTATTTTAGTTTTTATTTACTGTTTTTTTTTTCTATTATTGGAAATGCCGAGTGATTCAAACTTTTATTAGGGGAAGGGATAATTCAAAGGATTAATGATTTTTTTTTACACTTTTGTTTTGCAATATTATAGCTCCCATAGGAGGCTATAACATTGCATTTACTGATCTTTAACACTGTTCAATGCATCTCCATAGAGATGCAATGATCAGTGTTTTCGGCGATTGATTGCTCAAGCCTGGATCTCGGGCTTGAAGCATTCAATCGGCGATTGGACTGCAGGAAGGAAGGTAAGAGACCTTCCTCCTGTAGTACAGCTGTTCGGGATGCCGCGATTATACCGCGGCGATCCCGAACAGCTCCCTGAACTAGCCGGACACTTTTACTTTCACTTTAAGCCGCGTGGCTCAGCTTTGAGCACGCGGATAAAGGGTTAATAGTGCGCGTCACCGCCATCAGTGCCGCGCGGTATTAGCGGCGAGTCCCGGCTTCACTATGATGCCGGGCCCGCCGTGATATGATGCGGGGTCACCGTGGGACCCCGCGTTATATCACGGGAGCGGGACCAAGGACGTACTCATACGTCCTTGGTCCTTATGGGGTTAAAGGACAACTGTAGTGGAACAGTTTTATATATATATACCTGTGCCCGAGCGTAAAAAAAAAAAAAAAAAACTCATACATACCTTCCTACGAGCCCCCGTTGGTCCGGCACAGGCCTCACGGTCCGGCAGTGCTGACCTCATTCCACTTCCTGAGGATGGGGATGCCGCAGAGCCTTCGGCGTATCACCGGCCGCAGCGATGCCCCGCCCTGACCTGTGATAGGCTGAGCCCACTGTCATGTAAGGAGCTCTGGCCGGCTTCTTACATGACAGTGGGCTCAGCCTATCACAGGCCGGGGCGGGACATCGCCGCAGCCGGTGATACGCTGACGGCTCTGCGGCATCCCCATCCTCAGGAAGTGGAATGAGGTCAGCACTGCCGGACCGTGAGGCCTGTGCCGGACCAACGGGGGCTCGTAGGAAGGTATGTATGAGTTTTTTATGTTTATTTTTGAGGCACGGGTATATATATATATAAAACTGTTCCACTACAGTTGTCCTTTAAGGGGTTGTCCTGGCATGAGGTGTATTTAAGTTGTTTTTTTCATCTGATCAGGGGAGGGGTAAGTAAACAAACAAAAAAAAAAAACACTCCCTAACCTTCCTCACTCCCATGCCGCCGGTATTCTAGAGCTGTCCAGCCCCTCCAAAGTGATGTCAAACGTCTGCTCAGCCAATTGGTGGCTGAGACTGAACACTGCTGTGGCCGCTGATTGGATGGGCCGGCGCATGACGTCATGTCCCCAAACCCGGAAATGCTGGAGCGAGAAAGCTAAGGGAGTATTTTTATTTCTAGTTACTCTCTTCTTATCCAGCTTTAAAAAAAAATAAAAAATGCTTTATGCCCGAACAACCCCTTTTTAAAGATAGTTTATAGCATCTTTGTTGGCCATTCACTTTACATTTTGGCCAAACGAAAAAGTTTGCTGACGTATACTGTGACGCGTTACCTGCAATCCCATTGGTTTTAATAGCTGAATGTAGTCCAATTGTGACTGCATTAGGTCCTTTTCCCGAACATATACTTTGTTTGGGACACATGGTCTGCTGGGAATGCATCACAGTATGTGTCGGCAAATCTTTTTTTATGATTTACAAATTTAGAAAACATCATTTTGGTGTATGTGTGGATGGATATATATTAATTATAATTATTTAATTTATTTCTTCTTCTTTCAGACCTTTCGGACAAGCCCTCCGTCCTCTTCTGGATTCTGTTCAGATTCAGCCACCAGGGGGAAACAGTTTTAACAGGCAAAATGGACCAAGCTAACCAAGATGCGCTCCTCTCGAATGTGGGCAGTGCCCCGCTTTTTAACTTAATATACTTTTATTATCTATTTTTGACCCCAGCTGTTCCTTGTTTCATTACATTCCAGTTTTGCAGTAGGACATTAGAATAGATTCTGAATGTTCGTCGTTGTTTAGGTTGCATCAGTAACAAAACATTCTGTCCAAACAAAATAAGTAGGTTTGGGTGCAGAAAAGTCCCTGGTTGGCAGCTTGTTAAAGGTCAATACTTCATCCTTCTAGACCAGTGGTCTTCAACCTGCGGACCTCCAGATGTTGCAAAACTACAACTCCCAGCATGCTGGGAGTTGTAGCTTTGCAACATCTGGAGGTCCGCAGGTTGAAGACCACTGTTCTAGACAATAGAAGCCCATATAACAAAAGTTTGCGGAAACCGCTGTTTTTTGGTGGGATCAGCCGACTATCTTATATGGTGGTGCCAACTCTTCTCTGACAGGTGATGTCAGGGGGAAGAAGGATTGGGAATGTTGACTTTTAGCACTTGATCCGTTTTTTGTTTTTTCAAGATCCAACAGAGATGTCTGGAAGCAACTTATCCCCTTCTGCCAAGGGCTGTTGCAGGTATATGACAATAAATAGACCTTTTTCCTCCAGGAAATGGCAGGGTTATATGGGCGCTGAAGGCACATTCAAACATAGGTTTTAAAGGGGTACTCCACTGGAAAAAAAATATTTTTCAACTGGTGCTAGAAAGTTAAACAGATTTGTAAATTGCTTCTATTTAAAAATATTAATCCTTCCAGTACTTATCAGCTACTGTATGCTCCACAGGAAGTTCTTTTCTTTTTGAATTTCCTTTCTGTCTGACCAGAGTGCTCTCTGCTGACACCTCTGTCCATATCAGGAACTGTCCAGAGCAGGATAGGTTTGCTATGGGGATTTTCTCCTGCTCTGGACAGTTCCTGATATGGACAGAGGTGTCAGCAGAGAGCACTGTGGTCAGACAGAAAGGAAATTAAAAATGAAAAGATCTTCCTATGGAGCATACAGTAGTTAAAGGACATCTGTAGCGTTACAAACACTTATCCCCTATCCTCAAGATAGGGGATAAGTGTTTGATCGCGGGGGGTCCGAACGATGGGGCCCCCGGCGATCTCCTGTACGGGGCCGCGGCTCTCCCGTGCAGAGGGCGTGCCAGCCGCAGCATGACTTTGCGGCCGGCACGCCTCCTCCATACATCTCTATGAGAGAGGAGGGGAGGCAGCATTTGTGCATTCCCCATAGAACTGTATTGGGACGGGGAGGAGACGGGGCGTCATCGTCGACCTCTAGGTCGACGCTACGCGCCTTAGCGCTTACCATGAGTGCTTATGGCGGCGCCCCGTTAGGGAGATCGGGGGGGTCCCAGCGATCGAACCCCCGCGATCAAACACTTATCCCCTATCCTGTGGAAGTTGTCCTTTAAGTACTGGAAGAATTAAGATTTTTAAATAGAAGTAATTTACAAATCTGTTAACTTTCTGGCACCAGTTGATTTAAAAAAAAATAAATAAAAAAAAATGTTTTCCAGCGGAGTACCCCTTTAATGCATAGAAGACGTTTGAAAAGGGTACTGCAGCGAAAAGTAACTTATCACTGATAATAGTCAGATTGCAGGGGGTCTGACTGCTGGGACCCACCGTGATCTCCTGCACAGGCCCCAGCTCTCTGAGAGCAGTGCGTGCTGGGGTGGCCATACGCTCCATTTATTCCATATGAGTGTGCCGAAGATGCCCGAATACAGCATTAGGGTCTTTTCCGCCCCAGCCGTCGGGGGTTCCGCTCGCCATCTAACATGTATGCCCTATGTTGTGAATAGGGAATAAGTGACTTTTGGCTGCAGTACCCCTTTAATTACCCAAGATGCAATGTGTTTCACAGCTTTCCACTGACGAAGCAGCAGAAGGCTGAAAAACATATTGCATCTTGGGTAATTGAACATCTTCTATTCATTAAACCTACAGATAGACGTCTTTAGCTCCGATCTAATCCTGCCATTCCCTGGAGGAAAAGGATCTGTTGTCTAATAGAAGAACAGGAAGGCTGCAGTGGTGCAAACGTTCTTCTATTCTATAAACCTAATCCAGTGTTATATATAGTGTACACAACCTCACCTGGTAAGCGCATAAGGATCTGGCACGTATACATGTGCTGATTTTACACTATGAAGCGCTTTTCATTTCATTTCTATTGCAGATATATGGCCACCTAAGTGCTGAGTCATTTTTAGTTGTTTTGTATGTAAAGTTGACATTATGGATTAGTGAAGGAGGGTAGAGTGCATCTCATGTTACACACTACCCGTTTGGAAGCATCTGAAGCCCCGACAGCCTTCGGCTGTCCGGGCATGCTGGGAGTTGTAGTTTTGCAGCAGCTGGTGGCACCCTGGTTGGGGAAACACACTGGCATAAGGTAAAAGCATGCCTCCTCCTGGTCCAGCTTACATGAAAAGGCTGTAAACTGAACACGGGGAGCAATGTGCGCACAAACAGTCCACAGCACACAGTGTTTTCTAAGCTCCTATGGGTGTATCTTGTTTTTCCTGAACATTGAGTATTTGAACTTTGCTCCTTTATTGTTCAGTAGAGGACAGAATGACAACGTGCAGTAAAATTGTCCTTCAGTGTTTTTTCTCCTCATCTCCAGGGGGTTGTTTTTCTGCAAGTTAATTTTTAAAGGACATGATCGCTTGTCATTGTTCTGATTTATTGACATTAAAGGGGTACTCTGCCCCTAGACATCTTATCCCCTAGCCAAAGGATAGGGGATAAGATGACTGATTGCGGGGGTCCCGCGATCTTGGCTGCGGCATCCCAGACATCCGGCACAGGATGACTGGCGATGCAGGGCGGAGGCTCATGACGTCACGCTCACGTCCCCTCAGTGCAAGTCTATGGGAGTCACGCCCCCCTGCCATAGACTTGCTTTGAGGGGGTGTGGCTGTGATGTCACGAGTCTCCAGCGCTGCACCCGACTCTCTAAACGAGTGCAGCAGGGAGATCATGGGGGGTCCAGCCTCTGGGGACCCCCGCAATCTCCCTGTTGCACCCGGCATTCGTTTAGAGCGTCATGTGTAGTGCCAGATAGGGGATAAGATGTCTAGGGGCCGAGCACTCCTTTAAGTCTTATTGATAACACGATCTCCCCATTATCATATTACCACACTAGGGCGTCAGCATGTAACAAACCGCCCCCCCCCCCCCCCGCGATCATAAAAGTATCACTGGGTTGATCTAGGGCTGTCTTCAGATACTCTTTTTGATAGTAAAAAAAATATCCAAAAGTTTTGATAAATGAGTCTCCCTTGGTGCAGGGGTAAAGCCCATCTGGGTCTGCCCAACTGGTTTAATGTATTTTACCTCAGAAACCTTGCATGAATATATTGCAATGGTTTCTAACTGTGTACACTGTCATATTTTTTAGTACAGTGAAACCTCTTTGAGAGGTTGCACAAAAAGGTGGTCTTTTAGGGGTTGGTCATCTTAAAGAATGCATAATAAATGTGAAACTGAAAATCTTGTCTAGGTAAGGAGGTGGTCTTCTCAAAGAGGTGGTCTTTTGGAGAGGTTGCACTGTACTTCCCTTTCTGCTACTAAAGCAATTCTGGATACAGGATCAAATGTTCAGGTGGTTGCCTGAAGCGATATTTTAATGTCTAAAGGTGTTCAGGGTGGGATGAAAAAGAATTTTAAAAATCATCATGCACTCACTTAGCGATGGTGCCAGTTCCCAAAGCAGAGTGCTTACTGTTCTCCTCTCTCTACACATAGGAAATGCCTGCTTATCCAATCACTAGCTGAGGCGGGTCACTGCTACAGTTACTGATTGGCTGTATAAAAATTTCCTAGAGAGTGGAGCAGGAAGCACTTGGCACCGTCAAAGTGGCATTGGTGGCAGGTGAGTACATGGTTTTTGGGTTTCCATATTTCTCCTCATGCCCACCTACTACCTCTTATAGTCCTCTCCATACCTACCCACTACCTCTTATAGTCCTCTCCATACCTACCCACTACCTCTTATAGTCCTTGGCTACCCACTACACCTCATATTCCACTCTATACCTACCCGCTACACCTCATATTCCTCTCTACACCTCATAGTCCTCTCTATACCTACCCGCTACACCTCATCGTCCTTTCCATACCTACCCGTTACACCTCATCGTCCTTTCTTTACCTACCCGCTACACCTCATAGTTCTCATGTTAACCAGCCAATACACTTTCTTGTCTATCCCACTCACTGACCAGTGCAGATGTTTCTAAACCTAGCCCAGCCACATGTACACCCAGAAAAGGGCAGGTACATGCGGGAGCTCATCCGCAGCATATCTGACACTGCAGAGGCGCTGCCAGCAAACATGAGCGGACACACAGCTATGGCAGCAGCAGCTGAAGGGATCTCGCTCTGACTGCCAGCAGGGCATCCGCAGCGCCAGAGATGCTGTGTGTGTAAATACACCCTTTTAGGATACGTTCACATGTGTGTATTTTCTGCTGCAGATTTGCTTCACCAGATTTTGCTGCCTATTGAAGCCAATGGGCAGGAGAATCTGCAGCAATAAATCTGCATTCTGCATAAAAAAATACACACGTGTGAACGGCAGCAGGTTTTCCACATCGGAATTTCCACAGCAGGACCCATTGAGGTCAATGTCATTTGCAGAAATTCCACTGCATTAAATCCACAGTGGGGAAACTCGCAGGGAAATTGTCACCCAGCTTTCCAATAAGACTTTGAAGGTTGAACCGTTCAGTTTTGGAATCTATGCTTTGATGACCTGTATGTCACACTGTCATATTTTGATGCAGGAGTCTTTCATGTAGAAAGTGGTGGCAATCTGTGCCAAATATAAGCCTATGTTATTGCCATATGTACAAGGCTTGCCACCACTGACAAGTCTTAAAGAACTGATGCACCACTGTAAAGGAGAGCCAGGGTTCCAAACAGGAGATCACGGGAGGCCCCAGGGCTCAGATCCCATGCCATCTAAAACTTATCCTTTGGATAGGGAATGTTTTTTTTTTTTTTTTTTCTTCTATGATACTTGGCAATTGTGTGTTCATCAATATGCTTCAAAGTAAAACCTCTAGCGTAACCTCTTTGCTAACACTGTTAAATTCGTCATGTGGCCTTTAAGGGTATGTACACACAGCATATTTTTCAGCCACATAATATGCAGCGTATTAAGCGACAGAAATCCAAGGCAGTGTTGAATGTGGATTGGCTCCATTCTTTGGGTCTAATCTGTGTCCTGGCCACCTGGGTTGGCATGCACTCCAATCATTGTCAAGGGAGTGCCGAAGATAACGGAGTAAGTGGTTGGGTGTTTGGTCTGACCTCTGCGATCTCTAGAACAAAGCCCAGACTCTCCCTGCTGAATGGAGTTGTGGGTTGGCACGCGCTCCATTCACTGTCTATTGGAGCACCAAAGATACCGGAGTACCGTGCTCAGTTTCTCTGGTGCTTCCACAGACAATGAATGATGTGTGCGCAAACACCCCACTCCATTCAGCAGGGAGAGTGTAGGCTTATTCTAGAGATCGAGGGGGGGGGGGGGGTATTGCGGTCGTGAGGTGGATAAGTGTGTGTGATCTCTGGGACCCCCACGATCTCTAGAACAGAGCCCCCAACTCTACCCCCTGAATGGAGTGGTGAGTTTTCGCGCTCCATTCATTGTCCACGGGAGCGCCGGAGATACCTGATCGGTAAAAATAGTTTTTTTTTTGTTGTTTTTTTTTTTTTTTAGGGCTGGAATACCACTTGAACTTCTTATTTTGATGTTACCTGTCCTGTTTTTATTCTGTGGGAAGACTTAAAGGGGTTTTGCCATTATGATCACATGGAGGCCAACCACTGGGACCCATTGTGATCTTCAGCGCGAAACTCCTGCAGTTCTAGTTTGAATGGCACAGCAGAGGGCATACTCAACCTCCGTGCCACTCACGGTCTATGGGCGTGCCAAAGATAACTGAGCACTGTAGTTCTCGAGTCCCATTCTCAGGCTCACAGGGGGTCCCAGTGGTTAGACTCCTAAGAATCAATTTGGATAAGGGGATAAATGTCCATGGTTGAAAAGCCCCTTTGAAATTGTTCCTTGAATGTATGACTGGATGTATGCAATTGTGTGCATAGTCCAGTGTCTCCTAATTTGTGGGCCAAAAGGCAAATTGTAGGTTTGCCACTGGTTGCAGAAATATTTCTCAACACCATTTTAAGAAAAAATACTTCAGCTGTATACGTGTGCACAGTTAACGCAGCAAGGTCCTGATGTATACTGGCCAGACGTACTGAAAGGACATCCTTTTGCAAACATTTGGCCATTATAGTCTATGAACACATGACTGTATGTTGTCGGTCATGTTGCAGAGATCCCGGGACATGCCTGCTGCTTTGTTCTCTGTGGAGATAAGTGTTCTGAGATGCGTTTGGTAGAGGGTTAGGTCGGGTTCACATAAGACTTTCTACACATTTGAATAATCAGGCAGGAGCTAGGGCCACTCGGAAAGGCGCCGTCTCATAGACGGCAATGCATTCCCGAACGGAATCTGCAGAATAAATAGACAAGTCTATTTCTGCGAATGCCGGAATCAGGATTCCTACGGCAGAAAAATCTGTTGTGGAAATTCCGCTGTATGCACAGTGCAGAATTCCGAATGGACATTCCGCCGTGTGAACATACCCTTATTCACCAAGTCTTTTATAAGGCTATCCCATAACACCCGGCTTACATTGGAAGAACAGACAGGCTTAGGCTACATTCACACTTCGTTTTTACATTACGGGTGCCGGATCCGGCTGGGGGAGGGGCAAACCGGGCTCTCCCATACCCCAGCCGGACCAGCGCTGAAATCCATTTACTTTAATGAGCCGACCGGAGTCAAACGGTGACTCTGGTCGGCTAATTTTTTACCTGTATGCGGCTTCCTGACCGGACCTAAAACCATAGTATACTACGGTTTTGGGTCCGGTCACAAAACCGAATACGGGTCAAAAATGAGCCGACCGGAGTCACCGTTTGACTCTGGTCGGCTCATTAAAGTAGATGGAGTTCAACGCTGGTCCGGTTGGGGTACGGGAGAGCCCGGATTGCCCCTCCCCCAGCCGGATCCGGCACCCGTAATGTAAAAACGAAGTGTGAATGCAGCCTTAGTAATGCACTTTGATACATTTTTCTAAGATAATAGTAATTCCAAGTGTTTTTTTTTTACTATACAAAGATAAATCCACCCATAACAACCTAACTCTTACTAGTTTCAATGGGTAAAAAACTGTCCAACCTCGAACATGCTGCAGGTTACGGCTCCGTGGCAGCAATAGGGTACCCATAAAGGTGCCCGAGACTATACTGCACATGTATATATACCATCAGTATTGTATGGAGGGGTTTCTTTTAGAGTCCCTCAATGGCGGAGATTTATCGAAACCTGAGCAGAGGGAAAGCTGCTCAGTTGCCCATAGCAACCAATCAGATTGCTTCTTTCATTTTTCACAAGGCCTCTGCAAAATGAAAGAAGCGATCTGATTGGTTGCTATGGGCAACTGGGCAACTTTTCCTCTGAACAGGTTTTGATAAATCTCCGCCTAGGAGTTTGGAAGAAGTCATGGTACATGCCGTCAGGGTTTTCTTTCTTTATAGTATTGTATACCAGCACTCAGCGTTCCATAGGGTACATAGACATATAGGACTCTGGATACCGTCATCTGCAGAAGCTGCTAGAACAGCGTTTTCCAAACAGTGGGCCTCCAGCTGCTGCAAAACTACAATTCCCAGCATGCCCGGACAGCCGTTGGCTGTCCGGGCATGCTGGGAGTTGTAGTTTTGCAACAGCTGGAGACACACTGTTTGGGAAAACACTGTGCTAAAATGTATATATGAATGGGAATTTCCTACCTTTCCATGAATTATAGGAATACACCCCACGCGATTGCGGCCATAGGAAAACGCTGCTATTAGAGATGAGCGAACTTACAGTAAATTCGATTCGTCACGAACTTCTCGGCTCGGCAGTTGATGACTTTTTAGTCTGCATAAATTAGTTCAGCTTTCAGGTGCTCCCGTAGGCTGGAAAAGGTGGATACAGTCCTAGGAGACTCTTTCCAAGGACTGTATCCATCTTTACCAGAGCACCTGAAGGCTGAACTAATTTATGCAGGATAAGTCATCAACTGCCGAGCCGAGAAGTTTGTGACGAATCGAATTTACTGTAAGTTCGCTCATCTCTAGCTGCTATACATTCCCCCTCCCTAGACCGCTTGAGATCATTGTGAATTGAAACCTATTTTTTTAACAATACTAGATGAGTCTACGTGTTAATAGATCTCCCTATTCCTTGTGTCCTGACATAAGTGAAGGCTATAGAGATATATATATATATATACACCTCGGTGTGTCATATCCTTACAACATAACGTGGATAGATTACATTTTGCATGGTGCCGTATTACATTTTATATGTTCTTTTGTAACATGTTTCATTTTAATATCTGAGTTATGAACTTCATTCCTTTTTTATGTATGTTTTTTTTTTTTCCCCCCATGGAAAGATGGGACTTGAATGTATAATAAATATAATGTTTCACTATCCTAATATCTTATTGATTCTTCTTTGGGGTTGTTAAAAGGATTCCTTACATCTTGATGAATGTTTGCACATTGGAAAATTTCCCAACATATTTTTATTTCTTAACATGCATTTTCAGCAGTAATCTAATAAAAAAAGATGAAAAAAAAAAAATTGGCCATAGACAGTCAATGGAGCAGTGGTCAAGTGTGTGATCCTTTTTAAAAGGAGTTGTTCAGGATTAGGAAAATGGTGCTTCTTTCTTGCAAAAACAGCACCACTCCTGTCCATAGGTTGTGTCTGGTATTGCAGCTTGGCTCTATTAAAGGTGTACTCCAGGGAATTATCAGGGAAATGAAGGAGATGAGATCCAGCTCAATGCAGGTAAAATCAGGTTTAATCCATAGGACAAGGAAGGAACAAGTAACGCGTTTCAAGCGCTGTAAGCGCTCTTAGTCATACAACAAATGCATGTTACAGGTCGGCTTAAATAGGCAGTGAGGTAATTGCGGACGGTTACAGGTCATGTGACCGGCAGGAATTAACCCACTTCTTAGATGTCAACTCGCATGTGGTTTCCTTACAGCCGATGTGCATGATAGCATATATCTTTTCACTATGTAATTCATTAACTCATGCCTGTTCCCTTATTTTTTCTCTCATTTCTCCACACATCGGTCATTTATTATTTTCAGACATTATTCCTTTATGTAGTTATTATTGTATTTGTATTTATTCACCTTCCTGATACTTGAAGTATACATCTTATGTCTTTATACTGCCCCTTTTTTACTTGTAAGGGGTTAATTCCTGCCTGTCACATGACCTGTAGCCGGCCGCAATTACCTCACTGCCTATTTAAGCCGACCTGTAACGTGCATTTGTTGTATGACTAAGAGCGCTTACAGCGCTTGAAACGCGTTACTTGTTCCTTCCTTGTCCTATGGATTAAACCTGATTTTACCTGCATTGAGCTGGATCTCATCTCCTTCATTTCCCTGATATCTGCTGGTGCCGTCCAGCACCTGGATCCGCGCTCTACTGTCTGGGGCGGGGTCAGCTGGCTTTCACCTTGTTTGCCTTTCCAGGGAATTATATATTCCCTGTAAACCATCCTGCCTGATACGCATGTCTCCTGTGGCCCCTGTTGTCTTCCCTGGCTGCCTGATATTCTTTGCCATCCTTCCTTCCCCTTGCTTCATCTCCCAGCAATCACTGCAGCTCTGCTCTGCCAGCCTCCTGCTCTGAGCAGCAGAGGGAGGTTCAGAGTCTGATTGGCTGAGGCTGCACACACTTCCCAGTTTTCAGCACTAAGGAGAACACTCATTAGTGCAGGACAGAAACCACATGGGGGACATTTATGAATGTTTGCTTGTGTATTCCTTTTTTTTAGTTATTTTTTTTTTCTTACCATTTTTTTGATAAATTTCTTTCATGTAAGCAATTTTTTTATTTTTTGCTTTGGTAGTGGCTTTTCTGCTCCATGTCTGAGCTGGAGTAAATTTTTAGTAGGTTTTTTTTTCATGTAATGCGACTTTTTTGCGACTTTCGCACTTGATAAATCTCTGACCACTGCACGTCAAAAATCACTTTTTGCTTTGGTAAGCAAGACCACTGATCTATAGGAATAGTAGAGCAGTTGACCATAGCAACCATCCAAAATTCTTTGCTTCTTTCATTTAAAAAATAAAAATAAAATCTGGTTGCTAAGGGCAACTGCATCTCTGGTCTCTGCACAAGCTTTGATAATCCTCCCTCTCTGATTAGTGTCCTGTGGCAGAGATCCTGGGAGTCTGCACGGCGGATCCTTCGTTCTCTGTGGAGATAAGTGCTGACAGAGATGTCTGGTCCAGGATCATTCCCCTCCCCCATAGACATAAATGTGCAGGGTCAAGCATGTATGTTTATGGTGGGTGAAGAGAGGGGGTTGTCCACTAAACAAGCTTTCTGGTGACGCCATCAAACGTGCATTGTCACGACCAAAAAGTGGGGGATGTGAGAAGCATTTATTCTGAGCAACAGTGGTGCTATTGATACCTCGTGCATTGTGTGTGTGTGTGTATACATACATACAGTGACCCCCCCCCCCCCCCCCCCCCCCGACCTACGATGGCCCCGACATACGATCATTTCAACATACGATGGCCTCTCAGAAGTCATCGCATGTTGAAGGCAGCATCAACATACAATGCTTTTATATGTCGGGGCCATCGCATAAACGGCTATCCGGCAGCGCAGACTGCTTCAGCTGCCACCGGATAGCCGTTTACAGTGCCCCCGTGTGGTCCGCTGACTATCACTTACCTGTCCTCTGGGGTCCGGCGCGTCCTCTTCGGGATCCCCTGCATTGCCAGCGCTCTCCATGGTCGTCATTACGTCGCTGCGCACGCCGTCCCGTCATCCAATAGGAGCGGCGTGCATAACGACGTGATGGCTGCGACGGAGAGTGAGGATGCCGGGGAAGCAGAGGCCTTGCCGGAGCGTCGGGAACACCCCGGGGAAGCGGCGACAGCGATGGAAGGCGACATCCAGGGCAGCGGTGACGGTCCGGAGTGGCGGGGACGCGTGAGTATAACCTCCAATACCAGTGGTCTACAACCTGCGTACCTCCAGATGTTGCAAAACTACAACTCCCAGCATGCCCAGACAGCCGTTGGCTTTCCAGGCATGCTGGGTGTTGTAGTTTTGCAACATCTGGAGGTCCGCAGGTTGTAGACCACTGTCCTATACTTTCCATTGCACCGATCCCTCAACATACGATGGTTTCAACAAACGATGGTCCATTTGGAACGGATTACCATCGTATGTTGAGGGACCACATGTGTGTGTGTGTGTGTGTGTGTGTATATATATATATATATATATATATATATATATATATATATATATATATATATATATATATATATATATATGTGTGTATATATATGTGTGTGTGTGTGAGACATCTGCCATGCTGTCAGCTTAGATACAGAATTGCACCTTAAACCACTGCACCTTAGGAAATTCCATTGCAGCAGGGTCCTATTATTTTTGATTCTACTGCACCATGCACACCGTGAAACATCTGCTGCGAAAATCCTGATTCCCAACTCCGCAGAAAGAATTGATAAGTTGGAAATGCCTTCCCGTCCATGGAGACTCCTTTCTGAGCGACCCGGGCAGACATTCCGCAAAAATCTGTCTTGTGAAAATGACCTAACAATGAAGATTGCATAGGAGCAGTGAACTTCAGAGGTAATGCCCGTGTGTATACTCCAACCATATGGCTTAACCCCTTAAGGACGAAGCCCATTTTGAATGTAAGGACCAGGCCAATTTTCATTTTTAACAATACAAAAGAAAGGAATCCCAAATGACACTGTTTAATATATATGGCCCTCATGGCTACATTGTGTCTATGTTGATCCTACTCTTAAAGGACATCTGCAGCGTGATTAACACTTATCCCCTATCCATAGGGGATAAGTGTTTGATCGCGGGAGGTCCGACGGCTGGGACCCCCTTTGATCTCCTGTGGGGAGCCGCGGCTGTCCCGTGCAGGGGGCGTGCCAGCCGCAGCATAACGTTGCGGCCGGCACGCCTCCTCCATACATCTCTATGGGAGAGGCTGGGAGGCAGCATTCTTGCCTCCCCGTCTCCCCCAAAAGAACTGTATGGGGACGGGGAGGAGATGGGGCATCACCGTCGACCTCTAGGTCGATGCTACGCGCCTTAGCGCTCACTATGAGCACTAATGGCAGCGCCCCGTTAGGGAGATCGCGGGGGGTCCCAGCGGTCGGACCCCCCCGATCACTTATCCCCTATCTTGTAGATAGGGGATAAGTGTATATTGCGCTGCAGTTGTCCTTTAAAAGTGCAAAAAACTCAGACATAATATGATCCACACCAGCAAGAAAAGGAGTTCACACTATACCGCTTAAAATTAAAATCATTACCTTTTATTGAAAAATAGTGATATGATAAAATTGTATACAGCTTTTCAAAATCTGGATATTGAGGGCCTCAAGGTAATAGGCCGAGCAACCTACATAGGAGCATAAGTGTATAACAAATGTATTACAAATACAGGTATTCCTGGGAGCACCTTTATGTCAATATTGCACTTAATCCAATAGGAAGGAGATAAGTATATTATACCTCCATCTCTAAGGCAATTGCTTCCCTAACATCAGTGCTAAAATTTGCACTGGTAAACATCCCACTAGGTAAAGTAAAGAGCAAAGCTAAAGATCATAAGGTGCATACATGCTTACCCATTATTGATGCTGTACTATGGGGTACAGAGAATATCACTTTTATCATATCACTATTTTTCAATAAAGGTAATAATTTTAATTATTTAAAGTGCTATAGTGTGAACTCCTTGCTGGTGTGTATCAATTTTCATTTTTGCACTTTTGTTTTTTCCTCTTCCCCTTGTTTTTTGCGTCACCAATTGTACTTTGTAATGACATAAATCATTTAATAACAAAATCTACCGCAAAACAAAAAAATATATATATTTATGGGGTGAAATTGAAAAAAAAAGAAACATTTTACAACTTTTGGGGGCTTCCATTTTCCATTTATGAAAAAAAACCTTTTATTCTGTAGGTCCATATGGTTACAAGGATACCCAATTTATGTAGGTTTTATTTTGCTATTTTGCTATATAATGCTTATTTTTAGTGCCGTGATCTGTAGTTTTTATCGGTACCATTTATATTTTGATGGTCCTTTTTTGATCTTTTTTTTTTTTTTTTTTTTTATTCATTTTTTTTATGGTGTATGAAGTGATCAAAAATGCACAGTTTTGGACTTTGGTATTTTTTTACGTGTACGCCATCGACCATGCAATTTAACTAACTTTTTATATTTTAATAGTTCAGACGCATTCGGGGGTACCACATATGATTGTTTGTTTATTTTTGATTACATAATTTTTTTTGTCCCCATAGGGGGCTATACCATGAAAACTTTTGATTGCATGCACTGATCAATGCTATGCCATAGCATAACATTGATCAGTGTTATTGGTGCTCTGCTGCTTCAGCCTACATGGCTGGCTTAGAGCAGAGGACCGATTGGACGGCAAGGAGGCAGGTAATTTCGCGATTTCACCGCGGATGTCCCGATCAGCTCCACTGAGCTAACCGGCACCATTAACCCCAGACTTAAGATTAAAGGGTTTAGGCCAGGCATCTGCCCAATCGGCGGTGGCCGGCATTAACTATGGGTCCTGGCTGCTCATACCAACGGGGCCCACCAGGTTTGAAGCGTTCTCCGCTTGTGAGAACGGTTTAAACCCTGGTAACGGAACCAGGGCATACAGGTATCCCCTCATTCCTGAAATACCAGGACGCAAGGGTGTACGTGTACGCCCTTCTTCCTGAATGGGTTAACATAGTAACATAACATTAAAAAAATTTCAAATCAACTAGTGCCAGAAAGTTGAACAGATTTGTAAATTACTTCTATATAAAAATCAGCTGCTGTATGCTCCAGAGGAAGTTGTGTAGTTCTTTCAGTCTGACCAAAGAGCTCTCTGCTGCCACTTTTGTCCATGTCAGAAACTTTCCAGAGCAGGATAGGTATGCTGTGGGGATTTGCTCCTACTCTGGACGCTTCCTAACACAGACAAAGGTGTCAGCAGAGAGCACTGTGGTCAAACTGAAAAAAACTACTCAACTTCCTCTGTATAAAGCAGCTGATAAGTACTGGAGGGATTACGTGCGTTGTGAACACTGCCTAAGGCCTTTTGCACACCACCTGTTTCTACAGTTTTTTGTTAATAGTTTTCTTTTAGGTAAACACAAGCTATTAAAAAGTATCTATAAGGGATCCCAGTTTAAAGGAATAGTGCGGGTGAACAGGAGACCAATGCGGGGTCTCTGACTAACATACGTACCTGCAGCCCGGAGCGGTGTTCCTCTGAAGGTCCGCTTCTTTCTTCGGTGAATTGTGCACTGGAGGCAGGCCTGCCGGGGGTATTTAAATATTCACAGTGTATTGGATTTAGTGTGGGTGAACGGGATGACCATTTTCCTTTAAGCACAAAGCTTTACATTATTTATTATTATTATTATTGTTTTATTTTTATAGCACCCTTTGTTTCAGGACTATGTACAGTGGGGCAAAAAAGTATTTAGTCAGACACCAATTGTGCAAGTTCTCCCACTTAAAAAGATGAGGCCTGTAATTTTCATCATAGGTATACCTCAACTATGAGAGACACAGTGAGAAAAAAAAATCCATAAAATCCCATTGCGTGATTTTTTAAGGATTTATTTACAAATTATTGTGGAAAATAAGTATTTGGTCAATAACAAAAGTTAATCTCAATACTTTGTTATATACCCATTGTTGGCAATGACAGAGGTCAAAGTTTTCTGTAAGTCTTCACAAGGTTTTCACACACTGTTGCTGTTATTTTAGCCCATTCCTCCATGCAGATCTCCTCTAGATCAGTGATGTTTTGGGGCTGTCGCAACACAGACTTTCAACTCCCTCCAAAGGTTTTCTATAGGGTTGAGAGCTGGAGACTGGCTAGGTCACTCGAGGACCTTGAAATGCTTCTTACAAAGCCACTCCTTCGTTGCCTGGGCGGTGTGTTTGGGATTATTGTTTTGCTGAAAGACCCAGCCACGTTTCATCTTCAATGCCCTTGCTGATGGAAGGAGGTTTTCACTCAAAATCTCACGAAACATGGCCCCATTCCTTCTTTCCTTTTACACGGATCAGTCATTGTGGTCCCTAAGCAGAAAAACAGCCCCAAAGCATGATGTTTCCACCCCCTTGCTTCACATTAGGTATGGTGTTCTTTGGATGCAACTCGGCATTCTTTCTCCTCCAAACATGACAAGCTGAGTTTTTACCAAAAAGCTCTACTTTGGTTTCATTAGACCATATGACATTCTCTAAGTCCTCTTCTGGATCATCCAAATGCTCTCTAGCAAACTTTAGACGGGCCTGGATATGTACTGGCTAAAGCAGGAGGACACGTCTGCATGATTTTAGTCCCTGGCGGTATTGTGTGTTACTGATGGTAGCCTTTGTTACTTTGGTCCCAGCTCTCTGCAGGTCATTCACTAGGTCCCCCCGTGTGATTCTGGGATTTTTGCTCACCGTTCTTGTGAACATTTTGACACCATGGGGTGAGATCTTGCATGGAGCCCCAGATCGAGGGAGATTATCAGTGGTCTTGTATGTCTTGCATTTTCTAATAATTGCTCTCACAGTTGATTTCTTCACACCAAGCTGCTTGCCTATTGCAGATTCAGTCTTCCCAGTCTGGTGCAGGTCTACAATTTAGTTTCTGGTGTCCTTTGACAGCTCTTTGGTCTTGGCCATAGTGGAGTTTGGATTGTGACTGTTTAGGGTTGTGGACAGGTGTCTTTTATACTGATAACAGGTTCTAACAGGGCCCATTAATACAGGTAACGAGTGGAGGACAGAGGAGACTCTTAAAGAAGAAGTTACAGGTCTGTGAGAGCCTGAAATCTTGCTTGTTTGTAGGTGACCAAATACCGTATTTATTGGCGTATAACACGCACTTTTTAGGCTAAAATTTTTAGCCTAAAGTCTGTGTGCGTGTTATACGCCGATACACCCCCAGGAAAGGCAGGGGGAGAGAGACCGTCGCTGCCCGCTTCTCTCCCCCTGCCTTTCCTGGGGTCTAGAGCCCTGCTGCCGGCCCTTCTCACCCCCTGGTTATCGGCCGCTGCCCGTTCTGTCCCCCTGACTATCGGTGCCGGCGCCGATAGCCAGGGGGAGAGAAGCGGCGCCGACAGCCAGGGGGAGAGAAGGGGCAGCGGCACCCATTGCCGGCGCCGCTGCCCCGTTGCCTCCCCCCCATTGCCTCCCCCCATCCCCGGTGGCATAATTACCTGAGTCGGGTCCGCGCTGCTGCAGGCCTCCGGCGTGCGTCCCCGGCGTCGTTGCTATGCGCTGAACGGCGCGGCGCATAACGTCAGCGCGCCGCACCGTGCATAGCATAGCAACGACGCTCTAGACCCCAGGAAAGGCAGGGGGAGAGAAGCGGGCAGCGACGGGCTCTCTCCCCCTGCCTTTCCTGGGGGTATATCGGGGTATACACGCGCACACACGCACGCACCCTCATTTTACCATGGATATTTGGGTAAAAAACTTTTTTTACCCAAATATCCTTGGTAAAATGAGGGTGCGTGTTATAGGCCGGTGCGTGGTATACCCCGATAAATACGGTACTTATTTTCTACCATAATATGCAAATACATTCTTTAAAAATAAGACTGTGATTTTATGGATTTTTTTTTCTCATGATGTCTCTCATAGTTGAGGTGTACCTATGATGAAAATTACAGGCCTCTCTCTTCTTTTTAAGTGGGAGAACTTGCACAATTGGTGGCTGACTAAATACTTTTTTTTGCCCCACTGTACATATTGTAATACAATAACATTTATTACAATAATAAAATACAATGCACAAACACAAGTACAATAAGTGTGAAAGATTAAATGACGGACTGATATAGAGGGAGAGAGGACAATCTGCTATTGTTTAAGTGTACCCCAATCCATTTGTTTGCTGCCTTGTTTTATGTTTATAACAAGTGTATACAACATAATAAGGTATCTTGAGGTTCCACAAGCTGTAAATCATTTAATCCTCTTCTGCTTTAACCTCATGTAAATCCCTCACTGATATGAGGCTTACTGAGCCAACGGGACTAGGTCATTAACCTTTAAATAAGCATGCTCGCTCTAACATAGAAAAGTTAAAAAGATAAACTCAAAACCTAAACATAATTCCGCAAATCTGCCCTCTTTGGCTTGGTGCAGAAATGGCACGGAATTTGAAGAGGAAATCAGGAGAATCAGGAAATGCTGTGGAGAAAGTTCAGCCATTTTGGCACTTGATCTGCATGAATATCAATTGTGCCTTAAAGGGGTACTCCGTGGAACTAAATCTACAGCCTATCCTTTCCCTTTCATTAACCGATTTTATTGTCTAAATATCATTCATTAGCTACATAGAACAGTTTCCCCTCTTTGGTTGTCACTTACATGCATGAAGTGAGGGAATTACATCATCCAGCCATCCATTCTGTCCCTGTCCAAATCCCTCTCTGAAAGCAGCCCCCATCCTCCGGAGAGATACAGACCATGTTGTTTCTGCCCTGTACTGATGAGTCATGCTCTCTTTAGTGCTGAGACCTGGGAGGTGTGTGCAGCCTAGGCCAATCACACACTAAACATCTCTCTGCTGCTTAGAGCAGGCGGGTGGGGGCTGCTCTCAGAGTGAGCTGGATGGTAGAGCAGAGCTACATTGATTTGCTGGTAGATGTAGAAAGGATGGCAAAGAATATCAAGCAGCCAGAGAAGACAACAGGAGCCACAGGAGTCATGCATACCAGGTAGGATAGTTTACAGAGAACATATCCAGGTAGTGTGCTGTACTACCTGTAGGCCCTGTCAGGTTGAGTCCCTCAGTGACCTGTTGTCTCCACCTGTTGTCTCCCTGTTGGTTATAAAGGTGTGTATGTCACTTTAAATGCTTAGACAGGATCCCTATGTATAGTTTGTATAGAGGACCTGTGGGAGGTCTCAAGGACCTGTGTGTAAGCTGTCACATGTTATGTTATGCAGTCACAAGATTTGTTGTCACATGTACTCCCAGAGGGCACCAGCTTAACCTATGACCCACAGCTTGACCAATGGGCTTTAGTCCAGCCCCCACTATATAAAGGGGCGGCAATTACAATTCTCTTTCTTCCATCTAAGTCTTTGAGGCAGCAGCTACCAGAGGACTCAGGGCAAGTGTTCAGTATCTGGAAGGCCACAAAGCTACAAGTCTCTCCAGTAAGTCTCAAGTCTATGTCTGCTGTCACTACAAGTTGTCAAGTCCTGCATATGGTCAAGTCTAATTACAAGTCAAGTTTATTATAAGTATTGGTCCAGCAAGCTGCGAGGTCCTCTGGGTCCTGACCACATCTCTGGGAATTCTGGCCATAGCTGTGAAGATAATTCCATCTGTCTTCTACTCAGTAAAACCTCCGTTTGACCATAACTGGTTGTGGACTTTCCTTCACTACTAGCAATTGGCATAGCGGGGAATCCGGGCCGGGCGTGTGGTGTTCCGGAACCTGAAAACCACACTGGCGTCACAAACACATAAGGGTTAATACCATCCGACCCTCGGGGTTAATAACATCAGATCTCACCATTTACACCACCACACCCATGGTCCTGCCATTACACCCGGTGGGTTACCACACACACACGTATGTTATATATATATATATATATATATATATATATATATATATATATATATATATATATATATATATATATATACACACACACACACTTCCCTGGGGTACCCCTTTAAACTTTAAAATAAAGTCCTATTGACCTCAATAGGTTTTTACCTGCGGATTTCGCCAGAAGAATAAACATTCTCTTTTCTTTAGCGGAATACCATTCTGCGTCGAAATTTTGTCTGTGTGTGAACAGAACAAAAAAAACATTAAAGCCACCGGAACTTTAATTCAAGGCGGAATTGGAGCAGAATACTGGTGCGATATTACTGGAGTAAAATCCTCAGTGTGAACATGCCCTAATTGCTATGGAGGTTCTTTCCTACAAGATTCTGTATTAGGGTGCGTTCACACCACGTTTTGTACATACGGGTGCCGGATTCGGCGGGGGGGGGGGGGCAAACCGGGTGCTCCCGTACCCCGACCGGATCAGCCCGTGACTCCATTTACTTTAATGAGCCGACCGGAGTCAAACGGTGACTGCGGTCGGCTCAGTTTTGACCCGTATGCGGTTTTGGACCGGACCTAAAACTGTAGTATACGGGGTACGGGAGCGCCCGTATGTACAAAATGTGGTGTGAATGCACCCTTAATGCCTTCCATACTCAGCTCAGTGGGGGAGATTTATGAAAACCTGTCCAGAGAAAAAGTTGCTGAGTTGCCCATAGCAACCAATCAGATCGCTGCTTTCATTTTTCAGAGGCCTTTTCAAAAAATGAAAGAAGCAATCTGATTGGTTGCTATGGGCAACTCTGCAACTTCTCCTCTGGACAGGTTTTCATAAATCTCCCCCAGTATTCTTTTAGTACAGAGTTTCCCAATCGGCGTGTCTCCAGCTGTTGCAAAACTACAACTCCCAGCATGCTCGGACAGCCAAAGGCTGCCCGGGCATGCTGGGAGTTGTAGTTTTGCAACAGCTGGAGGCACAACGGTTGGGAAATACTGCTCTAGTATTATATTAGTAGGCTAGTGTTATATACTGTTTGCTTGCAAGCGAGCTTTGTGTATGTGTCTGTGTTAGTTTTATGTTTGTGCATACAGTAGGTGTAGGGTCATAGGCCTCTCCGCTCATAACCCTTGACCTAGTTGGCTTTGGTGTTTTTCTTCTAACATGCTGCAGGAACTAGAAGTCCAGTGCTACGTGATCTGTATCTTGTTTGCCACCACCATCTGACTATCAGGCAGCTTTACAATTGGCCAGCGGCGCTACAACACCTCCCATCATCCTGAACCAGCCTCCAACACTCCCACCCACCCCCCTCCTATTTCCATTCATTGCACAGCGTAGCGGCCTCTGCAAATGGAGAGGCAATGGCAGATACAAGGAGCCAGAGAGACATTCTGTGTCTTTTCGACGTGGATGGGACATTAACCCCTGCGCGAGAGGTAGGTGCTAAACGTATAGACCGTAGTACGTACCCATAACTAAAAGTACAATAAGGCGTAACCTATCCTAACAAAATCCGCTATATAGTTGCCGTGACGTTGTTGTCGGAACCTTGTTGACATGACATAGTTACATAGTTAGTACGGTTGAAAAAAAAAACACACGTCCTTCAAGTTCAACCAAGGACACGGCAACATTTCTGTACAGATCATAGATAAGAACGTACGTGAAGAACTGTCATTGCATCCGGAATTAATAATTATATATATATATATATATATATATATATATATATATCGTAGTTTGGCGTAGCCGTATTAGTCCAGTAATGCAGATGTAAAATCATAGGATGAATATAAAAGATAAGAAGGTAAGTGAAGAACTGTCATTGCATCCGGAATTAATAATAAATAAATATATATATATATATATATATATATATATATATATATTTTTTTATTAATAGTAGTTTGAGTAGCCGTATTAGTCCAGTAATGCAGATGCAAAATCATAGAATGAATGAATGAATATATAAGATAAGAATGTAAGTGAAGAACTGTCATTGCATCGGGAATTAATAATAACATATATATGTGAGTATATAATGTATATGTATTAATAGTAGTTTGAGTAGCCATATTAGTCCAGTAATGCAGATGCAAAATCATAGAACGTTGCAGAATGTTATATATATAATTTTATTTTTTATATATTTATTCAATAATATAAAGTATTTAACAAGACAATATCTGACTCAATATGAAGTATTCTCCAAACACATTCACCACTTCAGATCTCGTCATTGTGTAATACTCGACTTCCTAAACTTCCTGTAAAGCGGCAAAAATTTGCATCTGTGCGACATCCGCAAAATGCAACTCCATTTCCGGTGTACTAAAACTGCGCATCTATGACGCTGTTAGTCTTAGCCATCACAGCATGCTGTGAGTTGTAGTTTTGCAACAGCTGGAGGCACCCTAATTGGGAAACACTGTCCTATAGTATATGTCAAGCCTGTGTTTCCCAACCAGGGTGCCTCCAGTTGTTGCAAAACTACAACTCCCAGCATGCCCGGACAGCCTTTGGCTGTCCGTGCATGCTGAAAGTTGCAGTTTTGCAACAGCTGCAGGCACTCTGGTTGGGAAACACTGTGTGTGACCAAAAGACTCATCATCTGGCTAGTGCAAGTGAGAAGTCAACTAGATATCCACAGCCATCCTATAGACCAGGGGTATTCAACTATTTTTAGTGAGGGTCCACTTATCCATGTCTGCCATCCGGTGAAGGTCCGAGCTGAATGCTAAGGCCTGGTTCACAAATAGTGTCCTCAGTGCCATGAAGGAAAGGGTAAACGTGCAACTGAAGTGTGGAGGATGTATGACCTGAATACTGCTACACACTGTACCCCTGATTATAATACTGCCGCACACTGTGACCCTAAATATAAAACTGCCACACACTGTACCCCTGATATATTACTGCCACACACTGTACCCCCTGAATATAATACTGCTACAAACTGTACCCCTGGTATATTACTGCCACACACTGTACCCCTGAATATAATACTGCCACACACTGTACCCCCTGAATATAATACTGCTACAAACTCTACCCCTGGTATATTACTGCCACACACTGTACCCCTGAATATAATACTGCCACACACTGTGAACCTGAATATAAAACTGCCATACACTGTACCCCTGGTATATTGCTGCCACACACTGTACCCCCTGAATATAATACTGCCACACACTGTACCACTAAAAATTATTCTGCCACACACTGTACCCCCTGAATATAATACTGCCACACACTGTACCCCCTGAATATAATACTGCCACACACTGGGCCCCTGGTATATTACTGCCACACTCTATTCCCCTGCAATATTACTGCCACACGATATTCTCCTGCAATATTACTGCCACACGCTATGCCCCCAAATACTTTTCCACAAACAATGTGCCCTGTACAGACCAATTTTACCTCTGTGCCCCCAGAATTAATGATGCCACTGTGCCCCAGAGTTATTTATGCCACTGTGCCCCCAGAATTAATGATTCCAATGTTATGCACAAAATTAATGATGCTGCTGTGCCCCCAGAATTAGTGATGCCACTGTGCCCCCAGAATTAGTGATGCCACTGTGCCCCCAGAATTAGTGATGCCACTGTGCCCCCAGAATTAGTGATGCCACTGTGCCCCGAGAATTAGAGATGCCACTGTGCCCCTAGAATTAGTGATTCCACTGTGCTCCCAGAATTAGTGATGCCACTGTGCTCCCAGAATTAGTGATGCCACTGTTCCCCCAGAATTAGTGATGCCGCTGTGCTCCCAAAATTAGTGATGCCACTGTGCCCCTAGAATTAGTGATGCCTCTGTGTTCCCAGAATTAGTGATGCCACTGTGCTCCCAGAATTAGTGATGCCGCTGTGCCCCCAGAATTAGTGATGCCACTGTGCTCCCAGAATTAGTGATGCCACTGTTCCCCCAGAATTAGTGATGCCGCTGTGCTCCCAAAATTAGTGATGCCACTGTGCCCCTAGAATTAGTGATGCCACTGTGCTCCCAGAATTAGTGATGCCACTGTGCTCCCAGAATTAGTGATGCCGCTGTGCCCCCAGAATTAGTGATGCCACTGTGCTCCCAGAATTAGTGATGCCACTGTGCCCCCAGAATTAGTGATGCCGCTGTGCTCCCAGAATTAGTGATGCACCTGTGCCCCCAGAATTAGTGATGCCGCTGTTCCCTCAGAATTAATGATGCCGCTTTGCCCCCAAAATTAATGATGCCGCTTTGCCCCCAGAATTAATGATTCTGCTTTGCCCCCAGAATTAATGATTCCGCTTTGCCCCCAGAATTAATGATTCCGCTTTGCCCCCAGAATTAATGATGCCGCTTTGCCCCCAGAATTTATGATGCCGCTTTGCCCCCAGAATTAATGATGCTGCTTTGCCCCCAGAATTAATGATGCAGCTTTGCCTCCAGAATTAATGATTCCGCTTTTCCCCCAGAATTAATGATGCCGCTGTGCCACAGAATTAATGATGCCGCTGTGCCCCCAGAATGAAGGATGTCACTGTGCCCTTACATGAACTTTGCCACTGTGACTCTCCAGCTGTTGCAAACTACAACAACCATCATGCACAGACAGAAGGTCATGATGGGACCTGTAGCTCTACAACGACTGGAGTCACAGGTGGGGGAACACAAATTTGTACCTGAGAGCTTGGCTTCTGTCCCAGGTCCCGCGCTGCTCTGGCATCTTCTAGTCAGGCCTGTCCAGAGCAGTTGATGCAGGCAGTGCTAATCGCGCTGACTGCATCATAGGAGAAGCGCAGGGCAGCCGGGCAGGGAACACAGTGCTACCTCGCTCCGGGCCGCGGCTATTCATTTGTGTCTGTGTCTTAAATACACCTATACAAATAAATGAGGGGAGATCCGGCCAGAGGTCCAGATGAATGGCGTCCGCCGTCCGCCAGTTGATTACCCCTGCTATAGACCAATGGTCTCCAAACTGTAGACCTCCAGATGTGGAAAAACTACAATTCGCATTTGCTGTCCGGACATGTCTGGAGTTGTCAGGAGGTTCACAGTTTGGAAACCACTAATATAGACTCTTCTGAAAAAGCTTTAAAGGGGTACTCCAGAGGAATAATAAAGTTTTCAAATCAACTGGTGCTAGAAAGTTAAACAGATTTGTAAATTAAAAGTAAAAAAATTAAAAGAAAGAAAATTGTGTAGCTCACCTAGGATATAAGATCTAGTACTCGAGGTTAACGGTGTTGCCTTCACCCTAAAAGGCCTAAAGCTATGTAGTATTGTAGATATGTAATTACCAGTCCTCTTAAGTACTAAAAGTAAGATTATAGAATAATGAAAAATAGAGAAAAAGGTTAGGAGATGATGATATAAGTATATAATGTTTATTATATGTAATCTGCCTTCACCTCAGCAGGGACCTTGCATAAGGTGAACGGCAATCTAAAACACTTTGTAAATTGTGGCAGTAAAATTGTATCATTAAAATAAGACAATATAAAGAAAATGTAAAAAATCTAAAATATGCTTGTTGCACTTAATCCGTTGGTGATATAGTTCATATATCTATGAATTGTAATTGTCCGTAGGTGATATAGGTGCACTTATTACATTCAGTTCAAGATTATTTGCACCGATAATCAATACAGCGCTCTTCTAATACAGCGCGATATACTAAGACTTATTCATACAAGTTAAAGAACTGTTTTTGCAAGAACTGTTTCTGCAAATAATCTTGAACTGAATGTAATAAGTGCACCTATATCACCTACGGACAATTACAATTCATAGATATACGAACTATATCACCAACGGATTAAGTGCAACAAGCATATTTTAGATTTGTAAATTACTTTTATTTAAAAATCCTTAACGTTACAATACTTATCAGCTGCTGTATGCTCCAGAGGAAGTTGAGTTGTTCTTTTCAATCTGACCACTGTGCTCTCTGCTGCCACCTCTGTCCGTTTTAGGAACTGTCCAGAGCAGGAGAGGTTTGTTGTGAGGATTTGCTTGTACTCTGGACAGTTCCTGACATGGACATAGGTGGCAGCAGAGAGCACTGTGGTCAGACTGGAAAGAACAACACAACTTCCTCTGGAGCATACAGCAGCATTTACAAAACTTTCTGGCAACAGTCGATTTGAAAACATTTTGTTTCCTCTGGAGTACCCCTTTAAATCTGTTTGCACTGGGCAACTCCTCCACTTTTCACATGTACCAGTCTAGATATATTTCCCCCCTTGTGCAGACTGGAAACCAATATCTACTCCAAAAGTATAAATGTAGCATAAAAGCATAAATCTAAAAAATAAATGTAGATCCATCATGGCACGAGCTGTAAATTATATTCTACTATTATATGTAGTTTGAACACAGTAAGAGCGGTTTTATTAGGCCTCTATAAATTGGTCACCAGCACTTATTAATGATAATTTCATCCCGACAATATTTCATGCAGTGTTAGGGTGGGTTCACACTCCGATTGTAGTGTACGGGTGCCGTATACCACGGTTTTTGGTCCGGTCAGAAAACTGTATACGGGGCAAAAATGAGCCCACTGGAGTCAGCGTTTAACTTCGGTCGGCTCATTGAAATGAATGGGGTTTGGGTCAGATCCGGCTGGGTATACAGGAGCAGCCGGTTTTCGCTCCTCCCAACCGGATCCGGGACCCGTAGTGTGAACCCACCCTCACTCCCATAAAATGCCTGCCTCGGATTGCAGGTTTATAGATAACATACTGGAGCAGCAGAACAAAAGCAAAGGTCAAAAGAGCCATGTCCTGGGGAGGTAAATACAAAAATATAATGTTACAATAAGAACTCAGGACAGACTAATAGCTGGGGGTAAGAAGCTGAAATTCCTTCCAGTGCAGCGGACATGTTACTGCAGATTGCATCCAATTATATAGATAGATGCTTGGACAAAGTTTGTGTGGCCAAAGTGATCTTGTCTCTGACCCCCCCCCAATACACACGCATGCTCGGATCAGCCAAGTGTGCATGTGTTCTGAACTGACTTATTCCCAGAGAACAAAAGGCAACTGAAATTCTACAGTCCTGAGCCCCTTCTCCCCATGATGTCATTTGTCCCATACACAGAGCAGAGCTTTCCAAAGTTTTAATGTTGGTGACACCATTTTTAGACGTACACAGTTTGATGACACACTCCTTGCCGTACCGCTAATTGCACGTGATCACATGATGTGTCCTACGACGCACATCATTTTACCAGTATCAGCATTACAACTGTGGCTGCTACCCCCCTGGGCCACTTCATGCCTCCCTTCATCACCCCCTGTGCCACTTCATCCCCCCTTTATCCCTCTGTGTCATTTCCTTCCTCCCTCGGTCCCCTGCTGTGCCACTTCATCCCCTCCCCCATGCCATTTCATTCTTACCTGGCCTCAGTCAGGCTCTGGCAGCCCCAGGTGCATGGTTGGTGTTCCAGCAGGTCTGACGAGCGACATCCTCCTGCACCGCACTGATGAGTCCTCCTACTTCGCTCCTTGGCGTGACATCAGGGGCATCACAAATGTGACTGTCTGTTCAAGATCAGCAGCACGGACATGAGAGGAAGGGGTGTGGCGTGATGTCATGTCCATGTCTCCGAACCCAGCATTCGGAACGAAAAGTTTAGAATGCCGGGTGGCGTGCAGAAGTTTAATAGAGAGTACCCAGCGGCCGGAACCCCGTGATCAGACATCTGATCCCCTATCCTTTGGATAGGGGATAGGGTGTCTAGGGGCAGAGTACCCCTTTAAGAACATTGAGCAGCAGTGGCTGTTGTTGTGGGACAAAACGGTCCAGAAGCACACCTGGGACCGTCTGGCATACACTAATGTGTCACCTAGTTCCGCCAAAATTGTCAGGTTCTGCCAACAATTATTTAATGTGTATGGCCAGCTTAAGGGAAGGTTCACTTGCCACTTTTTTGTCAAAAACCACAGTGTCACCTTGAAAAACCTTATTACCTTTGAGTCCAATGAGAGACGATGAATTATGCAGAAAAGAAGTGACTTCAGTGCTGGAATGCTTCGGAAGGATCCGTGCTTATCTTATGGCTAAATGGTTGTGTTGTGAGTCCACCATGATGCTGCTGCTTTCTTTCTGTGAAATGGCTATTTCTTGTTGGAGTTCCTTTCCTCCAACTACAAGTCCCAGAATCCCTTGTTTGTAAGTGTGAGGTCACTTTTCTCCTTCCCACACATCATCCACCCTATCAATTGCAGCACACCTGAACTGCCATGCATGTCTGCTGTGTTTGAAGCTACAATTCCCTGCAATCCTGTGGGGAATGACCCCACCCCAACCCAGCGGTCGCTCCACCCATTGAAGCACTACCATGCTCCCTTTCAACACCTGACTAGTAATGTAATTAGGGCTGGACGGTATACCGGTTCATACCGAATACCGAAATTTTTGTGCTGCATGATATGAATTTTTACCCATACCGCAATACCGGTTTGGCCCCTCCCCCCTCAGGAATGAATGAATTATCAGCCGCAGCGCGCTGTCCCCACATCGGGGAACTAATCATATGTGAGTTGCGGCCGCCGGCGCTGATACTCTATACCAGTGGTCTACAACCTCCAGATGTTGCAAAACTACAACTCCCAGCATGCCCGGACAGCAGTTGGCTGTCCGGACATGCTGGGAGTTGTAGTTTTGCAACATCTGGAGGGCCGCAGGTTGAAGACTACTGCTCTATACTATATCCTTGTGCCCGGGCTGCAAAAGGTAAACAAAATAAACTTTAACTCACCTTCACCGTCGGTCCGGACCTGCTTCCTGGAGAAGTGAACGTCAGACAGCCATCAGCCTATCACTGGCCGCAGCGATGTTCCGCCTCAGCCGGTGATAGGTTGAGCGCACTGTCATGTAAGAAGCCGGCTTCTTACATGACAGTGGGCTCAGCCTATCACCGGCCAAGGCAGAACATTGCTGCGGCCAGTGATAGGCTGACGGCTGTCCGACGTTCACGTCCCCAGCGTAAGACCGACGTTGGACATGCGTTAGCTTATTTTTGGGATACAGTATAGAGTGTCAGCGCAGGTTGCCGCAACATACAGGACAAGGAGGGCAGCGCTTGCGGTTGACGTAAGTAGTACCCCGACAGGGGCAGCCCAGCTGGGCTAATAATTAATTTTGGGGGGGGGGGACAGGGAGGGAGGGGGAATACCGTTATATACCGTAGAACTGCCATAAGTAAAAAAAAAAATACAGTGATTCACATATTTGGCCATACCGCCCAGCCCTAGATGTAATGTCTTGGGCCTCACTGCAACCTGGGAAAAGCTGAGGCAACACTCATTTTGTATGCTGCTACACAATGAACATTGGGGCAAAGATCACATAAGAATTGTGAGGCCAACCATCAAAACACAGGTACAGACACTTTATTATAAACTACACTTATTCCACAGCCCCTGTAGCACAGTCAAATAAAATAAAAATCCCAGAATACCCCTTTAAAAATATTTTTTAGGAATGGCCAAAATTTCTAGAAATCTGGGAATTCCATTCCTAAGTATTATTTTAGTGAAGAACAGTGTTTCTTAATTAGTCTGTTTTAGAAATGACACAGGAGATATGGATATTAAAATGTGTCCCATTGTCGCCTCTTGCACACGTAGAACCATGTAAATCACTGGCTCATAAGCGTAATCCCTAGTCAAACAGCAAACTGATAGCACAGCGCCATTAAGCCAAGAATACAGTGATATAGCACATCATTTCCCATCATGGATCACAGATTTTTATATGCAATTACAGACTGATATTCTGCATGACTTACCCTAGCGGAGAACCGAAAGGAAGTGCTATGTAGAAGACACATACTAGTACTTTCACATTAAAAACTAAATGTTGTTTTTCTTTGTTCCATTAAAGCACTGTTTCCCAACCAGGTTGCCTCCAGCTGTTGCAAAATTGCAACTACCATCAAGCTCGGACAGCCTTTGGCTGTCCAGGCATGCTGGGAGTTGTAGTTTTGCAACCGCTGGAGGCACCCTGGTTAGGAAACAGTGCATTAACCCCTTAAGGACTGAGCCCTTTATTGCAATTCTGACCACTGTCACTTTATGCATTAATAACTCTGGGATGCTTTTACCATTTATTCTGATTACGAGATTCTGTCAGACACCTGTGGGGCGTAAATGCTCACTGTACCCCTTATTACATTACGTGAGGGGTGTAGTTTCCAAAATGGGGTCACATGTGGGGGGGGGTCCATTGTTCTGGCACTATGGGGGCTTTGTAAACACACAGGGCCTTCAATTCTGGACACATTTTCTCTCCAAAAGCCCAATGGCGCTCCTTTTCTGAGCATTGTAGTTCGCCCGCAGAGCACTTTACATCCACATATGGGGTATGCTCTTACTCAGAAGAAATGGGGTTACAAATGTTGGGAGACTTTTTTTCTTATTTTCCATTGTGAAAATGAAAAATTTAGGGTAACACCAGCATTTTAGTAAAAAAAAAATGTTTTCTCATTTTCCCATCCAACTTTAACGAAAATTTGTCAAACACCTGTGGGGTGTTAAGGCTCACTATACCTTTTATCTTCTGTGAGGGGTGTAGTTTCCAAAATGTGGTCACACGTGGGTATTTATTTTTTTGCGTGTATGTCAGAACTGTGCAAATCACCAATTTAGGCCTCAAATGTACATAGTGCGCTCTCACTCCTGAGCCTTGTTGTGCGCCCGCAGAGCATTTTACGCCCACATATGGGGTATTTCCGTACTCAGGAGAAATTGTGTTACAAATTTTGGGGGTCTTTTTTTCCTTTCACCTCTTGTGAAAATAAAAAGTATGGGGCAACACCAGCATGTTAGTGTAAAAAAATATATATTTTTTTTATACTAACATGCTGGTGTAGACCCCAACTTTTCCTTTTTATAAGGGGTAAAAAGAGAAAAAGCCCCCCAAAATTTGTAATTCAATTGCTCCCGAGTACGAAAATACCCCATATGTGGCCCTAAACTATTTCCTTGAAATACGACAGGGCTCCGAAGTTAGAGAGCCATGCACATTTGAGGACTAAATTAGGGATTGCATAGGGGTGGACATAGGGGTATTCTATGCCAGTGATTCCCAAACAGGGTGCCTCCAGCTGTTGCTAAACTCCCAGCATGCCTGGACAGTCAGTGGCTGTCCGGAAATGCTGGGAGTTGTTGTCTTGCAACAGCCGGAGGCTCCGATTTGGAAACCCTGCCGTACGATACGTTTTTCATTTTTATTGGGGGGACAGTGTAAGGGGGTGTATATGTAGTGTTTTACCCTTTATTATGTGTTAGTGTAGCGTAGTGTTTTTAGGGTACATTCGCACAGGCGGAGGTTTACACGGAGTTTCCCGCTAGGAGTTTGAGCAGGAAACTTACTGTAAACCTGCCCGTGTGAATGTACCTTGCACCCATGGGGGGGGGGGGCAAAGTAGTCTGGGCAGAACGGGGGAACTGTCCTGTGACTGGCGGTTAATTACCAGCGGTGGCGAATGGCGGCGGCAACCGAACTTTAAACCCACCTCCGATCTGCTATTGGTCGGTCGCTTTTGACCGACCAAAAGGGGGCATAGGAGGGGTGGCACCCCTGCCACCTCACTCCTATTCCTTCAGGGTGGACACCCCCAACCGGCTAGCGGCGGGGACCGAAATTCCCACGGGCATACCTGTACACCCTCAGTCCTTAAGCGGTTAAAGCATACCTGTCATATTACAGAAAATAAACAACGCATATATATGTTACTCACTAGGTCATGCAGATGCTTTACATGTATTTTTTATGTGTCAGCTTCAGTATTCGGCTCACAAATCCATCTGTTCTGCTGCTCACTTATCCTGACATCCACTGCTCAGGAAGGGGCATGTCCGAGGCAAGCACTGAGCCCGCCCTCAATCACCATGCAATCACTTCCTCCCTGAGTCTGCTGTGCTGGTCCTTTTCATTCAATCACTACAGGCTGCTCTGTAATCCCCTCTTCTCTGTGTTCATTCTACAGTCGGATAGGACAGGAGTGAGCACAGAGGACTGCTAGTCCCACCCTCACTTACTGGACTCTGTCCACAGCCTGTACTCCAGCTGAGACAAATATGATGCTGCAGCTGGACAGGATTATGTTTTGGATGGTATGGGGGCCCTTAGTGGTCTTTCTTATAAGCCATGAGTTCTATTAAAAAGGATATAAGATTTTCTTATGAAGCGTATTAGAAAGGTTAATGTTTTGTCAAGATGGACAACATATAAAAAGTTTTTGATTCCAACAGTGGCCATTTAAAGTAAATAACATGCAGTTAGGTATGGGGGGAGGGGGTCAGGGTTGTCGAGGGATTTGCACAATTTTGTGCAACTTTTGAAAAGTCGCTGATGATCATCCGCTGTCAAGACATGCGAAACTACACCCACTCAACACGCCCCCTGGTGCACACAGTGCAAATAACATGTGAGCCAGCAGAAAGTTGCATAAGAAATACAGCAAACACAGATTACCTGTCTACATTGGCCATTTTCGCTATGTTTAGAGGTGCACATGTCTTCGTAAATAACCCCCTATGACTTTGCATAGCCCATACAGGAGCCTGAGGATAGGCCATCCATTTTTAAAGCCCAGATAACCTGTTTAAGAATGGTCACTAAAGGGTTAAAAAAGTGTAGGCAGCTGCGCTTTGAATACAGTTATGACTGCAAGATTGTGACCTATATTACAGTTATGACTGCAAGATTGTGACCTATATTAGCCAAATGTAAACCAGTAACACACTTTTTCCCTAAATCTGGTCATATAATGCAATATTTGACAGAATCTAAGGTGTGGGCATTTATTATATAATGGCCCTTTTATTGTTCCATAATGGTGAACTAAGATAAGCCATAATGGATTGAATGAGCTACAGGCAATAGCAACACAATAAAATTGTTACATGATCACCGGTCTATAAAGTGAGAAGGTGCTGTGACCAGGAATCCTCTGCTCACCCGCGTCGCAGTGACGCCCAACCTTTGGACTGTTCTTTACTTTGTTTTTGTTATTCTCGGTGTTATCTGGTGAAGGTGTGGTCACATACTATACACAGGTGCCGAGTGGCAAAACATCACATAAAGTAATTTTTTTACCACAATTATGACATCTGAGCTCTGGTAATATTTCCATATAAATGTATGGATACATTTATATAGTATACATCTATACTTTATACATGATTTGTGTGATTTAGTGATTTATAGCCTTTTCACCATATTTTTTGTACGGGCCATTTATCACATACATATATATATATATATATATATATATATATATATATACTGTATGTATTGTGATGACTCGCTCTTGCAGACAGGTGCGGTTGCAGTAGAGGCACGGAAACAGGACTTTTCATATCAAATTTCAGTGTTTTATTCACACTTGGCAAACAGTCTTAAATGCAGAACAAAGGAAAAAGTAACAAAAATCCACCTGCATTCCTTAAGTGTTTGTTCACACCTGAGTCCATGCCATGCAGCATCAAGCAAGTCTTTTCCAAGTCTCCAAGTAGTCTGCTCATCAGCATCAGCTTCCACACTCTCAAGGAAGATCTCCACACTCAGCTCTCTCTGGCAGTGTGAGCTGCAACATGCAAAATCTCCCTCAGCTGGTGAGGCAGCCTAGCTTTAAGGCCAACAAAAGGCGGCCTGGATTGTGGGGAATGGCCCCCACCCAACACTTGACCATTCCCAGTAAGAGCCGTCCCGGATTGGCTTTCCAGCCATATTACAGCAACAGTGTCAGTCTGCATCACAGCACAGACACTGTACAATTATCGGCTCTTAGTTCACCAAGGCCAGGAGCCTTGGTGACACATACCGACCATCAACCACAATGCCCTTCACCTTCTCACAGTGTATATGTATATATATACAGTGATCCCTCAACTTACAATGGCCTCAACATACAATAGTTTCAACATACAATGGTCTTTTCTGGACCATTGTAACTTGAAACCAGACTCAACATACAATGGTACCGACAGTCCAGATCTGTGAAATGTGTCACAACTGGAGGAACTGACCAATCAGAATGGGCATTTCACCTCTATTACTGAAGTACATGCACTGACTGGTGTCTGGTAGCGCCCCCTACAGTACAGGGAGGAACTACAAGTTCTGTACTACTCCTTACCTGTGCCAGGGTTGGCTGCTCCTTTGGACACCAAGTAAGGGTGGCTCCATTTGGGACACTGTGTGTACTGTATAGGATGCTATAAGAAGCTCCTGTTCTCTACATAAACCATTGTTTCCCAACTAGGGTGCCTCCAGCTGTTGCAAAACTACAACTCCCAGCATGCCCGGACAGCCAACGGCTGTCCGGGCATGCTGGGAGTTGTAGTTTTGCAACAGCTGGAGGCACCCTGGTTGGAAAACACTGACATATACAGTGATTTACAGCTTCCAGCAGCTCTTTCTTACTTTTATATGTAAGGATTTGCTTTATCTATATTAGTTATCTACTTATTTTTCTTTAATCCTCACTTTTTCCTATTTTTGGATGACATTTTGGGGCTTCAGAACCAATTACCAGGTTTCCATAGAGTTATGGTCTCAACATACAATGGTTTCAACATACAATGGTCATCCTGGAACCGATTAATATTGTAACTTGAGGGACCACTGTGTGTATATGTATGTATATATATATATATATATATATATATATATATATATATATATATATATTTAAACCCTCACCCCTTATGCGAGGGTAGGGGTTTTTCTCTGAAGTCCCATGAAATGTCTATGGGACTTCCGGTACATCTCATGATCACGTTACTCTCGGGCTGCAGAGATTGCATCAGTTTTATCAGTTTTTTAACATCAGTTGTCAGCCATGTGGGATTTAGGTTCAAAGGGGGTACCCTTGTGCCCCTTTGTGACGTGACGACATGCCACCCCTCTATTCATGTCTATGGGAGGGGACGTCCAGAGTAGATGAAAATCCCCATAGCAAACATATGCTGCTCTGAACAGTTCCTAAAATGGACAGAGATGTCAGCAGAGAGCTCTGTGTTCCAAAAAGAAAAGAATTCCCTCTGTAGTATTCAGCAACTAATAAGTACTGGAAGGATTAAGATTTTTAATAGAAGTGATTTACAAATCTGTTTAACTTTCTGGCACCAGTTGATTAAAAAAAAAAAAATTTAAAAAAAGTTTTCCACCATAGTACCCCTTTAACCTGTGGTTCCTAATCCGGCTAGTGTTCTGTTCTTTGCTAAGTTTGCTCTGATTCTGATTTCTCTTACTCATAGGGTAGGTCCTGTGCACTTAGCTCGGGTACTGACCCTCACCCAGTTGGGATCCTCTATGTAGAATGGATCATCCAAATAGATAGGAAAAAAGGGACAAGAGTATTGACAGCAGATGTGTCTGTTTTTCGGTTAAAAGGCTTCTCCACCTTTACAAACCTATTTTATGTACATTCAAAAATTAAGCCACTTTGCTAAATATGTGGATTAAAAATATTCTACCGTTTTTTGTTTTTACAGCTTCTATGCAGACTATGCGTCTCCATGGTAACAGACAACAACAAAAACTTTGTGTAGTCTGATCCTTTGGTCATATTCTTTCCCACATATTGCCAGATATACACTAGAACAAGTAGGGGACAAATGAAAGAAGGTATAAAGCTCTGTCCACGTGTGTGTGCTGGAGGTTTCTATTGCAGATTCTGTCATATTTGATAAATGGTTCAGCAAGCAGCACTGTCCTTCTGGTCAAATGGATGGACAACACAATGGGGGAGATTTATCAAGACCCGTGCAGAGGAAAAGTTGCCCATAGCAACCAATCAGATCGCTTCTTTTGTTTTCCAGAGACCTTTTTTAAAAAAAAAATGAAAGAAGCGATCTGATTGGTTGCTATGGGCAACTGGTCAACTTTTCCTCTGGACAGGTTTTGATAAATCTCCCCCAATGTAACCAAAGCGGGCCGTTGGGTGCCACTGGTGTCATGTGATCAAAAGTTTTACTCCTCTTATGGCGGAACAAAAGTCACAACCAGAGAGGTGACGGTAATAATACACAGCACAGCGTATGTTTGCTTTCTGTTACCTTGGAGACATATTGTCTACACAGGAGCTGGAGAAACAAAACGATAGGAAGTTTTTAATCAAGACCTACTGCAAGGTTGCTTCATATTTTAAGATTTATTGAGGCAATTAAAAAATGGTAGTGAAGATATACAGAGCCTTTAATATTCTGATGAGTATCATTGTCTAAGTATGTAGAAGTAGCGGTTTGGACTGATCGTAAAATACTTTATTGACTTCTGAGCAATTGTGTGAAACACCGCCTACTGTTGCCGATAGATATTCTAGTACCTTGAGTAGAAGCAGAACATTCCGTTTCCGAATGACTCGAAGGCTACATGTGTGACGTGAATGCTGAATAGCTGCGCAGGGTTCACATATAATGGGAGGGCATGAGGTCAGTGCAGGGTAACCTCAGCCTAGGAATAGAACAATTCCATAAAAATACAAAGTAACTGAATAGTCAGGGGTTAAATATTGTTTGTTTTCTCATAAAAAGAGGGCGGTAAGGTTCTTTTTTTTATATTGTGGTCCATATTTATCAATGTGTCTGAGACCAAAATTTGCAGACTTCCATGTTATTCCATTGAGCAGGAATACATCGGACATATGAGTGTGGTGGCCCAGTACAGGAGGTGTTCCTGCTGTCCTGTCAGGCAGCCTCCTTCAGTGTCATCAAGGCCCCCTGCACTTGTTTCCCCATTGTAAATATGTTTTACCATGTAAAGTGTTATAAAATGTAATGTTGCTTTAGGAGTTATACCATATGATATGTCATGTGATTGTTACCCAGGAGGTACCAGTGACCAGGTGATCCCAAGAGTGACCTATGGGCTCCCTGCTAGTCTCCCCCATATAAGCCCTGGGTGGAGCTTCTCTCTCTCTCTTTGAGCTCTGTTCTTCTGCTGAGGTCCAGTGCAGTCGCCTAGTGTGGGTGTCCAGAGTGTTGGAGACCTCAAAGTCAAGTCCTGCAGTCACCATCAAGTCAAGTAAGAAAAAGCCACAGCTTTATGTGTCAAGTCAAGTCAGTCCCTGTCATCTGTCAAGTCAGCATGGTCTGCATGCAATTGTCCAGTCCTACTACAAGTCCCAGCAAGCCCTTAAAGGACATCTGCAACGTTACAAACACTTATCCCCTATCCTCAAGATAGGGGATAAGTGTTTGATCGCCGGGGGTCCGAACGCTGGGGCCCCCCGGCGATCTCCTGTACGGGGCCGCGGCTCTCCCGTGCAGGGGGCATGCCAGCCGCAGCATGACGTTGCGGCCGGCACGCCTCCTCCATACATCTCTATGGGAGAGGCGGGGAGGCAGTATTCGTGCCTCCCCGCATCCCCCATAGAACTGTATGGGGACAAGGAGGAGACGGGGCGCTTATGGCGGCGCCCCGTTAGGGAGATCAGGGGGGGGTCCCAGCGGTCGGACCCCCCGCGATCAAACACTTATCCCCTATCCTGTGGATAGGGGATAAGTGTAATGCAGCTGCAGTTGTCCTTTAAGGTCTCTGCATCACTGGTCATGGTCACCTCCGTGGGCCCTTGCTGAACTGTATAGACTTTACTAACTTTCTACCCTCAGTAAATCTACTGTTATCCGTAACTTGGCGTCGGAGTCTTTATTGCCCCTGTGCCTAGCCCAGGATCCAGTGGTTATAGGCTAAACCATGCCCTGGCGTCACAAATACAAGGGGTTAATACCATCTGCCCTTAGGGTAACAGCATCTGCCCTGCACCACAAACCCCGCCACCACATAAGTCAGGGACTCCTCCCTTCATATATGTCTGACAAACAATGCTTAATTCGGTGACCCAGGGGAGGACATCGTGATGGACCGCCTGCTGATACAAGTGGAAAAATCACGCTTATGTTCACAGGTTGCCACCTGGTCGGTATTTTACCAGCACAGCTGGTATTTTGGCCACCTTGCTGTTATTTTTATATTAGAAATGCCGGCAATGCAATGGCGGGTATTTATCCAACCAACCCTCCAATTCCCAGAATGTTGCGCCATATACTATACCAGTGTTTCCCAACCAGAGTGCCTCCAGCTCATGCTGGGAGTTGTAGTTTTGCAACAGCTGGAGGCAACCCTGGTTGGGAAACATTGACTTATACTATATACTACTATAAAGTCCAACATGCTGGGAGTTGTAGTTCTTGTTTGGACAGCTGCTGAGCCAAAGTCTGTATCAAGGCATGCTAGGAGTTGTAGTTAATAACTAACTGCAACTCCCGAATTTAATTAAAAAAAGCGATCAAAAAGTTACATCAAAGCACAAATTGTTCTGTCAAAAACTTCAGATCGGGGCGCAAAAAATGAGCCCTCATACAGGCCCGTATAAGGTGAAATAAAAAAGTTATAGGGGTCAGAATAGGACAAAATGTCCCCCGTATATGTGTAGCCTTTGATTTTACGCATGTATAATTATGCAAATTAGCATGGGCGGTATTTTTTTTTTGCAAGAAAGGTGGCAACCCTAGTCACAGATGGCTAGAGTGGACAATTTGGCCTAAAGTGTCCCCTTAGAGCCACTACAAATGTGAAGGGTGAGGGGCTGGACTGAGGGTATATAGTTTATATCCCCTGAGGCGCTATCTGGTGATGACGTCCCGGCTGCTGGTGTGTAGAAGGCGTGTTATGTTACGTGTGCAGTGTATATTAAGACACCAGGAGTCAAGATTTAGAAGATAAAGAAAAAATGTAGAATAAATATCAGTACCAGAAGGAAACAATATGCTTATTTTGTATATGTATTTATAGCTGCTGTTTAGGGATTATGATTGAAAACATTTTACTAAACTTTTGAATTCTTTTCTCCAACAGAAAGTGGACCCTGAGGTGGACCTGTTTATAAAGAAGCTCCGGCGAAGGGTAAAGATTGGTGTGGTGGGTGGATCCGATTACTCAAAGATTGCTGAGCAGCTTGGAGATGGAGATGAAGGTAATTTAAACCTTGGAGCTCACAAACACAATTGTTGGATCTGCGCCCAAGGTTTCAGTTAGACGCTATCTAAAGCAATGGACATGACTAGTTAGTTATATGCAGTGACTTTAGGGGCACACTTTGGTAGGGGATGTGGGGGAAGGAGTCTCCTGTTGTCTGGAATTTTTAAGTGTCAAAGAGGAGGCTGGAATGCCTCCTTGCTTCCCCTACCATACCTGTCCCTGCTTGATTGACAGTCAGTTGGAAGCCAAGCTCTGTTTCCAAATCTCTTTTTTTGCTGTGCATACAAATTGTGTGCAGGTGTAAGATTTGGAAACAGGGCTTGGCTTCCAGCTGAAGCAGGGACAGTGATTTTAGTGTGAGCAAGGAGGCTTTTCAGCCCTCAGCACATCAGTGGCCTGGAACGCCTTATTGACAATTAGCACCATAAAAGTAAAGTATTTTTCTATAATATAGTAACACAAACAGATATACAAACGGTACCATGTGTATTGTTGCCTTTTTAATATTTACCTTTAATATTTGTGCAGGGCTTAGTCTGAATGACTTGAATTCTGTGGTGTTATTCTTACACAATACATTGTAATCAGCTCATCTAGATGTGTCCACAACCAGCTCACTGACTGGCTCCAGTAGGTACCAGCAGAATGGTGACTCACGATGAGTATTTGTTAAATTTCTCCTTCTAATATCTGTGTGTAGTATATGCACAAAGAATAGTATATATACAAAGAAACTGCTTTGCTATGATGTAATATCTACATATCTGTCATAAAAAATAGTGATGAGCGGCATTGGCCATATTCGAATTCGCGATATTTTGCGAATATATGGATGAATATTCCTCCTATATTCGCTAAATTCACATATTCGATATATTCGTGGTTATTTTAGCTTTGCGTAAATGTGTATGCACATGCGGATAACTATCCATCCATCTATCTATATCCTAATATTCTTGGTCTATACAGAAGTGATAATGGGTCTATGACATTTTTCATTTTGAATATTGTCATGTCATATTCGCGAATATCGTCACTATCTACCTATCTAATTTTAGTGACGATATTCGCGAATATGAGGATATTTGCGAATATTCGCATATTCTCATATTCGCTCTCCAGTCTAATACAGTAAATAGTATAGGAGCCTTCTTTAGACCACAAGCTGGAAGCAGGGAGGGATGAGATCACTGTGATGTGTTCTGTGGGGAAAAAAAATTACGAATATTCGTAATTGCGAATATATAGCTCTATATTCACCATTTTCGCGAATATGTGAAATTCGTGATAAACGATTTGCGAATATTCACGCTTAACACTAATAAAAATGAATTATTAGTGGGCTAGTTACAAAAATCAATAGTACTGTGTATGAAAACAATTAGACACACTGTGGTGGCCCAGTACAGGAGTTGCACCCCTGTACCCTTGCTGTCCTGTCAGGCGGACTCTATTGCGGTGTCCCCCGAGTCCCTCTTTACCCTATGCATGTATATGGTTAATTATATCTTATATTGTGTATTGTATTATATATAATTTTATGTGCCTTTAAATAATGTTGTCAAATGTTGTAACCAAGGAAGCTACCAGTGATCACGTGACTTATTGGGGGGCCTATGGGACCCCTCCAGAGTCTCCCCCATATAAAACCTGGGAGGAACTAGCTAGCCAATTTTATTGCATGCTGAGGAATAGTGAAGTCTAGTCCTGAGAGAGTGTCTGGAGTCCTGAGGAGGCCTAAAGCCTACCACGCAGCCACGCTTCCACAAATCCAGTCCCCCACAGGTGAACGTCAACACCTGGTAAGCTACATACGAGGTGAAGTCAGTCAAGATCAGTCTATGCAAAGTCAGCGTCGGCATGCAGCAAATTGTCCAAATCCACTAAAAGTCCCAGTGAGCCCCAAAGTCTCTGAAGTCACTGGTCACCTCCTTGGGCCTAACTGAGCTGTCAAGACTATTACACCGGTCTACCTCTGTAAAGCTGCCATTGTTCTGTAACTTGGCATTGGAGTCATTATTTGCCCCCGCACCTAGCCCAGGACCCAGTGGTATACTTTCGGGTGGTGTAGAGGTTAAACCATGCCCTGGCATCACGAACACAAGGGGTTAATGTAATCTGCCTCCAGGGTAATAACATCTGCCCTCATCACACCCTCACCACAACTTCATAACAGAAAATAAACCTTGGGCAAAGCTAAAGCAAAACACGTGTGTTGGGGCAATGTAAATATGGTCTGCTCTGTACAATGTTATAGGTTTTTTCTTTATACATGTCCTGTGATAAATGTGATTTTCTAACTACTATAGGTGTTCCTCCCTGTTTTTCTTATTTGCTCCCTCTTACTAAAGTGTGGGCACTGTAGGCTTTCAGCACCTTTACTAAAGGGGGTATTTTGCTCATACATGTCTGGGTTGTATTTACTCTTTTTTTTCTTGAATGTGCCTTTTTCCGTAATGTTTTAAAAAATGTTTTCAATAAAAAGCTTATACTTTCTGATACACATGCATTGATTGTATGAGTACTATAATGTGTATATTCTTTCTTTGTTTTGGTATAACTACATATCTCTCATAGTTTTATATATTGCTACTTGATTAGAACAATGATCATTTGTATCTTCTCTTCCATGTAGTAATTCAGAAATTTGATTATGTATTTGCTGAGAATGGAACAGTTCAGTACAAAGATGGGCAGCTCCTGTCAAGACAGGTAAGAGCACAAGGTATTGACTTTCCAGGTATTGATTATGATTTCGGTATGCTGAAATTTACATGTATGTATTCATTCATGTTTCCTATTCAGATCTCTTTAACCCCTTCCAGCTTCATGTCGTACATTAACATCATGGGACATCTCCCTGCAAATTATAGTAAATCTATAGCATAGTGGTGGTGCGGACACGAGTTGTGTCTGACCCATCGCTTGAGGGTGCCGGATGTATTATAAAGCTGTCACCCCGATCCACTGGCTGGGATCAGTGATAACTCTAATACTGGCTGTTTAACTTCCTAGATGCTGCAAGCAATGCTGGCGAAGGCATCTAAGTGGTTACAGAGAAAGAGGGTGTTACCTATGTTACTCCAATGTGCCTCTCCCCATTCCCATGACATGCTTTCATGGCAGCCAGGTCTTTATTACACCCTGCTAATCTGTATTAAAATCTATTATGCCTATATACATATCACGGTCATACATAAGTATAAAAAATAAATATGTATGTTTCAAAAGTTTATTACAAATTAACACATAATTAGTATTGTTGTATTCATATTGATCCAAACTATAAAAATTATCAAATTCTGTAACCCACAAGGTAGACACCATAAAAAATACACTGAAATTCAATGCCAAAATCGTTATTTTTTTTCGTTTTTTTTTTATCCAGCCTTCTAAAAATCGGAATAAATAGGGATATTAAATGTCAATGAAAACAAATAACCCTGCTAAAGCCCTCACATAATGAGTTAAGGAGTTATAAATAAGTCTAAATGTATGATCCTTTCTCTGATTTATCTCCAAATTTGGAAAATGTATTGATAAAAGACACAGCCAACTGTATAATGACAAGATATACAACTTTCTAATATACTTTTGGGGTAGGGTCACACGGAGCGGATCCGCAGCGTATTTTGCGCTGCGGATCCGCTGATGATTGTCTGCTCGTAGCAGCAATCCTCCAATATGAGCAGACACATGAGCTTGAAAGAAGCAATCTGATTGGTTGCTATTGGTAACTCAGCAACTCTTCCTCTTGACAGGTTTTGAATAATCTCCCCCACAGTGTTCTGCAAGTCGCCACACACATGCACAATGTACTCGCACCCATCGTGGCTGTTGTCTGCCTAGCTCAGGGAGCAGGGGAGTGACCAAATGTCTGTGAGTACACTGCGCATGCGTGCAGCGACTCGCAGATCTGTGTGTCTGCTCGTAGCAGAGGACACTACGAACTACGACACTACGAGCGGGGAGGCACTGTAGGGTCTGTCATCGGCGGATCCGCAGCTTAAAATCCATTTCGTGTGACCTTACCCTTACTGTGTTTTAAAGGGGTTCCCCCACAGTAACTACTTATCCCCTTGTTAAGGGGAAAGGGGATTAGTAACAGATCATGGGCGTACCACTGCTGGGAAGCTCCATGTTCTCTAGAAAGGGGGACTCCAATTATGACACATGCGCTCACTGCTTTATTCATTTTACATGAAAGCCACCAAAGATTGCCGAGTACAGTGCTAAAAAAAACTACAATTAAACTGCAAAATGAGAACAGAGACAAACATTCGCCTAGATGATTGCGTAGACCAGTGTTTTCCAAGCAGGGTGCCTCCAGCTGTTGCAAAACTACAACTGCCAGCATGCCTATAATATTATAATATATATAAAATTAAAATGGTTTCATCTACTGACAGCAAAAACCTGAAATGACGAAACACAAAAGGATATGAGGAAGTTGCAGAACATGTTATCACACAGTGATTAAGCCTTATTTGCATTAAACAATACAACAAATTGCCTCTCGCTAACTGCGCATCATAAGGCGCTCTTACGTGTTCAGGTTATGATCAGGTTGGTGCAGGTTTTAAGGTGCAGTTCTGAAGCTAAAAACCAGAAGTGAACTAGAAAACGAGGAGCGGTTGTATCTCTGTTTTTATATATATATTTAGCCTTCTATCATGATTCACACCTAGTTTTGGCTTCAAAAACCGAATCACAAAACCTGACCTTGTAAGAGTGCCCTAAATACAAGTTGCACTAATATTCAATTAGATAGGATTCTTCTTTTATTTTATGGTGTAATAAATCTGTCAGGTTTGCCGGTAACACATTGACCTACCTGTGTGTTTTTCTAGGCCATTCAGAATCACCTTGGGGAGGAGCTGCTGCAGGACCTCATAAATTTCTGTCTCAGCTACATAGCGATGCTCAAGCTGCCTAAGAAACGGTAATGATCGCTTAGTGTCACAGTCATGTATCAGACTCTCTACACCAGAAAAATGGGGCAAAACAGCTTCGCTTCAAACTGACTGCAGCTAAAGGCTACATGGTGTGGCCCCAGCCTATAGCTAATGGTGTGGCCCCAGCCTATAGCTAATGGTGTGGCCCCAGCCTATAGCTAATGGTGTGGCCCCAGCCTATAGCTAATGGTGTGGCCCCAGCCTATAGCTAATGGTGTGGCCCCAGCCTATAGCTAATGGTGTGGCCCCAGCCTATAGCTAATGGTGTGGCCCCAGCCTATAGCTAATGGTGTGGCCCCAGCTTATAGCTAATGGTGTGGCCCCAGCCTATAGCTAATGGTGTGGCCCCAGCCTATAGCTAATGGTGTGGCCCCAGCCTATAGCTAATGGTGTGGCCCCAGCCTATAGCTAATGGTGTGGCCCCAGCCTATAGCTAATGGTGTGGCCCCAGCCTATAGCTAATGGTGTGGCCCCAGCCTATAGCTAATGGTGTGGCCCCAGCCTATAGCTAATGGCGTGGCCCCAGCCTATAGCTAATGGCGTAGCCCCAGCCTATAGCTAATGGCGTGGCCCCAGCCTATAGCTAATGGCGTGGCCCCAGCCTATAGCTAATGGCGTGGCCCCAGCCTATAGCTAATGGCGTGGCCCCAGCCTATAGCTAATGGCGTGGCCCCAGCCTATAGCTAATGGCGTGGCCCCAGCCTATAGCTAATGGCGTGGCCCCAGCCTATAGCTAATGGCGTGGCCCCAGCCTATAGCTAATGGCGTGGCCCCAGCCTATAGCTAATGGCGTGGCCCCAGCCTATAGCTAATGGCGTGGCCCCAGCCTATAGCAATATGTGTCATGGGTCCCATTACAATAACATAAATTTTCCCCATCCGTGATTTCTGCGCCAGGGCTTGACTTTCCACTGTACGGGGGATCAGTTAACAAATGGCTGGATAGGATTGGGACGAGATTTGTTCTTGGTGTTTCTCCACACACCAATTCACTCCTTTACCACACTTACTCAGAACACAGCTCTTGGCAAAACTCAACTAGAACTGAAGGCAACTCCTCCTCCACTACACTATATAGCTAAGAATTTATGGAATTCCCATTGGGCAGGCAGGGTCACATGGCTTACACTGCTCCTCTGCTCTTAAAGGTACAACACACATAACATATTTTACAGTGCACATGTGGTGTCCCGGTACCGTACCTTGTACCATACCTTGTGTCTCCAAAGTCAGAGTTCCTATGTACCGGTAGGATCCTCCTGATGGGATAACCCCTTGTCACCTCTTCCTTCTTTAATTTTATTATGTTTGATGTATATAAAGTGTATATGTTTTATTATGTGTATGGTACTTCCAGGACCTTAGGTCACATGACTACTAAGTCTAATGTTAAGTTAAGCTTAAGGACCTTCCAGGGCACGTGATGTGGTCACATGATGTACCATAATGCTTTGTGAAAGGACTGATAGCTGGTGGGAACCAATAAGCTCTAACCTCCCCTTCTCCATGTAAGGGAGCTATTACCCAATCCTCGCTCTCTTGCTCCTGATCATCTCTAGAGAAAGCATCACTCTGTACAATTCTGCAAGAGGACTTAGGCCTGAAGCCTACCAATTCAGCAGCTTACTAAACGTGAGTCTATCAAATCTAAATCCTGTTAATCCTGCGTGACCTAAATAATTCCCCTAAATCCAGCGGAACAGCATAATTCCAGACTCACAGCTTATATACTTCAAGGTCCCAACCAACTGTGAGGAACTTACAGACTACTCTTATGTATAGACTGTTTGCCGTTATCAACCTGCATAAAAGCTGCAGTAAAGTTATCTACAGTTTACTAAACCTCCGGTTGTGGACAATCCTTTATTCCTCCCTATCATTCCTGGGACGGGTGAGGGTAGGATATATATATACTGAGGAAGAACCCGCACCCTTGCGTCACGACAGTTAAGGGTTAATCCAACACCCTTTCATCACTGCACAGCTACACCACCTACACCCTACACCCCCAAGCTACCACACACATGAGAAACATAATAAAATATATGAAAAGTGCTTGAACATTAGAAATACAGCAGATAGTCACTTGGTAGGCCCAACACCTCTGCCGCAGGCATGCCCGAGGAGATCCGCAGCCCACAGGACAGCCTTTGGAGCTGGAACACCACACTTCAAAAAAATAATGTGCACCCATATAAAATATACCTTAGTGTCTTATGTTCTACCATTATGCTTATCAATCTGCAGGGGAACGTTCATTGAATTTCGAAATGGAATGTTGAACATTTCACCCATTGGCCGTAGCTGCAGTCAGGACGAAAGGATTGAATTCTCCGAACTGGATAAAGTAAGTTATGAAACTAAATGATAGAATCTTTAAATAGAATTAGAATGCTATCATGATTAGGGGGTGTGGCCTAACCATGCAGGTGTTAACCTGGTGTGAGCTCCGGATGGTGAAAACCGACACTGCCACATTAGCTCCCTACTAGGAGATTAAGGCTGGGTTCACACTACATTTTGTACTTACGGTTCCCGTATACGGCTGGGAGGAGGGGGGCGTCGGGGCTTAATCGCAGCGCCGCGATTAAGCCCGCCCCCTCCTCCCAGCCGTATACGGGAACCGTAAGTACAAAACGTAGTGTGAACCCAGTCTAACGCTGAGACGCAGGGATTTTGGTGCCCCATTGCCCAGCTGCCTTGAGCTGTAGCCCCCGTTTCATACCCCAGAACTTATGTATACGGTCTGCTGCCGTGCCTGGGCCAAGAACTTTTATAATAGCTGCCTGAAATATAAATCACAAGACAAAGTCCAGACGGGAAGGGATGCTCCTTCGGGGAAAAATTATCTTTTATTCCCCTTACCAAGCAAGCCAGCGGAGTCAACGGAGCAAGGCAATGCCCCGCCACGGCGCGGAGGTAACCTGATCGCTCGCATTCTGCTGATGCTAGGAGCGTTGTCATGTGATACTCCGGCTTGGATGGCTTCCTACAGCCGGCGCGCAGCAGTGGGCACCGGCGGTCACGGCAGAGAAGCGGAGTAGCTGTGATGGAGGCCCGGAATCCATCCCAGAGATGTCAGACCAGGAGAGAGGAAGGAAGGGAGTGGACAAACTCCCTGAAGGGGAAATCTTAGGGGACAGGGATATGGACAATAATGTTAATCTGGCACAGGGGGAACAATATGAAAGTACACAGCCTGGGTAAAATCAGGCTATGGCAATAGAAACTGAGGGGCAGTTGGAAAGGGGAGAGGAAGCTAATAATTTGGGAGGAACACAAGTTGGGATACAGATGAACTTCAACCTACTTTTATCTTTAATTCAAGCTTTGCCCTCAAAAAGTGATTTAGACTGCGCAGTATAACATATTGAACAAACCCAACAACTAGCGGTAACTGAAATAAGAGAAGACATTGAACAATTGAATGCACGTATAATAGAAACAGTAAAAGCTAATATGGCGACAGTTGCGTGGATGGATATGGTAGAAGTAAAAATAAACAAGGCAGCTCAACAGATACAGCAGTTATGATCAAGAAAACAGGGGGAGGCGAAACAATATAAGAATTAAGGGTCTATCAGATTTACAACAAGTTGATCTATACAGGCGTATAACAGAAATTTTAAAGAAGAGCAGGTAGCCAACATGGAATAAGTAGAAATTCCCATTTATTGAATAAAAACGGAGTCACAGGTCAGCAAACAAACATGACGCGTTTCAGGCGTATACCGCCCTTAGTCATATATGTTGCCATGCACCTGCCGTGTCGTGGACAAGATACACAGCTGGTGAGCTGATTTAGGGTGCGTTCCCACTTGGCGTATATGCAGCGTATTTCATGCTGTGCAAAATTTATGGCAGCAGCAGGAAATACGCTGCGTATTCCTTGCTCACTACACACAGGGCTTTTCGGCGGCAGCCCTATGTATGTAGTGAGTTTTGGAGACGGAGCCACGCATCACAGTCACACCGGCACATGGCCCCGCCTCCCTGTGTGTATAGTGAGCAAGGACGTATTTCCCGCTGCTGCCGTAAGTTTTGCGCAGAGTGAAATACGCTGCGTATACGCCAGGTGGGAACGCACCCTAACTCTGCTTTTCTATAACAGAAATTTTTGTGTGGCACAGCCACACAAGCACAGCCGGCACCTCAGGACGCATCCCTCTTATCCTCCTGTGGACCTGATGAAGGCGCATGTGAGCGCCGAAACGCGTTGTCCTTTCATTTTCTAATAAATTATCCTGTGCAAACGGGGCATCCTGAGTCCGTCCTTTTACAGCAGGAGCGCTCTACACAATTCCCCAGTTTTATCTACCCATTCTCAGTCGATCATTCCGTACCCGGAGGGATAGGGATAGGGGAGGTAGAGCTGCATACTGCAATCCTTAACTGCGAACCACACCTCCCAACAGTGTTGGGCCCACACTGTTGCATCCCCTCAGCAGGTCGGTACAGCACATTAGGTGAGGTGGTGGGTTCCCCCCCATTTTTCCATCTTACGACAGCTTACGAGAGAGCACCCTGTTTTTTTTTGTCTTTCTTCTGTTTTCTATTGAAGGATGAGATAGTGTTAAAAGATTTGAAAAACAATTAATGGAATACTTTGTCAAGAACAATATGGAGGAGATATCGCCAGGCATTGTCTGGAAAGCACATGAATGTGTGTCAAGAGGCATAGTAATCAAACATGGCTCTCGGATGAAAAGAGAAAGAACACAGAAAATCAATACGCTGTTAGAGGAATTAAGGGAGCTAGAAACAATACATAAGAGGATAGAAGACCCTAAGACTAAATTTATAATGTCAGAAAAGGGAGGAATTAAGGTATTTACTTTTAAATGAAGCAAAGAAACAACTTGTAGGAGAAGGACATATGAGTTCAGTAATAAAATAGGTAGGGCCTTAGCAGTGGCAGCTAAAGAACAAAAAATGAAAGGGGTCATCCAGGAAAAAACTTTTTTCTATGTATACCAACTGGCTTCAGAAAGTTAAACAGATTTGTAAATTATAAAGGAGTTGGAGAGGCTCTTTTCTAACTATCCACCAAATAAACCCGGGCTGCATAATTAGACACCTATACTCAAGGTGTCAAGAAGTAGTTTGTCTATAGAAATATATATATTAGGGCTCAGGGTTTGAGACAACTGGACAGTAATTCAATTTATTTGTTATTATACAGTGTGACAATATAAAATATAAGAAAATAAATAAATACAAATAGTGGCGTCTGCGTCTCACAGGGCCCTTGTGTAGGCGCAGCACCAACTAATATTATCTAAAATATAAGTATACCTCAATGTGTTAAAAATTAAAGGGGTAGTCCAGTGGTGAAAAACGTATCCCCTATCCTAAGGATAGGGGATAAGTTTGAGATCGCGGGGGTCCGACCGCTGGGGCCCCCTGCGATTTCTCTGTACGGGGGCCAGGCTCTCCGGCCAGATAGCGGGTGTCGACCTCCGCACGAAGCGGCGGCCGACACGCCCCCTCAATACATCTCTATGGAAGAGCCGGAGATTGCCGAAGGCAGCGATTCAGCTCTGCCTTAGAGTTGTATTGAGGGGGCGTGTTGGCCGCCGCTTCGTGCGGAGGTCGACACGCCCCCTTCCCGCGGACTGTCGGGGTTCTGTACAGGAGATCGCAGGGGGCCCCAGCGGTCGGACCCCCCGCGATCTCAAACTTATCCCCTATCCTTAGGATAGGGGATAAGTTGTTCACCACTGGGTCACCACTGGACTACTCCTTTAAGACCACCATGTAAAAGTATATATAAAACCTCTAATAGGATATAACTATACAGGGAGAGAAATCTGGTGGGAGAGTCTTAGTTCATCCACAATAGTCAATTCTCTCCTCTCTCAAAAAGTACTGCAAATTAACAGATTCCAGTATAGTTTTAACCAATAGCAACCATATAGGTTTTGGTTAGTATCCATAGCAACCATTTAAATGTGTCCGGCTGTAGCAGTAGATCGCAATCGAACACCTTTGCAAATAATGTTCATATAATTGAAATTAGCAGATAATGGTCAATATATATGCTTGTGTACAGTCACTGTTAATATGCATTCATATCTTTGGATACTTTGTATCTCACCGCTCCCGGGCACTGATGCGCTGGACTTCACGGTGATGCTGCGATCTCCTCCAGTTGCGCTATGAAATCCCACAGTGTGTTATCACTGGGTGGCTCTCGTGGCGTGAGACAGCATCACCGGAGACTCGGCCGTCTCCCACGGTGGTAATGCTGGATGACAGTGGGTTCCGGGTGGTGATACTGCAGCGGTTCTGCAGGTGAGTATGTTGTTAAGCCGGTGGCGTCCTCGTGGCAATGAGGCGCGTATGTCTCCTTTACCGGGTGCCGAGTGATTGACAGTTATGTTTCCCGGTATCGGACTGCTAGTTGCTGAGCAGGGCAAATAGACTGGTGGTCTCAATGGTTATTAGGGGGACGCTGGACCAGTTTCAGGACTGTCTCAGTCCTTTCTTCAGCAGCTAAGAAGCAACATTATTTGCAAAGGTGTTTGATTGCGATCTACTGCTACAGCCGGACACATTTAAATGGTTGCTATGGGTTACTAACCAAAACCTATATGGTTGCTATTGGTTACAACTATACTGGAATCTGTTAATTTGCAGTACTTTTTGAGAGAGGAGAGAATTGACTATTGTGGATGAACTAAGACTCTCCCACCAGATTTCTCTCCCTGTATAGTTATATCTTATTAGAGGTTTTATATATACTTTTACATGGTGGTCTTAATTTTTAATTTTTAACACATTGAGGTATACTTATATTTTAGATAATATTAGTTGGTGCTGCGCCTACACAAGGGCCCTGTGAGACGCAGACGCCACTATTTGTATTTATTTATTTTCTTATATTTTATATTGTCACACTGTATAATAACAAATACATTTAATTACTATCTGTCCAGTTGTCTCAAACCCTGAGCCCTAATATATATATTTCTATAGACAGATTTGTAAATAACTTCTATAAAAAAATCTTAATCCTTTCAGTACTTATAAGCTTCTGAAGTTAAGGTTGTTCTTTTCTGTCTAAGTGCTCTCTGATGACACGTGTCTCGGGAACCGCCCAGTTTAGAAGCAAATCCCCATAGCAAACCTCTTCTAAACTGGGCGGTTCCCGAGACACATGTCATCAGAGAGCACTTAGACAGAAAAGAACAACCTTAACTTCAGAAGCTCATAAGTACTGAAAGGATAAAGATTTTTTTAATAGAAGTAATTTACAAATCTGTTTAACTTTTTGGAGCCAGTTGAGATAGATATATATATATATATAAAAGTTTTTTCCAGGAATACCCCTATAAATCCTACATACCAAAGAAACAACAAAAAACACAGAAGTTAACATACTACCCCTCAGAGTTCGCGGAGACATTTAAAACATTTTACGCAGATCTATATAATATAGATATACACAATCCAGCCACGCTCATTGTAGAGTTTAGAGAAAAAGTTAAAACATAACAGTATCAGGTTTGCCACAAATAGATCGTAAAGAAGTGGAGGCATTGGAAAAAGAAATAACATCGGAGGAGTTAGAACATTCAATAAGGGACACTTGTGATAAAAAAGCACCAGGTCCCGACGGGTTCTCGCTGGAATACTATAAAGTGTTAAAAGGGATTTTAGCCCCTTACTTTTTGAAAGCATTCAATGCAATTAGTCAAGGGTCGCCACTACCAAGGGTACAACTAGAGCCCACATAACCTTGATCCCTAAAGAAGGTAAGGATGTAACCCAGTGTACAAGCTACAGGCCAATATCGCTATTATCCGTCAACTTGAAGGTATTCTCAAAGATACTGGCCTGTAGGTTAGCTGCTGGTCTAGGAAAGGTTCTTCATATAGATCAAGTGGGATTCATGGCGGGTAGAGAGGCAAAGGATAACACTATACGGCCCAAAGATTTGATCCACTTCGCCCGGTCAAGAAAGATCTCATCAATGCTGTTATCTACCGACGCTGAGAAGGCGTTTGACTGGGTGAACTGGATCTATATGGAAGAGACTTTAAAACATCTGAGCTTACAGAAACACTTTCTATATTGGACTATGGAATTATATAGGCACCCCTCGGAGAGAATTTGTGTAAATGGTATGTTATCAGAGGAATTAGAGATAAGAAATGGCACCAGACAAGGGTTCCTGCTTTCCCCCCTGATCTTCATTCTTGTAGTGCTTTCTTTGTAGGATTAGAGCGAACGAGGATCTGGGGGGAATAGCGACATGGGACAATAAAGTGGCCGCATGTGCGGATGACCTGATATTCTTTGTTACGAAGCCATTAGTTACACTGCCTATACGAATGAGTGAATTAGAAAAATACACCTGACTGTCTAACTTCAAGATACATTTTAGCAAATCTGAAGCGTTGAACATCTCACTTACAAAAGATATATTAATCCATTTATAGAGAACATTTAAATAAATGGGCAAGTCAAGCAGTTACATTACTGGGGGTATGTATCTCAGTGGACATAAGAGAATTGTACTATCTAAATTTCGTGCCCCTGATTAACTGTTACGCCGAGCGCTCCGGGTCCCCGCTCCTCCCCGGAGCGCTCGCTACACTCTCTCCGCTGCAGCGCTCCGGTCAGATCCACTGACCCGGGGCGCTGCGATTCTGCTTCCAGCCGGGATGCGATTCGCGATGCGGGTAGCGCCCGCTCGCGATGCGCACCCCGGCTCCCGTACCTGACTCGCTCCCCCTCGGTCCTGTCCCGGCGCGCGCGGCCCCGCTCCCTAGGGCGCGCGCGCGCCGGGTCTTTGCGATTTAAAGGGCCACTGCGCCGCTGATTGGCGCAGTGATTCCAATTAGTGTCTTCACCTGTGCACTTCCCTATATCACCTCACTTCCCCTGCACTTCCCTGCCGGATCTTGTTGCCATTGTGCCAGTGAAAGCGTTCCTTGTATGTTCCTAGCCTGTGTTCCAGACCTCCTGCCGTTGCCCCTGACTACGATCCTTGCTGCCTGCCCCGACCTTCTGCTACGTCCGACCTTGCTTCTGTCTACTCCCTTGTACCGCGCCTATCTTCAGCAGCCAGAGAGGTTGAGCCGTTGCTAGTGGATACGACCTGGTCACTACCGCCGCAGCAAGACCATCCCGCTTTGCGGCGGGCTCTGGTGAAAACCAGTAGTGACTTAGAACCGATCCACTAGCACGGTCCACGCCAATCCCTCTCTGGCACAGAGGATCCACTACCCGCCAGCCGGCATCGTGACAGTAGATCCGGCCATGGATCCCGCTGAAGTTCCTCTGCCAGTTGTCGCTGACCTCACCACGGTGGTCGCCCAGCAGTCACAACAGATAGCGCAACAAGGCCAACAGCTGTCTCAACTGACCGTTATGCTACAACAGTTACTACCACAGCTTCAGCAGTCATCTCCTCCGCCAGCTCCTGCACCTCCTCCGCAGCGAGTGGCCGCTCCTGGGCTATGCCTATCCTTGCCGGATAAATTTGATGGGGACTCTAAGTTTTGCCGTGGCTTTCTTTCCCAATGTTCCCTGCATCTGGAGATGATGTCGGACCTGTTTCCCACTGAAAGGTCTAAGGTGGCTTTCGTAGTCAGCCTTCTGTCCGGAAAAGCCCTGTCATGGGCCACACCGCTCTGGGACCGCAATGACCCCGTCACTGCCTCTGTACACTCCTTCTTCTCGGAAATCCGAAGTGTCTTTGAGGAACCTGCCCGAGCCTCTTCTGCTGAGACTGCCCTGTTGAACCTGGTCCAGGGTAATTCTTCCGTTGGCGAGTATGCCGTACAATTCCGTACTCTTGCTTCAGAATTGTCCTGGAATAATGAGGCCCTCTGCGCGACCTTTAAAAAAGGCCTATCCAGCAACATTAAAGATGTTCTGGCCGCACAAGAAATTCCTGCTAATCTACATGAACTTATTCACCTAGCCACTCGCATTGACATGCGTTTTTCCGAAAGGCGTCAGGAGCTCCGCCAAGATATGGACTCTGTTCGCACGAGGCGTTTCTTCTCCTCGGCTCCTCTCTCCTCTGGTCCCCTGCAATCTGTTCCTGTGCCTCCCGCCGTGGAGGCTATGCAGGTCGACCGGTCTCGCCTGACACCTCAAGAGAGGACACGACGCCGCATGGAGAACCTCTGCCTGTACTGTGCTAGTACCGAACACTTCCTGAGGGATTGTCCTATCCGTCCTCCCCGCCTGGAAAGACGTACGCTGACTCCGCACAAAGGTGAGACAGTCCTTGATGTCTACTCTGCTTCTCCACGTCTTACTGTGCCTGTGCGGATGTCTGCCTCTGCCTTCTCCTTCTCTACCGTGGCCTTCTTGGACTCTGGATCTGCAGGAAATTTTATTTTGGCCTCTCTCGTCAACAGGTTCAACATCCCAGTGACCAGTCTCGCCAGACCCCTTTACATCAATTGTGTAAACAATGAAAGATTGGACTGTACCATACGCTTCCGCACGGAGCCCCTTCTAATGAGCATCGGATCTCATCACGAGAGGATTGAACTTTTGGTCCTCCCCAATTGCACCTCGGAAATTCTCCTTGGACTTCCCTGGCTTCAACTTCATTCCCCAACCCTGGATTGGTCCACTGGGGAGATCAAGAGTTGGGGGCCCTCTTGTTCCAAGGACTGTCTAAGACCGGTTCCCAGTAACCCTTGCCGTGACTCTGTGGTTCCCTCAGTAACCGGTCTCCCTAAGGCCTATATGGACTTCGCGGATGTTTTCTGCAAAAAACAAGCTGAGACTCTACCTCCTCACAGGCCTTATGATTGCCCTATCGACCTCCTCCCGGGTACTACTCCACCCCGGGGCAGAATTTATCCTCTCTCTGCCCCAGAGACTCTTGCCATGTCTGAGTATGTCCAGGAAAATTTAAAAAAGGGCTTTATCCGTAAATCCTCCTCTCCTGCCGGAGCTGGATTTTTCTTTGTGTCCAAAAAAGATGGCTCCCTACGTCCTTGCATTGACTACCGCGGTCTTAATAAAATCACGGTTAAGAACCGCTACCCCCTACCCCTCATCTCTGAACTCTTTGATCGCCTCCAAGGTGCCCACATCTTTACTAAATTGGACTTAAGAGGCGCCTATAACCTCATCCGCATCAGAGAGGGGGATGAGTGGAAAACGGCGTTTAACACCAGAGATGGACACTTTGAGTATCTGGTCATGCCCTTTGGCCTGTGCAACGCCCCTGCTGTCTTCCAAGACTTTGTCAATGAAATTTTTCGTGATCTGCTATACTCCTGTGTTGTTGTATATCTGGACGATATCCTAATTTTCTCTGCCAATCTAGAAGAACACCGCCAGCATGTCCGTATGGTTCTTCAGAGACTTCGTGACAATCAACTCTATGCCAAAATTGAGAAATGTCTGTTTGAATGCCAATCTCTTCCTTTTCTAGGATATTTGGTCTCTGGCCAGGGACTACAAATGGATCCAGACAAACTCTCTGCCGTCTTAGATTGGCCACGCCCCTCCGGACTCCGTGCTATCCAACGCTTTTTGGGGTTCGCCAATTATTACAGGCAATTTATTCCACATTTTTCTACCGTTGTGGCTCCTATCGTGGCTTTAACCAAAAAAAATGCCGATCCCAAGTCGTGGCCTCCTCAAGCGGAAGACGCCTTTAAACGACTCAAGTCTGCCTTTTCTTCGGCTCCCGTGCTCTCCAGACCTGACCCTTCCAAACCCTTCCTATTGGAGGTTGATGCCTCCTCAGTGGGAGCTGGAGCTGTTCTTTTACAAAAAAATTCTTCCGGGCATGCTGTCACTTGTGGTTTTTTTTCTAGGACCTTCTCTCCGGCGGAGAGGAACTACTCCATCGGGGATCGAGAGCTTCTAGCCATTAAATTAGCACTTGAGGAATGGAGGCATCTGCTGGAGGGATCAAGATTTCCAGTTATTATTTACACCGACCACAAGAACCTCTCCTACCTCCAGTCTGCCCAACGGCTGAATCCTCGCCAGGCCCGGTGGTCTCTGTTCTTTGCCCGATTTAATTTTGAGATTCACTTTCGTCCTGCCGATAAGAACATTAGGGCCGATGCTCTCTCTCGTTCCTCGGATGCCTCAGAAGTTGAACTCTCTCCGCAACACATCATTCCACCTGACTGCCTGATCTCCACTTCTCCAGCCTCCATCAGGCAAACTCCTCCAGGAAAGACCTTTGTTTCTCCACACCAACGCCTCGGAATCCTCAAATGGGGTCACTCCTCCCATCTCGCTGGTCATGTGGGCATCAAGAAATCTGTGCAACTCATCTCCCGCTTCTATTGGTGGCCGACTCTGGAGACGGATGTTGTGGACTTTGTGCGAGCCTGCACTATCTGTGCCCGGGATAAGACTCCTCGCCAGAAGCCCGCTGGTTTTCTTCATCCCCTGCCTGTCCCCGAACAGCCTTGGTCTCTGATTGGTATGGATTTTATTACTGATTTACCCCCTTCCCGTGGCAACACTGTTATTTGGGTGGTCGTTGATCGATTCTCCAAAATGGCACATTTCATCCCTCTTCCTGGTCTTCCTTCAGCGCCTCAGTTGGCTAAACAATTTTTTGTACACATTTTTCGTCTTCACGGATTGCCTACGCAGATCGTCTCGGATAGAGGCGTCCAATTCGTGTCTAAATTCTGGAGGGCTCTCTGTAAACAACTCAAGATTAAATTAAATTTTTCTTCTGCATATCATCCCCAGTCCAATGGACAAGTAGAAAGAATTAACCAAGTCTTGGGTGATTATTTGCGACATTTTGTTTCCTCCCGCCAGGATGACTGGGCAGATCTCCTTCCATGGGCCGAATTCTCGTATAACTTCAGAGTCTCTGAATCTTCCTCCAAATCCCCATTTTTCGTGGTGTACGGCCGTCACCCTCTTCCCCCCCTCCCTACCCCCTTGCCCTCTGGTCTGCCCGCTGTGGATGAAATTTCTCGTGACCTTTCCATTATATGGAGAGAGACCCAAAATTCTCTCCTACAGGCTTCATCACGCATGAAGAGGTTCGCGGATAAGAAAAGAAGAGCTCCTCCCGTTTTTTCCCCTGGAGACAAGGTATGGCTCTCCGCTAAATATGTCCGCTTCCGTGTCCCTAGCTACAAGTTGGGACCACGCTATCTTGGTCCTTTCAAAATTTTGTGTCAAATTAATCCTGTCTCTTACAAACTTCTTCTTCCTCCTTCTCTTCGTATCCCTAATGCCTTTCACGTCTCTCTTCTTAAACCACTCATCCTCAACCGTTTTTCTCCCAAATCTGTTCCTCCCACTCCTGTTTCCGGCTCCTCGGACATCTTCTCTGTCAAAGAGATCTTAGCCTCTAAAAAGGTCAGAGGGAAAACTTTTTTTCTAGTGGACTGGGAGGGTTGTGGTCCTGAAGAGAGATCCTGGGAACCTGAGGACAACATCCTAGATAAAAGTCTGCTCCTCAGGTTCTCAGGCCCTAAAAAGAGGGGGAGACCCAAGGGGGGGGGTACTGTTACGCCGAGCGCTCCGGGTCCCCGCTCCTCCCCGGAGCGCTCGCTACACTCTCTCCGCTGCAGCGCTCCGGTCAGATCCACTGACCCGGGGCGCTGCGATTCTGCTTCCAGCCGGGATGCGATTCGCGATGCGGGTAGCGCCCGCTCGCGATGCGCACCCCGGCTCCCGTACCTGACTCGCTCCCCCTCGGTCCTGTCCCGGCGCGCGCGGCCCCGCTCCCTAGGGCGCGCGCGCGCCGGGTCTTTGCGATTTAAAGGGCCACTGCGCCGCTGATTGGCGCAGTGATTCCAATTAGTGTCTTCACCTGTGCACTTCCCTATATCACCTCACTTCCCCTGCACTTCCCTGCCGGATCTTGTTGCCATTGTGCCAGTGAAAGCGTTCCTTGTATGTTCCTAGCCTGTGTTCCAGACCTCCTGCCGTTGCCCCTGACTACGATCCTTGCTGCCTGCCCCGACCTTCTGCTACGTCCGACCTTGCTTCTGTCTACTCCCTTGTACCGCGCCTATCTTCAGCAGCCAGAGAGGTTGAGCCGTTGCTAGTGGATACGACCTGGTCACTACCGCCGCAGCAAGACCATCCCGCTTTGCGGCGGGCTCTGGTGAAAACCAGTAGTGACTTAGAACCGATCCACTAGCACGGTCCACGCCAATCCCTCTCTGGCACAGAGGATCCACTACCCGCCAGCCGGCATCGTGACATTAACTAAGTGTGTCAGCAGTGTTTTGAATGGTCTTCTAGTCTTTTCTCCTGGTTCGGCCGCTGTGCCTTACACCAAAAATCTTGTATTTTTTCCAGTGCCTCCCAGTAAAGATACCACAAGTCTTCTTTAAAGAAATGGCAACAATACAGAATGAGTTTATTTGGGGAGGGAAAAAATGAAGAATAAAGAAAGAAACAATGTGTCGGCCTAAGGACAGGGGGGGGGGGGGGGGTAGGCCTACCAGACCTAAAAGGGTATTATGTAGCAGCACATCTTGCGAGAGTGGTTGAGTGGTGTAGACAGGATGATCCTAAACCCTTGGTCACGATTGAAAAGAGGGAAACTAAGATCCCGCTAAAATTTCTTCCATGGAGTAAAGGGGTTAAGAATACAAAGTTAAGGAAGCATGTAACAATAGGACCCACCTTAGCAATATGCAAAGACTCTTAAGATGTGCAATTTTTTTTAAATTTTCTTTGAGAGGAGAGGGGGTGATGGGAGGGGAAAGGGGAAGGAATAAGTGAGACACTGTGCTTAAAGGGTTACTCTGCTGCTCATCGTTTGGAACAAATGACATCATGAGGGGGCGGGACTATGATGTCACAAGCTCTCGTCACCAGAACCTTTAAATAGGAATATTCTATAAGAACAAAATCTAATTTCTTATTGAACGCTGTGATGTCTTTGTATAGGGATTATAAGATGTATAAACAGTCAATACCTGTATAACAGTGTTTTCTGTCACAGGGCACCGAGCACCATCTCACCATTGATTCTTTGACTATTTGCAGAAAGAAAAAATCAGGGAAAAGTTTGTGGCTGCCCTACAGAAAGAATTTGCAGGGAAAGGCTTGCAATTTACCAGAGGTGATATCAATATTCCTCCACAGCACATTCTCTCTTTTTTTTTTTTCTTTCTCAGTCTTTATTTCTACATTTAAATAAATATATATATATATATATATATATATATATATATATATATATATATATATATAAGCGCAATTTGTATTTATATTAGGGGAGGGGGTTTATATTTTTTAAAACTTTTTTTTATCTTTAGACTTTTTAAAGGGGTTGTCTGGAGAGCCGAAAAGGTCCTACCTGTTCTTTTCCCCAGCACTCTACTTCCGCTCCCTGGTCATTTTGGAATTATACCACTCTGAGAAGAGAAGGGGTGGAGGCCAGTCACGACCATTGCGTTTGGGCTAAACCACGCCCACACATGATATCCAATAGCTGCGTGATGTTGCTGGGGTCGTGTCTAGAACTCTCTCCCTCTGAGTGATATAAATCTGAGATGACCAGGGAGTGGAAGTGGAGCAGAACAGGTAGGACCTTTTCTCCTTCCCAGACAACCCCTCTAAACCCTTGTCATTTAGCCATTTTAATGTCTCAATTTTTGATTGCGGCATTTAAAGGGTATACATAGGTCCCCTTTAAATTCCACCAATAATCACACCTACCACAACAAATCATTTTTATATTTAACCAGCATGCCAGGCTTCATACTTATTAAAGGACATGTCCGGTGCTCACTTTTCTTATTTTATCCGTTCCGGGCTGCAAAAAAAAAGAAAATAAGCTTTCTCTTACCTGCCAACGAGCCCCCGGTGCTCCGGTACAGTTGTTCGGTCCCCGGGCTGTATTCTTCTTACTTCCTGTTAGCCCGGCACGTCACACGGAGCTTCAGCCTATCACTGGCCGATGCGGGACATCGCTGCGGCCGGCGATAGGTTGAAGCTCCTTGTGACGTGCTGGGCTAACAGGAAGTAAGAAGAATACAGCCCGGGGACCGAACACCTGTACTGAAGCAGCGGGGGAGCCTAGGCAGGTAAGAGAAAATTTGTTTTCTTTTATTTTTCAGCCCGGAACGGATAAAATAAGAAAAGTGAGCACCGGACATCTCCTTTAATATGCAAACTAACCCTCATAAATGCCATTTATCTTTTTCACTTCTCCTTATATATTGATCTCTGCCCTTATCTTCTCTAGGTGGGATGATCAGCTTTGACATTTTTCCCGAAGGCTGGGACAAGCGCTACTGTCTGGATATTCTGGAGGGAGAACAGTTTTCAAGCATTCACTTTTTTGGCAACGAGACTTCACCGGTGAGGTTCAACTCGTGTTCCGTTTGTAAAAATGACAGTAACCCATAAAGGGGTACTCCGCTGCTGTCCCATAGACTTGCATTGAGGGGACGGGGTGGGACGTCATGAGGGGGCGGGGCTATGACTCCACGAGCTCCCGGTGCTGGCTCCAGCGTTCGGAACAGTTTGTTCCAAACGCTGAGCAGTGGAGTACCCCTTTAAATTTATAAAGAAACTTTTGACATGTTGTCCAGATATGTCTAGATTGCGCTCGGTCTCAGTCCTGCTGCGATCGCAATTTACAGCTGGGTGAAGCATGTGGTAGAGCATTTCACTCCTCAGCTGGTGTGCTCCATAGACTATTATAGATACCAAATATAATAGATACCAAACTTTACTGTGCCGTACTCACCTACAAAAGGATAAATACTCTCTCTGTAGTGCCACCTACAGGTAGTTATTCTGGATGTCAATATCCAATCTAAAATGACCAGGCAAATTTTGGAAGAAAGGTGTCTCTTGCTTCAGGCGACATTTCAGGAGACTGAACTCCCTTTCCCAAGCCTCTTGAGAAAGTCTCCTGAAACGTCGCCTGATCTATGGTCGGCGCTCGGATCTTCTGAGCAGCTCTACCTTCAGCCCGCAGGAGATGCAATGAATCACAGCCAGGAACAGAAAACCTCAGAGTGGCTGGTGAAATCCTAAAAGTGCTGGATACATTTTTGCTACTTTATCACTGGGTGACTATCCTTGTTGTATCCATTCTATGCCTGTTTTTATATGACAATTGAAGAATTTAAGGATACATTAATTGGATATACGCAATCACTGCTTGTTTTGCATTCATTTACTACATATTGGGCTGCTCTCTAACCCCTCCTCTCTGTTTTCATGCTGCAGTCCGATAGGACAGGAGTTAACACAGAGGAGTGATTTTCCTGCCCTCACTTCCTGGACTTGGTCCCAGCCTGTGCTTCATCTGGGACAAAGATGATGCTGCAGCGAGACAGCATTATTTTCTGGTTGTTATGGGGACCCCTAGTGGTCTTTTTTTTTATTTTATTTTTTTATAAGCCACGATTTCTATAAAATGGAGATAAGATATTTTTATGAAGTATATTAGAAAGGTTAATGTTTTGCCAAGATGTACAACATATAAAACATTTTTCAATCTCACAGTGCCCATTTAAATCCATAGTCCTTAATTCCATAGTAGAGTGTATGAAGATGGGTTTTCCAAACTTGGCCACCTCTTTACACTTAAAGCCAGGCCATACAAATAAAGCAGTATGGCTGTAAGACAAGGCAGTGGTTTGTATAATGGTTTATTTTTGCCGTTTGACATCCATGACCGAACAATTCTTTCTGTTACAGGGCGGCAATGACTATGAGATCTATTCTGATCCAAGAACAGTTGGACATACGGTTGTATCACCCGAGGACACTATACGGCGGTGCAGAAAACTCTTCTTCCCTGAAAGGAGCAATGAAATTTAAGACGGTTTCTTTCGTTTTTTATTAAGAATCGGACCAGTGACTAATCTCTGACTGCATTCTGCGAAAGAAGTCTAACCGTCATGGTGGACCACAGAGCCTTGTCCTGTAAGTATTGGTACAAAGGAGACCATTGAGTAATAGGCCGTAGCCGCAACCGCGTTGGCTGGATCAGGCCTTCTGCTGGAGATGACATGGTTACCATATGCTAAATATGCGGATAAATACGATTGTTTACTTGACCAATTGGATGATATGTTTGGTCTAACAATACGGTCTGATTGCGAGAACCATTGTTGTCTATTGTACTGACTGGTGTTTTTGTGTATTTGTAGCACACAATGACTAGAAATGGTACCTTCATATCTGTTGCCGTTTTTTGACTGACATATCAAACTCTAGTGTTGGTTATTGCATATTTTCAAGCATGGTTGAAATAATATATTTTTGCAGTAAATTTATAAAAATGTTGCATACTGCCATGACTTACTTTTACTATCCCTGGTGATCGGGCAAACAAAGTCCTGTACAGTATAGAAGTGTTTCCCAACAAGTGTGCCTCCAGCTGTTGCAGAACTACATCTCCCAGCATGCCTGGACAGCTGTCGGCTGTCCGGGCATGCTGAGAGTTGTAGTTTTGCAACAGCTGAAGGCAAACTGGTTGGAAAACACTGCAGTACAGCTGAGTGCTCCTCCCCCAATCTCTGGAACGGGACCCAGTTCTCAGCAGAGTGCGCGTGCAGTAGACGCACACTCCATTCATTTCTATGGGAGTGAATGAGCGACCCAAGTACAGCACTCGGGCAAATGAATGGAGCTCCTCTCAGAAAGCCGGGGCCAGTTTCAAAGATCCGCTGGGAATCCCCGCAATCAGCTACTTATCCCTTATCTTGTGGATAGGGGATAAGGTCATTTTGGCTGAAGTTCTCCTTTTAAGTAACAATTCCGAAATCTAATCTTGCCATTGAAATCACTCCATTTAGCTACAGTTCGACATCATTGCAGATTTTGCTGCCTACTGGTCACCAAGCTATATACTGATATACTCCTTTGCAGCAGCTGTAAATGAATCTGAAGCCTTTTGAAGAATGCAAGAACGCCCAATGGCAATGTGAATGTCCCTGGTCTACTGCAGTAGATTTGCTTAGTTCTTACGGCTTTTGTGCCAATGGTATTTATACTAATATCTCTGACTTGTGGCTCAGGCCAAGTAATCTCATGGACAATATAAATAAGCAGATAGTAAACTGAGACAATTATCTATTGCTTTGTATCTGTAACGTTGAAGCTTTGTGGAAATCTGTACTGGATACTGCTACTTTAGGCTATGTTCACACGGCAACATTTTCGTGCAGAATTCTGTGGAAGAATTCCACATTAAATTCTGACATAATTGATTACTACCCATTGACTTTTATGGGATTCCTCTGTCCCATTCACTCAGCAGAATTTCTGCCGCCGAAATTCCGCATTCTACTAAGTTTTAAAAAACTGTCTTTAAAAGGGGTTATCCAGGAAAAACCTTTTATTTATATATATATATATATATATATATATATATATATATATATATATAATTATCAACTAGCTCCAGAAAGTTAAACAGATTTGTAAATTATTTCTATTAAAAATCAAATTTGTAAATTATTTCTATTAAAAATCCTTATTGCTATCAGTACTTATGAGCTGCTGAAGTTGAGTTGTTCTTTTCTGTCTAAATGCTCATTGATGACACGTGTCTCGGGAACTGTCCAGAGTAGAAGAAAATCCCCATAGCAAACCTATTCTGCTCTGTGCAGTTCCTGAGACAGACAGATATGTCAACAGAGAGCACTATTGTCAGATAGAAAAGTGAACTAAAAAAAACTCAACTTCAGCAGCTGATAATTATTAGAAGGATTAAGATTTTTTTTATAGAAGTAATCTATAATACAAATCTGTTTAACTCTTTGGAGCTAGTTGATACATAAAAAAAAAAATTTTAAACTGGAATACCCCTTTAATTTTGTGGAATTCCACGGCTGAGTTCTAATTAAGTCAATGGGGCTTTGAATGTCAGCAGAATTTTTTTTTTTTTTTTTTGGATAGACTCTGATAGGGTTGGATCACAATGGACAAGGCCTGGTCCCGACGGATCCCATTGACTTGAATGGGGTCTGTCGGGAGTTCGTTATTTTACAGAAGTTGAGCGGAGAAAAAAAAGATCAGACATGCAGTATATTTTTACTTCTCACAACTGCCGTCCTTTTATCAGCGACAGAGCTCCCTGTAGCCACATTGTGAACATAGCCTAAACTGCTTTTAATGTACACAGAAGATATATGAAGTATGTTGGTGCTGCTTATAGGGCGCCACCTGCTGCCCATTTCTACTGCTAACCCTGTGCCTAAGGGCTGGATGAAGTGTTGTTAATCCTGCCTGTTTTATTGAGAGCTTGTAAATATATATGTAAAGTATATCTCATAGTGTGGATTTATTTTTTATTTTGTTTTAAATGCTGCTAAAAATACTTTAAAAAAAATAATGTAACTTTTACTGTGCACCAATAAAATGATTTCTTTTTAAATCGCATTGTTACTTTTTTTTCTCACCTGATCGGCAACTGAAAGTCTTGCGATCAAGGAACAATAAAGTCCACTGTACACATTAGAGATGGCGCTGCAGATTTTGGTGGGATCAGCTGACTATCTTATCTATGTGGAGTAGATGGTATTGGCGGAGGAGTATGTTGAATTTCAGTGTCCCATCCTTTGTTCTCAATGCTATCCTATGTGGGCGCAAAATATCAATCCAAGCTACACTGGGTCCACAAATATTAAACAGAAAAGCCTATGGACACCGAGACATGTATTGCAATACAAAGACATCATCTATTGAACAAAGAAACATACAGACAAAATAAAAAACATTAAAAAGACCAGCAACAGTCAGACTGCAGAAAAATACCACATAAATTATATATTGCACATATACTACTATTACACCAGTACATATAATATTATATTGCACATAAATCACTATTGCACCTCTACAGAGAAACCCATATTGGGGCAAATACACTGAAGAGTAAATAAAGTGCCAGTGAGCAATAAATCAATACAATAAGTGGTATAAAACTGAGAGATACAGAACAAAATCTACACAATCCAGAGAAGGAGAGTCACAAGTGTGAACTGATCCCATCGGAATCACGAAGCATGCGCCAAGCAGACATAAAGAAATGCCGGTATCACATATCCGCGGATCCCATCCTAATAAGGGTAAGTAAATGGGACAATCGCACAGGTAACTCACTTCACACAATGGGCGGTCTCTCTTACCTTCAAACAGCAAGTCAACCCCTACGCCGTTTCACACTTAATGCTTCATCATCATACTCCCTGATGAAGCATTAAAGGGATATTCCAGGAATTTTTTTTATTTGACTGTGCTACAGGGGCTGTAAAGTTAGTGTAGTTCATAATAATGTGTGTGACGGTTTTCTCACAATTCTTATGTGATCTTCACCCCCCATACAAAATGACTGCTGTCTCAGATTTTTCCCAGCTTGCAATGCGGCCGAGATCTGACTCACTAGTCATCTAATGACAGGGAGCCGGTCTGCTTCAATGGGTGGGGCGATCGCTTGGTGGGAGAGAGATCAATCTGCAACTAATGCAACAGCTGTAGGCACCCTGATTGAAAACCACAGGTCTTTTGAATGGATGCAGCTCATTTATGTTTCAATGGGTGGAGCGGCTGATGTGTGGGAGGGAGGAAAAGGGAATTGTGGGATTTGTAGTCAAAAAAAGAAAAGTCAAACAGGAAATACCACTAGTAGTGGAAGTCATCTTATAGACAGAATTCATTACTAAGCTGGGGCTTAGCGTTAACCCCCCGTACCCACCGCCACAAAGGTGTCGGAGAGAGAGCCGGTACCAACAGGCCCGGAGCATCAAATATGGCACTCCTGGGCCTAGGCGGTAACAGGCTGGCGTTATTTAGGCTGGGGAGCACCAGTAACAATGGTCCTCACCCACCCTAGTAATGTCAGGCTGTTGCTGCTTGGTTGGTATCTGGCTGTGAATAAAAATAAGGGGAACTCTATGCATTTTTCTTTTATTATTTAATTATTTATGGAAAAAAAAAACAACTCAAAGTGTTCCCCATAATTTTCATTCTCAGCCAAATATCAACCAAGCAGCAACAGCCTAACGTTACCAGGGTGGGCGAGGACCATTGTTACGGGCCCTCCCCAGCCTAAGTAACGACAGCCTGTTACCGCCTAGGCCCAGGAGCACCATATTTGACGCTCCAGACCTGTTGGTACCGGCTCTTCCCGGTACCCCTGTGGTGGTGGGTAACGGGGTAGTAATTGGGGGTTAGTGCTAGCTCTTCGTGGTTCTAACGCTAAGCCCTGGCTTAGTAATGGATTCTGTCCATAAGACTGCTTCCACTACTAAGCCTGTCAAGTAAATAAAATAAAAAAACATGTTTAAAAAACTTTTATTCCAAAAAATATTCCCTCACAAGCCCTCGTTGACCATTTTATTAAAATTTGAAAAAAATTAAATAAAACACTGGTCATCATCGTCGCCATCTAACACACTCCCCCCATGCCGTACAACTACAATTCCCAGCATGTGTAGAAGTGTTGTGTGGACAGGAGATGTGCGGGCGGATGACAAGCTTGTCACCCTCCTGTACATCTCCTACCTGCTTGTCCCACCATGCCTTTGAAAATGAAAGTTAAAAAAAAGTTGCACAAAAAGTCTCTCCAACGACTTTTTGCACAGCTTTGCTCCCCGACCACCCGCTCGCTAGTTGTTGCAGGAGTACAACTCCCAGCATACCCTTACAGTGAGGACATGCTGGGAGTTGTTGTCCAAACACCTTGCAGGCAGGTGGTAGAGGTGAGTGGGTGCCGGGGAGCGAAGCTGTGCAAAAAGTTTCACAAAAAAGTCTTACATGCGACTTTTTGTGTGACTTTTTGAAAATGCTGTCATAGGCAAGTTTGTAAGCCAGGTCTGACCTTGCTTACACTTGTGACTTTTTGAAGGGGGTTTGCGACTTTTATTTGCCTACGTGTGACAATCGGAATGATAAATCCTGGACCACTGCAAAGTAAAAACTGAAAAGTGCTTCAGTAGGGCAGATTGGTATTTTTTATTTTTTTTGCTTAACCACAAAAGTCGTACAAAAAATTGCTTAGGCGCACGTGCAACTTTTTGTGCAACCTTTGTAAGCAGAAAAAGCTGCTTAAATCCTTTTATAAACCTCCCTTGATGTCTTTGTATTGCAATAGATGTCTCAGTGTCCATTGTTAGGCTATTCGAACAGAGAGTAGGTAACCTTCTAAAACTAGTGAGACCTGCAGTATAAATGTGCCGCATATAGAGGCACAATCTGCCGATTTTACCTGTCACCATGAAAATGCTATCTAACATATTGACATCATGTTATAGAGCAGGAACAGATTGATATGTCTTTATGGGAAAAGATTTAACGTAGTAACATATTGATTAAAATCCCTGCTCCTTCTATTCTTAGGAGTCCAATGATAGTGTCACTCAATAATAGGACCGCCCTCTTGACTCCTACTTCCTAATGAGGTCGTACAGCCCTAATCTCCACCCAGGTCCCTGTTTATATGGACTCTGTGCCCTAGATAGGGGCCCCCAACTGGGTGATGGTCCCTTCCTACCTAAGTGCAAGGAAGAGGAATAGGAAAGAAAGAAGACTGAAGGTCAACAAAGCAGGGTCAGTACCAGAATGTCTTGTCATGGTCCAGCAAACAGAGGGATTGTATGAGTCAGTTTAATAAAAAAAATTTTTTTATATCGTCCCAGAGTGACAAAGAAGCGTAGCCCTGATTCTGCTATGCCCTGGGGGCCGCAATGTCTCTCTCCACTGAAGTCCCACCTGTTCCTCCTGGTGATTGACACACAGCACTTACCTGACTGCGGTAGACCCTAAGTAGTTTGCCCACACATGTACTGTCAATGTGTACAACAGCACACGTGGTTTTCCTGCAAGTTGTTCTGAACCTCTCAGACTCACTGCGCCTGCTTCACAGTAGCTAATGGCAGAAAGCTTGCTCGTAGCCTTTAGTTAACGCTCTTCTCTGTGTAATATACACTGCTCAAAAAAATAAAGGGAACACTTAATCAACACAATGTAACTCCAAGTCAATCACACTTCTGTGAAATCACACTGTCCACTCAGGAAGCAACACTGATTGACAATCAATTTCACATGATGTTGTGCAAATGGAACAGACAACAGGTGGAAATTATAGGCAATTACCAAGACCCCCCCCACAATAAAGGAGTGGTTCCACTAGTAAATCCTGTAGTATGAACCTAGCCTTACTATGATGTCAAGTGTTTGCCATAGTAATACAAAGAAATTAGTTTTATTGCATTTTTATTTATTGCCAACAATGAACAGTAAAACAGACAGACATGAGTTTAGATGCAAACATGTGGATTTAACCATTGTTTAAAAAAAAAAAAAAAAATAGCCATTTTACAAGAGACATCAGCATACGCCATCAGTATTTCAATTAGGATCTAGGACGGTTCTATTTCCTTGTTATAAGATGCAATTACTGTATATACTAACAATAACAAATAGAAACAAAAGTGCCTTAAAAAATTTGAAAATGTACTTTTAAACAAAAAAGACAAAACACAAAAAAAAACAGAAGTCAGATCCACAATTGGAGTTTGGTATTAGATATATATATATTTTGTTTATCTTTCAATTTTAAAAGATTTGACTTTTAATAGATTATATTTACAGAAAGTGCAGTCCTATTGGCCATTCCTTTTAGAATTTCACTAATGATGCCCCCTGAGGAAGCCATTTGATTTGTACGTAGGGGTAGGTGGTATGGTGTTCCCGATGACATGCATGATCCTGTTTTACTATTCTAATTTTCTTGCATGCCATGTTATCCTTTCTTTATGACCCTCTTATGTGTCCTTTTAGCCTTGTCAGTGTTTGGTATTGTCCACATGTTGCCAGGCCTTTATTCCTATTTAAACTCTGCTTGGATATGGACCTTACTGGTTCTTGTAAATGTATTGCATGTACCTCTGGGATGTAGACCCTTTTCTTTCTGCACCTCTGTATCCCTAGTGCCAAACTCTCCATGTTTGTATTCATTCTGTATGTTTTTAATGATCTATTTGCACAATAAAGTATTGACTATTTTCTATGGTAGCTGGTGCCTGATGTTTGGTGTTTATTTTAAACTGCCACTAAGCCCAAACACCCCAAAAACCGCCAAAGATGAGTGAAAAAACTCCAGAGGGAAAAACATCAAGTGGGTTTGGCGTTTCATTAACATCTGGCCAATGCGTTAATTTTTTTACCAAAAAATGCAGTGCAGTATTTGTGAAGTTTTTGGTGGCATTTTTTGCAAAACAAAAAGATAACAAGTGGAAACCTAGCCTAACAGTAGCATTCCAGTAGTACTTACTGCGTTTGGCCATCCACAACACAACCGCATTGTGTGTTTTCACTCTAAATAAGAATTAGGATTATAATATTTTATATACGATTTTGAAAGTTTGTGCTTTGTGAATTACTGGTAAAAAATACAACAGATGGCAACGTTTGCTGCAACAGAAATTGCATATGTGTTCTATATGTGTGTTCTATAAAGGGCTTTGTATTGACTTTTCTTTTTCTAAAATTTTTTTAGATTTTTTTTGTCTTTCAGTTTTTTTGTTCTTAGCTTTGGGCCACCCAAAGGGAGTAGGCTTCATTGTTGATTACAGTCACCCTATGGGCTCGTTCACACTGTTGTGCTCGGGTAAAAGGAGCTCCACCGGCCAGTCTGTCGGAAAGATAGGAGTTAAGCAGAGAAAAAAAAATACTTATTTTTCTATTATTTTTTTCCACTCATCTCCGGTAAAATACCCAATCCCTGACGGACCCCATTTTATCAATGGGATCTGTTGGGACCCGGTGGTGTCAGTTGTGGTGCTAGAACGGGAGGGTGCATAGTGGCAGTATGTATGTATGTATGTATGTATGTATGTATTTGCCAAGTCTGAAACTTGTGGGAAATTGAGAATGAATTAGATTTGTTTTCAATTGACTCACTCGTCTCTAATGGCAGCTTTATCGTCTCATGAAGTATATGATCAGTACACACTAATGTATTTTTGTGCATTATTCTTTCCTGTGCTTTTTGACAATTGTAGAACAAGAAAGCAAGAATAAGCAAATCTCTAAAATCTGATTTAAAGAGTACCCATCATCAACCAATATTTTCTAAAGTAACTCAGATTATATTCTCTAACTACTCCTAACACCCCTCTTTCCCTTAAGATTTAAAAAAAAAAAAAAAGCTTTAAAAAGCTGTGTATCATGTGTTTTCCTTTTCTCACATTGTGTGAGCTCCCGGCAGGAGAAAGTGGGCGTTCCCCAGCAGGCGCGACATCACTTAAGCCTGAGAGAGCTGTGCCTCGCCATGCCCTGCGCGCACTTCCTGAGTTTGGTCTCCTGCCAGGCCGTAAGGAGACCAAACTAACTGTTTGACTTGTGGCAGGAAACAGAACAGAGCCACCTAGTGGCCGTTTTTTCAATCACATGAAAAACATATAAAGGTTGAGAACTTCACAGCAAGTAAATATCAAAGTGTCTTATAATTACATAAGGAACAATATATTAAAAGTTTAGTTTGGTGACAGGTACTCTTTAATTTTAGGACTATAGTACAAACTACCCAGTCCAAAAACATGCAAAATGTCTACATATTACGGGGTGATAGTGATCATACTGTAATGTTGAGCCCTAAATTAGTGGCTAAGAATCACACCTGTACACAATACCCCTTTACTTGTAGAGTAGCCTAAATAATAGACTCCAGATAGATCAACTAGATACAAAACATGGAGCTATTCAAAAAATTGTGAATAAAAAATATATAAATCTTTATTGTATAAAAATCACAAAGTAAAAATGATACACAATTAAAAAAGGAGGAAATCGACACAGAAAGGCGGCAAACCTGGGACATATTTGTGCTTACAGCGTAAGTAACGTGCAAGAAGTGCTGGCACAGGGAGAGATGATGTGTGTAACTGCTGAGTTTGTACATTACTACAGGCTCAAGTCCAACCAAAGAGACAAAGAGCTGGGTAAGGTTGCAATATCTAATCTAAGGGTACGTTCAGACGAGCGGATTTTCCGTGCGTATTTCGCTGCAGATCCACCGCTGAAGGACCTCTATATGCTGCCTTTACATGTGCCTGCTCGGACAGGCAATACGTCACTACGAGCAGACACACTGCGATGTGAGAGTTGTCGCACGCATGACAGTATACTTGCACATCGCGGCAGCTCTCGGTCTAGCTTATAGAGCAGGGGGAGCGGCCGCGATGTGTGTGAGTACACCGCGCATACGCAGCGACTCGCACATCGCTTCAGTGTGTCTGCACGTAGCCGCGTATATTGCCACTCCGAGCAGGCTTATGTAAAGGCACCATACAGAGGTCCTTCAGCAGCGGATCCGCAGCGTGAAATAGGCTGTAAATCCGCTCGTCTGAACGTACCCTAAGGTAGAGAAACACAGCAGTGTGTAGTCAAACTACTGGATACATACCACAGTGCAGAGTAGCTACCACAAGTCCCAGGAAGCCGCCACCCCTACACGGGTTTCGATCTGCTGACCTTCTTCCGGGGGTCTTTTTTAATTGTGTGTAATTTTAACTTTGTGATTTTGTATACAATAAAGATTTATATATTTTTTATTCACAATTTTTTGAGAAGCTCTGTTTTTTGTATCTATGTTTTCTACTACAGTATGAATATGTGTAATACTTTGTATCTGGTTACTACTAAGTAGTTTTTAGGCTATGTTTACACAGTTTAAAATGAATAGAAAAATAGGTCTATAAATAGGAATAAAGTACATCCTTATTTTTTATCTAATAATGTGCACAATGAAAGCATATGGAAAAGTCAGTGCACACATCATTTGGAATCTAACTTTGGAATAATTTTTTTTAAATTTTTTTTTATAAACAGTGTGTGCACTGACAATCCCTTTCCCATAGTCTTTCATTGGGCACATTATAAGATATAAAAATACAGATGCATTTTATTCCTATTTTACGGATGTATTTTGCTATTTATTTTATGATGTGTGAACATAGCCTTAATGTACAGAGTTAGAATTTTTTGTTTTTGTTGTGTTTTAAAATTTTTTTTTAACTAAATAGTTTTAGAAATTTTAGTGTTATGCCTTCTGGTCAAGTTGATATAAACAATCTTTAGCGCTAAGGACTAATCAGTAAGATGATATTATAGGGGCTCTCCAGTCACTGTTTGGGTGCTTTCACACTACGATTGTAGTGTATGGTTGCTGGATCCGGTTGGGAGGGGCGAAAACCGTCCGCTCCCGTATCCCAGCCGGATCCATCCCGCACCCCTTTCATTTCAATGAGCCGACCGGAGTCAAACGCTGTCTCCAGTTGTCTCATTTTTGACCCGTATGCAGTTTTCTGACCGGACCTAAAACCGTGGCATACCACGGTTCTAGGTCCGGTCAGAAAACCGTGTTCGGGGAAAAATGAGACAACCGGAGACAGCGTTTGACTCCAGTTGGCTCATTGAAATGAATGGGGTTCGGGACGGATCCTGCTGGGATACGGGAGCGGACGGTTTTCCCCCCTCCCAACAGGATCCAGCAACCGTACACTACAATCGTAGTGTGAAAGCACCCTTATACGGGTTGTCATAGACTACAGAACCAGACTGGTGATAGGCTGCTCCAGAATACACCACCAGACTTCTGTTATGTAGGACTCTACATTCCGCACATTTGCTTGTTCCACCAGGCTAGGACATGCACAGTCTTCATACACAATGTATTTTCGAGTGGAATCTGCAGAAATCATGAAAACATTCATTGTTTCTGCGTATGCAGAAATTGGAATTTCCACAGCATGTGCACATGCAGCAGAATCCCATTGAATTCAATGAGACTCTGCTGCAGCGGAATTTCTGAGTGGAATAGTTCAGCAGAATTCCACTCAGAAATTCTGCCGTGTGAACATAGCCTTAAAGGGGTACTCCAGTGCCCCAGCATTCTGAAAATTTTGGTCATAAACTTCGGAGCTGGAGGCAGTGATCGTGACTTCATTGCCACGCCCCCTCGTGACACCACATCACGCCCCTTCTATTCATGCCTATGGGAGGGGGCGTGTTTACCGACACGCTCCCTCCCACAGACATGAATGGAGGGGGCATGATGTGACATCACAAGGGGAGTTTCCATGATGTCACGACCACTGCCGCAGGAACCCGGTGTTTGCTTACAACGGTGGGTGCTGTAAGAGATTGCGGGGAGCCTCAGCAGCGGGACCTCCACAATCAGACATCTTATCCACTATCATTTGGTTAGGGGATAAGATGTCTAGCAGCGGAGTACCCCTTTAAGCTGACTGAGCTGCTTCAACCTTTAAACAAAATAAACCTCTCCCATAATGAGGAATAAATGTATATGTCATATGACTTTTGCTATAGGTATTTTCTATTTTTATAAATGATGTAATATAACAGTGAGTAATGGAAAACCTCAGAGCCTTGCCACATGCAGAATATACAATATTCACTATCTATCCATGTAATGCATGCATAACACACGTACAATAGATGATTTAAAAAAAAAAAAAGAATTTCTGCATTCATATTTTTTGTTGCGCTTTTCATGGATTTCATAAAAGACTCCACAGAGAAAACACTCAAGCTAACAAACGGTGCTTATACCGTATATACTCGAGTAAAAGCCGACCCGAATATAAGTCAAGGCCCCTAATCTCACCCCAAAAACCCAGGAAAAGTTATTGACTTGACTATAAGCCTAGGGTGGAAAATACATCAACCCCCCCCCCCCCAATGTAATCATCAAGACCCCTGTCATTATCCCCCCCACCACCCTTAATCATCACTGCCTGTCAATCCCTTCATCAGTGGTCTTCAACCTGCGGACCTCTCGATGTTGCAAAACTACAACTCCCAGCATGCCCGGACAGCCATCGGCTGTCCGGGCATGCTGGGAGTTGTAGTTTTGAAACCTCTGGAGGTCAGCAGGTTGAAGACCACTGCGGCCTTCATCATCATCCAGACCCCCCTTTTGTTTTGTACTCACCTCCCCTCGGCGGGAAGGAAGGGTGAGCTGGTCCGGGCCATCTATGCTGCAGGGACCGTCCGGTGGGGATGGTTAGTCGTTCCGGGCTGTCCATTTTCACCGGGGGGCCTCTTCTCCGCGCTTCGGGCCTGCCCCGGACTAGTGACGTTGCCTTGACGATGATGTACAGGAACGTTCATGCGCAACGTCCCTGTGCGTCGTCGTCAAGGCAAGCCCGGGTCTACTAACCCTCCCCACCGGACGGTCCCAGCAGCATAGATGGCCCGGACCAGCTCACCCTTCATTCCCGCCGAGGGGAGGTGAGTAGAAAACTAAAGGGGGGGGGGGTCTGGATGATGAAGAAGGCCGCTGTGGTCTTCAACCTGCGGACCTCCAGAGGTTTAAAAACTACAACACCCAGCATGCCCGGACAGCCATCTGGGAGTTGTAAACCACGGGGAAGGGATTGACAGGCGGGGAGTTCACTCGAGTATAAGCCGAGGGGGGCTTATACTCGAGTATATACGGTAGGTGTTTATGATGTAAAAATTACCCTGGTGGTAACCTCACAAAACCCCAAATATCTTATCACTTCTTTGCTTTGCAGCAAAAAAAAACAAACACATAAAACCTCCCTGTTATGTGCTTAACAAATCTGACCTAAATGCAGCAGGAGTCCCCAGCCTTAAAGTGTCACTTCCACTCCACTTACTGATCTGACATGAGCCGGGGAGAGAGAAGCCGGGAGAACACTGTGTGGTACAGTTACCAACGCAACGATTCAATGCCTGAAGAGTCTCAGAATAGGACCCATACATAAAACTCCTTAAGTCTCCTTGAACTCTACCCCCTGCCACGTTCCTTGTGGAGAATGTTAGTGATAATGTCATTTCTGATCACAGTTCTGTTCTGACGTCCGCAACAGAATCAAACTGGCCCCACTGACTTTCAATGGGGTCTGCTTGGGTACTATTGTGGCTTCTATTGTATTGATATCACAAAAATCATTAAAGGGAACACTTAAATTTGGTGAAACGGGCAACAGAGGCCAACAATATACCTGCCGCAACACCCCATCCAACCACTGCTGTGGTCACCACAGTGGTCAGTGATTGGCAGAGCAGCTACTTCCTTGACATCACCAGGAGGTGGTGAGCAGCAGGGAGTGGGCACTATTACATTGTTAGTGATAGGGAATTAAGGAGGGTAAGAACAGGTATAAATATTTTTTTAGCCTGATTTAGAAGTAAAAAGATATCACCAGGCAACATGTTTATGCAGATCATACACAATAGATAAAAGTTGGCCAAACCCACCGATTTTGGTAGTACAGGCCAACCATTTAAAGGCGTGTATTCCAGCCCTTAAACCTTATCCACCAGATAGGGAATACGTGTCTGATCGGGAAGGGTCCAACCTCTGGGACCCCCCTGAGGTCTCCAGAATGAAGCTCCAATTCTCCATGCTGAATGGAATGGTCAATGGCACGCTCTTCGTTCATTGTCATTCGTTGTCAGAGTCAGAGTTCCTATATGTGTATATATCAGGCAATTAGATTTTAAATACCCAATCCTATTGTTCTTGCTGCCAGAGGTGTCTGGCAGTTGCTTTCTTCCATTCTTTTCTTTTATAGTGGTTATGTTACTGTTGAAAGTTATCCCACATCCACAGACAGGACATGGGCTAATTGTCCAATCATATTGGTCTTGATTCGACAATTGCACCACCTCCCATAGAGACAGGGCTGGTGCAAGGATTTTTGCCACCCTAGGCAAAAGCTAATTTTACCGCCACTTGACTCCGCCCATTGGCCCACCCTTTGATGCGCCCCACCTTACTACTGGGTACACAGACTGTAACAAGCCCCCTCCTCATGAAATTAGCTTACTACTTGGGTGAAACACTGTAACAAACCTCTTAATGCTGCTGGCTGAGCGGGTGGTTTGGATGCTGGTTGTCTAACTTTCTTGTGGCAGGCAGAGCGGCATCCCCCCCCCCCCCATTCGAGAGGGCGCTCTAGGTGGCTGCCTATTTTGCCTATAGGCAGAGCCAGCCCTGCATAGAGAATTAATAAAGCAGAGGTGCATACACATAACTGCTTTTCCGTTCTGACAAGAGACTTGGATCACTGGGGGTCCCAGAGGTCAGACCTCCTGCGATCACTTATCTCTTATCCTGTGGATATGGGACAACTTCTAATGGTGGGATAACCCTTCTAATGTTCACTTCTGATCAATAAGGCAAAGTTGTCCTAATTTCTGAATACAGTGGTCCCTCAACATACGATGGTAATCCGTTCCAAATGGACCATCCTTTGTTGAAACCATCGTATGTTGAGGGATCCGTGCAATGTAAAGTATAGGACAGTGGTCTACAACCTGCGGACCTCCAGATGTTGCAAAACTACAACACCCAGCCGTTGGCTGTCCGGGCATGTTGGGAGTTGTAGTTTTGCAACATCTGGAGGTCCGCAGGTTGAAGACCACTGGTATTAAAGGTTATACTGACGTGTCCCCGCCGCTCCGGACCGTCACCGCTGCTCTGGATGTCACCTTCCATCGCTGTCGCCGCGTCCCCGGGGTGTCCCCGATGCTCTGGCAAGGTCTCTGCTTCTCCGGCATCCTCGCTCTCCGTCGCCGCCATCACGTCGCTGCGCACGCCGCTCCTATTGGATGACGGGACGGCGTGCGCAGCGACGTGATGACGATGATGGAGAGCACCGACGATGCAGGGGATCCCGAAGAGGACGTGCCGGAGCCCGAGGACAGGTAAGTGATCGTCAGCGGACCACACGGGGCACCGTAAACGGCTATCCGGTGGCAGCTGAAGCAGTCTGTGCGATGGCCCCGACCTACAAAAGCATCGTATGTTGATGCTGCCTTCAACATGCGATGGCCTCGTATGTTGAGATGATCGTATGTCGGGGTCATCGTAGGACGGGGGGTCACTGTAATGGTAACATACATACATACATACATACCAACTAGAATGGCTTTTGGACAGTTAACAGAAGTGTATAGGGTTTTAGGAAGCCATAAGCAGATACAAGGAATTAGGAATGTATTTAGACCCTTTTAACTTATTTCACATTCTGTTATGTTTTGGTAATGTTTTGACCTTGTGCTAAAAGTCTTTGCTCTGGCTCCTCCCATTTCTCTTGATCATCTCTGAGATGCTTCTACACCTTGAATGGCGTCACCTGTGGTAAATTTAGATTATTGGACAGGATTTGGAAAAACACGCCCTGTCTATATAAGGTCTCACAGCTGACAATGTATATCAGAGCAAATACTAAGCCAAGGGGAAAGAACTGCATCAGAGACAGTATTGTGCAGAAGTGGTGCCCATACTTTTGTTGCTGTTCAGGATTATGTAGAAGCGCAGATCTGGAGATGGGTCTCTTCCTAGAGCTGGCTGCCCCACTAAATATGGTAATTGGGGGAGAAAAGCCATTGCAAGAGAAAGATGACCAACAACCTAATGGTCACTCTGATTTAGTTCCAAAGATCCTGTGTGCAAATGGGCAAAACTTTCAGAAAGTCAACCATCAATGCAGTCTCCACCAATCTGGGCTTTATGGCAGAGTGGCCAGCAAGAAGCCTTTCCTCGGTAAGAAACAGATGAACGCAGACTATAGTTTTTCAAAAAGAGGCACCACAACCACCACGCCCCCTCCCATAGGCTTGCATTTAGGGGGTGGGGTGTGACGGCACAAGGGGGCAGAGTTGTGATGTCACAATACTGCGGCCGTGTGGTCGTGAGGCTTCAGACACGGAACCTCCAACGCTGCGTGTAGCTGAGACAGGTGCGTGCTGCATGAGAGATGGTGGGGGATCTTTTGGATAGGGGATAAGATGTCTTAGGGCCGGAGTACCCCTTTAAGGAAAGTTGAATGGAGAGAGATAATTTTAATAAAAATGTCCACCTTCCAACAGAACAATGGCCCTAAGCAAACAACCGCAACAAGGCCGCAACATGTGAAGAGAGTGAAAGGGTCTGAAGACTTTCCAAATGCACCATATGAAGGTTGTAATAAGAAAGAATTGGATTACACCAGTTAGACATTTTTTTCAGTCCACCGGCCATTCGTGGGAACTAATTATATTCCTTATTATTATAGTCTTCTTTATCAGGTTCAAAACATTGGTATGTCCAATACAATAGTTCACATTTACGAATAAGCAATAAACAGCTACTGTGGAACAAATATGTAGAAACACATTAGGAATTGGTCGTAAGACTGCAGTATATTCACACAATGTTCTTGTGTATTTTTGGAGGGAATGTATTGTGAACTAAAATATGCATGAAATCTGTCCATAAACTGCTTCCAATTGATTTCAGTGGGAAAAAATGCAGCACAGTTCATACAGCAAATATTTTTATGCCACATAGGAAGTGAAAGATTCCTTCTTTGACACGTATTTTGTGGGGTATCCGTTATAAATATATGCCAAAATACACAAGCGTGTTGACAATATGGGAGATTTATCAAAACCTGTGTAGAGAAAGAGTTGTGGTGTCCCGGTACCGTATTGCATACCGTACCTAAAGTAGAGGTCCCCAAAGTCAGAGTAACTACGTTCAGGTAGGGTTCCTCAGGTGGGACGGCCCCTAGTCGCCTCTCCTAAAGTCTATCTTTAATAATAATAAATGTATATATTTAATAATTGTATATATTCTATAGTAAAGAATAGTACTTATCTTGTTTGGCGTTGCAGGACCTTCTGTCATGTGACCATGCTAGTAACCTCTATGGTATGTTGTAGGACCTTAGGAGGTACTCGGGTCACGTGTTACCCACAAATCTCTGTAATGGTGATTGACATCCGTTTGGACCAATTAGCGTTAGTCCAGCCCCTGCCCATATAAGGGAGCTGCGTCCAATTATCGCTCTCTTGGGTTGCTGCTCTCGTGGATGCCGGACTAACAGGATGGTGCTACACAACTTTCAAAGACACGCTAGGCCTCAAAACCTCCGGCCTCATCGGAACCAAAACCGTGAGTTCAAATCTAAATCCCCTCTATTGCTAGCGTGACTACTGGACTGCAACTAACCCCTAAATCCAGTGGAGCAAGGCATAGTACTAAAAGACTCTTAATGCTAAAGTCCCAACCTTTGTCAATCTCCAAGGAAAGCTGTTGTTATGCTCAGAGACTGTTGTGTTATTGAAGCTTGCAGAAAACCTTCAGTAAAAGTTAATGCTGTTTCAGAAACTCTCCAGTTGTGGACAAACTATTCTTCTTTTCTACCTCTCTATCGCTCTTGGGAAGGGTGGTCGGTAGGAAAAGCGTTATTGAGGAACCCACACCCTGGCGTCACGAATAGCGAGGGTTAACAAGCACCCTTTCATTACTGCACAGGTACACTCCCCATACCCTACACCCCCCAGGCTATCACAGAGTGGTGCAGTTGCCCATAGCAACCAATCAGATTTTAAAGAGGCCTGTGAAATATGAAAGAAGCCATCTGATTGGTTGCTATGGGCAACTGCAACACTGTTTCTCTATACAGGTTTTGATAAATCTCCCCCAAGATGCTCTAACACGTGTGGATTTTTGACACATTTTTCTTGAAACCAGCATTGTATTTTTAAAATACCTTTAGAGTAGGATCACATGTTGCGCATCCGCAACGTATTTGACCCTGCAGATGCACTTCTGATCTTCCCTAGACTGTGCCTCTTGCATTGCCTGTGTGGCCTGCATTGTCTGCTCGTAGCAGCAATGCGTTGCTACGAGCAGACACATAGGGATCTGCGAGTCACACGTGCATGCACAGTTTACTCACAGACATCGCGTTTAGAGTAGAGTTTAGAGAGCAGGGGGAGCGGCCGCGATGTCTGTGAGTAAACTGTACATGCACGTGTGACTCGCAGATCCCTGTGTGTCGGATTACTGCTATGTGCAGGGGTCAAGTCCTGGGAAATTTCCACTCAAGGGCTGGTCCTCCATAATGGAAACAGTGTTCCTGCTGTGGAAAAAGTGCAGGAACTCAGTTCCCACATGTTCCTGCAGGACTTGAGCCCTGGCTACGTGTGACCTTACCCTTAGAGCATGCTGTCCCTTTTAGTTTTAACTTTTTCTTGAATTATGTTATGTTAATTTATGTTGCATTATTCTTTTACCAATACTCAAGCATCATGTCCCTTTATGATGGTATCTTGTCCTTTTATCTCTACAGCATTATTTTCCAAAAAGAGTGCCTCCAGCTGTTGCAACTCTACAAATCTCAGCATGCCCAAACAGCCAAAGGCTGTCCGGGCATGCTGGGAGTTGTAGTTTTGCAAAAGCTGCTGGCACCCTGGTTGGGAACCACAGCTCTACGGTATGCAGTCTTGAGGCTCAAAAAACATGCTATCATCCCCTCCTACATGGAAGAAAGACAAGACCAGCATATGGGACTGCTTTATTGTATTTGTAGAAGGTTTTGACTTATATTGCTCATAGTGTTAGTAAAATAAGCATCAATTACTTCCATTTCATACACATAATTCATTTTACTTTTGCAAACAAACTTCAACTGATCTTCAACATCTTCAAGAAAAAAAATACATAGGGAAACATGGCAAGGGTGGCATGCATTTCATTATTGCAATGTCTGATAGAATTAAAGGCCATGGACACCTTTGAATGCTTTGTACTTATTATGATACAAAACCGTTTTCTCCATAGGTTTTTGTTAAAAATTTTGCTCAGTTTCTCTTCTACAGCTACTATGCTTTTACATATAGTGCTGGCTGCCGTGTCCTGCTGTCATTGAAATCCATCAGAAGAGTTACTTGATGGCTCAGACTCCAGCCCTTATCTCTCCTCTCCTGAACAACCTTCTAAGCTGTTTTATAACAGCATCAAACTTGTTCAGGAGAGTAAAGATAGGGGCTGGAGACTGAACCATTAAGTAGCTCTTCTGATACATTTTTACTAAAAACTCGGCATCCAGCACTATATGTAAAAAAACAAAGAAGCTGTAGAAAAGAAACAGAGCACAATTTTTAATAAAGACCTATAAAAAATGTTTTGTCCCATAATAAGTATAAAACAAAAATACAAAAAAAAGCTGCCAAAGATGCCCATATCCTTTAAATATTGTCTATCCATTTGCAAACATTTTGAAAACCTATTTGATGAATATTGTTTTATTTATACTGACTCCTGTGTTTTTGTATGAATTAACTGTTGTAGTAAAAAAGTGTTTTATGACAGGTTGCTATATATCATTGGTAGATCTCAATGGTTTTGTTTATTTTGTTCAATAAATCCACACCAGGGCTAGGACACTCAGTCTTTCTCAAGACCAACCAAAATAGCTAAAATTTAACAACTTTTATTATATCCAGTTAAAACCTATATTTACTATAAAATGGATACAGAGTCATCGGTCTACAATACATAAAGACTCAAAACAGGGTAGATTCCCTCCAGGGTCGATCCCCTATTAGGGGATCGACCCTGGAGGGAATCTACCCTGTTTTGAGTCTTTATGTATTGTAGACCGATGACTCTGTATCCATTTTATAGTAAATATAGGTTTTAACTGGATATAATAAAAGTTGTAAAATTTTAGCTATTTTGGTTGGTCTTGAGTTAGTAATTAGCTAAATTGGATTCATGTTCCATATATCAGTGATTTGTTGACACTCAGTCTTTCTATGGCCTTGTTCACACAATCGAATTTCTGAGCAGAATCCGGTGGAAAAATTCTGGAAACATTGTCATAGAAATTCAAATTCTGGCCTCCGCAGAAAGAATTGATATGTCAATTATTTCGGCGGAATCGGCACGGATATGCATTGCCATCTTTGAGGATGGCAGATTTCTAAGCAGTCCTAGTGCCGACGATGAGTCTGCGCCTGCCCGGATATTCCGCAAAAATTATGCGCTGTGAACATCGTTTATAGGTACAACAATGTACCCATAATATGCTCGAGTGAAACTGGCCCCAGGGAACATGTTGAACTAGGCTTTTTCTATAGAACTTGATGTTATATGCAGTATATCTCTAATAGGGCTACACTGGTGGTACGTCACAGATAGCAGTGCAGAACAGACCTGCTAAAACAACTGCACCATGGAAGTGACTGTGATGGATGAATTGCATTATTAATGAACATATACAAACCTCATATCAAGCAAAACAAATGTATTCAAATCTAATCGAGCTAGAATAATAAAAGATGGAAAAAAAATCATTGCTTTCAATACAAAACAGTGCACAATACTACAAGAATTAAGGCACTCACACACAAAAATTTATAAAAGAAAATCACAATAATATACTTTCAACAGTATTAAAACTGACAGGAATATACTGAAATCTGGAAGCAGGTCATATTCACATCAGCTATTAATATAAATGCTCAATTATCCCTCCACCAACATAGTCAAGGGTAGTGTGCATGAAGCCCAAAAATAATAAACAGATGTGGAACAGGTCATTTGTAGTTACAGCGATGCATTACGAAATCGTAAAATACAAATGTCAACATAGCAAGTGTGACTCAATGATACAAAATCTAGAAATGCAGCCATTGTTAAGGTTTTCAGACCAGAAGTCCTAAGAGCCATTGAAAGCTCTTAAAAAGCACAGAACCCCTATAAAGAGTGCGAAAAGACTGGCTCGGAATTAGAGTGAAAACTCAGATATTTAACATTTCACTGAAAGACAAAAATGGCCAAAAAAAGGTCACAAAAGAGTGAAAAACACATGACAACATGTCAGTCCTACTGCTATAGAATGCTATATGCGGAAAAACGGAAGAATCCTGATAATAAATCGGTGGAAATCCAACTCAATGACATGGATGTTAGTACAAGTGACAAGCCGGGGAATTTATAACAGATCTTAAGGACAGCTTGAGCCAGTGTGTAGTCCTCATCTTCATCAATAAAGAAAAATATCCCCGCAGGACTGGCTCAATCTTTCCAGAAGATCTGGACTCTTGGAGAAGTAGACTCCGGGTCAATATGGCAGTTTTATGTCTCTGTTTGGTCCCCACCACCTATAGAAAGCTTTGATAAATTCTAAGAGCTGATGATCTGTCCTGACCAGGTCTCATGTTTTGTGTGAGGAGAGAGGTGAGTCAGGATGACTTCCACGGCTTGAAATTTCTGGTTCTTGGGCGGGATCGGGCACATCTTGTACGTTACCTCATCTCCTTCTACAGGCACGTATTCCCCCTCAATGCTGTAATAAGTAAAAAAAAAAAAGTATTAAGATTACATAAGAGCCCATTTGATAAAATGCAATACTTGTCCTCAAGCTGTTTTTCACAACATAAAAAAGAGGAAAAAACACAGTTTGCCATGCTGTCTATTCTTTGTTTTTGGCTCCAAAGTAAGCTTTAAAGGGTACCTCTCATCAAAAAAACTTTTGATATATTATAGATTAATGTATGCAGAATAACTTCACAATTGCATGTTATTAAAAAATCTGCTTCGTTCTATTTAATTTTCCACTTTGAAGAAATGACCACTAGGGGTCTCCCTACCAGTCCTGGCAGCAAGCATTTCAGACTCATGCTGGAGTCCTAAACACTACGAGCTGCCAGTCTGCTTTGTTCACAAAGGAGAACACTCAGAGCTGCCAGCCTGCTTTGTTCACAGTCTGTTTGGCTGTGAACAAAGCAGGCTGGCAGCTCTGAGTGTTTAGGACTCCAGCATGAGTCAGAAATGCTTGCTGACAGGACTGATCGGGAAAAATACAATAGAAAGAAGCATATTTTTCATTAACATGCTATTGGAAAGTTATTCAACATTCATTCATCTAAAATATATCAAAAGTTTATTTGATGAGAGGTCCCCTTTAAATGGGGCATCTTCTGTTGGGATTCTGGTGAATAAAGCCCTTTATTGCACCAAGGCCTATGTCTACTGCTGGTATTTAGTTTGGCTAATATTATCTACTGTACCTTCCATCTCACCTCCATACTGGGGATATGGCTGAGGTATGTCCTTGTGCTATGCTATCTTGGGTTGAGCTGCTCGTATCTACAGATCTGGTATGTACCACAAAGTTAATGATTCGTTCTTGACTTTACTGATATCTCCTTTTATCTACATTCATGACATACTTTTTACAGACTACTTTCAATACTATATCACGTAATAACGGCTGCAGTGTTAAAGGGGTTTTTCCATGAAAAACCACTAGTTATCATGTGTCTCCCTAGGAATTAAAACAGCAAAAGCCGAATACTTATGTCCCCCCGCTGCAGCTATCATCTTCTGAGATCCGCTCCTGTGTTGTTCTTTCTTTTTCTGGATATGTCACGTTCCCCCACCAACTCTGCTCTGTGGTTGGCTGAGTAGAGAGTTGGTTGTCACCGGAAGAAGGAAGAACAAAACAAGAGCATAGACCGGAAGGTATGACGGCCACAGTGTTAGGGTATTGGGTGAGGTAAATATGCTCTAGGGAAGTGGTCTTCAACCTGCGCACCTCCAGATGTTGCAAAACTACAACTCCCAGCATGCCCGGACAGCCGTTGGCTGTCCGGGCATGCTGGGAGTTGAAGTTTTGCAACATCTGGAGGGCCACAGAATGAGACCACTGCTACATCTGGTGCTTGGTTCCAGTCTGGGATATCCAGTGGTTCTAATGTGAGTTTTTCACATTCTGTAAGCCGGAGCCATTGTGAAACACTTGCCAGTGAAAATAATCAATAACCTAAAAGGGTAGAGTAAGCATTAGGTAATGTGTTTATCTCTCAGAACATCCAAAAACAAGGTTTCAGTCTTCTGCATTTTTCAACATCTTGAGGAGGTATCTGGAAAGATTTTTATAGCTGTTCCTTCATACGTAAGAAATGAGGACTCTATATCTAGCCAATTGGCACATCACATCTTAGAATAGCAAATTGAAGACAGCTCACCCAGATAGGAACACCACCTGTGCGCGGACCCGCCGGGCCCGCCTCCGGCCTCTCAAGCAGCAATCTCGGAAAAAGGAAAATTGTCCAGCATTCGGGTGAAGTCCAACAGGGTATAACTTTATTTAGGTTTGCACATACACGATTAAAATACTCTGACGCGTTTCACGCTTTCGCTCTATGACTAAGCGCAAAAGCGTGAAACGCATCAGAGTATTTTAATCGTGTATGTGCAAGCCTAAATAAAGTTATACCCTGTTGGACTTCACCCGAATGCTGGACAATTTTCCTGTTTCCGAGAACACATCTTAGAATGGTTCATTTGGTTTGAATGGGAGCCAAAAAGATATGTAAATGAATCCAAGGTGATATCATTAGTTTTGTCAGCAAAGCATTGAGTAGAAAACCCCGATTCCACCAACATTAGAGCATCATAGGCCACAGATTGCTGCCGAATGGATTCTAGAACTTCCATTCTATGTCTCTTCCTGTCTCACATTCTGCTTGATCTCCCACAGGTTCTACAGCAAATGGTTGATGCTTCTGTGAGGATAGAGACTAATCTAAAGTATAAGAGACTGTCAATCCTCAGACATGACTTAAAGGGGTTATCCAGGAATAGAAAAACAGAGCTAACTTCTGTTAACCTCTTAAGGATGCAGGGCGTACCTGTACGCCCTGCTCCCGCGATATAACGGGTCGTCATATCAGGTCCTTCCCGACTGCTAAAGGTAGCCGGGACCCGTGGCTAATACCGAACATCACTGATCGCGGTGATGTCTGGTATTAACCCCTTAGTCGAAAATGTAAAAAAATACATTCCAGCAGCTCAGTCGGGCTGATTGGGAGCACTGCTTTGAAACCGTGGTGTCCCGATCAGCTGAGGACACACGAGGAGGGTACCTACCTTCCTCCTCGGCCTCCGATCAGCGATTGATTGCTACAAGCCTGAGATCCAGGCTTGAACAATCAACCGCCAATAACACTGATCAATCCAATGCTATGGCATAGCATTGATCAGTGCCTGCAGTCAGTAGTCCCCTATGGGGGCTATAACATTGCAAAAAAGGTGAAAAAAAAGATGATTTAACCCCCTTCCCTAATAAAAGTTTGAATCACCCCCCCTTTTCCCATTTAAAAAAAAAACTGTGTAAAAAAATAATAAATGTGGTTTGGGGTGTGAGATGCAGGGCAGATGGAATTACCCTAGGGGCAGATGGCATTCATCCCTTGTATTCGTGACACCAGGGCGTGGTTTATCCTCAATACCACCCGAAGGTATACTGCTGGATCCTGGGCTACGCACGGGGGCAATAATGACTCCGACGCCAAGTTAAGGACAACAGTAGCTTCACTGAGTGACAGATGGTACAGTCTATACAGTGTAGCCAGGCCCACGGAGGGGACCAGTGACTCAAGAGACCTTAAGGGCTTGCTGGGACTTGCAGTAGAACGGGACAATTTAGTGCAGGCCACACTAACTTGACAGATTACTTGGACTTGACTGACTTGTGACTGACAATGCTGTGACTGTGGCTTACTTGTAGCTTGTGGCTGCAGACTTGACTTGAGGCCTCCTATGACTCCAGACCCACTCTTAGACTTGACTGAACTGGACCTCAGCAACAAGCGCTCTAACCTCCAAAAGAGTGAGCAGAAGCTCCAACCAGGCCTTATATGGTGGAGGCTCTGATGGGGTCCCATTGGTCACCCCTAGGTCACCTGGTCACTGATACCTCCTGGGTAATAATCACATGACAACTCACATGTTAAACCGTCTTAAAGTAACAACACTTTCTTCACACATTACACAGTATAATACATGGTAAACATATGTATATGTGGGATCAAGTGCAAGGGGGGCCCAGGGGACACTGAAGGGAGGCTGCCTGACAGGGCAGCAAGGGTACGGAGTAAAATCTCCCGTACTGGGCCACCACAAACTGCCCCTCTTAAGCACAGCCCATCCTCAGCACCCAGTCCTGGAGGGCGGACGACCGGAAGCGGCCACTGAGGCCTAGTGACAACAGTTCCTGGGGCATATGTTCAAAATGTCCTCCACAGGTCTGATTATGGAAAACAAAACAGAAAAGAGTCCATGTAGCACTTTACAAAAAACGTCCATACATGCTCATGGCGATGTCAAAACTTAAACATGTGGGATTCATTACCCTTGTAACTGCAACTTCAACACAATTACAACACTTGAACACATTTGTGTGGATTGGGCTGCCGGAGGCTATCTACCCAATGCCTTAGCTGCTGGGGCCCCTCGGCACTAACCACTTCTCCCCAGAACTTGATAGGTAATTTTATACTATACAATGAATTCTACTATACTATTACCTTTCTATACTGTACTCTGTCACTATTCGTGTCTTATACCTCAGGGGAACCCTCTGGCCAGTAGAGTACCCTGCACACATGGACAGGAAGAAATGGTAGACATAGATACTGTCACGATGCCGGCTGGCAGGTAGTGGACCCTCTGTGCCAGAGAGGGATTGGCGTGGACCGTGCTAGTGGACCGGTTCTAAGCCACTACTGGTTTTCACCAGAGCCCGCCGCAAAGCGGGATGGTCTTGCTGCGGCGGTAGTGACCAGGTCGTATCCACTAGCAACGGCTCACCTCTCTGGCTGCTGAAGATAGGCGCGGTACAAGGGAGTAGGCAGAAGCAAGGTCGGACGTAGCAGAAGGTCGGGGCAGGCAGCAAGGATCGTAGTCAGGGGCAACGGCAGAAGGTCTGGAAACACAGGCAAGGAACACACAAGGAACGCTTTCACTGGCACTAAGGCAACAAGATCCGGCAAGGGAGTGCAAGGGAAGTGAGGTAATATAGGGAAGTGCACAGGTGAAAACCCTAATTGGAACCACTGCGCCAATCAGCGGCGCAGTGGCCCTTTAAATCGCAGAGACCCGGCGCGCGCGCGCCCTAGGGAGCGGGGCCGCGCGCGCCGGGACAGAACAGACGGGGAGCGAGTCAGGTAGGGGAGCCGGGGTGCGCATCGCGAGCGGGCGCTACCCGCATCGCGAATCGCATCCCGGCTGGCAGCGGGATCGCAGCGCCCCGGGTCAGAGGACGTGACCGGAGCGCTGCAGCGGAGGGAGTGAAGCGAGCGCTCCGGGGAGGAGCGGGGACCCGGAGCGCTCGGCGTAACAGTACCCCCCCCCTTGGGTCTCCCCCTCTTCTTGGAGCCTGAGAACCTGAGGAGCAGACTTTTGTCAAGGATGTTGTCCTCAGGTTCCCAGGATCTCTCTTCAGGACCACAACCCTCCCAGTCTACTAAAAAAAATTTTTTCCCTCTGACCTTTTTGGCAGCCAAAATTTCCTTGACCGAGAAGACGTCCGAGGAGCCGGAAACAGGAGTGGGAGGAACAGATTTGGGAGAAAAACGGTTGAGGATGAGTGGTTTGAGAAGAGAGACGTGAAAGGCATTAGGGATACGAAGAGAAGGAGGAAGAAGAAGTTTATAAGAGACAGGATTAATTTGACACAAAATTTTGAAAGGACCAAGATAGCGTGGTCCCAACTTGTAGCTAGGGACACGGAAGCGGACATATTTAGCGGAGAGCCATACCTTGTCTCCAGGGGAAAAAACGGGGGGAGCTCTTCTTTTCTTATCCGCGAACCTCTTCATGCGTGAAGAAGCCTGTAAGAGAGAATTTTGGGTCTCTCTCCATATAATGGAAAGGTCACGAGAAATTTCATCCACAGCGGGCAGACCAGAGGGCAAGGGGGTAGGGAGGGGGGGAAGAGGGTGACGGCCGTACACCACGAAAAATGGGGATTTGGAGGAAGATTCAGAGACCCTGAAGTTATACGAGAATTCGGCCCATGGAAGGAGATCTGCCCAGTCATCCTGGCGGGAGGAAACAAAATGTCGCAAATAATCACCCAGGATCTGGTTAATTCTTTCTACTTGTCCATTGGACTGGGGATGATATGCAGAGGAAAAATTTAATTTAATCTTGAGTTGTTTACAGAGAGCCCTCCAGAATTTAGACACGAATTGGACCCCTCTATCCGAGACAATCTGCGTAGGCAACCCGTGAAGACGAAAAATGTGTACAAAAAATTGTTTAGCCAACTGAGGCGCAGAAGGAAGACCAGGAAGAGGGATGAAATGTGCCATTTTGGAGAATCGATCAACGACCACCCAAATAACGGTGTTGCCACGGGAAGGGGGTAAATCAGTAATAAAATCCATACCAATCAGAGACCAAGGCTGTTCGGGGACAGGCAGAGGATGAAGAAAACCAGCGGGCTTCTGGCGAGGAGTCTTATCCCGGGCACAGATAGTGCAGGCTCGCACAAAGTCCCCAACATCCGTCTCCAGAGTCGGCCACCAATAGAAGCGGGAGATGAGTTGCACAGATTTCTTGATGCCCGCATGACCTGCGAGATGGGAGGAGTGACCCCATTTGAGGATTCCGAGGCGTTGGCGTGGAGAAACAAAGGTCTTTCCTGGAGGAGTCTGCCTGATGGAGGCAGGAGAAGTGGAGATCAGGCAGTCAGGTGGAATGATGTGTTGCGGAGGGAGATCAACTTCTGAGGCATCCGAGGAACGAGAGAGAGCATCGGCCCTAATGTTCTTATCGGCAGGACGAAAGTGAATCTCAAAATTAAATCGGGCAAAGAACAGAGACCACCGGGCCTGGCGAGGATTCAGCCGTTGGGCAGACTGGAGGTAGGAGAGGTTCTTGTGGTCGGTGTAGATAATAACAGGAAATCTTGATCCCTCCAGCAGATGCCTCCATTCCTCAAGTGCTAATTTAATGGCTAGAAGCTCTCGATCCCCGATGGAGTAGTTCCTCTCCGCTGGAGAGAAGGTCCTAGAGAAAAATCCACAAGTGACAGCATGCCCGGAAGAATTTTTTTGTAGAAGAACAGCTCCAGCTCCCACTGAGGAGGCATCAACCTCCAATAGGAAGGGTTTGGAAGGGTCAGGTCTGGAGAGCACGGGAGCCGAAGAAAAGGCAGACTTGAGTCGTTTAAAGGAGTCTTCTGCTTGAGGAGGCCAGGACTTGGGATCAGCATTTTTTTTGGTTAAAGCCACGATAGGAGCCACAATGGTAGAAAAATGTGGAATAAATTGCCTGTAATAATTGGCGAACCCCAAAAAGCGTTGGATAGCACGGAGTCCGGAGGGGCGTGGCCAATCTAAGACGGCAGAGAGTTTGTCTGGATCCATCTGTAGTCCCTGGCCAGAGACCAAATATCCTAGAAAAGGAAGAGATTGGCATTCAAACAGACATTTCTCAATTTTGGCATAGAGTTGGTTGTCACGAAGTCTCTGAAGAACCATACGGACATGCTGGCGGTGTTCTTCTAGATTGGCAGAAAAAATTAGGATATCGTCCAGATATACAACAACACAGGAGTATAACAGATCACGAAAAATTTCATTGACAAAGTCTTGGAAGACGGCAGGGGCATTGCACAGTCCAAAGGGCATGACCAGATACTCAAAGTGTCCATCTCTGGTGTTAAATGCCGTTTTCCACTCGTCCCCCTCTCTGATGCGGATGAGGTTATAGGCGCCTCTTAAGTCCAATTTAGTGAAGATGTGGGCACCTTGGAGGCGATCAAAGAGTTCAGAGATGAGGGGTAAGGGGTAGCGGTTCTTAACCGTGATTTTATTAAGACCGCGGTAGTCAATGCAAGGACGTAGGGAGCCATCTTTTTTGGACACAAAGAAAAATCCGGCTCCGGCAGGAGAGGAGGATTTACGGATAAAGCCCTTTTTTAGATTCTCCTGGACGTATTCGGACATGGCAAGAGTCTCTGGGGCAGAGAGAGGATAAATTCTGCCCCGGGGTGGAGTAGTACCCGGGAGGAGGTCGATAGGGCAATCATAAGGCCTGTGAGGAGGTAGAGTCTCAGCTTGTTTTTTGCAGAAAACATCCGCGAAGTCCATATAGGCCTTAGGGAGACCGGTTACTGGAGGAACCACAGAGTTACGGCAAGGGTTACTGGGAACCGGTTTTAGACAGTTCTTGGAACAAGAGGACCCCCAACTCTTGATCTCCCCAGTGGACCAATCCAGGGTTGGGGAATGAAGTTGAAGCCAGGGAAGTCCAAGGAGAATCTCCGAGGTGCAATTAGGGAGGACCAAAAGTTCAATCCTCTCATGATGAGATCCGATGCTCATAAGAAGGGGCTCCGTGCGGAAACGTATGGTACAGTCCAATCTTTCATTATTTACACAATTGATGTAGAGGGGTCTGGCGAGACTGGTCACCGGGATGTTGAACCTGTTGACGAGAGAGGCCAAAATAAAATTTCCTGCAGATCCAGAGTCCAAGAAGGCCACTGTAGAGAAGGAGAAGGCAGAGGCAGACATCCGCACAGGCACAGTAAGACGTGGAGAAGCAGAGTAGACATCAAGGACTGTCTCACCTTTGTGCGGAGTCAGCGTACGTCTTTCCAGGCGGGGAGGACGGATAGGACAATCCCTCAGGAAGTGTTCGGTACTAGCACAGTACAGGCAGAGGTTCTCCATACGGCGTCGTGTCCTCTCTTGAGGTGTCAGGCGAGACCGGTCGACCTGCATAGCCTCCACGGCGGGAGGCACAGGAACAGATTGCAGGGGACCAGAGGAGAGAGGAGCCGAGGAGACGAAACGCCTCGTGCGAACAGAGTCCATATCTTGGCGGAGTTCCTGACGCCTTTCAGAAAAACGCATGTCAATGCGAGTGGCTAGGTGAATAAGTTCATGTAGATTAGCAGGAATTTCTCGTGCGGCCAGAACATCTTTAATGTTGCTGGATAGGCCTTTTTTGAAGGTCGCGCAGAGGGCCTCATTATTCCAGGACAATTCTGAAGCAAGTGTACGGAATTGTACGGCATACTCGCCAACGGAAGAATTACCCTGGACCAGGTTCAACAGGGCAGTCTCAGCAGAAGAGGCTCGGGCAGGTTCCTCAAAGACACTTCGGATTTCCGAGAAGAAGGAGTGTACAGAGGCAGTGACGGGGTCATTGCGGTCCCAGAGCGGTGTGGCCCATGACAGGGCTTTTCCGGACAGAAGACTGACTACGAAAGCCACCTTAGACCTTTCAGTGGGAAACAGGTCCGACATCATCTCCAGATGCAGGGAACATTGGGAAAGAAAGCCACGGCAAAACTTAGAGTCCCCATCAAATTTATCCGGCAAGGATAAGCGTATCCCAGGAGCGGCCACTCGCTGCGGAGGAGGTGCAAGAGCTGGCGGAGGAGATGACTGCTGAAGCTGTGGTAGCAACTGTTGTAGCATAACGGTCAGTTGAGACAGCTGTTGGCCTTGTTGCGCTATCTGTTGTGACTGCTGGGCGACCACCGTGGTGAGGTCAGCGACAACTGGCAGAGGAACTTCAGCGGGATCCATGGCCGGATCTACTGTCACGATGCCGGCTGGCAGGTAGTGGACCCTCTGTGCCAGAGAGGGATTGGCGTGGACCGTGCTAGTGGACCGGTTCTAAGCCACTACTGGTTTTCACCAGAGCCCGCCGCAAAGCGGGATGGTCTTGCTGCGGCGGTAGTGACCAGGTCGTATCCACTAGCAACGGCTCACCTCTCTGGCTGCTGAAGATAGGCGCGGTACAAGGGAGTAGGCAGAAGCAAGGTCGGACGTAGCAGAAGGTCGGGGCAGGCAGCAAGGATCGTAGTCAGGGGCAACGGCAGAAGGTCTGGAAACACAGGCAAGGAACACACAAGGAACGCTTTCACTGGCACTAAGGCAACAAGATCCGGCAAGGGAGTGCAAGGGAAGTGAGGTAATATAGGGAAGTGCACAGGTGAAAACCCTAATTGGAACCACTGCGCCAATCAGCGGCGCAGTGGCCCTTTAAATCGCAGAGACCCGGCGCGCGCGCGCCCTAGGGAGCGGGGCCGCGCGCGCCGGGACAGAACAGACGGGGAGCGAGTCAGGTAGGGGAGCCGGGGTGCGCATCGCGAGCGGGCGCTACCCGCATCGCGAATCGCATCCCGGCTGGCAGCGGGATCGCAGCGCCCCGGGTCAGAGGACGTGACCGGAGCGCTGCAGCGGAGGGAGTGAAGCGAGCGCTCCGGGGAGGAGCGGGGACCCGGAGCGCTCGGCGTAACAGATACACTTGATGTTGGTGAACTGGGAGTATACATTTTGCTACAGTCCTAATCTAGACATTACATATGGCTAGACTAAATTAGTTATATTTAGACTGACTATGTGGTACAACTTTATACAATATACTGTGACTTACTCTTTGTACCTAGCTGGTATTTGTCCTTGTGTCGACCTTTGGGACCTGCGCAACACCACCTCTGGAGAGTCTGGAACTCTTGCGTCTTCTGGAGCTCTTGGAACTTCTGGAGCTCTGGCTGGCTCTTCCTCAGTGAACTCAGGAGCTGGTATGAGTTCAGGACTAAAGGAACCGGAGTCGCTGGCAGCTGTGCTGGAGAGGCTGGTGACAGAGTTTGTACTTGGGAGACTGGCGTATAGGCTAGAGCCAACGGTGACAAGACTGGGACTGGTGTAGAGACTAGTGTGGGTTGAATCAGCCCCGGGGTTGGTGAGACACAGAAGATCACAGGCTGACTTAGAAATAACATGGGGAAATCCATAGAGGGGTGGATTCCCTCACCTGGGATGTACTCCCTCGCCGGTCTAACAGCTGGAGGAGGTGGTGCTGGGAGCACTGGTAGATCTTCTTTCAGACATAACTTGATCCAGACATAACTTGCGGTTTATGCCCAGGCTTTTGTACCTCATATACATCAGATTCCGGATAAGGTACGGCCGTTACCGTGTGCGGTTCTGTCTCCTAAATAGAGTCTAACTTGTGGGTCCATGGAAACTTCCGCAGCCAGACTTTATCACCCAACTCAAGTTGTTTGGCAGAGGCATGACAGTTATAGTCCTCCTGTTGTCTCTGCTGGGCCTCGCCCATCTTCTTGCTGACAATTTCCTTGGCCTCTAGGATTCTTCTCTGGTGGTCGGAGACCCACTCCAGGTAGGCTTGCAGAGAGTTGTTGAATGGGCTTGGCGCCCAAATGTTTGGTCTTTAGGCAGCTGCCCATGTCACCCCATCATCATATAGAAAGGGGTGTACCCCGTAGAACTATTAGTGATCTCCAATAGTTCGGGCAGCAGTCAGGGCCACTCTTCTTGTCTCGTTTCAGAGGCTGCTCGCAACATGTGGATAAAGATTTGATTGATGCATTCTCAGAGCCCGTTCCCCTGGTGGTGGTAAGCAGTAGTCCGGAGTTTCTTGCAGGCAAGGAATTGACACAGCTCTTGGAAATGTGGGGCCTCGAAGGCCTTTCCACGGTCCGTTAGGACAGACTCCGGACACCCAAGGGTTTGCACCCGTATGCAATAGAACATCTGGGCTGATGTCTTGGCTATGAGGTCTTTAATGGGTACAACGACAACTCATTTGGAGTAGTGATCCCCCATGGTGAGAGCATAAGTGTACCCGGACCGGGTAGGAGATAATTTGACATGGTCTAGCGCAACCAACTGGTTAGGCCTTTCACTCTGGATGGAATGGAGGGGTGCTCTTGCGTCCTTCCGCACATTCTTGGTGACATTACAGACTGCACATTCACTGCATAACATTCCGATCCAATAGAATCGTCGCCTGACAGAAGCTTTGGTCTTGTGGACTCCAAAGTGTCCCGACTGATCATGGTATGCTGTAACATACTGCGCTCTGGCCACAGACGCCGGCCGTGAGCGCAGGGTCCCCGTGCCCCCGCCCGCATGCGAATCCCGGCCCGTCTCTTACATCACTCCACTCCTGCAGCTGCTTCCTCTCAGCCCCGGCGTGCGCGACCCCATCCCCTAGGGTGCGCGCGCCAGAGCTTTGAAATTTAAAGCACCAGTGTGCCCATAAATAGTGAATTCACCTGTCACCATGTTATAAGTTATTTGCACCTCCCACGCCCCCCTGCCGGATCTTCAGTGCTTATTGCCTAAGAGAAAGCGTTCCCATTGCCTGTTTTGCCTACCTGTGATTCCTGAACTTCCTGCTACGTTTTTTTACTCCGAACCTTTGCCGCCTGCCTAGACCTTCTGCTACATTGATTACGCCTCTGCCTCATCCTCCGGTACCCGGCTTTGCCCAGTTACCTGTGTGGTCGAGCCGTGTCGGGGGTAGCGACCTGGGTGTCGCCTGCCGCAGCAAATCCATCCTGCTTTGCGGCGGGCTCTGGTGAAGACCAGCGGCACCTTAGACTCTGCTCCCCAATACGGTCCGAGTCATCAGCCACACAGGTAGAGGATCCACAGCCAGTTTCGTGACAGCCCGCATTTCGGTACAACAGTCCTTTGTGCACAAACAGTCGCTTCCTCTGTCCTCTGTAGAAAATAAATCTTTCAAAATAACCCACAAAGAAACATACACAACACTCTTAGTAAATCAGGGCCAATGAATCACTTCTCAAAGGTGGGTAAATTAACACACATGACAGTCATTTCTGAAATTGCACCAAATTTATAGCCCGACTTGCGACTTTTTGAAAATTTGGTGCAGTTAAAAAGCCACCCATGAAAAAAAGGAGTAAAAAAAAAAACACATACCACAGCCATTAAAGGGGTACTCCACTGCCCCAGTGTCCGGAACATTTAGTTCTGAATGCTGGGTACGGGCTCCGGGGTCGTGACGTCACACCACGTCCCCTCAATGCAAGTCTATGGGAGGGGGCGTGGTGTGACGTCACGCCCCCTCCCATGGACTTGCATTGAGGGGGTGTGACATCATGGCCCCGCACCCAGCGTTCTGAACTAAACTTTCCGGACGCTGGGGCAGTGGAATACCCCTTTAATCGTAAATACCCCCCTGTGTCTCCACACAATCCTGTCTCTGTTTTTTATCTGATAGACATTGTCAGCTGTGGGACCTTATATAAACATGGTTGTCTCTTTCAAAATAATCTTAATTTAAAGGGGTACTCCGGTGAAAATCTTTTTTCTTTTAAATCAACTGGTGGCAGAAAGTTAAACATATTTGTAAATTACTTCTATTAAAAAAACTTAATCCTTACTGTACTTATTAGCTGCTGAATACTACAGAGGAAATTCTTTTTGGAATGCAATCTGATGACATCACGAGCACAGTTCTCTCTGCTGACGTTATTATAATAATAATAATACTTTATTTATTGTTGCCCTTAGTGGGATTTGAACCCAAGTCCCCAGCACTGCAAGGCAGCAGTGCTAACCACTGAGCCACCATGCTGCCCTTAGCATATATCCGCTATGCATGGACAGAGATGCATGGACAGAGATGTCAGCAGAGAGCACTGTGATGTCATCTGTGTTCCCAAAAGAAAGGAATTTCCTCTGTAGCATTTAGCAGCTAATAAGTACTGGAAGGATTAAGATTTTTTTAATAGAAATAATTTACAAATATTTTTAACTTTCTGCCACCAATTGATTTAAAAGAAAAAAGGTTTTCACCGGAGTACCCCTTTAACAAAGATGATCAAGAGTAATGAGAGTCCCCCAGAACGAAATTTCATGTGTCATAGCAAAAGGATCTGAAAACTTATGGAAATGCAAAATTTTCATTTTTCCTTTTTAATAAATTTGCCAAAAATTTTAGATTCCATTTTAACAATTAGTGCAGAATGATGGGGGAACACTTTTTTTTTGTTGTTTTAGCAGAAAACCTCTATGTTACAAAATGTAAGAAAAGGGAAAGAGTTTGTAGATTTTCTGAATGCATTTCATGCGCCTCAGTGAGATCTAGCAACAAATTTGCAAAGATTATTTTGGATTCTTACTAGATTTACATGTGAGATGCAGGTTTTTGCAAGCAGCTATTAAATGCCTGTGGGTCTTTTATTGATAATAAGCAGTTTGATTAGGTAATGAGTTATAAGTAGACAGCTACAAACCTAAAGAACATTTGAATGCGGTTTCCAATTTCCAATTACATGATGTTATTCTAGCTGCATGGCCTCATGAATTTTAATTTAAGGGGGTCCCAGGACCACTGGGATGTCAATATATTGGTGTTAAAGAGTACCTATCATAAAATAAACTTTCTCTACCCCCCCCCCCCCCCCAGCTGTCCCTGACACTCTCTGACACTATCCCTGGTTTTATTTTCGCTCCATACAGCTTAAAAATAATTTTAAAGGGGTACTCCGCTGCTCAGCATTTGGAACAAACTGTTCCGAACGCTGGAGCCGGCGCTGGGAGCTTGTGATGTCATAGCACCGCCCCTCAATGCAAATCTATGGGAGGGGGCGTGACGGCTCTTCTGCTCATGCTGCCTGCCGTCTGTGTGAGAGGAAGGGGGCGTGGCCCGGTAGACCTGACGTCACATGAATCCTCACTGGGCTAACTTACGCCCTTCTTCCTCTATGCTGCATTCCCTCTCGGGAGCGCGCATAGAGGCTTAGCAGAGGGCAGGCACGGCAGCTCTGAATCTCCTCCTCCCTGTTATGAGCTTCACATGCCATACACAAAGGAGAGAGATCGGAGAACAGAGCTGCCCTGCCCTGCAGCTATAAACCAATACAAGCAATGGTGGGTGCATTATCCAAATGCTTATTTAAATATAAGAAATACAAATTTTCATCACTCACTATATAAGTTACAAAATAGAAGGGGTGCAATATATAAAAGCAGCCCAGTATAAATGTGTATATGATAGAAACGCAGCTCTCTGTACGGGCCGCTCGTGCTGCACTGGGGTTGCATGCATCGGGATGGAGGAGAAGGGTAAAGCAGGAGAAGGGGGAGATACAGGGGGCGGCATATTTAAATTAGGCGCGCGCTGCGCATGCACGAGCACTGCACGTGCTCTCTGCCTGTTTCATATACAGGCAGAGACCAAGCAGCAGCGCGAACATGATTTCCTCTGATGGGACCACTGCCTGGCCTAGCAGTGGTCCGAACGGTGGTCCAAACATGCTGTATGTGAGGGGTCCAAAAGGCATCCTGGACCCAGTAGGGAGACACCTAGTGGCCAGGATTTCACAGGTGAAAAAAAAGTGTTACAACTACATTTTTTATGAAACAAATATATTAGAAACATTTTTAGTTTTTAGTAAACATATAAAAAGTTTACTTTAATGAGAGTGCCCATTTAAGGTACTAAGGCCCTTTATTGTCACTTTCAAAATTTCTTAAAACATATGGTTAACATAAAAACCTGATTTCAACAATAGCTCATTAATGAATGACACAATTCCGTTAACACACATTGGAGGCCAGTTCTGCCACTTAGATCAGGGGTGTGTAAAGCTTCGTTCACATGGCCGTTGTCTCCCGTCCCGATAATCTCCCGTCATTGCTGCTAAACGGACCATACTAACAAATAGATGCAAATTTGTGCAAAAGGATGCCATTAAGTGGCATCCTGTTGCATCAGTTTTTAATCAATTTATTTTCCGTTTTCATTATTGTCCGGCTACTTCCTGGTTCCTCACACCTCTTCTGAGCATGCTCAGAAGTAATAACAGACCAAAACGGATTGGTAAAAACGGGTGCAAACGGAGACATTGAAGGCTCATCCGTTTTCAATCCATTACCCATAGACTTCAATGTTAAATTTATAATATCAGTTTCTATTCCGTTATTTTTAACGGGAGAAAAGATACTACATGCAATGTATTTTCCCCATCAAAAAAAAAGAAGGGAACAGGAAGCAAATGGGTGCAAACAGGTGATAAAGGACTGTAAAAAAATCCCATTGACATCAATGGGATTCTTTTAAAGCCATTTGCAACCCGTTTGAAAAATTCAAACGGGTTGTAAACAGGCTTCTTTTAATGTCAATGTGAACGAGCCCTAAGCGGGTAAGATGGAGGATGGACTGGAAAACAAGGTAATACAATCATTGAGGGGAGGTAAAAATACTTATGGGGTTTTCCAGTGGAATACATTTTTTTTTTAAATGGTCCATACTGGACTACAAAACCTAAAAAAGCAGAACTCACGGCACTAATCCCTGCTGCTTCCATTCTGACAGAGTTGTGTCCTCTCTGATCTCACCTTGACACAATAAATGTATTTTCAGCCAGCAGGTCATCTCCATGGCCAGTGACTGACTGAGCATTTTCTTTGTGTCAAGACAGGGACCAGGAAGTGGGCATCAGTGTTGACCCAGGAACTTTTGGAACATTGGTAGCAGGGGGTTAGTGAGGTGGGTACTGGGTATTGTTTGTTTGTTTTTCTTAACCCATTTTGTCTCTTTTTTTTTTAATTATTCAACCGGCCGACCCTTGGCCATTGCTGAACTAAATTTAAAGGGGTACTCCGCCCCTAGACATCTTATCCCCTATCCAAAGGATAGAGGATAAGATGTCAGATCGCGGGGGTCCCGCCACTGGGGACCCCCGGGATCTTGGCTGCAGCACCCACCTGTTGCGGCTTCCGGAAACGCTGGAGGCTTCGGCTCCTGATCCCAGTGACGGGAGATAATGACGTCACAACTCCGCCCCCGTGGGACGTCACGCCCACCCCTCAATGCAAGTCTATGGGAGGGGGCGGAGTCGTGACGTCACGATCTCCCGTCACCGTGGTCGTGAGGCGTTAGGATGAGAGCCTCCAGCACTGCCGGAAGCCGCAACAGGTGGATGCTGCAGCCAAGATCCCGGGGGTCCCCAGTGGCAGGACCCCCGCGATCTGACATCATATCCCCTATCCTTTCGATAGGGGATAAGATGTCTAGGAGCGGAGTACCCCTTTAAGATATAATACATAGTGCTACGTTGCATAAATATGAGAGGACTTACTCCGAAATGTGTACAAATATATCTTCTGTTCCCGTCTCAGGAGTAATGAACCCATGACCCTGGGAGCGGGAGAACTGCTTGCAGACGCCCTTGTAGATCGGTCCTTGCGAAGCTCTTGCAGTGCTGATGAGAACAAAGGTATATAGGGTTAACACTGTCCTACTATTGGGATAGGCCAAAAGGACAAGCTCACAAGAAATTTTTGCCTTTCATATACTGGTCTTGTTTTCTCGTAGTTCTTTCCAGTCTGACCACAGTGCTCTCTGGTGACACCTCTGTCCATGTCAGGAACTGTCCAGAGCAGCAGAGGTTTTCTATGGGGATTCGCTTGTATTCTGGACAGTTCCCGACATGGACAGAAGTGTAAGCAGAGAGACTGAAAACAACCACTCAACTTCCTCTGAAGCATCCCGCAGCTGATAAGTACTGGAAGGATTAAGATTGTTTAATAGAAGTCGATTACAAATCTATTTAACTTTCTGGCACCAGTTGAAAAAAAATAGTTTTCAGTTGATATTCTGTACTGTTTTTATTTGTCTTGTTAGTTTTAAATTCTCAAAACATTAGCAAAAATGTAACTAAATATCAGCAAATCTCAATATTTTAAAATACAGATCCCCACGAGGATACCAACGTGACCTGAAGTTTGCTGAACTGATAAAATTTATGCTTTCCTTCCTTTTCAGTGTCAAGTAAAGAAATGTATGTTTACAAGTTTTAACCTGTTATTTGTACATCAGCATTCTGACATGATTTCACAATATCCTTGGAATCCAGGGGCAGCCGAGAGCTGGGGAAGCTTTGTGTCTGTTACACTCTGGGTACATGGACGATTTTTTATTTATAAAATGTTATAAATTATTTATTTATTTTATAATGTAGTTTGCATTCACATGTGGCAATATTCTGCGTTTTTCTTCTTTGGTAAATGACTTTGATAGCCGGATTTTACACTGTAATATTTAGGATTTCCAGTCTTATGTCTTTAGAAACATACAACAGTTTTGCAACCTAAGGCAACTTTCACACTATATACCGTATTTTTCGCCCTATAAGACGCTCCGGCATATAAGACGCACCCAATTTTAAATGAGGAAAATCTAGAATACAATGTAAAGTATAGGTCACAGTGATCTTCAACTAGCGGACCTCCAGATGTTGCAAAACTACAACTCCCAGCATGCCCGGACAGCCGTTGGCTGTCCGGGCATGCCGGGAGTTGTAGTTTTGCAACATCTGGTAGTCCGCAGGTTGAAGACCACTGGTATAGGAGGTAATACTCACGTGTCCCCGCCGCTCCGGACCCGTCACCGCTCGTCCCCGCTGCCCTGGATGTCGCCCTCCATCGCTGTCGCCGCGTCCCCGTCGCTCTGGAACGTCTCTGCTGCCCGGTATCCTCGCTCTCCATCGCCGTCATCACGTCGCTACGCACACCGCTCCTATTGGATGACGGGGCGGCGTGCGCGACGTCGTGATGATGACGAAGGAGAGCGCCGGCCATGAAGGGGATCCCGGCACGGAGCAGACACCGAGGAGGCAGGTAAGGTCCCTCCCGGTGCAGCCGGGTTAGTGTCACTTTCGCTTCAGACGCGGCGGTCAGCTTTGATCGCCGCGTCTGAAGGGTTAATACAGGGCATTACCACGATCGGTGATGTCCTGTATTAACCGCGGGTCCCGGCCGTTGATGGCCGCAGGGACCGCCGCCATAGGTGTGTATTCACTGTATAAAACGCACCAACTTTTCTCCCCCAGTTTTGGGGAAGAAAAAGTGCGTCTTATACGGCAAAAAATACGGTAAATATATAAAGCTCCGTTACAAACGGACGTTAAAGGGGTACTCCATTGGCCACCGTTCGGGAGTAAATTTTCTGAATGCTGCGGGGGTCGGCCACTCTCCTAGTGACATCACAGCCACACCCCCTCAATGCAAGTCTATGGGAGGGGGCTTGATGGCCACCACTCCCCCTCCCTTAGACTTGCATTGAGGGGGCGTGGCCGTGATATCACAAGGGGCTTGGCCAACCCCCGCAGCGCGAAAAAAGCATTCGGAACATTTACTTCCAAACGTTGGCCAGTGGAGTACCCCTTTAAGGCTCTCTTTTTTTTCCGGCCATTAACGTCCGTTATTGTAACGGAGCCTAACGGGCTTAGAGTATGGGAATCTCTAATGCCCGTTATTGTGCCTGTTATTCCGCCGGAGAATAGTGGGTGAAAAAAACATTCCAAGCACAATTTTTTCTTCCGCTATCTTCCAACAGATCCGCTACTGATGGGCAGTAGCAGGAACTTTTTATAGTGTGAAAGTAACCTTAGTCTGTTTTTGCCCATATAAACCAATCACAGCTCAGCTCTCATTGTTACGGAGCTTGTAAAGATTCATTAACATTTTATATTTATAGGTAGAGGGGTGAAAAAAACTGCAACTGTGCCATTTGGTTTAAGATATGCACTGTTCACTGTATGGCACTAATAACATATTAAAGGTGTACTCCACTGCTCAGCGATTGGAACGGCGGAGAACACCTTTAAAGGGGTATTCCAGGAAAAAACTTTTTTTATATATATATCATCTGGCTCCAGAAAGTTAAACAGATTTGTAAATTACTTCTATTAAAAAATCTTAATTCTTTCAGTACTTATGAGCTTCTGAAGTTAAGGTTGTTCTTTTCTGTCTAAATCCTCTCTGATGACACCTGTCTCGGGAAACGCCCAGTTTAGAAGCAAATCCCCATTGCAAACCTCTTCTAAACTGGGCGTTTCCCGAGACAGGTGTCATCAGAGAGCACTTAGACAGAAAAGAACAACCTTAATTTCAGAAGCTCATAAGTACTGAAAGGATTAAGATTTTTTAATAGAAGTAATTTACAAATCTGTTTAACTTTCTGGAGCCAGTTGATATACATATAGAAAAGTTTTTTCCTGGATAACCCCTTTAAGTTCATCCTACAGTTATAGTTTTTCATTACTTTTTTATACGTCTCACAAGGAGATTTGAACTTGTGACTACATTTATACTACACTGTATTACTACTCTATTACGTTATACAGATTTAGACATACACTAGGTGACGCTAGCCTAGGTGGCTTATAAAGTCAAATCTACTAATACCGTGCAATCACATCATGAGGATACAGTTGAGGCAAATGAGGAGACCACTTAGGCTACGTATGTATCTGCCGCTGCCCATAGGTTGGCCACACTTTGATTTTGGGGGATCATTGAACCATATATGGTGTATAGTGGCCTCCTGATTTTCCCAAGTCACAGTAGAGAAGGATCAGGTGTGTTGGATTTTAACTGCGCCATCCTTTTGTTCTCGAGTATATAAGTTGCCACCAGGGGAGTCTGACATTGGCACATCAGCATTGGCTAAGCAAAAAGTGCAAGTGTATGGGGGGGATCAAAAGAGAGTTAACTATCTTATGCAAATGTCCAGCTTATAGGGTTTAGCAGCTGGAATCAGAGTTATGGCTGATCCCTGCTGTTGCTGTAGATTGCTGACTGTATATTACATCCAACAACCAATAGTGATAGCAAAGGCACACTGATGCATGAAAAGATGTATTGGTCATAGTAGAACATTTTACTTTTCATGCATTTTGCATGTCTAATGGTTTTCAGTAATAAATTAAAGGGGTATTCCAGGAAAAAACTTTTTTTTTTATTTTTATATCAACTGGCTCGAGAAAGTTAAACAGATTTGTAAATTACTTCTACTAAAAAATCTTAAAATCTTAATCCTTCCAATAATTATGAGCTGCTGAAGTTGAGTTGTTGTTGCTTTCTGTCTGGCAACAGTGCTCTCTGCTGACATCTCTGTCTGTGAGAGCCTTTAGACAGAAAAGAACAACTCAACTCCAGCAGCTCATTAGTAGCATTAAGGATTAATATTTTTTAATAGAAGCAATTTATAAATCTGTTTACATTTCTGGAGCCAGTTGACATATATATATATATATATATATATATATATATATATATATATATATATATATATATATAAGGTTTTCCCTGGATAAACCACTTTAAGAGAGGGTAAGTGCTGGACTTTTCATTCTGGAAGTACTCTACTATGAGCAGTTGTTTTTTTACTTATCTGTATATACTGATTTTAGACAATGAGGGCCAAATAAACAAAATAGTTACAGCCATACACTACTGATTACTTACGCTGAATATGTACGAGTTCTCTTAGTTGGTAGAGGACTGGGCAGATCTCCAAGAAAAAGGTGACTCCTCTCCCAGAGTCGGCTCCCTTCTCTGTGAAATGGGTATGATGGAGTTACTGGTGACTTCGGGGATTGAATTGGTTGCGTTGGTGTAGTGGGGTCAGAAGACATGTCTGCGCCTATCAAGATGAATGACCGACTACTTGTCTGTATCTAAAAAAAAAAAAGAAATAATTAAGGTGAAATAAAATGTTACTATAATGTTACTATAAACACCATTGTATGTATGATATAGAGCAGTGGTCTTCAACCTGCGGACCTCCAGATGTTGCAAAACTACAACTCCCAGCATGCTCGGACAGCCAACGGCTGTCCGGGCATGCTGGGAGTTGTAGTTTTGTAACATCTGGAGGTCCGCAGGTTGAAGACCACTGATGTAGAGTATAATCAGCTGAGTCATAGTTCTGGTTTTTAAAGGGTACCTCTCATCAACAAAAAAACTTTTGATATATTATAGATTAATGTATGCAGAATAACTTTACAATTGCATGTTATTAAAAAATATGCTTCTTTCTATTTAATTTTCCACTTTGAAGAAATGACCACTAGGGGTCTCCCTACCAGTCCTGGCAGCAAGCATTTCTGACTCATGCTGGAGTCCTAAACACTACGAGCTGCCAGTCTGCTTTGTTCACAAAGGAGAACACTCAGAGCTGCCAGCCTGCTTTGTTCACAGCCTGTTTGGCTGTGAACAAAGCAGGCTGGCAGCTCTGAGTGTTTAGGACTCCAGCATGAGTCAGAAATGCTTGTTGACAGGACTGATCGGGAAAAATACAATAGAAAGAAGCATATTTTTCATTAACATGCTATTGGAAAGTTATTCAACATTCATTAATCTAAAATATATCCAAAGTTTATTTGATGAGAGGTACCCTTTAAAACATTGAGAGGTGAACACCGCCTGGCTTTAGGTTATACAGAAGCCTTTGAAAAGATATTAGCTGGATGATGATTTCACTCCCAGTCTCCAATCAGTTGGCCATTCAGTGTATATTGCTTATAAATAACATATTTCAACATATACAATTCTGAAAGCAATAAAAAAACAAATACCTTTTTGGAAAATCCCATAGTACAGAGATGAATTCCTTAAAGGGGTTGTGCAGCGAAAAGTAACTTATCCCCTTTCCATAGGATTCTCTATGTGAGCGCCAAAGAGACCCGGCACTCCCATAAAAATTAATGGAGCGAGTGCCGTCCCCAGCACGCGCTCTTCTCAGAAAGATGGGGCCCATTCAGGAGTTTGTGGAGGGTACCAGCGGTCGGACCCCCCTGCAATCAGACACTTATAAGTTACTTTTCGTTGCACATCCCCTTTAAAGGGGCATTCCAGCGTTTGGGGTTGGTAAGTATGTCTTTTTTATACTTTAAAAAGAAGCTTGAGATCCTTTATACATTACAGATTGGATCATTTACACAGTAAGTGGCCATGTAAAAATTTGGGAGAAATGTGTTAGGGTCTAGTAAACTACTAAAGCTAGGTCCTAACTCACGCACAGTGTGATTTTTATTTATCTATAAAAAATTTCTATATTGCATTCATTGTAAAGACATAGGCCCTCATTTACTATTGCAAACCCGACATGTCTTGTCGGGTTGTGCGCCAGTTTCGGGCCCATTGCGCCTGAAATTCTGTCTGCGCATGAATTTGCGCCTGAAATTGCGCCTGAATTGAAAAAACCCCAACTAACTCTCCATTTTGCTAAGAAAACCCGAAAAAGGGGCATGGTCGTCAGGAAATGGGGGTGTGGTCACAGAAAAGGGGCGTGTCCCCGACATTTTCACAAAAACCCAACATATTTACTAAGGTTTCCACATAAAATGTGGTGGATTTGAGCTGAGGAAAACCCGACAGATCAGAGCAGGTGTAAAAAAAAAGTGTAGGGAAAGTGGAAAATGTAGGGAAACCTTAGTAAATACCGTGGAAAATAAATTGTAGGGAATTAAAACCCACAAAGAAACCTACACAACACTCTTAGTAAATAAGGGCCATAACTATTTTACTATCATGTATTCTCCCCAGTAAGGCTCTGTCCTTTTCTGCATCACAGCTCAATTACAAACCTCCATCACAGATTCTGTTGTTTTCGATGGGAAAATAGCCCTGCAGTTAACTCTGTTTTTCCGTCAAAATGAAGGACACCTTGGCAGAACCCAACCAGTGCCCTACAACAGTGGCAACCACCCAATGACTTATAAAGTGATTGGGTGGTTTCCACTGTTGTACGTTGTGAGACACAATAAACACTGTGTAGTGGGTTCCAAACCACAACACTGATCTAAATTTTAGTTTCCATTACAGGACATATATATAAGCACATGGCAACACAAAAACCTTGACACATTGAATCAAAGAACTCCCATCTAATTTAGTTACATTGGTGGTGGTCCATTTGCTGGGACCTATGCTGATCCCAAGAATAGGGACATAATTGTCCCGAGAATAAATGATGAGGACTGCAACTGCGCAGCCACCAGGCCATTTATTCTCTATGGGACCATAGAGCATTTCCGAGCGGTAAATGTTCAGTGGCCCCATTCTTGGAGCAGTCATTTCAAAATTGGGTTGAATGCAGGGCTTGGGGATGAAGAAGCGGGGGGGGGGGGGGGGGCTTGGTGGAGTTAATATGAGGCTAAGGGGGTGTTAGGCTAAAAAAAAAAAGTGTGAATCAGGCTGGTGGGGGGTGAGGCTGAGGGGGTGTTGGGCTAAAAGAGGTGTGAATCAGGTTGGGGGTGAATATGAGGCTAGGAGGCTGATAGGCTCAAGGTGGTGTGAATAAGGTTGAGGGAGTGTTAGGCTAAAGGGATGTGAATCAGGCTGGGAGGGTGAGTATGAGGCTGAGAACGTGGTTAGCTTAAAGGGGTACTGCGGTGGAAAAAAATGTTTCATATCAACTGGTGCCATAAAGTTAACAGATTTAAATTATTACTTCTATTAAGAGATCTTAACCCTTCCAGTAATTATCAGCTGCTGTATACTACAGAGGAAGTTGAGTAATTCATTTCAGTCTGACCACAGTGCTCTCTGCTGACACCTCTGTTCATGTCAGGAACTGTACAAAGCAGAATAGGTTTGCTATGGTGATTTGCTCTGGACAGTTCCTGACATAGACAGAGGTGTCAGCAGAGGGCACTGTGGTCAAACTGAAAAGAACAACTCAACTTCCTGTGGAGCATACAGCAGCTGATAAGTACTGGAAGGATTAATATTTTTTAATAGAAGTCATTTACAAATCTGTTTAACTTTCTGGAACCAGTTAATTTGAAAAAAAATAAAAAAAATGGTTCTCCACCGGAGTACCCCTTTGAGGGGTGTGAATCAGGCTGGGGGCTGAATATGAGGCTAAAGAGGTATTAGGCTAAAGGGAGTGTGAATCAGGCTAGGAGGTAATTATCAGTCTGAGGAGGTGTTAGGCTAAAGGTGGTGTGAATTAGACTGAGGGAGTGTTACACTTAAGGGGGTGTAAATCAGGCTGGGTGGGTGAGTATGAGGCTGAGAGTGTGGAAAGCTTAAGGGGTGTAAATCAAACTGGGGGCTGAATATGAGGCTCAAGAGGTATTAGGCTAAAGGGGTGTGAATCATGCTGAGGGAGTGTTCCTCTAAAGGGGGTGTAAATGGGTGTAAATATGAGACTGAGAATGTGTTAGGCTAAAGGGGTGTGAATCAGGCTGGGAGGGTGAGTATGAGGCTGAGAATGTGGTAAGCTTAAGGGGTGTGAATCAGACTGGGAGCTCAATATGAGTCTGAGGGGGTGTTACATTAAAGGGGATGTTAGGCTAAAGTGGGTGTGAATCAAGCTGGGGGGTATCTATGAGACAGAGGAGGTGTTAGGCTAAAGATCAAGTTAAGGTGGTGTGAATATGAGGCTGAGAAGGCATAAATCAGCCACACCCTTCCAAGATCCCCAACCCCTTGCCCCCGAACCCCCGAGCCCCGCATTCCCAGTTTCTGCCCATTTGACTTTTTAAGAAAACTAGATAGTCAAGCAAGTAGTAACATTCCTATATCTCAAAACTATTGAATGGGGGGCATAGTAAGAAAATAAAAATAGCTGGGAATCATTAAACCCAAGACTTTATAATGACCACAAGTCCACTATATTACTATGCTATAAGAGCAACGATAAGAAAGAGTCTAAGCAGTCTTTTTTGTAGATACCCAATCTTCTGAAATGCTATTATCTGCTTACACTTCATTACCTTCCTAACCTTTTATATAGCATCTTCTCCAGGTTTCATAATCCAGTTTGTGCTGACCGTGTTTGTTTTTGCGCAGGGCTACACGATATGCTGTGTACGTAAAACCAAATCTTAAAGGTATGCATGTGTACACATATATATACAAAGGTCTTGCAGTTTCCATATGTATTTTGCCAAGTCCTTCTGGCAATGTACATATTACACTCCGATTTTTACATAAAAGGTTGTGTGAACACATAAGCTGCAAAGCTTAAGCAAGTTGCCACATGTGAGTCATTTCGGAATAATGTTTACTCTTCAAACCCTATAAGCATCCTATGTGAGATCTAGAATTCAAGAGTTACAAAATCCAGTAATATCATTCCAATATTACATACAAAGTAATGTGGTGTCCCGGTACCGTATTTTATAGGTTACCTGTATAGAGGTCCCCATAGTCAGAGTCCCTAGGACGTCGGGGTCCCTCTTTTGTATTTTTCCCCTTGTCACTTCACACTTAGTCGATGACTATATAGCAGTTCTTATCAATATAAATAGACGTATAAGTATAAATATGGATATATTTAGTTATCTACCTGTTCGGAGCGTAGCAGGACCTGTGATTAGGTTAGAACTCTATGGTTTTGCTTTAGGACCTTTGGAGGTTCCCGTGACGTATGCACCCACAATGCACTGTAACGGTGAGTGACAGTCGTTACAGACCAATCCAAAACGGCCGGCCCCTGCCCATATAAGGGACCTGCGCCATCTTGATCCCTCTCTTGAGTTGCTGACTCTGGAAGAGGTAGGACCTCCGCAGCTTACAAGACGATTTACTAGGCCAAAGCCTTGCGGCCTCGGCCTCTAACATAGCGGATAGACTAAGCAATTCCCCGCTACTCACCGCAAGATCACTGGACCTAATTACTCCCCTAAATCCAGCGGATCTCTGCTATACAATCCTTAAGAAGCTAAATTGAGCTTATCTGATCCCAACCGACTGTCAATCGCTGCTCAGCTATATCTATAGAGACTCTGTTATCTGGACTGTTACTATTACTTCATGTACAGAAATTCTTCAGTAAAAGTTCCAGCAAGTTTTCAGTTAACAGCGGTTGTGGACAATTCTTTATTTTCTGCATCACCTATTGCTCTTGGGAAGGGTGGCAATAGGCCTATCAAGAAACACAACATTTAACCCTCACCCTGGCGTCACGAGTGACAAGTGTTAACAGCGCCCTTAAAGGGGTATTCCAGGCAAAAACTTTTTTTTATATATCCACTGGCTCCGGAAAGTTAAACAGATTTGTAAATTACTTCTATTAAAAAATCTTAATCCTTCCAATACTTATTAGCTTCTGAAGTTTTCTGGCTAACTGCTCAATGATGATGTCACGTCCCGGGAGCTGTGCATGATGGGAGAATATCCCCATAGGAACTGCACAGCTCCCGGGACGTGAGTCATCAGAAAGCAGTTAGACAGGAAACAGCAACTCAACTTCAGAAGCTAATAACTATTGGAAGGATTAAGATTTTTTAATAGAAGTAATTTACAAATCTGTTTAACTTTCCGGAGCCAGTTGATATATAAAAAAAAGTTTTGCCCTGGAATACCCCTTTAACTATCCTGGACAGAAACACCCTAATTACCCTACACTCCCACAAGACAGACTCCTCTCATCCGCCACCACAGTAAGCTATGGGATGCATTTTAAAGAGCCTCTTGAAAGGCTATTCGCCAGTATTTCCACACCAGTGTGCCTCCAGCTGTTGCAAGACTACAACTCCCAGCATGCCTGGACAGCCTTTGGCTGTCCGGGCATGCTGGAAGTTGTAGTTTTGCAACAGCTGGAGGCCCACTGGTTGGGAACACTGTTATATACTATTGCATTGCATTTAGTATATCATATTACTGTTACTGTTTTGTGTCTATGGCCCCTATGGAGACCTATGTGTCTCCATGGTTACAGACTACAAAGTAAGTAGTCTGATCCTGCATACATAAGCCACTACTTTTTGCTAACCTACCAATGTATGTTAGTAAGTAGGGACAGACAGGAGGGGATATAAGTAGAGGATCAGAGTGCCCAGGTTTAGTTGGTAAGTCTGTAAACGCGACAAAGTATAGGCTCGCCTGAAGCTGTTAAATCTATCAGTAAAATTTTATTTTTAAAGGGTACCTCTCATCAAAAAAACTTTTGATATATTATAGATGAATGTATGCAGAATAACTTTACAATTGCATGTTATTAAAAAATATGCTTCTTTCTATTTAATTTTCCACTTTGAAGAAATGACCACTAGGGGTCTCCCTACCAGTCCTGGCAGCAAGCATTTCAGACTCATGCTGGAGTCCTAAACACTACGAGCTGCCAGTCTGCTTTGTTCACAAAGGAGAACACTCAGAGCTGCCAGCCTGCTTTGTTCACAGCCTGTTTGGCTGTGAACAAAGCAGGCTGGCAGCTCTGAGTGTTTAGGACTCCAGCATGAGTCAGAAATGCTTGCTGACAGGACTGATCGGGAAAAATACAATAGGAAGAAGCATATTTTTCATTAACATGCTATTGGAAAGTTATTCAACATTCATTCATCTAAAATATATCAAAAGTTTATTTGATGAGAGGTACCCTTTAATGAACAGAAAATGGCTGCAAAAGTCGATTCTTTAATAATCAATCTCAAACATCTCGATAAATTCATGTTACAAGATTTTTACTACTGGTTATGTATAGATAAAGCCTTAAAGGGGTACTCCGGTGGAAAACTTTTTTTATTTTTTTTTATTTTTTTTTCAAATCAACTGGTGCCAGAAAGTTAAACAGATTTGTAAATGACTTCTATTAAAAAAATCTTAATCCTTCCAGTACTTATTAGCGGTTGAATACTACAGAGGAAATTCTTTTCTTTTTGGAGCACAGAGCTCTCTGCTGACATCACGAGCACAGTGCTCTCTGCTGACACCTCTGTCCATTTTAAAAACTGTCCAGAGTAGGAGAAAATCCTCATAGCAAACATATGCTGCTCTGGACAGTTCCTAAAATGGACAGAGATGTCAGCAGAGAGCCCTGTGCTCATGATGTCAGCAGAGAGCTCTGTGTTAAAAAAAAAAAAAAAAAAAGAATTTCCTCTGTAATATTCAGCAGCTAATAAGTACTGGAAGGATTAAGATTTTTTTTTTAATAGAGGTAATTTACAAATCTGTTTAACTTTCTGGCACCAGTTGATTTAAAAAAAAAAAGAAGTTTTCCACTGGAGTACCCCTTTAACTAATCTTTCCTGATCTTCCTATACACATGTATGTTCGGCTTGGTCAAGCATGCACAGACCTCTGAACATGAAGAGAGGAACAACTGCAAGCATACAGCTTTATCAATGGAAAAATACAGATTTGTAAATTACTTCTATTTAAAAATCTTAATCCTTCTACTACTTATCAGCTGCTGTGTGCTCCAGAGGAAGTTGTGTAGTTTTTTCCAGTCTGAGCACAGTGCTCTCTGCTGCTACCTCTGTCCATGTCAGGAACTGTCCACAGCAGAAGATGTTCATTATGGGCATTTTCTCCTGTTCTGGACAGAGGTGGAAGCAGAGAGCACTGTGGTCAGACTGGAAAGAACTACACAACTACACAGCTGCTGTAGTGTACAGCAGCTGATAGGTACTGGAAGGATTAAGATTTTTAAATAGAAGTCATTCACAAATCTCTATAACTTTCTGGCACTAGTTGATTTGAAATTTTTTTTTTCCCACCGGAGTACCCCTTTAAAGCATTATCCCAAGATTAAAACTTATCCTAGGATAGGAGGTAAGCATCTGATGGGTTGTGGGTTTGACTGCTAAGATCCCAACTAGAGATGAGCGAACTTACAGTAAATTCAATTCGTCACAAACTTCTCGGCTCGGCAGTTGATGACTTATCCTGCATAAATTAGTTCAGCTTTCCGGTGCTCCCGTGGGCTGGAAAAGGTGGATACAGTCCTAGGAGACTCTTTCCGAGGACTGTATCCACCTTTTCCAGCCCACCAGAACACCTGAAAGCTGAACTAATTTATGCAGGAAAAGTCATCAACTGCCGAGCCGAGAAGTTCGTGACGAATCGAATTTACTGTAAATTCGCTCATCTCTAATCCCAAACGATCATGAGAATAGGTGTCCCTTATTCCCCAAATGAAGCAGCACTGCGCATGTTCCATTCAATCGCTAGGATCGCCGCGCAGAGCACTCTGTGGAGCTACAAGGGGAAGACCCACTTTCTGGCACCAGTTGATTTGAAAACATTTCTTTTCCTCTGGATTAACCCTTTAAGGTTCTTGGAATGTCTCAATAAAAAAAATTTAAAACAAAAGGGCTTAGTCCTTAGTAAAAAAAAAGATAAAAAATAAAAATAAAAACAAGCCGGTCTAGGCAGCACAAATTCTACAGGGAAAACAATTGCCATTGTTCCCAAATGAAACACAGCTAGCTATTCAATGCGACAGGGTATTTAATGTAAGCAAAACTCTGTCTTAATGTCATTATCATAACAATAACAGTAATATAGTTCTAAATATATCTGCAGATATACAGAAAATCTAAGAGAACCCCCTTGTTCATGTCTCTTATTGAGCCCATTGTGTAAACATCCACAGAAACAAATCACAGGGCTTCTTTGGCGGAATTATTTTTTTCCAATCAACCGGTGCCAGAAAGTTAAACAGAATTGTAAATGACACTAGACACACACTAGAGTACCCCTTAACTTGACCATGAGAGATGAGCGAACTTACAGTAAATTCGATTCGTCACGAACTTCTCGGCTCGGCAGTTGATGACTTTTCCTGCATAAATTAGTTCAGCTTTCCGGTGCTCCGGTGGGCTGGAAAAGGTGGATACAGTCCTAGGAGACTCTTTCCTAGGACTGTATCCACCTTTTCCAGCCCACCGGAGCACCTGAAGGCTGAACTAATTTACGCAGGAAAAGTCATCAACCGCCGAGCCGAGAAGTTCGTGACGAATCGAATTTACTGTAAGTTCGCTCATCTCTATTGACCATTTCAAAATACAAATCGTCAGCCATTCTTTAGTTGATTTACTTTAGTACATTGTGTCATTGTCTTCTTGCATCACACAATGTCTCTGAAGTTTGAGGTTAAAGGAGAACTTATCCTAAGGATAGGGTATAAATGTCAGATCACGCGGGGTTACGGTTGCCACCTGGCCGGTATTTTACTGGCATAGCCAGTATTTTGGCCACCCTAAATACAGGCAATGCAATGGCCGGCATTTTTCCAACCAATCCTCCAACTCCCGGAATGTTGCACCATAACCTATACCAGTGTTTCCCAAGCAGGAGTGCCTCCAGCTGTTGCAAAACTACAATTCTCAGCATGCCCGGACAGCCGTTGGCTCTCCGGGCATGCTGTGAGTTGTAGTTTTGCAACAGCTGGAGGCACCCCTGCTTGAAATACACTGACCTATACTATATGCCACTATGTTGTCCAACATGCTGGGAGTCGTAGTTTTGAAACAGCTGGAGGCACCCCTGCTTGAAATACACTGACCTATACTATATACTACTATGTTGTCCAACATGCTGGGAGTCGTAGTTTTGAAACAGCTGGAGGCACCCCTGGTTGGGAAACACTGACCTATACTATATACTACTATATAGTCCTACATGCTGGGAGTTGTAGTTTCCATTTGGGGCAGCTGCTCAGCCACAGGCTGTATCAGGGCATGCTGGGAGTTGTAGTTGGTAACTAACTGCAACTCCCGAATATGATATAAAAAAAAACAATTAAAAAGTCACATCAAAACAAAAATGGTTCTGTTAAAAACTACAGATCGGGGCGAAAAAAAAGAGCCCCATACAGGCCGTATACGGAGAAATAAAAAGGTTATAGGGGTCAGAATAGGACAAAGTTTCCCCCTGCATGTGTGTGTATCCTGTGATGTCACGCATATATAATTAATTATGCAAATTAGCATGGCCGTTATTTTTTGGCAAGAAAGGTGGCAACCCTACGTGTGGTCCGACCGGTCCCCCCCACACACACCTCCTGTACAGGGCCGAGGATCTCCTCCTGAATGAGGCGTTTTAACCACTGTATGAAGCAGCGGCTGACACGCTCAATGCAGCTCTATGGGAGAGCCGAAGATTTGCGAGGGCAGCACTCTGGCTCTCCCATAGAGATGCACCGAGGGGCTTGTCGGCCTTCACTTTGTGCGGTAGTCGAAACGCCTTATTTTGGAGGAGAGCCCGGGCCCCGTACAGGACATCGCAAGGGGTCCCACTGGTCGGACCCCGAGCAATCTGACACTTAGGATAGGGGATACGTTTTGCTATCCCAGAGTTCTCCTTTAAAGGAAATCTGTCACCAGTGTCACCAGCACTAACCTGTCGGTATGGTCAGGTAGTGCAGGTGACACTGATGACAACGGTACTTACCTTGTCCCGTTCCGTGCAGTCGTTCTTTGGTAATCTTCTCCGGTAGCTTCAGCTCCGGGCCCGGCTTGGAGCATGGGCGGAGCTTAGTGACGTCACCGCTGCTGCTCCCTGCTGGGTCCCGCTGCTAGAGAACAGCAGAGGTGACGTCACTACTCTCCGCCCGTTCCCCAAGCCGGGCCCGGAGCTGAAGATACCAGAGAAGATTACCGGAGATTCCCTGCACGGAACGGGACAAGGTAAGTACCGTTTTCATCAGTGTCACCTGCACGACCTGTCGGTACCAACAGGTTGATGCAGGTGACACTGGTGACAGATTTCCTTTAAATGAGTACTCCGGTGAAAACCTTTTTTCTTTTAAATCAACTGGTGCCAGAAAGTTAAACAGATTTGTAAATGACTTCTATTAAAAAAAATCTTAATCCTTCCTGTACTTATTAGCTGCTGAATACTACAGAGGAAATTATTTTCTTTTTGGAATTCTCTCTGATGACATCATGAGCACAGTGCTCTTTGCTGACGTCATTATAATAATAATAATAATAATAATAACTCTTTATTTATTGTTGTCCTTAGTGGGATTTGAACCCAAGTCCCCAGCACTGCAAGGCACTGAGCCACCATGCTGCCCTTAGCATTCATCTGCTATGCACAGTTGCTAAAATGGACAGAGATGTCAGCAGAGAGCACTGTGGTCGTGATGTCATCAGTGTTCCAAATAGAAAGGAATTTTCTCTGTAGCATTCAGCAGCTAATAAGTACTGGAAGGATTAAGATTTTTTAATAGAAGTCATTTACAAATAGGTTTAACTTTCTGGCACCAGTCGATTTAAAAGAAAAAAGGTTTTCCCCGGAGTACCCCTTTAAGGACTGCTGCTCTGACATTCTCCTATAATATGTTTTGATACACATTGGGGGACATGTATCAAAGATTTTACCCCTGTCTTGTGTGTATTTTTTTGCGCAAATTTTTGCGCAAGCCCTTTTTTTGCGCAATTTTTTTGCGCACGTTTTGGTAGAGCCTGTCCTCCAGATGTGGCTGAATCAGGGTACCTTGGAGTGACATCTATAGTACACATGGATTTATTAACTGCGTACTTTTTTTTTACACCAAAATTTTGCCGCAAGAGCTGTTTTTTTTGCGCAAATATAAACCATCTTGGACTAAATGTAGCAAAATGCTCTAAATCATTGATTCTATTTTCCAAAGAGTGGATTGAGGAGATTACTATATTTACCCGCAATTTATGAAGCTCATTGCGCTTGATTGATAAATTTAGCGCTTCTGCACATAATTTAGAATTTGGGAAAAGGGGTAAAATGCTTCTACCATACACAAATAATGATACATGTCCCCCATTGTTCTCTCAATGATCGCAAAGCATCCATCCTCTGAGGCAGCCAAGAAGCCCAAAACCACAATGCTTCCTCCATTATGCTTCACAGTCAGGATGACATAATGGTGTTGATGTTGGACTCCTCTCCCCAAACTCTGTACTACTGACAGGTCAGCTTTAGTCTGGTACCCTCTTCTGCGGTGGTAGGAACAGTCCAAATACACAATGGATTGATGTCCCCCAATCCTTTAGTTTTTCTTTTATTAGCCTTTTCCAGCTTCGTGTGCCTCTATGACATGTCTTCTAAGGTTGTTTGCATAAAGTCAAGACTCATACTGACCAGTCTTTTTTTTGTGAAGAATAGATTTGTCATTATTCGGGCTTTGTGTGCCTTTGGGCCAAGCACATGTAAACCCCCCATTTTACATCTCATCTCTTAACTGAAACATTTTGGCACAGGCGTAATGAGTGAGTGAGGCCGATGCCAAAGTAGGAACCCTCACCGTGCCTGCGCTGCAATGCAAATCAATGGCAAATGTGTGGTGTTTGAATAGGCCTTGGTGTTGTACACAGTCCTGCCTGTATTTCAACGAACAACTGAGGGGGGAATAAAAGAGGCGTTGAGTCTCCAACCTGCGGACCTCCAGATGTTGCAAAACTACAACTCCCAGCATGCCCGGACAGCCAACGGCTGTCCGGGCATGCTGGGAGTTGTAGTTTTGCCACATCTGGAGGTCCGCAGGTTGGAGACCACTGCTCTAGACCCCAGCAGACCCTATCCAACGCCTCTTTGACAATTGCACTCTATATATATATATATCTAAATGTGCATTAAAAAATAAAAAATTAAAGCCACAAATGCTCCATACAAAGGTATGGGTGGTATCATTTTATTGCAAACTGCTTAAAGGGGTTATCCAGGAAAAAACTTTTTTTTATATATCAACTGGCTCCAGAAAGTTAAACAGATTTGTAAATTACTTCTATTAAAAAATCTTAATCCTTTCAGTACTTCTGAGCTTCTGAAGTTAAGGTTGTTCTTTTCTGTCTAAGTGCTCTCTGATGACACGTGTCTCGGGAACCGCCCAGTTTAGAAGAGGTTTGCTATGGGAATTTGCTTCTAAACTGGGCGGTTCCCGAGACAGGTGTCATCAGAGAGCACTTAGACAGAAAAGAACAACCTTAACTTCAGAAGCTCATAAGTACTGAAAGGATTAAGATTTTTTAATAGAAGTAATTTACAAATCTGTTTAACTATCCGGAACCAGTTGATATATATATATATATAAAAAAAGTTTTTTCCTGGAATACCCCTTTAAAGTCATTGGCAGTTTTTCATGTGACAGATTCATTTTAAATGGGCACTGTCAGATTAAAAAACTTTTTATATGTTGTACATCTTGGCAAAATATTAGCTTCCTAGTATACTTATCTATAATAGAAAAAAAGAGCACTAGGGGTCCCCATACCATCCAGGACATAATCCTGTCCAGCTGAATCATCATCTTTGTCCAAGCTGAAGTGCAGGCTGGAAACCGAGATGAGGAGTTTACAGAGCAGCCTGCAGTGATTAAATGAAGAGACCAAGTACAGCAGACTCAGGGAGGAAGGGAATCTATGGTTAGAGAGGGTGGGCTTAGTGCCTGCCTCGGACATGCCCCTTCCTGAGCAGTGGATGTCAGAATGAATGAACAGCAGAACAGAGGGATTTGTGAGCCAAATACTGAAGATAGACACATAAAAAGACATGTAAAGAATCTGCATGACCTAGTGAGTAACATATAAAAGCATTAGGGTTGGGGTCCATTTGTTGGGATCCCCACCAATCATGAAATTGGAGATCCCTTGTCCTACACCAAGCTTTGTAGCACGGTACAGTCTATAGAGGATTCATTACAAGATGACTTGGATAGACTAAGTGTCTGGGCATCCACTTGGCAAATGAGGTTCAATGTGGATAAAAGTAAAGTTATGCATCTGGGTACTAAAAACCTGTGTGCACCCTATGTCTTAGGGGGGTTATGGGTTAGGAAAAGCAAAGAGAAATAAACACCAGACCTTTCTGTCCTGGGGGCAAAATAAGACGTTATTTGCTATGGGGTCCCCTTTATTCTATGTACACCACTATAGGATTCATTGCTATAATCACTCTTTAGGTCAGTGTTTCTCGACCAGGATGCCTCCAGCTGTTGCAAAACTACAACTCCCAGCATGCCCGGACAGCCGAAGGCTGTCCGGGCATGCTGGGAGTTGTAGTTTTGCAGCAGCTGGAGGCATCCTGGTTGAGAAACATTAACCTAAAGAGTGATTGAGGATTACACCCAGTATAGCCGTCGGCTGTCCGGGCATGCTGGGAGTTGTAGTTTAGCAACAGCTGGAGGCACCCTTGTTTGAAAAAACAGCTTCAGGTCCTAATGTGTAAGCACCATACATCATCTCTGTAAGAACAGCAGCACGTTTATCCATTACCAGCAGGATGCTCTTCTACACGTTATCATGTTGGGGACGTCCCTATAATTCAGTGAACACTATACACAGTTCTGCACAAGGTGTTTATCTTATTTATACCAAACTGTTGTTACATGAATCATCTGCCCTTCAAACAGGGGGCAAAGCATTAAAGGGGTATTCCAGTGAAAAACATTTTTTTTTCCATCAACTGTCTCCAGAAAGTTAAACAGATTTGTAAATTACTTCTATTAAAAAATCTTAATCCTTTCAGTACTTATGAGCTGCTGAAGTTGAGTTGTTATTTTCTGTCTAAGTGCTCTCTGCTGACACCTGTCTCGGGAACTGTCCAGAGTAAAAGCAAATCCCCATAGCAAACCTCTTCTACTCTGTGCAGTTCCCGAGATAAGCAGAGATGTCAGCAGAGAGCACTGTTGCCAGACAGAAAAGAACAACTCAACTTCAGCAGCTGATAATTATTGGAAGGATTACGATTTTTTAATAGAAGTAATTTACAAATCTGTTTAACTTTCTGGAGCCAGTTGATATATAAAAAAAAAGTTTTTGCATGGAATACCCCTTTAAAAGTAACCACAGCCCGCAGAACTAAATTTTGAGGCCTGCACCAGGGATGTGTAATTTGTATCGCCTGACGCCCAGGACATGCAGTTCCGGGCGTCCGGCAGGTGATTTCTTCAGGCATTTAGCCCTGCTTTGGGCAAGCAGATCTAAATGCCGGAAGACTTTACACAAGACTTCACTGGACGCATCTCCGTCCCCTGTGTGTGTATCTGGCCGGTCCTCATCTGCATATACACTGCCACCAGTACACACATAACCCCCCATCCCCCCTCCCTTCATCTGCACCCGCAATCAAAATCCCTCCGCCCCATATAATAGAGCCAATTACCTTCACTTACTCTGCCCTTGTGTGTCTGTGTGTGTGTCGGACGGGGGGGGGGGGGGGGGGGGGGCGACACAGTGATACCTAATGTGGGGAATCTGTGCTACCTAATGTGGGGAAACTACTACCTAACATGGGGAATCTATGTTGCCTAATTTGGGGAAATTGTGATACCTAATGTAAAGAAAGTATACTACCTAATGTGGGAATCTATGCTACCTAATGTGGGAATCTATGCTACCTAATGTGGGAATCTATGCTACCTAATGTGGGGAATCTATGCTACCTAATGTGGGGAATCTATGCTACCTAATGTGGGGAATATATGCTACCTAATGTGGGGAATCTGTGCTACCTAATGTGGGGAAACTACTACCTAACATGGGGAATCTATGTTGCCTAATTTGGGGAAATTGTGATACCTAATGTGAAGAAAGTATACTACCTAATGTGGGAATCTATGCTACCTAATGTGAGAATCTATGCTACCAAATGTGGGAATCTATGCTACCTAATGTGGGGAATCTATGCTACCTAATGTGGGGAATCTATGCTACCTAATGTGGGGAATCTATGCTACCTAATGTGGGGAAACTACTACCTAACATGGAGAATCTATGTTGCCTAATGTAGGGAATCTGTGATGCCTAATGTGAAGAAAGTATACTACCTAATGTGGGAATCTATGCTACCTAAAGTGGGGAATCTATGCTACCTAATGTGGGGAATCTATGCTACCTAATGTGGGGAATCTATGCTACCTAATGTAGGAAATTGATGCTACCTAATGTGGGGAATCTATGCTACCTAACGTGGGGAAACTATACTACCTAATGTGGGAATCTATGCTACCTAATGTGGGGAAACTATGCTACCTTCCTAATGTGGGGAAACTGCTACCTACCTAATGCCCCCCCCCCCAGCAGTAGCAACCCATCATCTCATGCTATTACCACAGGGGGGTACGGGGGAAAGGGGGGGGGGGTGTTGCTGCTGGATGATGCAGTGCTACTGATGGGGGGGGGTGTTGCTGGTGGATGATGAGGGGCGAATGATGGGGGCATAACATGTGAGGGGCGCATGCGGCCCAGCCGCTACTTCCAGTGGCCCCCAGATAATTTGAGTTTGAGACCCCTCTTCTACAATGTTCTTCAAACACCTTCCATGGTGGACTCCCCAGCCTATTCGTGCACCCCCCAGAAATGGCTACATCCATGCAGGCCAAGCTTTTAGGACTACGGCACAGATTGTGTAGTATTAGGCGAGTCATTCAGTTTATTTTAGAAATCAGAGTCATTTGTTCCCTGAGAATTGTTTTTAGACCTCTCCAATGTAGAGAACCCAAAGACATTATCTGTGCTCTGCACTGGGGAAGCTGCCAGCCATTTACTAAAGTATTGTTTAGGAGCCGCTGCCTTGCTCGGATCATTAGGACTGTCCCCGGGGATGTTATTGCGAAAGGATTTCTCAAGATTATTTTTAACGCCCTGTTCGACAAATGTCTGGATCTTCTTTGTGTCTCCTTTTTAGCAGCAGGTGCATTCTGCGTCTAACTACAGCTAGAGCCCAACGACATATTATTTTTTCTCCAACACCACACACGGCAGCTAAAAAAGCAATACTACTGCAGACTGTGATCTAAAGGGATTGTGACACATCAAAAAAAAATCCGCCCTTATTTGGCCAGCAGGAAGAAACAAAAATACTCGGCTTCGGAAAGGGCAGAACAAACCTGTCACAGTCTCTATGGATCTATGTGCGGAACAATCGCTATTTTGGTTGTGACAATTGACATAGACCTCAAAGCCTTTTATTCTAGGGCAGTGGTCTTCAACCTGCGCACCTCCAGATGTTGCAAAACTACAACTCTCAGCATTCTAGGGCAGTGGTCTTCAACCTGCGCACCTCCAGATGTTGCAAAACTACAACTCTCAGCATTCTAGGGCAGTGGTCTTCAACCTGCGCACCTCCAGATGTTGCAAAACTACAACTCTCAGCATTCTAGGGCAGTGGTCTCCAACCTGCGGACCTCCAGATGTTGCAAAACTACAACTCTCAGCATTCTAGGGCAGTGGTCTTCAACCTGCGCACCTCCAGATGTTGCAAAACTACAACTCCCAGCATTCTAGGGCAGTGGTCTTCAACCTGCGGACCTCCAGATGTTGCAAAACTACAACTCCCAGCATTCTAGGGCAGTGGTCTCCAACCTGCGGACCTCCAGATGTTGCAAAACTACAACTCTCAGCATTCTAGGGCAGTGGTCTTCAACCTATGCACCTCCAGATGTTGCAAAACTACAACTCTCAACATTCTAGGGCAGTGGTCTCCAACCTGCGGACCTCCAGATGTTGCAAAACTACAACTCCCAGCATTCTAGGGCAGTGGTCTTCAACCTGCGCACCTCCAGATGTTGCAAAACTACAACTCTCAGCATTCTAGGGCAGTGGTCTTCAACCTGCGCACCTCCAGATGTTGCAAAACTACAACTCCCAGCATTCTAGGGCAGTGGTCTCCAACCTGCGGACCTCCAGATGTTGCAAAACTACAACTCCCAGCATGCCCGGACAGCCGTTGGCTGTCCGGGCATGCTGGGAATTGTAGTTTTGCAACATCTGGAGGCCCGCAGGTTGGAGACCACTGTTCTAGGGGGTTGCATCACCTGATATGTAACATATTCTTGACATATTATGGTTGTAGTGGACGTTTATTTATCAATATTTACCTTTGCTATTTTGCTACTATCACAATATTATTTGTTATGGCATTTAAATGTAAACACCAGACTATAAGATCTTTCCAGATTTTGATCCGTCTATAATAGCTATGGATGGTCATTTTAGACGTATGCTGTCAGGTCACATGATCTCTTTTTTTTTTTTCTCATTGCAGGCATTGGGCATTGTACATGCAACTGAAATAAATAAATACGTAAATCCCTGCAAAAATGCGTTACATGACCCAATTACCACATTGGCGAAAGGCGAAACATAGAAGGTCTTTAAATCTTAAGATACATTCTGCTATGCATGCTTTACGTGGGGTGAAAACGTTACTGGAGTTAAAAAGATGTCGAGACACCCTTTGCATACCAGAGCGGTTTTTGCATGATAAGAAGATTAAAGGGGTCTTCCTTACCTTGTCTTCCCCACTCACAGATGACAGGCTCAGCTGTCATTCAGGTCTCCACCTCCCAAAACAGATATGAACACTGAATGTATGTATGTATGTATGTATGTGTATGTGTGTATGTATGTAGGATGCATGTGTGTATGTATTTATGTATGTAAATAAACCCTAGTCCTCACCTTCCAGAGACACTTAAAGGGCACCGTCCTCCCAGATCCAAATCTTCCTTGTTATTTTGCATCTAAATTCTCCTACACACCCCTCGGTGGTGACGTCTGTGACAGGAGGAAAAGGAGAAGGAGGGGTTTCTTGGGGCTGTCCCATTAAAGCCACAGACTGAATAGCAATTTGCCAGGCTGCAGAGATTACCTAGTCAGAGCGCCCGGCTGTGCCAGGAGGATAGGGCACATTATGCCATTGTCTGCCACATCTCATGAAATGGCTTCACTCGTAGCTCTCAGTTTTCTGTGTCTATATTGTCACATTCATTTGATTCGCTTTTACCTAAACGCACAGATGAATCTTTAGGCTGCGTTCACAATGCATGTTGAGACTCAAAAAATACCGGCCATGAAAAATTTGCATAATTCATTATATATGCGTAACATCACAGGATACACATATGTGGGGGGAAATTTTGTCCTATTCTGACCCCTATAACTTTTTTATTTCTCCTTATACGGGCCTGTACGAGGGCTCATTTTTTGCGCCCCGATCTGTAGTTTTTAACAGGACCATTTTTGTTTTGATGTGACTTTTTGATTGTTTTTTTTTTATTAAATTCAGCAGTTGCAGTTAGTTACTAACTACAACTCCCAGCATGCCCTGATACAGCCTGTGGCTCGGCAGCTGCCCCAAATGAAAACTACAACTCCCAGCATGTTGGACTATATAATAGTATATAGTATAGGTCAGTGTTTCCCAACCAGGGGTGCCTCCAGCTGTTGCAAAACTACAACTTCCAGCATGTTGAACTATATAGTAGTGTTTAGTATTGGTCAGTGTTTCCCAAGCAGGGGCACCTCCAGCTGTTGCAAAACTACAACTCCCAGCATGTTTGACTGTATAGTAGTATATAGTATAGGTCAGTGTTTCCCAACCAGGGGTGCCTCCAGCTGTTGCAAAACTACCACTCCAAGCATGTTGAACTATATAGTAGTGTTTAGTATTGGTCAGTGTTTCCCAACCAGGGGTGCCTCCAGCTGTTGCAAAACTACAACTCCCAGCATGTTGGACTATATAGTAGTGTATAGTTTAGGTCAGTGTTTCCCAACAAGGGGTGCCTCCAGCTGTTGCAAAACTACAACTCCCAGCATGTTGGACTATATAGTAGTGTATAGTTTAGGTCAGTGTTTCCCAACCAGGGGTGCCTCCAGCTGTTGTCAAAACTACAACTCCCAGCATGTTGGACTATATAGTAGTATATAGTATAGGTCATTGTTTCCCAACCAGGGGTGCCTCCAGCTGTTGGAAAACCACAACTTCCAGCATGTTGGACTATATAGTAGTATATAGTATAAGTCAGTGTTTCCCAACCAGGGGTGCCTCCAGCTGTTGTCAAAACTACAACTCCCAGCATGCCCGGACAGCCAACGGCTGTCCGGGCATTCTGGGAGTTGTGGTTTTGCAACAGCTGGAGGCACTCTGATTGGGAAACACTGGTATAGTATATGGTGCAACATTCCGAGATTCTGTGCCAGTGAAATACCAACCAGGTGGCAGCGCTAGACTCAACCCTGTGCTTGGGTTCCAAATGTATTGTTGCTTTTTTGAGCATTATTATGAACATTCTTTTTCTAGGGAGTGTTTCTTTTTGTCAAATTTGAAGGGTGTTTATGCATATCAGCTTGTTGCTTGCAATTTGTAAGTGTTTTCAAAAGGCACAAAAATGCCAAAAGTGTCAAATCATGCAAAATAAATACCACGCAGTTTTATGGCAATAAGGGTGTTTTCATACTGTGTTATGGGGATACTCCGGAAGTAAGCTTTTTTTTTTTTACAGAAACATGCCCAGGCTGATGGACTTAAAAAAACAAACATGCATATAGGTCCCTATGCTCCCCTGCTGCCTCAGTATTGTTGCTCCTCTTCCGGGTGCTAGATGTTGATTAGTCACAGTGCCACTCAGTGCAGCGGTGTCCTGCCTTAGCAAGGGATAGGCTGAGCGGCACTGTGACCAATCACTTTGCGCAATGGAGGCAGGGATGCTGGGTATGCCGGGCCCTGGCTTTATTGCGCAAAACCGGCAATTAACATATCAGCAATTTCGGATAATAACAAGTGTCTATCTCCCGAACCGGACTGCAGATCTGGGAAAGTAATACCTTATTATAATCCAGTTAAAGATATAAAATTGTAAGCATTATTAGGGGCTTTAAAGGGGTACTCCAGAGAGAAAAAAAATGTTAAATTAACTGGTGCCAGGTGCCAAAAAGTTAAACAGATTTGTAAATGACTTAATCTTATTGGCCCTCATTTACTATTCTAAACCCGACTTCTTTTGTCGGGTTTTTTTGTCGCATCTTTGTCTGCGCCATGTCGCAGACATCGTGCGCCAGTCTGCGACACTATGCAACATTTTTTCCCGACGGACCCGATGTGGATTCTCCCAAACCCGAAAAAGGGGCGTAACCCGACATTTCTGAGCTTTCCCACCTATTTATTAAGGTTTCCAACCCGAATTTGTTGAATTGTTGTGGATTTTTTCCCGACAGCTCAGAGGAGTTGGAAACCAAAACCTACAAAACCCACGTGCGACAAACAGGATGCAACATAATAATAAATACCAGGGGAAAAAAGCAGTCGGGTAAGAAAGCAAGATAGACTTACAACCCGATTTTCTTAGTAAATGAGGGCCATTATGTAAAAATCGCAATCCTTCCAGTACTTATCAGCTGCTCCAGAGGACGTTGTATAGTTCTTTCCAGTCTGACCACAGTGCTCTCTGCTGACACCTCTGTTCATGTCAGGAACTGTCCATAACAAACCTCTCCTGCTCTGGACAGTTCCTGACATAGACAGAGGTGTCAGCAGAGAGCCCTGTGGTCAGACAGAAAAGAACTATACAACTTTTTCTGGAGCATATAGCAGCTGATAAGTACTGCAAGGGTTATGATTTTTGAATAGAAGTAATTTACAAATCTGTAATATTATGTATATTTTTGGCACCAGTTTTTCCATCTGGAGTACCCCTTTAAAGGGAAACTATAAGCAGGGTATCCCATACTAAGCTGACAGTCCTCATTATGCTACCTTTCTTATGTCCCTCCATTGTACCATTTCTGTGATATCCTAATTATTATTTGGTTATTTGGTGCTCTGAAGGAATTAAACCCGTCAAAGAGCCCCTGTAACAATATCTACCCTGCAGTGACATCCGTAAAATGAGTGCGGAAATCCTGCACTTGCACAGTCACTTCTCCAGCGCTGCTGGTGCAGCAGACATAGATTGTAGTAAAAAATCGACACTACCTTGGAGCCTCATATGTGCCTCTCACTAAATCTGTCATGGATGAGAGGAACTTTACTTAAAGGGAACCAATCATCAGATTTTACCCTATATAATGCTTGGCAAAGCTTTATATAGGGTAAAATTGTTGTCCCCACCATCCCCGGGGGACGCTCCTGCCCCCAGGGATGGTGAAGATATGAAGTTATAAACTAGTCACCGCCGCCTTAAGTAGTCAACTGGGCGGGGAGCTCTTCTCCCCTACTCCCGTTCTTCGGCTGGCAGCGACGACCCCCCCCCCCGATTGATTGACGGGCCGCGTCATTGTTCCGCTCACTAAACAGACGGAGCAGAGTGATGACGCTGCCCATCAATCAAGCGGAGGGGGCGTCGCTGCCGGCCGAAGAACAGGAGTAGGTGAGAAGAGCTCCCCACCCAGGTGATTATTTACGGCCGCGGTGGTGACTAGTTTATAACTTCATATCTTCACCATCCCTGGGGGCAGGAGCATCCCCCGGGAATGGTGAAAATAAAGATTTTACCCTATATAACGCTTTGCCAAGCGTTATATAGGGTATAATCTGATGATTGGTTCCCTTTAAGACTGGCAGAATAATAATAATAATATGTTAGTACCTAATCCTGACCATGTAATTTTTATGCCTCTATCACCTATATTTATTATAAAAATCCCTCTTTTCATTAGCTCACGGTGTTAGAAATCCTCTCAGGCGAAAGGGGTGTGTCCCTTCCTGTGGTGGTGGGAAGTGATTGGTGTATGGTGGAAGGGGACGTGTCCCTCCTTTGTGGTGGTGGGAGGTGATTGGTGTGTGGTGGAAGGGCGCGTGTGTCCCTTGTGGTGGGGTGAGGTGATTGGTGTGTGGTGGAAGGGCGCGTGTGTCCCTCGTGGTGGGGTGAGATGATTGGTGTGTGTGCTTATGCAACCTTGTCCATGAATCATCTCTTGTCCATGATTCATGGACAGGCCTGATGCGGCTGCAGGACTGGTTAGTATTCCAGTAGGTATGAGGACCCCTAGTGGTGGAACTTTCAGGGTCTGTTTTCTTTATTAAATATACAAAAAAAAAAATATGTAAACAACCATATTACAAAAGGTCTTTAATTTTCATCATTAAAGACTTTGGAATTTTTTGGGATCTGACAGTGCCCATTTAAAGTAGTAGTCAGCTGGAAAACTATTTATTTCATATCAACTGGTGCCAAAAAAAAGTTAAACAGATTTGTAAATTACTTCTATTAAAAAATTGTAATCCTTCCAGTACTTATCAGCTGCTGTATGCCCCACAGGAAGTTGCGTAGTTCTTTTCTGTCTGACCACAGTGCTCTCTCCAGACACCTCTGTCCATGTCGGGAACTGTCCAGAGTAGGAGCAAATCCCCATTGCAAACCTCTCCTGCTCTGGACAGTTCCTGACATTGACAGAGGTGTCAGCAGAGAGCACTGTGATCAGACTGGAAAGAACAACCAACTTCATATGAAACTTCATATGAAAAACTACAAGCAGCAGAAAAATAGTCATGGCTCCCAGGAACATGGGATGTCGATGGAAGAATTTTTGGGGGAAACAACTGAGGAGGATCTAGGACAGTGTTTTGAAAACTGTGCATTTTAAGCTGTTGCAAAACTACAACTCCCAGCATTCCTGGACAGCCGAAGGCTGTCCAGGCATGCTGGTGTTGTAGTTTTGCAACAGCTGGAGACACACTGTTTGGAAAACACTGTTCCATGATAACAAAAGGAGTGAGACACATTTTGGATATGTTGCGGTACTGTCACTGTTTTACCACAATCTTTCAAAATGGCAGCAACATATCGTCACGTCACCACTGGAGCTGGGTTCATGTGCAGCAGTAGTTTATCGTGCGGCAAAACTGTATGTTTTACCACAATTTAACAAAGTAGATTTCACAAGTAAAGAAACACGTTAAAAAAAAAAAAACATTTAAAAAGCACACACAAAAAAAAACAGTAGAACAAATGTGGCTGTAAGCTGCGCAGCACTAGGTATGTGTGACCGCGGCCTAAGGTGAACCTTACTCTTTTGTTATTTTAGACTGCAAAACATTTTGAGAGGTTGGACAACCACTTTATTACTGGGTTAACAGGCCGGTGAGAAAGGGGACGTCTGTTTCCTTGGTGATGTACGCTGAGCAGAAAGGATGGTGATCTGCACAGTGCGCCATTACATTCCGCATCACACTATGTGCAAAAACACAAGCACTGCACATGACATACACAGCTCTGCAGCATACACATCAGCTCCATCACACAGCCCTGCACCATATGCATCAACTCCCACATGCACACAGCTCTGCACCGTGCACAGTCCACACAATGTAGATCTGTGTGTAACCTGCATGATGCAGAGCTGTGGAAGTTTATCACCTGCATGATGCAGAGCTGTTTGTGTATAAAACCAGCGTGAAGCAGAGCTGTGTATGTGTATAACCTGTATGATGCAGAGCTGTGTACGTGTATAACCTGTATGATGCAGAGCTGTGTACGTGTATAACCTGTATGATGCAGAGCTGTGTACGTGTATAACCTGTATGATGCAGAGCTGTGTACGTGTATAACCTGTATGATGCAGAGCTGTGTACGTGTATAACCTGTATGATGCAGAACTGTGTACGTGTATAACCTGTATGATGCAGAGCTGTGTACGTGTATAACCTGTATGATGCAGAACTGTGTACGTGTATAACCTGTATGATGCAGAGCTGTGTACGTGTATAACCTGTATGATGCACAGGCCCGTCGCTACAGGACAGGCAAACCAAGCAATTGCTTGGTGCTCAGAGCTTGCCCTGCAGTGGCGGATCTCCCATCACTATTAAGGACATCTCTGTGTCCTGTCAACTCTCTGCGGCCCCGCATTAAAGTGGTTCTCCGGTGCTTACACATCTTATCCCCTATCCTTTGGATAGGGGAAAAGATGTGTAAGCACCGGAGAACCCCTTTAAGTTTAAAAAAGCAGGGGCCGCCAGGAGATGACGTCACTGACGTCCGGTGCGTGTGCCCATAGCAACGGAGGAACGGAACATGGAGGTGGAAGACGCGCGTTGGCCAGCATGGTAAGTGACCAGCAGCACGTCAGCTTTGGTGCTCAGACCACCGCTCCTCCAGTCCCGGGACCTACTTCTATGGCTGGACTGGAGGAGCGGTGGTCGGAGCACTGAAGTGGGGCAGTACACAAGCATATAGCCTCCAGCCATACACTGTATATGGTAGAAGGCTGTATGTCTGTGGGGGAACTATACTGCACCTGATGTGGGGGGAACTGTACTGCACTTGATGAGGGGGGAACTGTACTGCACTTGATGTGGGGGGAACTGTACTGCACTTGATGAGGGGGGAACTGTACTGCACCTGATGTGGGGGGAACTGTACTGCACCCGATGTGGGGGGGAACTGTACTGCACCCGATGTGGGGGGGGGGGCGGGAACTGTACTGCACCCGATGTGGGGGGTAACTGTACTGCACCCGATGTGGGGGAGAACTGTACTGCACCCGATGTGGGGGGGAACTGTACTGCACCCGATGTGGGGGGGAACTGTACTGCACCCGATGTGGGGGGAACTGTAATGCACCTGATGTGGGGGGAACTGTACTGCACCTCATGTGGGGGCCTCGTATTGAAGTTTGCTCACATCATGCTCCCAGAATTCAATGTGGGGGGAACTGTACTGCACTTGATGTGGGGGGAACTGTACTACACCTGATGTGGGGGGAACTGTACTACACCTGATGTGGGGGGAACTGTACTGCACCCGATGTGGGGGGGAACTGTACTGCACCCGATGTGGGGGGGAACTGTACTGCACCCGATGTAGGGGGGGAACTGTACTGCACCAGATGTGGGGGGAACTGTAATGCACCTGATGTGGGGGGAACTGTACTGCACCTCATGTGGGGGCCTCGTATTGACGTTTGCTCACATCATGCTCCCAGAATTCAATGTGGGGGGAACTGTACTGCACTTGATGTGGGGGGAACTGTACTGCATCTGATGTGGGGGGAACTGTACTGCACCCGATGTGGGGGGAACTGTACTGCACCCGATGTGGGGGGAACTGTACTGCACCCGATGTGGGGGGAACTGTACTGCACCCGATGTGAGGGGGAACTGTACTGCACCCGATATGGGGGGAACTGTAATGCACCTGATGTGGGGGGAACTGTACTGCACCTGATGTGGGGGCCTTGTATTGACGTTCGCTCACATCATGCTCCCAGAATTCAAGGGCCGGCGTTACTACGTCCTGACGCCGGCCCTAGAGCATAACGTGTGTGAACATCAAGGAGGGGTGGGGGCCTCCAAGTCTATTTTGCTTGGGGCCCCCAAATTCTTCAAATGGCCCTGATGATACAGTGCTGAATATGTGTAACACTAGAGAGATGCAGAGCTGTATATGTGTATAACCAAAATGATGCTGAGCTGTATAAGTGTATCACCTGCATGATGCAGAGCTGTGTGTGCAACCAACATGGTGTGTAGCTCGGTATGCAACCTATATGATGCAGAGCTGTTTGTGTAACCTACAAAATGCATGGCTGTGCATGTGTATCATCTGCATGATGCAGAGCTGTGTAAGTGTATAACCAGCATGATGCAGAGCTGTATATGTGCATAACCTGCTTTATGAGCTATATGTGTATAACCAGCATGATGCAGAGCTGTGTGTGTAACCTACATGATGCAGAGATGTGTGTGTAACCTGGATGATGCAGAGCTGTGTGTAACCTACATGATGCAGAACTGTGTGTAACCTACATGATGCAGAGCTGTGTGTGTAACCTACATTATGCAGAGATGTGTGTGTAACCTACATGATGCAGAGCTGTGTGTGTGACCTACATGATACAGAGCTGTGTGTGTGTAACCTACATGATGCAGAGATGTGTGTGTAACCTACATGATGCAGAGCTGTGTGTGTGACCTACATGATACAGAGCTGTGTGTGTGTAACCTACATGATGCAGAGATGTGTGTGTAACCTACATGATGCAAAGATGTGTGTGTAACCTACATGATGCAGAGATGTGTGTAACCTACATGATGCAGAGATGTGTGTAACCTACATGATGCAGAGCTGTGTGTAACCTACATGATGCAGAGCTGTGTGTGTAACCTACATGATGCAGAGCTGTGTGTGTGTAGCCTACATGATGCAGAGCTGTGTGTGTGTTACCTACATGATACAGAGATGTGTGTGTAACCTACATGAGGCAGAGCTGTGTGTGTAACCTACATGATGCAGAGCTGTGTGTGTAACCTACATGATGCAGAGCTGTGTGTGTAACCTACATGATGCAGAGATGTGTGTGTAACCTACATGATGCAGAGCTGTGTGTGTAAACTACATGATGCAGAGCTGTGTGTAACCTACATGATGCAGAGATGTGTGTGTAACTGACATGATGCAGAGCTGTGTGTGTAAACTACATGATGCAGAGCTGTGTGTAACCTACATGATGCAGAGCTGTGTGTGTAAACTACATGATGCAGAGATGTGTGTGTAACCTACATGATGCAGAGCTGTGTGTGTAACATACATGATGCAGAGCTGTGTGTGTAACCTACATGATGCAGAGCTGTGTGTGTAACCTACATGATGCAGAGCTGTGTGTAACCTACATGATGCAGAGCTGTGTGTGTAACCTACATGATGCAGGGCTGTGTGTGTAACCTACATGATGCAGAGCTGTGTGTGTAACCTACATGATGCAGAGATGTGTGTGTAACCTACATGATGCAGAGATGTGTGTGTAACTGACATGATGCAGAGCTGTGTGTGTAAACTACATGATGCAGAGCTGTGTGTAACCTACATGATGCAGAGATGTGTGTGTAACCTACATGATGCAGAGCTGTGTGTGTAAACTACATGATGCAGAGATGTGTGTGTAACCTACATGATGCAGAGCTGTGTGTGTAACCTACATGATGCAGAGCTGTGTGTAACCTACATGATGCAGAGCTGTGTGTGTAACCTACATGATGCAGAGCTGTGTGTAACCTACATGATGCAGAGCTGTGTGTGTAACCTACATGATGCAGAGCTGTGTGTGTAACCTACATGATGCAGAGCTGTGTGTGTAACCTACATGATGCAGAGATGTGTGTGTAACCTACATGATGCAGAGATGTGTGTGTGTAACCTACATGATGCAGAGCTGTGTGTGTAACCTACATGATGCAGAGCTGTGTGTGTAACCTACATGATGCAGAGCTGTGTGTGTAACCTACATGATGCAGAGCTGTGTGTGTAACCTACATGATGCAGAGATGTGTGTGTAACCTACATGATGCAGAGCTGTGTGTGTAGCCTACATGATGCAGAGCTGTGTGTGTGTAACCTACATGATGCAGAGATGTGTGTGTAACCTACATGATGCAGAACTGTGTGTGTGTAACCTACACGATGCAGAGCTGTGTGTGTAGCCTACATGATGCAGAGCTGTGTGTGTAACCTACATGATGCAGAGCTGTGTGTAACCTACATGATGCAGAGCTGTGTGTGTAACCTACATGATGCAGAGCTGTGTGTGTAACCTACATGATGCAGAGCTGTGTGTGTGACCTACATGATGCAGAGCTGTGTGTGTAACCTACATGATGCAGAGATGTGTGTGTAACCTACATGATGCAGAGATGTGTGTGTAACCTACATGATGCAGAACTGTGTGTGTGTAACCTACATGATGCAGAGCTGTGTGTGTAACCTACATGATGCAGAGCTGTGTGTGTGTAACCTACATGATGCAGAGCTGTGTGTGTAACCTACATGATGCAGAGCTGTGTGTGTAACCTACATGATGCAGAGATGTGTGTGTAACCTACATGATGCAGAGCTGTGTGTGTGACCTACATGATGCAGAGCTGTGTGTGTAACCTACATGATGCAGAGCTGTGTGTGTGTAACCTACATTATGCAGAGATGTGTGTGTAACCTATATGATGCAGAGCTGTGTGTGTGACCTACATGATGCAGAGCTGTGTGTGTAACCTACATGATGCAGAGATGTGTGAGTAACCTACATGATGCAGAGATGTGTGTGTAACCTACATGATGCAGAGCTGTGTGTGTAACCTACATGATGCAGAGCTGTGTGTGTAACCTACATGATGCAGAGATGTGTGAGTAACCTACATGATGCAGAGCTGTGTGTGTAAACTACATGATGCAGAGCTGTGTGTGTAACCTGCATAATACAGAGCTGGGAGTGTGTAACCTGCATAAAGCAGAGCTGTGTATAACCAGCATGAAGCAAAGCTGTATATGTATATAACTAGCATGATGCAGAGCATTGTGTGCAACGTATAAGCTGCAGAGCCCTGTGTAACCTGAATAATAGAGAGCGGAATGTGTGTAACCCGCATAATGCAGAGCGGTGTAAGTGTATAACCAGCATGATGCAGAGCGGTGTAAGTGTATAACCAGCATAATGCAGAGCGGTGTAAGTGTATAACCAGCATAATGCAGAGCGGTGTAAGTGTATAACCAGCATAATGCAGAGCGGTGTAAGTGTATAACCAGCATAATGCAGAGCGGTGTAAGTGTATAACCAGCATAATGCAGAGCGGTGTAAGTGTATAACCAGCATAATGCAGAGCTGTGTAAGTGTATAACCAGCATAATGCAGAGCTGTGTAAGTGTATAACCAGCATAATGCAGAGCAGTGTAAGTGTATAACCAGCATAATGCAGAGCGGTGTAAGTGTATAACCAGCATAATGCAGAGCTGTGTAAGTGTATAACCAGCATAATGCAGAGCGGTGTAAGTGTATAACCAGCATAATGCAGAGCGGTGTAAGTGTATAACCAGCATAATGCAGAGCGGTGTAAGTGTATAACCAGCATAATGCAGAGCTGTGTAAGTGTATAACCAGCATAATGCAGAGCGGTGTAAGTGTATAACCAGCATAATGCAGAGCGGTGTAAGTGTATAACCAGCATAATGCAGAGCGGTGTAAGTGTATAACCAGCATAATGCAGAGCGGTGTAAGTGTATAACCAGCATAATGCAGAGCGGTGTAAGTGTATAACCAGCATAATGCAGAGCGGTGTAAGTGTATAACCAGCATAATGCAGAGCTGTGTAAGTGTATAACCAGCATAATGCAGAGCTGTGTAAGTGTATAACCAGCATAATGCAGAGCAGTGTAAGTGTATAACCAGCATAATGCAGAGCGGTGTAAGTGTATAACAAGCATAATGCAGAGCTGTGTAAGTGTATAACCAGCATAATGCAGAGCGGTGTAAGTGTATAACCAGCATAATGCAGAGCAGTGTAAGTGTATAAGTGTATAACCAGCATAATGCAGAGCGGTGTAAGTGTATAAGTGTATAACCAGCATAATGCAGAGCGGTGTAAGTGTATAACCAGCATAATGCAGAGCGGTGTAAGTGTATAACCAGCATAATGCAGAGCGGTGTAAGTGTATAACCAGCATAATGCAGAGCTGTGTAAGTGTATAACCAGCATAATGCAGAGCGGTGTAAGTGTATAACCAGCATAATGCAGAGCGGTGTAAGTCTATAACCAGCATAATGCAGAGCGGTGTAAGTGTATAACCAGCATAATGCAGAGCTGTGTAAGTGTATAACCAGCATAATGCAGAGCGGTGTAAGTGTAAGTGTATAACCAGCATAATGCAGAGCGGTGTAAGTGTATAACCAGCATAATGCAGAGCGGTGTAAGTGTATAACCAGCATAATGCAGAGCTGTGTAAGTGTATAACCAGCATAATGCAGAGCGGTGTAAGTGTATAACCAGCATAATGCAGAGCGGTGTAAGTGTATAACCAGCATAATGCAGAGCAGTGTAAGTGTATAACCAGCATAATGCAAAGCAGTGTAAGTGTATAACCAGCATAATGCAGAGCTGTGTAAGTGTATAACCAGCATAATGCAGAGCGGTGTAAGTGTATAACCAGCATAATGCAGAGCTGTGTAAGTGTATAACCAGCATAATGCAGAGCAGTGTAAGTGTATAACCAGCATAATGCAGAGCAGTGTAAGTGTATAACCAGCATAATGCAGAGCAGTGTAAGTGTATAACCAGCATAATGCAGAGCAGTGTAAGTATATAACCAGCATAATGCAGAGCTGTGTAAGTGTATAACCAGCATAATGCAGAGCTGTGTAAGTGTATAACCAGCATAATGCAGAGCAGTGTAAGTGTATAACCAGCATAATGCAGAGCAGTGTAAGTGTATAACCAGCATAATGCAGAGCTGTGTAAGTGTATAACCAGCATAATGCAGAGCGGTGTAAGTGTATAACCAGCATAATGCAGAGCGGTGTAAGTGTATAACCAGCATAATGCAGAGCGGTGTAAGTGTATAACCAGCATAATGCAGAGCAGTGTAAGTGTATAACCAGCATAATGCAGAGCAGTGTAAGTGTATAACCAGCATAATGCAGAGCTGTATGTGTGTAACCAGCATAATGCAGAGCGGTGTAAGTGTATAACCAGCATAATGCAGAGCAGTGTAAGTGTATAACCAGCATAATGCAGAGCGGTGTAAGTGTATAACCAGCATAATGCAGAGCAGTGTAAGTGTATAACCAGCATAATGCAGAGCTGTATGTGTGTAACCTGTGTGTGTACAGCAAAACACACTGCCCCCTGACTCCTCCCACTCCAGTCACTGATCACATGACCATGACATCATCACAGGTCCTTTCACTTCCTAGGACCTAGTGTCTACATGAAGCTTCTCTCACGTGTAGCTGGAGGCTGCGGTACCGCAGGTATGGAGGCGTTGTGTGCAGTCAGCTCTTGTCTGGGCTTCACTTCTTGTCAGGGTTTTTTTCCTCCATTGTCATTTTTGAGTTGCAGTTTTTTTTTGTTTTTTTTTTTGGAGAAGAGCAGAAGTTGCCCATGGCAACCAATTCATTTCCCAGTTCGCCTATGAAAGTGGAATTTGGTTGCCATGGGCAACAGAAAGCATCTCCTACAGCCTAGGCCACCAACTGTGTCGACCTTAAAGGGTTACACCAGTGTTTTCCAAAATGTGTGTCTCCAGCTGTTGCAAAACTACAACTCCCAGCATGCCTGGACAGCCAACGGCTGTCCGGGTATGCTGGGAGTTGTAGTTTTGCAACAGCTGGAGGCCCACATAGTTAGGAAACTATTGTCTTCTTCTGCGTTTTTATGGCATGTGGCGCACATCACTTTTGCGCCAATGACAGGACACCCCTGGCTAGTGCAAAAAATGGGTGATAAATTCGGTGCAGCGACAAGTCATTTGTGCGCCCCCCCCCCCCCCCCCCCCCCCCAGAGGCACAAAAGATGAAGCCAGTGCAGGTGATATGAAAATAGCGCAAAAATAGTAGATAATTTTGGCGCAATATAAAATCACTAGCTCCATCAAAAAATATATCTTCTAGCTCCTAAATTTGAGATTTAGGGTTTGTTCACACTGCGAAATGTCCGCCAGGAAAATTTTCTGACAGACCTTCCGCAAACAGCAGGTGCCGGCAGAACATGCCAGTGCCAGTGCAGCTTGGAATTGCGGCGTCTCCATAAACCGCGATGCTTTTCCGAGCAATTCCGCAGAAAGAATTAACATGTTGGAGGCCGGAATCAGAATATCTGCGGCAGATGTTTCTGCCGTGGAAATTTCACAGTGTGCACAGTGCAGCAGAATCCCTTTGAAAACAATGGGACTCTGCTGCTATGGAAATTTCCAAGCAGACTATTTCTGTCTGATTCCACAGTGTGAACATACCCTCAGGTGCCAAAGTGTTTTTTTGCTGTCAGGTTTGGAAATGTAAGAAACAGCGCCACCTTTGTCCATTGGTTGTGTGTGGTATTGCAGCTCAGCTCCTTTGCAGTGAATGTGGTTGTAATACCAGTCCAATCCGTGGGCAGGAGTGGTGCCATTTTTGACCTGCTACCTAGACATAGATTGAAAACAGTCACTCTGGCTGCCTGTCCCTGCCACTAGAGGGCGCTTACGTAACGCTAGGAGAGGTTTATGAAAATTATCAGGGGTCAGTTTTACAAGCGTAATATGGCTATGTTTTTGTGTTACGCAGGTGACAGCTGTCAAACTGGGACTTATGTCTGTTCTACAGATCCAGAAATAAAATGCCCAAGTGTAGGGCCCTTAAGACTATATGCAGATGGCAGAAATTCTGCATAGATGCGGAATTTCTGCAAAATAATTGCTGAATTTCACATGAATGCTTAGAGCACGGGGAAAAGGGATTTTAATTAATTCGCTTAAAGGGGTTCTCCGCTGCCCTGCCTTCCGGAGCTCCGTTTGCAGCGTCCGGAAGTTTATTACTCCGAACGCTGTGTGCGGGCTTCCGTGTTCGAGGTCACCCCCTCGTGACGTCACGCCCGCCCGCTCGTGACGTCACGCCCGCCCCCCTCAACGAAAGTCTATGGGAAGGGGGCGTGACAGCGGACGTACTTAATAAGTTATCCACATAAATTGTGGTGGATTTCAGCTGAGGAAAACCCTACAGATCAGAGCATGTGTAAAAAAAGCAAAGTGTAGGGAAATGGAAAATGTAGGGAAACCTTAGTAAATACCGTGGAAAATAAATTGTAGGGAATTAAATCCCACAAAGAAACCTACACAACACTCTTAGTAGTGCTTACAGCTTTTGCAAAACTACAGCTCCCAGCATGCCCACACATCCTTTGATTTGTGATTTTGCAACAGCTGGAGGCATATGGTTGGTAAAACTCTGATTTACAGCAGTGTTGCTCCTACTGTTGCAAAACTACAACTCCCAGCATGCCCACACATTATTTGACTCTGCAGGCATGCTGGGAGTTGTAGTTTTGCCACAGCTGGAAGCATATGATTGTAGTCCCCCTGTATTAGATATACACATAGACAGATTTACACACATACATATATATCCACACACATATATACATGCAGGGACACTTACTTTTTAAACAAAAAATCCTCAATTCAGTCCCCAGCTTCTTTCATCATCTGCTCACAGGCAGCAGTGTACTCCCGCCCCTTCTCACAGGCAGCAGTGTACTCCCGCCCCTTCTCACAGGCAGCAGTGTACTCCCGTCCCTTCTCACAGGCAGCAGTGTACTCCCACCCCTCCCCCTTCTCACACAGGAGACTGTGAAGTAAACACAGACAGTGAGGGAACCAATAACAGCAGCTTTAGATCTGCAGACCTGTCAATCATGAAGTGTGTCCATGACATAGGTGATGATGCATGGACACAGCAGGACTAGTATGTGCCCAAGCAGGCAGGGGGGGCAGTTGTTTGACTGGCTTATTCAGTATGAAATACTGAAAATGTTTTAGTGAAAGCAATTGCAAAACCTATTGGTTATACATGCTTTACAACATATGAAAAGTTTTTATCTCTGACAGTTTCCATTTAAATTTTGCGCAGAATCCCTGCAAAATTTACACAAAATCCGCATTTTGCTGTGAAAAACAAATTCATTCACTTTAATGGGCTTCTGCAGCGCAATTCCGTAAATTCATGCATGACTTATATTTTTGTGGAATTTTAGCTGCAGAATGTCTGCACCAAAAATTCTGCAAACATTTTTAGATGTAAGACAGCTGTTTTATGCCTTGAAACACGTCCATTGTACTTTTGCATGGTATTTGTTGTGGACGTAATATGGCTGTTTTATGTACATAGGGGGAGATTTATCAAAAGCGGTGCAGTTGCCGGTGGCATGCTGGGAGTTGTAGTTTTGCAACAGCTGGAGAGGCACTGTTTGGAAAACACTGGTGTAACCCTTGACACCATCTGTCGTACACGTGTACACTTGTTCACACTACGGAATTCACAGAAAAAATATTCTTCGCTCTTTCTGCGCCCTTTCTGGATCCACGTCCTTTCTTCTCTGTGGTGAATGAAGCAGAAATGATGCTGGTTGTTTTGGTGCTTATCTCTGTGGCGTTTAGCTGTAGAAACAAGTGTCAAAATTCCAATGACCATTGGGCTTTTTTTTGTCAGATTCTGTGAAGGATTGAATATGCTCTGTATTCTACCAGAACCCATGGAAGGAAATGGGAGTGTGCTGCAAGGCAGATTCCATGCGCAATTCCTTGTGGACAACCCTCGCGATAAAGTGTAATTGTTGTGAACTAAAACTTTTTATATAATGTAGATAATACCATTATATGTATATTTGTAATATTGTGTATATTTTTGGGTGAAAAAATTCTGTCCCTGCAGCTATTGCCTGTGTGTCTCTATGAGGAGTCCAAATATAGGAAGTGAGGGCGGGACAAGCAGGGATCTGTGCGGGCTCCTGGCTTGTCAATCAGCCTGCTGTATGAGCCAGGAGCATTTTATAGTGCCTCAGTGCGCATTGTCCTGTTTTATCTTAGTGTACAGAGCCCTGCTTGTCCTCAGTGTACAGAGCCCTGCTTGTCCTCAGTGTATAGAACCCTGCTTGTCCTCAGTGTACAGAGCCCTGCTTGTCCACCCTCATTTCCTGTATTTGGACTCATCATTCATTTCTGAGGGAGCGCCGATGATGCGTGAGTGATGGACTCTGGTTTCTTCAGAGCCCCCATAGAAATCAGTGGAGTGCATGCCGTCTATTGCATGCGCAACTCTCTGAGTGGCAGGTCCCATTCCAGAGATCGCAGGGGGACCTGGAGGGTGGTCGCGGTGCGGCGGGTCGGGGGTCGCGGTGCGGCGGTGGGGGGAGCGGTGGTGGTGATAAGACTCAGGACCCCCGGACAGGCAGGGGGAGAGAAGCGGGTGGCGGCGACGGCGGTCTATGGCACCGCAAAAGCCACTTCAGTGCATTGATTTAAAGCGCCCGCTTTAAATCAATGATCTGCATCGGTGTCGCGGGGGGATAAATAGCCGATAACTTATACAGATATTCCAGTATAAGTTATTGGCTATCGGCCCTAACCTCCACCGATTATCGGTATCGGGCCTAAAAAACTGATACTAAACATCTTATCCCATCTTAAAAAGATACCCCCACGATCTCTCCTGCAGCAGGATCGCTCTGTGGCTGATGACGGGCGGTGCAGGGGCCGTAGTATTGTGACGTCACGACTCCGCCCCCTCATGAACTTTCCCCTCCTCGCTCTGTACAGCTGAAAAACGGGGGTGCTGCAGGAGAGATCACAGGGGTCCCCAACGGCGGAATCCCCACGATATAACATCTCATCCCTATACTTTTGATAGGGGATAAGATGTTTAGCGCCGAGTACCCCTTTAATTTAAGCTGCAGTACCCCTTTAACAACAAAGGGGCCACTGTCAATAGTCACCCAACATATCCCTCTGTCACCCTATGGCCTGCCCTGGGATTTGATGGCGGGGTGACGATGGGTTGTCATGGCAGCCGAGGGCCTTATGAATCTGCCGTGTTACACGCTCTCGTTAAGCTAACAGAAAATATGTCCGCAGTTTCCTTCATAGTGTACTATTTCTTATTCCTATTTTTGCACTCCAAAGATGTTCTGTCCCAAAGTATTTTAGGAAACAGAAACGCCTCAAGGTTTCTAGTCTCTTCCTGTGTCCACGTATTTTTAATCAAAGAGAACAGATTACTGTTCTCTTTCCAACCGATGGAAAATATGGCCACTTGGCCACCATAGCCTGTTTGTGGCTGGCAGAGATTGTCAGGTGCCAAAAACAGCCGTATTGGTTTTTCTTCTGCAATGTTTGTAACTCACTGACATTAATAGGAGTTGCGCAAACAATGACCTGTTTATGTAACTTTCAGAGGTATGTGAACAGTGTAGCTCCCGGTGCTGCACCATTTGCGCACCTCCCATTAATGTCAGTTGGAGTTACGCAAATTGTGTTACACAGCTTTATGTCACTAACAGGATGTTTCACACTGCAGGTATATAGTTCTGCACCGTATTCGCCAACATCAGAAAAATGTGATGTGAATAGAAATTGAATAAATGTATTTCTGTGCCTAAATATTTTGACAGATGCCATTTTGTGTTATTTTTTTTTTCTTTATTTGCAGTACGCTTCGGCTTCCACTATGTTTGTCATAGTAGAGATGGTGGACACGGTGCGGACGACTCCATGGCAGTTTGAACGCAAATTAAATGACTCAATTGCTGAAGAACTAAACAAGAAATTGGCCAATAAGGTAAAAGATAAAAATAAAATGCTAAATAAATGGTGAAAATATCAAAATAAGAAAGCCTAATATCAGCAAGTGTCGACTTTGTGTTAAACTTGAAGCAGGTGTTACAAAGTAAACCGTAAAGGGGATAACGGGCTACTCCAGCGTTTTAACGCTGATCCTGTGCATAGGGGATATGTGTCTGATCGTGGAGGGTCCGAAGACAGCAGAGTACAGTGTTTGTGTAGCTCCGACACCCCCATAGAGATGCATGGGGAGGTCGTGTCATGCCAGGACGCCTTACAGGAGATTGGGGGTACCAGTAGTCAGACCCCCTGCCATGAGACATTTATTCCCTATTGTGTGGATACGAGAAGTGTCAAAATACTGTCACTTATCCCAATGAAAAATTCAGTATTTTGATTATCCTTAACCAAAATTGCTGCTGTTAGATACAAACAGATGACCCTCACCTGCAAATAAAATAAGGTTAAAAGTCTCTGAAAAGCCTCCTCCCTCCCCCTCTCATCCCTGATAGACAGTGAGATGGAAGCCAAGGCCTGTTTCCAAACCTCGTTCCTTTGCTGTACGTACAAATCGTGGGCAGGTGTGAGATGTAGAAAATGGGCCCAGTTTCAAGCTGGCTGTCAGTCAAGCAGGAACAGGGATGGAAGGAGGACCTGGGAGGCCTTACAGCCCTAGGCACTTAAGTGTGGGAACTAGGGATCGACCGATATCGTTTTTTTAGGGTCGATACCGATAATCGGTGGAGGTTAGGGCCGATAGCCGATAACTTATACCGATATTCCGGTATAAGTTATCGGCTGTTTATCCCCCTGCGACACCGCTGCAGATCATTGATTTAAAGCGGGCGCTTTAAATCAATGCACTGCAGTGGCTTTTACAGTGCCATAGACCGCACGCCGCCACCCGCTACTCTCCCCCTGCCGGTCCGGGGGTCCTCCTGAGTCCTATCACCGCCTCCGCCCCCCCCCCCCCACCGCCGCACTGCTGCACGCCCCCTACCGCCGCGCCGCACCCCCCACCGCACCGCCCTGGCCCCATTGCCTCCCCCATCCCCGATTTTATAATTACCTGTTCCCGGGGTCCACTCTACATCTGGCTCCGGTGGCGTCCTCCTGAGCTGTCACTGTGCGCACTGACGGTGACGTCGCGTCACTCGTCATTGCGCACAGCGTAACGCAGGGCGCAGTAGGAGCCAGAAGCGTGGGCCCCGGGAACAGGTAATTATAAAACCGGGGATGGGGGGAGGCAATGGGGCCGGGCCGGTGCGGTGGGGGGGTGCGACGCTGGTCGGGGGGGCGGTCGCGGTGGGGCGATCGCAGTGGGGGCGGGGCATTATCGGCTTATCGGCAAGGTCATTGCCGATACCGATAATGCCCAAAATCGTGATTATCGGCCGATAATATTGGCCAAACCGATAATCGGTCGATCCCTAGTGGGAACGCCTCTTTGACACTTGGCACCAGAGTTTAAAAGCATTTTTCTACATTAGGGAGGCACAGACAGATATATGAAAGATACCATGTGTCTTCTGGTCCTAACAGCGATCCAACAGTATCAGCAGCTTTGAACATGAATTGCAGCTGAAAATTTTCCTTTAAGGGTCTATGCACATGTACAGTATTCTGCGCAGATTTGATGCGCAGGATTTGAAGCTGTGTTCAGTCATTCAGTTTACATTGAAATCTGAAGCAGAAAATCATGTGCATCAAATCTGCGCAGGATACTGTACGTGTGAATAGACCATAAAAGGGGTTATCCAGGAATAGAAAAACAGAGACATTTCTCCCAAAAAGAGCACTACACCAGTCTTTAAGTTATTTGTGGTATTACAACTTGGTTCCATTCACTTTTTCAGTTTAACTGAACTGCAATATCGCACACAACACAAGGACAGGTGTGGTGCTGTTTTTGGTAGAAATCAACTGTTTATCTTTGCTTGTAAATGAAACAATATTTTCATCAAAGTATAATCCAGTTTTGATTTTCCGTTCGCACTGTCGAATTTTATACTAGACCCTAGGCCTCCACACTGTGGACCTTCAGCTGTTGGAAAATTACAACCAATATGTCTGGGCAGCCATTGGCTCGAGGCATCTCAAGGTCCACAGTTTGGAAACCACTGTCCTAAATAGCCCCATAGGTGGACATTCATCTTTGGGTCGTCTCAAAACACATAACAAAATCTTGTAGTGTAATAATGAATTTCGGTGGCTGGATTAACCAGGGCTATCCAATATTATGGTGGCAGTGTTAACCAATATTAGAAAAATATCAGATTTCTTCAAAAACAGCACCCCCTTCTCCTCAGGTTGTGTGTGGTATTGCAGCTCAATTCCATTGAAATAAATGGAGCTAAGTTGTAATACCACACACAACCTGAGGACGTGGGTGGTGCGGTCAACCCTTTTTTTTTTTTTTTTTTATTCCTGGATAATCCCTTTAAAGGAGATAAGAGATTAGATCACGGGGGGTCCAACCGCTGTCCCCCGCGATCTCCTGTACGGGGCCCCGGCAGCTCGCTGAACAGAGGGCGTGTTGTCCACCGCACGAAACGGCAGCTGACACGCCCCCTCAATACAACTCTATGGCAGAGCCGCAACGTGGCAATCTCCGGCTCTGCCATAGCGCTGTATTAAGGAGGCATGTTGGCCGCCACTTCATGCGGTGGTCGACACCCGCTGACTGGCCGGGGAGCCGGGGCCCTGTACGGGAGATCACGGGGGGTCCAAGAGGTCGCGATCTGAAACGTATCCTCTATCTTTAGGATAGGGGATTAGTTTTTCAATCCTGGATATCTCCTTTAATTTCCTCAGATTTTTCCTGTGTTAGCATGTTCAGCAGTTTTTTTTTATAGATATATTATTTTTTTTGTTTATAAACGTTCAGTGGTAAATTCTCATGCAGGAAGTGTGATCCTAGCAGAATCGTTTGTATTGATTACTTTCTTTCTTTGACCAGGTTGTGTATAATGTTGGCCTGTGCATTTGTCTGTATGACATCACTAAGCTGGAGGACTCCTACATTTTCCCTGGTGATGGAGCTTCTCACACCAAAGGTGAGTCCTGGATGATATAGGCGCCTTCTGTCCTTTCCAAGTGTTTGGATGTAGCACTGTGCTGTTATTCTGTAACATTAATACACTGCTCAAAAAAATAAAGGGAACTACTCACGCGCTGGTACAAGACCACTGAGCTCCTTCACCATTGGGGCCTGTCGCCCATTTCTAAATGCTGGAGATGTGGCACCGAACGTGGCTCCTTCTCACACATATGGTTGTTCTGCCCGAACATACTACCATTTTGGAGTGATATAGAGAGGCTTACTACTGATATCTTAGGCCGCACGGTTACTCTTACCCCGTCCTTAGTCCTTCTGGGCCTCCCTGACAAGGAGAACTCTCTGCATAAGCGATCCCTCCTCGCACACCTTATCTCAGCGGCCAAATGCCTGATTCCCCTTCACTGGAGGCAATCAGCCCCGCCTACTGCCACACACAGGTTACTTAAAGTTGCAAACATATGTCGGATGGAGGAAATCTCTAGCTGGAGTACACGCTCATACGACATTTATTACCCTAGCTTTATTTGAACACTGTACAGTCCTTCCATGTACTTTCCTGTGATTCAGAAGGGGGGGAAGGAAATGGTTCAGAGGGTGATGAAGGGGAAGGGGGGAAATGGCTCAGGGGAGGATGAAGAGGGAATGAAATGGGGGGCGTGGCCTGGTGCTTGGTATGAGCGGTCGCTTTATGTGAATGCTCCCGCTCTGAGCCTGCTAATTCCTCATCCTGGCTACACATCCTGGCTTACTGTACTACCAGAAATAGGGCCAAAGCACGGAAGATGGCCCTAAACTCGATCCAGCCCGAAAATCTTATAAATCTGCTGCGGAGAAGATTAGAGAGTTTGCGCGGGCCAACAAACAAAATGAACCAGAGGAGCTTACCCTCCAAGAAGTGAGTGAACTTCTCCTTTCTGCCATCCAAGCTTCTAATACCTCTCTCACGGGCAAACTGGAGGAACTTTAAGTCGATGTGGGACTGCTTCATGACCTTCAGACCCTGAGGGACCGGATCTCCACAGTTGAGGACAGGGTAGGCCCCGTACCTGAATCCCTGGCAGCCCTTAGGTCGCAGATGGAACTGGCTAAGCAAAAGAACGATGACCTCGAAAACTGGCTACGCTGGAATAACCTGCGGGTGATAGGTCTATCGGAGCGGGATGATGGCCAGAATCCTAGTGCCTTTATGGAACGGTGGCTTGGAGATCTCTTTCCTGATTCTCTCAACCACCTTTTGCAGTGGAAAGGGCCCACGGTGTCCCTGCTTGGCCTCCTATTTCTGGGGCCCCGCCGAGACCATTCATTTCCTGGCTCTTGAATGTGCTGTTGCGCAAAAGATTCCTGACCTTACCTTTGACAATGTTCGGGTGTCCATCTTCCCCGATTTCTCATCAGATTTTCCTAGATGGAGGGCCACCTTTGCTGCAGTGAAGGGCCGTCTTCGTGCCAAGGGAATCCTGTAATTCATGGCCTATCGCGCACACCGTAGATGGTGACCGGGCCCTGTTCTTCTCATCGCCACAGGAGACGGACGAGTGGCTGACTTGTCTCTGGAGGGGTGACTGACCCCCCAGCACGGTATCTTCCCTCGTTCAGTGACTCTACATCGGCTGCTTAATGCCTCCGCTACCCTGAACCAGAGTGTTGACTCCAGTGTGCTGTGGACCTAGTGATCGTGAGTGGGGCCCCCTCTTACTTTTTGTTACTTTTTCTGCATATTTTATTTTTGTTTTTGCCCCGTTGGAAACCCTCCGCTCCTGATTGCTGAGCCCATACCCACTTCTCCTAGTTCGCATGGACGGATCTGCCCCTTCCCCCTCCTCCATTACCCTTCCTGTGTATATGCTGGATCTGATTCTCCAGTCCTCCTTTCTTCCTTTTCCTCTCGCCTCGATTTTCTTCTCCTTCTAGGTTCCCCTAAGAAGATGGTTCCTGTGTTTAATCAAATACGTGCCTCTAACCCACATATTATATCTCACCCCTGTTAAGAAACACCTGGTTTCTCGCCCCTGGGTACAATGGTCTCTGCAATCCTTCCACACCTCCTTTTCCCGGGGAGTGTCTGTTCCAGTGCACAGATCTTAGATGGTATCCCACAGCAACCCGTAAAGATCCACATGGTAGATACAGTGATCCCTCAACTTACAATGGCCTCAACATACAATAGTTTCAACATACAATGGTCTTTTCTGGACCAATGTAACTAGAAACCAAACTCAACATACAATGCTATGGACAGTCCTGATCTGTGAAACGTGTCAATGGCTGGAAAAATCGACCAATCATAATGGGCATTTCACTGGTAAAACCCCTGTATTCCTGAAGTGCATGCACTGAATTCCTGTCTGGTAGTGCCCCCTACAGTACAGGGAGGTATTACATGTTCTGTACTTTTTACCTGTGCCGGGGTTAGCTTCTCCTTTGGACACAAGGTGAGGGCGGCTCCATTTTACTTTTTTAGGACACTGTGTACTGTACAGGACCCTGAAGAAGCTCCTGTCCTCTACATAGACAGTGATTTACAGCTTCCAGCAGATCTTTCTTACTTTTATATGTGGGACTTGCTTTATCTGTATTAGTTATCTACTTGTTTTTCTTTAATTCTCACTTTTTCCTGTGATTTGCCAATTACCAGGTTTCCATAGAGTTATGGTTTCAACATACAATAGTTTCAACGTACAATGGTTGTCCTGGAACCAATTAATATTGTAACTTGAGGGACTACTGTATATCTTTATACATCATGTCCCCTATGTTTTACTATTCTTATATGTGCCACCCCCAGCCACATTATACATATAGCAATTGTATTTGCTACTGACTACCCCAATGCTAAAACTATTTGTCTTGGTGATTTTAATCTACTTATAGACCCCGTAGAGACCTCTCCCCTCTATTACTGTCTGTATCTCTAGGCCCTGCCCCTGGCCCCTCCAGATGGAAAATACACCCTTTTTGGCTAGACCTTATTGGATCTTCTGATCGTATTCTTGATCAGATACAGGTGTTTTTACATGCTAATGTTGATGATACCCACCCTCCTCTTGTGTGGGAAACTCTGAAAGCCTATCTGAAAGGATGTCTCCGCTCTTCCATTTCTTCTATTAAAAGAGATAGTCCTAGAAAGGAAGTTGAGCTGTTCAGTTGAGGTGTTCAGAACTGTATGTGGCACATCCATCTGAGGCCAATAAGGTGGCCTGGCTCACGGCAGGTCACCATTATATGATTCATTTAAATGAAAAGATGAATAGAAAGTTGTTGTTTTTTTTTTACCAAGAAACACTACTTTGAACATGGTAACCAATCTAGTATACTTTTAGCTCATTTAGTTTGCCAAAACTCTGCTACAACGGTGATTCTGAATTTTTGGGCCTCGGATGGATCCACAATTATTGACAATGCCGATAGTGCCCTCCAGTTTTCTTCCTTTTATGTTGACTTATATAGTTATAAAGTGCAATATGATCCCATTCAGTTACATGCCTACAAATAGAATTCCCCAAATTATCTGAGGTGCATCGTAAATTCTTGGACGCCCCAAGCTTCCTTTTGGAGCTGCAGCAGGCTGTTAAGGATATGGCCACGGGAAAAGCGGGTGGTGGAGCGTGAAAAGCGATAGAGGTTTATCTTAGATACTCCTGGTACTGAATGATATGTATACAGCTGCTTTTCGTATAGGCTCCCCCTCCCCCCTATATGATGCCACCATAGGGGTCATCTTGAAGTCAGACAGAGACCCCATGGAATGCTGGTCCTATCGACCCATATCCCTTTTGGACCTTGACTATAAAATTCTCACTAAAGTATTAGCCAATAGGTTAAATCTAGTAATTCTTACTATCATCCATCCCAACCAATCAGGCTTCATGCCCGGCAAATCTACCTCAGATAACATCAGGCGGGTACTGTGCTGAGGGGAGACTTGGCCTTTGACTCCATCGAGTGGGGGTACTTACAGGTGGTATTGTGTAGATTTGGTTTACGGACCAGTGTTTCGGAAATGGATTTCTATCCTTTACAAGTCTCCCATGGCTCAGGTTTTGGTTAATGGTGTCTGCTCCCTTCCCTTTTCCCTGGCAGAGGTGTCCGCTGTCGCCGCTTTTGTTTGCGGTGGCGGTGGAGCCCATGTCGCTTCTCATCCGACAGGAAACTGTTTATGTGGGTATGAATATTTGGGGGTGGGGACGAACGTATTGGCCTGTATGCCGATGACCTGGTTCTATTCATGTCCCGGCCAAAGACCTAGACCGGTTTGATGGACCAGTTCGGGGTTTTCTCCGGCCTGTGCATTAACTGGACGAAATCTGCATTCATACCTCTGCTGGAGGGAGCGTGGCCTTCGGTAGTATGTGGCCTGCCAGTTGTCCAGTCCTTTAAATACCTCGGTATTTACAGTAATAGGGACCCCTCCATGGATTTCCAATCTAATATACTCCCCTTACTCCCCTATATTTGAGCCAAATTTAAAATCTGGAGCTCCCTTCCCTTTGCTGTGGCAGGTCACATCAACTTAATTAAATTAATTATTCTCCCTAAATGCCTTTACAGTCTAGAACATGCTGCTTGCCCTGTACCTAAATGGCCAAAATTTACCAAAATCCTTTACCAGCTGAAAGGCGCTGGCGGCATCATATCCCTGAGATGTCTGCTGAACAGTGGGAGGAGGTTCAGGCATCTCGCACCATGGTTTCTCCAGCGGTCAACAATAAGTTGATCCAATTATATATTATCCATTATAGCTACATTACCCCGGTTAGATTGTTATCAATGGGTCGTTCAGACTCGGCGGCATGCCCTTGTTGTCATGCACCTAGAGCGGACTTCTGGCACCTTATGTGGGACTGCGCTTATATTATGCAGTTCTGGACAGAAGTCTTACAGCTCTTAGCCACTTTTGTACAACCTGCACCCCTTGTGACCCTTTCCTATGCTTATTTGGTGTCCTGGATGAGGAGGTATGGCCTCATCATGTCCATGTTCTACTAAGAGAATCTCTCTTTATGGCTCGCAAAACAGTGGCTCTTTGATGGATGGACCCCAGACCCCTGAGGTGCTCAAAATGGAAGAAGCTGATTAACGCAACTCTCCAGTTCATTCAAATTGCCTACAAAAATAGGAAATGTCTGGATAAATTGTATAGGGTGTGGGGTGATTGGTGCTATTCTCCCCTTACCCAGTGTACTCCTCCTGCTGAAATACGGAGCCTACTCTCCTTGATCCCTTAGGTACCCATCCCCATGATCAATGTATGATTTGTGGTTTCTCCCCCTTTTATTTGATGATTTTCTTTTCTATATCTTCCCCGGGCAGCTTGGACTACTACTTTTTGTTTAAGTTACCAAGTACTGGGATGTTGGCGGGTCAGGGCGGACGGAGGTTTTGGTTTTATGTACCTATACATGATATGTTTGGTATGTTCTTTGTTTTTATGCCACTGTTACCAGTCTCATCTGTGTAGTATCTGCACCTCTACGGTCAGATTGACCATTCTTTTCATGATGGTACATACAGTCCAATGCCTTATATTGATGCCTTAATTTTTTTTCTCCTTCTGTATTACTGATCTGACCATGTAACCAGTGTTTTTTTTATTGTTTCAATAAAACAAATGGGGAAAAAAAGAGGGGATGAAATGGCACAGGGGGGTAGCAGCCACTTTTGTAGTGCTGATACTAGTATCACGTTGTGTGTTGCGGGATGCGATACTTGCAATTGGCGGAACGGCGAGGAGTGTGTCACCAAATTATGCATGTCTAAAAAGGGTGTCACCAACATGAAAGGGGAGATTTATCAAAACCTGTCCAGAAGAAAAGTTGCTGAGTTGCCCATAGCAACCAATCAGAATGCTTCTTTAAATTTTTAAAAGGCCTCTGAAAAATGAAAGAAGCGATCTGATTGGTTGCTATGGGCAACTGGGCAACTTTTCCTTTGCACAGGTCTTGATTAATCTCCGCCGAAAAGTTTAGAAAGCTCTTACCTAGACATTTAGGAAAGAGGAAAAAAATATAAATGCATTCCTATTTGTTTATCTGCAAGGGGCTTGCATGCAGTTTATAGGAATCCAGCAGAAAAGATGGACACTTTTGGTGTTCTCTGTGAGTTAGAAGGCAGTGGACTAGCTTTGCTTGGTATCAGGCCACAGTCTGAGCAGCAGGGGGCAGCTTTTTACTACAGTAGAATCTCCCAATAGCGGACACTCACGGGGAATAGAAAAGTGTCCGCTATTGAGAGATGTAGAATCTCCCAGTGCCATTAAATTTATCCCTTATTAAAGGAGAACTCCGGAACATAAAAATTGTCCCCCATACTGCCGGCAGTAAAAAAAATAAAGATGTACATACCTTCCTCCGCTCCCCCGGGGCCTTCGGTAACCGACTCCGGTCACCACCGTGATCCTCTTCCTGGTTGCCGGTGGTCGGAGAGTCATACTGTGCTCAGCCAATCACCGGCCGCAGTGAAGTCTCGACTCGGCCGGCGATAGGCTGAGCGGCAGTGTGACATTTTCGGCCCAGGCCGCAGGTACCGGTGTAGTGAAGAATTTTGTGTCCTGAAGCATTTTCACACTGCCGCTCAGCCTATCGCCGGCCGAGTCGGACTTCGCTGCGGCTGGTGATTGGCAGAGCGCAGTATGATTCATCCGACCACCGGCAACCAGGAAGTGGATCGCGGCGGAGACTGGAGCCGGTTACCGGAGGCCCCGGGGGAGCGGAGGAAGGTATGTACATCTTTATTTTTTTTACTGCCGACAGTATGGGTGACAATTTTTATATTCCAGAGTTCTCCTTTAATCCCCTGTACGATGTCATCCCCCTTTATATCCTGTGCCACTTTATTTCCCCTGTGCCAAATCACCCCCCCCCCCCCCCTTACCCCCTGTGCCACATAATTTCCTTTTGATCCCATCTGTGCCAGAAGGGGATTATTTGGCACAGGGGGATAAAGGGGATGAAATGTCACAGGTGGGATGTAATGGCACAGGGGGTGGTAAAGAGGGGGGATATGATTTTTGCACCAAGGGTAATTAAAGGGGGAATGAAATAGCACAGGGGAGGTTTAAGGGGAAATTATATGGCACAGGGGGGTTATTAAGGAGGGGGATGATTTAGCACAGGAGGAATAAAGTGGCACGGGGGGGGGCGGCGAATTATGTGGCCGGTGGAAAAAAAGAAGCAGGACACCACTGTTTAAGCAGTGGTCTTCTGCTTCTGTGCAGGGGGGTGCAACAAGGGACTGGGCCCCTGGGAGCCTGGGCCCCTTACTGATGTATTTGCTGTATCCCACTGTGTACAAGGTAGGGCTGGCAGGTAGGCCTTGTTGTCCCCTATTGGGAGCATTTTGTCCCCTATTGGGAATGTTTTGTCCCCTATTGGGAGTGTTTTGTCCCCTATTGGGAGTGTTTTGTCCCCTATTGGGAGTGTTTTGTCCCCTAAGTTGTGTCCGCGTCCGCTATTGGGATTGTCCCCTATTCGGAAGGTGCAAATACATTGTCTTATGGGACTCTGCTGGGGAATTAAAAGCTGTCCGCTTTTGGGAGATATCTCCTATTGGGAGGTGTCCACTAAGGGAGATTCTACTGTACCTTATCACTTGCCTGCAGAAGTCATATAAGCATACAAATTGTCTGTGTTTTTTGAGAACTTTTAATGAATTATATTTCATAAAACTTTTGAGGGGGTTGGCATCAGCAGGGGGAAAGAGAGATATTTTTTTCAGGGGTTTGGTTTTACAGAGTTCACCATGTGGTATAAATGAAATATTTTTATTTTCAGGGTTGTAATCCTTCTCATATTTACTCATTTTGAATTTGGTGGCAGAATAGTTTTCGGAGCGCCCGTTCTCCGCACTCCCCATGGAATATGCATTATGAGATGGATCTTCCTGCTTTGACTCCATGGCACCCATGTCTAGTGCAATACCCATCACAATGGGATTTTATGGCGCCGGGTCTTGCTCTGCAGACGGATACTCCTCTGTGGGGACTTAGAATATGGTTACAGTCAAATTTGTACTTTTTTTTTCTTTTTTTACATTTTAAGAGCCATAACTTTTTTTTTTTTTTCTATTTAGAGCTTGTTTTTGCGGGATGTTCTATATGTTTCATTGGTACCATTTCTTTTTAGGTGGGGGGGGCGCATTTTGATCTCCCTGTATTGCAGAACCATGTGTCTTTTTCCACATCATCTTGCAGACTGCAGTGGGTACAGGTTGGTTATATGCTTAGTTTCCTTATTGGGCACATTCTAGCTTTGCCCCTAATGGCAGATTGCAGTTGCTCAGAAGCCTCTTCTTTAGTCCATCTTTTAGAGATCCGCCCTGATGGCAAAATCAGGAGCAAGTTATATTTTCCAGGAGGGTATAAATCCTGGTCATCCTGAATAAAAACACTAGCTTCAGGGAAAGTATACAATCTAAATTGGCTAAATAGACTTTTGCACTAGCATCTAATATTTTGTTAGCACGATCTGTCACGATTTTTCATCAGTTGCTAGGAAACAGATAAAAGAATGTACAAGGAAGGTATGTTTACACGTTGGATTAAAATCCATGGTGTATTTTCACACCGTAAATCCAAGGTTGACCTGCGGATGCCACAGATTTGGAGTGTGAACTGATGTAGATCTGAACATTCAGTGAAACTATCCTCAGCTTTTCTGTAAAAAAATTCCACAGTAAAAAGTAGTTTCACTCTTTGAAATTTATGTTTCAAAGAGTGAAGCTTTATATACCGAAACATATATATATATATATATATATATATAATACACAAGGTAAAACCAATAACAGGGTCCAGTACAAGAAAAATAAAAGAACAGCAATCACAATAAGGCACAATCCCAAGGAGCCCCTGAAACATAGAGTGGCCAACATTTAGACAGTATAAGGCCATGTTCACACTGCGGAATTCCACGAGCGGAACTCCGCGAGCATTAGTGTGAATGGGTCTCCGTGAGACCCGTTCACACTGCAGAATTTCCGCTGCGGACAATTCTGCCGCTGAAATTGTTCCGCGCAAAGAAAGAACATGTTCATTCTTTGCACGTATTCCGCGAGCACTGCATAGCCGTCAATAGTGACAGCTCAGTGCCCCGCGGCCCTAGCGCCGAAGCAACTACGCTCGCGGAATTCAGCCCGCGAGAATTCCATAGTTTGAACATGGCCTAAAGAAGACATCCAAGGATTCCATACTCGCTCAATAGTGTCTTTCACTTTGAAAGTTTATGTATTGCTGTATCCCCAATCTTGATCTCACTAAGTGGATTACCAATGGGATCACACATGTACAACATCTTTGTGATGACTCCTAAATAGTCCCCTTTTATCCACTTATCATATAGATAAACAGAAATTTTTTAAATACTTACAAATCCGCAGTTTCCTCCAAAGTTTGGTGGGCCGGACGACCCCTCTGGATAACACAGGGATCAAGCTAATCTCATCAACCCCGAAAGGCTTAAAATCATATTACCAAAGACTGCTTCAGGTGGAGACATTCTCAAGGTCCTACCCTTTAAGACTCTGGGAACAAGAGCTTGGTTACACTTGTTCTCTAGAAGATTGGCAGGGAGCGTTTAAGATTATTAATAGGGCTTTTCAGTAAAATATATCCTGATACCTCGAACCGCTGTTGGTGGGGCTGCGGTTCCCAAGGCACCCTGGCCCACATTTTATGGTTTTGCCCATTAATACAGCCCTTTTGGTCGTCCTGTAAACAGCTGCTATAAGATCTTTTTGGGAGACAAGTCCCCTGGTCTCCCCAATCAGTTTTACTCTTCCTTAATTTAGGCAGCCTGTCAAGAGACTGTCAAGATTTATTCTGTATTATATGTATATTAGCAAAAATTGTCATAGTGAGCAAATGGAAAAACATAACTCTTCCCAACCTAGACACACCATTGCTCAAAATTCACATAACCTTCGCCTATGAACAGATTATAGCAAGGGGAGCGGGTAGACTTTTTCTTCTTTTGCCACGAGATGGCGTCAATGAGATGGCGTCAATGGTCCCTGTCTTCATACTGCATAGACAGCGGGTAATTATTGGTTTTACTTTCTCTCAGGCACAGCTTTAGGAACTTCCTCGGACCCCGAGAGAGGAAGCCCATTCACCACCAAATAGTATTTTAGCTATGACTGTTCTTTCATCAGAACTTCCTTACAATCGCAAATAATATTCTATAGACATTTCTTGCATATAGTAGACTACTATTTCCCTCTAATTTGCGATAATGTTATCATGGTTTTACCGTGTTTGATTGTTTGATTTATTATTTGTACGCTGTTGTCGTTGTTGAAGGATTATATAGGGCCTTCGCCCATGGTTGAATGCCTTTTTAAAAAAAAAAAAAAAGAATGTACATGTCCTGCATAATTATAATCCTTTGTTTATTTGTTGTAAAATTGTTAAACATTTAATAAAAAAAACTATTTTGGAAAAAAAAAAAGTTTATATATTGCATGTCAATGGATAAGTGATATTGTCATACATGCAGATGTCATTTAATTTTCTTTATGTTGTTTATTGTATAAATATCTCCCTTTTTTATTTTTTTAAGTCACTTGTTTCTATGTTTCTAAAGTTCTTTTGGAAACAAATTATTTTAAATTAGATATTGGATAATACACTGGATATTTAGTAAATCTTTACTCTTCTGGAGGCACACAGGGCACAGGGATTTATTAAACCAAATGCTAAAAGTGGCGCACATGCCCACGGTAATCGGGAAGAAGTGGAAAATCCAGCGCAATAGATTTCTTTCAGTTTCTTCTTTATAAAAGAGCGGAAAAAAATGGCATTTTCCATAAATATCTCAGGGCTCCCTGATCACACACTTTTTACAGTTTTTGATACGCCATTCCATTCCTGAGATATGGGGGTTTATAGTTTGTCTGACAATTCAGGGAATCCGTCAGATGGACGTGAACTTAATTTTAATAATGAGCGTGCCTATTAAGTGATGGGCGGGGTTATACAGTTAGGGGATGTGTATGTTGTACATTGAGGGGCGTGTATGCCTAATACACACCCCCTGACTGTATAATCCCACCCCTCACCAGATACAGTTGTCCTTGAAGTTACAATATTAATTAATTCCAGGACGACCATTGTATGTTAAATCCATTGTATGTTGAGACCATAACTCTATGGAAACCTGGTAATTGGTTCTGAAGCCACCAAAATGTCATCCAAAAATAGAAAAAAGTGAGGATTAAAGAAAAATAAGTAGATAAATAATAGAGATAAAGCAAATCCTTACATATAAAAATAAGAAAGATCTGCTGGGAGCTGTAAATCACTGTCTATGTAGAGGGCAGGAGCTTCTTCAGGGTCCTGTACAGTACACGCAATGTCCTAAAAAAGTAACATGAAGCCGTCCTCACCTGCTATCCCTGGCACAGGTAAAGAGTATTACAAAACATTTAATACCACCCTGTACTGTAGGGAGGCACTACCAGACATCCAGTCAGTGCATGCACTTCAGTAATACAGGGGTTTTACCAGTGAAATGCCCATTCTGATTGGTGAGTTCTTCTGGGTATTGACACGTTTTTGCAGATCTGGACTGTCTGTAGCATTGTATATTGAGTCTGATTTTAAGTTACAATGGTCCAGAAAAATATTGAAAATATTGTTAGTTGAGGGATCAGGGTAGTTACCTTGACTAAAATTAAGTTCCCGTCAATCTAACTGATTGTCAGACAAACTATAAACCCTCTTATCTCAGGAACAGGAGGGCGTATCAAGAAACTATTAAAAGGTGTGTGACCAGGGCACCCTAAGAGATTTAATGATAATGTAATCTCATTTTTTTTATTTTATTTTTTATTATGCTGAGAAGCAAGTAGATCAAAATACAAATGGTGGGTGTGCGGCTTTGTTTCTCTATTTTTGTTGTACATTGTAGTCTCTCCCTTCTTCCATGGCCAGCACTCCACTCCACCCATTCGGCCCAGGCCTTTTTAATTACCAGGAGACTGCATAAGGTTTTCCTCCTTACATTCCCCTAGCCCTCTGGCAGGGAGCACATGGTAAGTGTTCACACTGGTGTGGTTCTCTGTGGCGGCCATTGTTTCTGTGATGCTTTGTCTGTGGGGTGGTGTGACCCGGAGCCAGGGGCTTTGTCAGGCGGCAGTGGGGCTGCCTGGCCACTGGGTCGTTCCCACTGTGGGCATGGTGTCTCTGAGGCAGTGGTCGCTGCCCGGCGCAATGCCAGTGTTAGGGACCCACTCTGACTAGGTGGCCTTGACGTGGCGAGTGGGCTTGTATTTTTTGATCAAAATGTATACTAACAACTTGTTAGTTTTTTTTTTTTTTTATTATGCTGAGAAGCAAGTAGATCAAATTACAAATGGTGGATGTGTGGCTATGTTTCTCTTTTTGTGTTGAAAATATTGTTGGTTGAGGGATCAGTGTAGTTACCTTGACTAAAATTAAGTTCCCACCCATCTGACTGATAACCTGAATTGTCAGACAAACTATAAACCCTCTTACCTAAGGAACAGGAGGGCGAATCAAGAAACTATAAAAAGATGTGTGATCAGGGCACCCTAAGATATTTAATCATAATGCAATATCATTTTATGGGGGGGTCGGCGCAGGTCGAGTTGCATAAAACAGCTTACATCCACATCGGAACACAAGAGTAAGACTGACGGGTTTTGGCTGTTACACCTTAGTCATAGGGTATCTTCCTGATTGCTTTTGTAGATGAGGCCTCACAGCCGTCCGTGCACTTTGTAGTACTTGTGTAGGTAAGCCTGCTATTTTATATAACTCATATTTCCACAGTAACCAATCAGATTCCAGCTCTAATTTTTTCAGGAGTCCTTTTTTATGACAGCTGCAACGTAATTGGTTGCTATGGGCATTGCTTCTCCTTTCCTTTGCAGTCATTTTGACAAATCTCTATTGTATTTGTAATAGTCAAGTATTTGACGCCTTGGTCTTGCCTTTCCCTTGTAGTCCATTTCCGCTATGTTGTCTTCCATCCCTTCCTTGACGAGATCCTTATGGGGAAAATCAAAGGCTGCAGCCCTGAAGGAGTTCACGGTGAGTGTGACAAGTTATTACCATGAAGCAAGACACATATAAAGGATCCATAAGTGACCTTCCTATTGCATGGAACAATGTTTCCCAACCAGAGTGCCTTCTGGAGGCATCCTGGTTGGGAAACATTGGCCTGCAACATAAATTTTTACAGCGATGGATAGTTGTGACCTGATGCTTAGCAACAACAAATGTTCTAAAATCTCCTCTTCATACCAATATGTATATAGTGACACTCAGCCAGGGTTGCAGAATTCCCCACCTGGTGTTTTAAAGGGGTACTCTACCGGAAAACATCTTATCCCCTATTCAAAGTCTAATCGCAGGGGACCCCTCGATCTCTGCTGCGGCACTCATATGGGTGCAAAGAGCGAACTTCACTCTGTGCCGGATGACTGGCGACTACAGCCGCCACGCCTCCTCCATTGACATGAATGGAGGGGGCATGACGTCACGAACACAGAAGCCCCAAGCTTCCATATTCCGGACACCACTGCCAGCCCGGTGGAGATCACGGGGGTCCCCATGATTAGACATCTTATCCCCTATCCTTTAGATAGGGGATAAGATGTTTTCTGGCAGAGTACCCCTTTAAGGAAGCCAGTGAGCCAGTTTAGCTGCTCTCCCCTAGATTGCAGATTGATGCAAGGGGGAAGACACTGTGTCCCTTTGCCAGATGGGCACACAGCAGGTGGCTGGGGTGGACACACCGAGTACAGAGTGGCACCATTGTGGATGGTGAAATTATCATGGAAAACAAGAGGAGTGTTTGTTCCCCAGGAGAGAGACTATCAGATGAGCTGGCTGAGGAAATAAAGCTAAGTGTGAACAGTGTGTTAAAAGGTTGCAGGGTATATGTGTTTTACACTGGCTGGGATAAGCCCTCCCGTGGCATAGATAGGGCAAGCTATAAATGTGTAGTTAGTGGCCCAAGTGCCAAGGGATTTGTTTGGCTTTATTTTGTTTGGTTAAACCTGCAACCTAATAAACTTCTTCACAAGGCAGCTGCTGTGGCCTGGTTACTACTGTATGAAAAATGTGTCCTGTGATGTTAGAGGGATAATCCCTGAGCTAATTCCCCTGGGATATCTCACTATACATATATACAGTCATGGCCGTAAATGTTGGCACCCCTGAAATTTTCAAGAAAATGAAGAATTTCTCACAGAGAAGGATTGCAGTAACACATGTTTTGCTATACACGTTTATTCCCTTTGTGTGTATTGGAACTAAACCAAAAAAGGAGGTAAAAAAGCAAATTGGACATAATGTCACACCAAACTCCAAAAATGGGCTGGACAAAATTATTTGCACACTTAACTTAATATTTGGTTGCACACCCTTTGTAAAAAATTACTGAAATCAGTCGCTTCCTATAACCATCAATAAGCTTCTTACACCTCTTAGCCGGAATGTTAGACCACTCTTCCTTTGCAAACTTCTCCAGGTCTCTCTTATAAGAATGACTCCTTTTCCCAACAGCAAATTTCAAAATTTCTCAACAGGTGTTTAATGGGATTTAGATCTGGACTCATTGCTGGTGCAAACCCAGCTTTCTGACACTGGGCTGTACAGTGCGACCCAAAATCTGTTGGTAATCCTCAGATTTCTGATGCCTTGTACACATTCAAGGCACCCAGTGCCAGAGGAAGCAAAACAACCCCAAAACATCATTGACCCTCCACCATATTTCACTGTAGGTACTGTGTTCTTTTCTTTGTAGGCCTTATTCCGTTTTTGGTAAACAGTAGAATGATGTGCTTTACCAAAAAGCTCTATGTTGGTCTCATCTGTCCACAAGATGTTTTCCCAGAAGGATTTTGTCTTACTCTAGTTCATTTTGGCAAAATGTCGTCTTGCTTTTTTATGTCTCTGTGTCGGCAGTGGAGTCCTCCTGGGTCTCCTGCCATAGCGTTTAATTTCATTTAAATGTCGCCGGATAGTTCGTGCTGACACTGATGCTCCTTCAGCCTGCAGGACAGCTTGAATATCTTTGGAACTTGTTTGGGGCTGCTTATCCATTATACAGACAATCTTGCGTTGACACCTTTCAGCAATTTTTCTCTACTGTCTATGCCCAGGGAGATTAGCTACAGTGCCACGGGTTGCAAACTTCTTGATAATGTTGCGCACTGTGGGCAAAGGCAAATCTAGATCTTTGGAGATGGACTTGTAACCTTGAGATTGTTGATATTTTTCCACAATTTTGGTTCTACAGTTCTCTTCTCCTCTTTCTGTTGAGGAGTGTGGCACACACACACACACACACAATGCAAAAACTGAGTGAACTTCTCTCCTTTTTATCTGCTTTCAGGTATGATTTTTATACTGCCCACACCTGTTTCTTGCTCCAGGTGAGTTTAAAGGGTACCTTTCATCAAAAAAACTTTTGATATCTTATAGATTAATGTATGCAGAATAACTTTCCAATAGCATGTTATTAAAAAATATGCTTCTTTCTATTTAAGTTTTAGAGTCCTAAATCTCAGACTGCAGCCGGGACAAAGACAAACTCAGCACTGCTCCATGCCAGGGAGTTTGTCTGTGTCCTGGCTGTAGTCTGAGATTTAGGACTCAAGCATGAGTCTGAAATCTATAATAAAAAAAAAAAAAAAAAAAAAAAGGACTGGTAGGGAGACCCCAAGTGGTCATTTTTTCAAAGTGGAAAATTAAATAGAAAGAATCATATTTTTTAATAACATGCTATTGGAAAGTTATTCTGCATACATTAATCTATAAGATATCAAAAGTTTTTTTTTGATGAAAGGTACTCTTTAAAGGAGCATCACATGCTTGAAACAATCTTATTTCTCCACAATTTTGAAAGGGTGCCAATAAATTTGTCCAGCCCATTTTTGGAGTTTGGTGTAACATTATGTCCAATTTTCTTTTTTTCCTCCCTTTTTTGGTTTAGTTCCAATACACACAAAGGGAATAAACATGTGTATAGCAAAACATGTGTTACTGCAATCCTTTTCTGTGAGAAATTCTTAATTTTCTAGAAAAATTTCATGGGTGTCAACATTTACATATATATATATAGACACCGTGCTGGCATGTGATTGAATAAACGCTACGCTACTTGTGAGTGCTGCAGTGATTCTTCATTTTGTGTGTGTAACATATACATATGTATATGGCCGTAAAGGGGTGCCACCATTTACGGCCATATACCGTATTTTTTAGGCTAAAATTTTTACCCTAAAGTCTGTGTGCGTGTTATACGCCGATACACCCCCAGGAAAGGCAGGGGGAGAGAGGCCGGCGCTGCCTGCTTCTCTCCCCCTGCTTTTCCTGGGGTCTAGAGCGCTGCTGCCGGCACTTCTCTCCCCCTAGCTATCGGCGCCACTGCCAGTTCTGTCCCTCTGACTATCGGTGCCGGAGCCCCATTGCCGGCACCGATGGCCAGGGGGAGAGAAGGGGCAGTGGCACCCATTGCCGGCGCCGCTGCCCCGTTGCATCCCCCCATCCCCGGTGGCATAATTACCTGGGTCGGGTCCGCGCTGCTGCAGGCCTCCGGCGTGCGTCCCCGGCGTCGTTGCTATGCGCTGCGCGGCGCATGACGTCAGTGCGCCGCGCCGTGCATAGCAACGACGCAGGGGACGCGCGCCGGAGGCCTGCAGCAGTGCGGACCCGACCCAGGTAATTATGCCACCGGGGATGGGGGGAGGCAACGGGGCACCGATAGTCAGGGGGACAGAACGGGCAGCGGCGCCGATAGCCAGGGGGAGAGAAGGGCTGGCAGCAGCGCTCTAGACCCCAGGAAAGGCAGGGGGAGAGAAGCGGGCAGCGACGGCCTCTCTCCCCCTGCCTTTCCTGGGGGTGTATCGGGGTATACACGCGCACACACGCACCCTCATTTTACCATGGATATTTGGGTAAAAAACTTTTTTTACGCAAATATCCTTGGTAAAATGAGGGTGCGTGTTATAGGCCGGTGCATGGTATACCCCGATAAATACGGTAATTCATAATTTATATTTGCTATGTGTGCACAGATTATAATCTTAGAGTTTTTTTTTTCGATTTAAATAACATGATAGTGGATAAATGAGAGATCACAGGGGGTCCGACTGCTGGGATAGAGGATAAGTTAATTTTAGTCGGAATACCCCTTACATTTAAACGTAATACGACCAATGAAACCTTAGAACGATAAATAGACCTTTAAAATATAATGTATTTGACATCCCAGCTTCAGACATCCTGTGATCTTGTTTTTTATGCATCTGGCAGCATTATCATTCTGTTCCTTGAAGAAATGTATTTATCTTAGGAGGAAGTAGCTGTGCGCTTGTTATTTCACTTGACATCTGTCTTATTTTGTGTCTTTCCAGACAAGGCAGTGTAATAATTCTCCCTTTATTCCTCAGTATCTCTCGGATTCTTCGATGATATTGTTATACCCCCGGAGTCCTTGCAGCAGCCGGCTAAATTGTATCCTTTCCAAAGCATCCATGCTGTGTATAGATAGTAATGTTATTGTAGCCAGGATTGATTTGTAACAGTTCCTGAATGGGGCAATTGCTTCAGCATTGATAAAATACATTATAGACATTTATAGTCAGGCTGTACTAGAGGATCGCCCATAGTACTGATCACTACTCTAGTATAACATAGTACTGAATAGTACATTGTAATCAAATGATTGCTATTAATAGTCTCCTATAGGGACATAAAAAGTGTAAAATAAATCTAAAGAAAGTTTTAAAAAATTATATAAAAGCCCCACCCCTTAATAATTAATTATAAATCACCCCCTTTGCCATTTAAAAAAAAGAAAAAACACAGCATATACAGTATCGCCTTGTGCAGAAATGTCCAAATGATTTGTTTATGATGCTGCACAGTGAACTGCATAAATTTGGAAAAAATATACCAAGCACCAGAATTTATCATATTTTGGTCTTTGTCAGAAAGCAAAAGAATAAAAAGTGATCCAAAAATTCCATCAAAACAATAATACCAATAAAAACTACAGATCATGGCACAAATTTGTCTTAATACAGCCCAGTATACGGGGAAAAAAAGTTATAGGGGTCAGAATAGGACAATTTTTAACATACTTATTATTTTGTCCAAAAAGTTAGCCTGTTTTTAAAAGCAGTAGAAGTTGATGGGTCTTTTGATTCAATTTTACCCTCACCATATATTCTAAAGAAAGGTGTTATTGCAAAGTACAATTAGTCCCCCAAAAAACAAGCCCTAAGCCCTCGCGATCTCCTGAACAGGGCCCCGGCAGTCTGCTGGAAGGGGGCGTGCCAACCCACGCATGGAGCGCAGGCCGACACGCCCCCTCCATGTATTTCATAGATATGCGGGGGGCAGACTGCGGTGGGTCCCAGCGCTCAGACCTCCCGCGATCTATAACTTATCCCTTAGATTCATTTTTCACTGCACTACTCCTTTTTAAGAGGTTAAATACATGTGTTTAAAATCTCCCAGTTCTGACCCAATGCATTGCATTGATCAGTTGAATTGGCGCTATGCAAGCAGGTCTACCATGGCAGGCACAGAGACCTTGAGAGGGCATCTGGCTGCCATGGAAACAATTGACCTCTGTGATCACATTTTGAGGGGTGCCATTTGGGGTTCGGACACATGCATCACAGGTCATTTATGCTTACAAATGTTGCACTTGCTAATAATCACGGTATTCAAGGGGTTAAATGACCAACACCATGTGTGATGGCCGCTCTTGGTGATCAATGGTGAGTGTAAGCTGTTGGCACCTGCTGTCTTTGAAGCCAGCTCAGCCCCTCCTCTCCCACCTCTCCCCAAATCCCTCTCTTGCTGACAGAAATGTTGCAGTACCACACCGAAACTGTGGACAGCAGTGGTGCCGTTTTTATGTTTAAAAAAAAATAAAAAAATTAAAAAAAAAGGCTGCCATGTCTCTCTAAAACTGTACGATCCCTTTAATTCTTGTAACCAACCACCCCCCCCTTTTGAAATGTTCACAAGTTGGCTTGTATTTTTCCTTTAAACATTTATTCCAGTGATGAGGCGGAACAAGTTTGGGTTTGGGAGTATGAAACAGAGGAAGGCGCTCATGACCTCTACATGGATATCGGTGAAGATATCCGATTCCGCGTTGTAGATGAGACCTTTATAGATACTTCTCCAACTGGACCGAGTGCTTCCGAGTCATCCTCCTCCACCGCTGCAGAAGAGACGCAACGTAAAGAGGCACCGTACACATTAGTGGTAAGAGGCTAGATCAAGTATACATAATATTAAAGGGGTTATCCAGAATCCAAAAACAGAGATTATTACAACTTGGCTCCATTCACTTCAATGGAATTGAGCTGCAAAACCACACCCAACCTGGAGACAGATGGGGAGCGGTATTGAAAGAAACTGGCTCTGTTTTTTGATTCCTTGATAACCCCTTCAAAAGGGAGAGGAAAAATAATCGATGTCATTGTTAGTGTTTTCCAAACAGTGTGTCCCCAAGCTTTGTAGCACGGTACAGTCTATAGAGGATGTGCATAAGTTACAACATGACTTGGATAGACTAAGTGTCTGGGCATCCACTTGGCAAATGAGGTTTAATGTGGTTAAAAGTAAAGTTATGCATCTGTGTACTAATAACCTGCATGCGTCGTATGTCGTATGGGGTTAAACTGGGAGAGTCACTGGTAGAGAAGGATCTGGGTGTACTTGTAGATCATAGACTACAGAACAGCATGCAGTGTCAGGCAGCTGCTTCTAAGGCCAGCAGAATATTGTCATCATTGTTATCAAAAGAGGCATGGACTCAAGGACATAATACTACCCCTCTATAAAGCATTGGTATGGCCTCACCTGGAATATGCTGTTCAGTTTTGGGCACCAGTTCATAAAAGGGATGTTGTGGAGCTGGAGAAGGTGCAGAGACGCGCAACTAAACTAATAACTGTACTATAAGAACTGTGAATTTATAGAACAGTCTACCTCAGGAACTGGTCACAGCAGAAACAGTTGAAAGCTTTAAAACAGGGTTAGAGACATTTGTAGAACAAAATAACCTTTAATGCTTTTGCAGAAATCTAATCACACCCCTTCCCTTCAATCCCCTGGTTGAACTTGATGGACTTTTATCTTTTTTCGATCATACTAACTATGTTGCAAAACTACAACCAGCATGCTGGGAGTTGTAGTTTTGTATCAGCTAGAGACACACTGTTTGGAAAACACCGTTCTAGACAATGGCAATGTTACAGGGGTCCACACTGGAGACGCAGATATGACTAAATGTGTTTGCTTGGATGATGAAGACACTGAAGCCATATATAAAGTGGTACTCTAGGGTAGTCCTTTTCCAGCCATTTGTGTAATACACAGATTACATAGCCTATAAAAAGGGGAGGGGTGTGATGTGATTGGCTACAAGGTATGATAGGTGCTCCAGAATACAAAAGAGAGTATCCTGCATAGTACAGTCACTCTGCCTAGGGAGAGGGTAATGTGACTATTGATGAGCAATGACCATGAGGAGCACACCATGTAAGAAAAGCATAAATGCCACATATATTCCAACATGGAAGGAGGAGATCAGAGGGACCACACGGCAAGGACACAATCTCCAAAAGGCAAGGCAGGAGACATTACAAGCCCAATTATTTTGCCTATGAAAGCAGCACTTTGGGACCGACTCCTAGCGAGACAGTTGTTCCCATATAGTAGCCGAGAGTATTTTGTAGAGCACAATAAGTCCACCTATGGAACGGAGGGGTAATGTAACAGGTGTTGTTGTGGGACAGATGCCCCATATGACAGATGTCCCATATAGCAGTTGAGGGTAGAAATCTGATCAAAGAGGGTATGCCACCACAGTAAGGCCATGGCGTATAATGTGCTGAATGTCCACACGGAAAACCTGTTCAGACATTCCCGACATTTCAATAATCTGGCGGCAATGCCTTTCCGAGAAAATCCACAAAGAGAATAAACAAGTCTATTCCTTCTGCGGATGCCGGGATCGGAAATTCTACCGTGTACACAGTGTAGCAGAATCCCATTGAAATCAATTGGACTCTGCTGTAATATTCCGCTGTGTGAACATACCCTTACTTTGACTACAGGAGGAGGTAATGTGACTGACCATGCTGCAGGAGAGGGGGAAATGTGGCTGTGTAAATGGTCAGGACCACCTCCTCAGTGTACCCCCCCCCCCCCCCTTTGAGAAGGTGCTAGACAGGAATTGAAAGCAGAGGGTGACCCCCAACTGCACTATACTCACCTGTTCGGCACATTCCTGTGCATGCAGGGTCGCTCCTTTGACAACCTTGCACTCTGAGTGGGGTACCGGCACTTCAGACTGCAGCGGCAGACAAGGGGATTGGTGAGAAGTGGCACAGGAAAGAACGAGGCACCATGCTGCCTGATCTTATGCTCTGGCACCCTCAGGGCATAATACATCTTGTGTGGCCACACTGACCACCCACCTAAATATAGTGAGAGGATAAACCTCAGTAATCAGTTAAAAGGGGAAGAGCAGACGAGGTCTGCCTCCTACAGACACTAAGCTAAAACAGATTAGCTCATTGTCTGCAAGATGGGCTAATGCTTGGTGTAGCCTCCTAGTGTCACCACCCTATACCCACAGTTTCTTGTCTGCCCCAATAAAACAGGTGAGAAACGTATAGAATTGAAATAATAAATCTTGGCCCTTGTTTCCATTTCTGTTAGGGGTCCATAAGTGAGCCTGGACTGGGTCTTCTTTCCTGGTGGACGAACAATTGAAGATCAAGGAATTTAACACCGTTCACATTTCTCCAACAAAACTTTTGTTAAACAAATGGAGCCAACCTGAAGTTACCAGGATGATGTAACAAAAAGGAGTGAAGATTTGTGAATAATATGCTCACGAGACGTGTGGACTCTCCATAGAAGTGTTTTAATTTACCTTTTTTGTACAGTTTAAGAAAAGTGATGGAACTTGTAAATGAATATGTCTTATGGCATAAAATGATGTAATGCTTTCCTATGTTTTAGGTATATTTACCTCTATTAGGACACTTTCTGGTGTCTGTTGGTACATAGACCAATTATTGATATAGTTTAGATTTTTTTTTTTGTTTTACCTTAAAAAAACACTAAACGAAGAAAAGAAGGACAACAGTAAATTGGATGTAAACTTTGCCCACAGCGTTTACCAGGGTGCAGGATTTTCCGCACCTTCAGAAATCTTGTAGGAGTGTGGCCGTTCAGCGCCTGTTTATCTGTTTATTCTTCAGCTGGTACAGTGCCTTGCAAAATTATTCACCCCCGTGACTTTTTTCATATTTTGGTGCCTCACAACCTGGAATTAACAACCTGGATTGTTTGAGGATTTTGATCATTTAATTCACAAAACATACCCACAACTTTTGAAGTTGTTTTTTTTTATTTATTTATTGTGAAGCAAACAATAGGACAAAATAACAGAAAAAGTCAATGTGCATAACTATTCCCCCCCCCCCCCCCCTAAAGTCAATACTTTGTAGAACCTTCTGCGGCAATCACAGCTCCAAGTCTCTTTGGATAAGTCTCTCTGAGCTTGCCACATGGGATTACCAGTGGGATTTTGCCCATTCCTCCCTGCAAAACTGCTTCAGCTCCTTTAAAGGGGTATTCCGCCCCTAGACATTTTATCCCCTATCCAAAGATGTCAGATCGCCGCGGTGCCGCTGCTGGGGACCCCTGGGATCGCCGCTGCGGCACCCCGCTATCATTACAGCACAGAGCGAGTTCGCTCTGCACGTAATGATGGGCGGTACAGGGGCCGGAGCATCGTTACGTCACGGCTCCGCCCCTCGTGATGTTACAGCCCACCCATTTCAATACAAGTCTATGGGAGGGGGCGTGGCGGTCGTCACGCCCCCCTCCCATAGACTTGCATTAAGGGGACAGGCTGTAATGTCACGAGGGGCGGAGCCATGACGTCACGCTGCTCCGTCCCCCGTATCGCCCGTCATTACGCACAGAGCGAACTCGCTCTGTGCTGTAATGAAAGCGCGGTGCCGCAGCGGGGATCCCGGGGGTCCCCAGCAGTGGGACCACGGCGATCTGACATTTTATCCCCTATCCTTTGGGTAGGGGATAAAATGTCTAGGGGCGGAATACCCCTTTAAGTTGGATGGTTTGCGCTTGTGAACAGTAATCTTTAAGTCTGACCACAGATTTTTGATTGGATTTTGGGCTTTGATTGGCCATTCAAACACATTTACATGTTTCCCCTTAAACCACTACAGTGTTGCTTTAGCAGTGTGTTTGGGGTCATTGTCCTGCTGGAAGGTGAACCTCTGTCCTAGCCTCAAACCATGCACAGAGTGGTACAGGTTTTGCTCAAGAATATCCTTGTATTTAGCACCATCCATCTTTCCCTCAACTCTGACCAGTTTCCCAGTCCCGGCTGCTGAAAAACATGGTGTTCTTCGGATGAAGTAATGTGTTGGGTTTGTGCCAGACATAGCGTTTTCTTTGATGGGTGAAAAGTTCCATTTTAGTCTCATCAGACCAGACACCTTCCTCTATACATTTTGGGAGTCTCCCACATGCCTTTTCACAAACTCAAAACTTGCCTTTTTGTTTTTAGCTGGAAATAATGGCTTCTGGCCACTCTGCCATAAAGCCCAACTTTATGGAGTGTACGGCTTATTGTCGTCCTATCTACAGATACTCCAGTCTCTGCTGTGGAACTCTGCAGCTCCTCAGGGTTACCTTAGGTCTCTGTGCTGCCTCTCTGATTAATACCCTCCTTGCCTGCTCCTTGAGTTTTAGTGGGCGGCCGTCTCTTGGTTTGCTGTTGTGCCATGTTCTTTCCATTTGGTTATGATAGACTTGATGGTGCTCCTGGGGATCATCAAAGATTGGGATATTTTTGTATAACCTAACGCTGACTTGTACTTCTCAACAACAATATCCCTTACTTGGAGAGTTCCTTGGTCTTCATGGCAGTGTTTGGTTACTGATGCCTCTTGCTTAGGTGTTTCAGCCTCTGTGGCCTTTAAAAAAAGGTGTGTATGTAATGACAGATCATGTGACACTTAGATTGCACACAGGTGGACATAATTTCACTAATTATGTGACTTCTGAATGTAATTGGTTGCACCAGAGCTTTTTATGGGCTTCCTAACAAACGGGGTGAATACATACGCACATGCCAATTTTATGTTTTCTATTTCTAATCAATAGTTTTATCTATATATATTTCTCATTTCACTTCACCAACTAAGTCTATTGTGTTCTGATCCATCACATAAAATTCAGATTAACAAAACATTGAACTTAAGGCTGTAATGTACCAAAATAAGAAAAAAGTCAAGGGGAGGTACTGGCAAGGCTGATGCAAAATGGTGATTTTGGCCTTGACAGATGTCACCAAGTTAATAGAGTTGCACTGCAACCCAAAAGTGGCAGCGAACATGACCTGACAGTCACAAGAAATCGCTTAGAGATGGATTTCTTGTGATTGTTGGGTTGTGTTTACCTTCCGGGTTGCACTGTGACCCCATTCACTGACCTAAGGGGCGATGCAGTGAATTTTGATTGTGTGACCCTTTTGGCGAATTCACTATGAAGCCCCAGGCTTAGACAGCTTCAATGTAGGAAGAATCCTGCTGCAGACAGTTCCTTTATAGCTAGTCACAGAATTATGAGAGGGAGAAACTGCCTGGTCTCCAGGGACTAACCAAGGTTCCATTATATATTTTTACGTTGTTGAGACAAAGTAGGATAAAAGTTAAGGTGAAGATTTCAGGGGTAATTTTTGTGTATAAGTGATGTATATATGGATAGATATACAAAAAAAATTAGAAAAAAAATGTATCTGGACAGCACATTCATGTCCTACGTTACTGCCAATTGAATTGAATGGAAGCTTGGCATGTGTGCTGCCACTTTAACTCTGTGGGCCTGATAAACATAACCAAGCACTGTACCACCACTATCCTATCCAAGTTCCATAGAGTTGAATGGAACAACACCACACATTTCCAAACACTGCTCCGTTTAATCAGGAGGGCACAGGACCCCTGTTTTTTTAATTGGTGGGGGTTCCAGCAGTTGGGACTTCTACAGGTAGGTGATGAGTGCAAATTGGAAAATCAGTAAATTACATGCACTATTGTGTAGGCAGGATGTCAATCTCTCCTGGGTGGCAGATATCAATATTACAGGATGACATCGCTTATAAAATAAATCCTGGCAACTCTTAGACCCACCTCCTTCATCTGCATGTACATAGTCTGCTAAAGAGATCTTTAGGACTAGGAGTGCAGTGATATAGTAGGAGACATTATATAAATGATGAGCTGCAGAGTGATACAACTCCCATGACTCATTCTGCTTTTACTGGGTGAAGAATCTCCAGTATATTCCTACAAGATACACTGCTAACCCTGCTGCCTGCTTGCTCCATGCTAAACCCAGCCCCTCCCTAGAGGGGTTATCTATAGCCAGGAATAGAAAAAGGTGGAATTATGATTTACCAATAGCGCCAACAATGAGATTGCCCCCATAGGCCTCTATAGAAACAGGAAATACAGAGAGGTTAAAAGGGCCCCTCTCCTTCAGCCCCTCAGTGTTTATAAATTACTGAAAGAGAGCAACAACATATATACAGTCATGGCCGTAAATGTTGGCACCCCTGAAATTTTTCAAGAAAATTAAGTATTTCTCACAGAAAAGGATTTCAGTAACACATGTTTTGTTTTACACGTTTATTCCCTTTGTGTGTATTGGAACTAAACCAAAAAAGGGAGGAAAAAAAGCAAATTGGACATAATGTCACACCAAACTCCAAAAATGGGGTGGACAAAATTATTGGCACCCTTTCACAATTGTGGAAAAATAAGATGGTTTCAAGCATGTGATGCTCTTTTAAACTCACCTGGGGCAAGTAACAGGTGTGGGCAAAAAATCACACCTGAAAGATAAAAAGGAGAGAAGTTCACTTAGTCTTTGCATTGTGTGTCTGTGTGTGCCACACTAAGCATGGACAACAGAAAGAGGAGAAGACAACTGTCTGAGGACTTGAGAACCAAAATTGTGGAAAAATATCAACAATCTCAAGGTTACAAGTCCATCTCCAGAGATCTAGATTTGCCTTTGTCCACAGTGCGCAACATTATCAAGAAGTTTTCAACCCATGGCACTGTAGCTAATCTCCCTGGGCATGGACGGAAGAGGACAATTGAAGAAATATGTCAACGCAGGATCGTCCGGATGGTGGATAAGCAGCCCCAAACAAGTTCCAATGATATTCAAGCTGTCCTGCAGGCTCAGGGAGCATCAGTGTCAGCGCAAACTATCCGTCGACATTTAAATGAAATGAAACGCTATGGCAGGAGACCCAGGAGGACCCCACTGCTGACACAGAGACATAAAAAAGTAAGAATACATTGTGCCAAAATGAACTTGAGTAAGCCAAAATCCTTCTGGGAAAACGTCTTGTGGACAGATGAGACCAAGATAAAGCTTTTTAGTTAAGCATATCATTCTACTGTTTACCGAAAACTAAATGAAGCCTACAAAGAAAACAACACAGTACCTACAGTGAAATATGGTGGAGGTTCAATTATGTTTTGGGGTTGTTTTGCAGCCTCTGGCACTGGGTGCCTTGAATGTGTGCAAGGCATCATGAAATCTGAGGATTACCAACGGATTTTGGGTCGCACTGTACAGCCCAGTGTCAGAAAGCTGGGTTTGTGTCCGAGATCTTGGGTCTTCCAGCAGGACAATGACCCCAAAAATATGTCAAAAAGCACCCAGAAATGGATGGCAAAGCGCTGGAGAGTTCTGAAGTGGCAGCAATGAGTCCAGGTCTAAATCCCTTTGAACACCTGTGGAGAGATCTTAAAATTGTTGTTGGGAAAAGGCGCCTTCCAATAAGAGAGACCTGGAGCAGTTTGCAAAGGAAGAGTGGTCCAACATTCCGGCTGAGAGGTGTAAGAAGCTTATTGATGGTTAAAGGATGTGACTGATTTCAGTTATTTTTTCCAAAGGGTTTGCAACCAAATATTGAGTTAAGGGTACCAATAATTTTGTCCAGACCATTTTTGGAGTTTGGTGTGACATTATGTTCAATTTGCTTTTTGTCCTCCCTTTTTTGGTTTAGTTCCAATACACACAAAGGTAATAAACATGTGTATAGAAAAACATGTGTTACTGCAATCCTTTTCTGTGTGAAATCCTTAATTTTCTTCAGGAATTTCAGGGGTGCCAACATTTACGGCCATGACTGTATATATAATAATGTACATAGTAAGGGTGGGATTTAACCCCTTAACGACCACTGATGTAAATGTACATCCTGGTGCGGCAGTACTTAGCGCACCAGGACGTGCATTTACGTCCTGTGTATGACCGCGAGCATCGGCTAGCAGCAGCGAGGGACCCGCCGGTAATGGCCGACATCCGCGATCGCACGGATGTCTGCCATTATCACCTCAGATGCTGTGATCAATACAGATTGTGGCAGTGCGCATGTTGAAATAGAGGATTGGATCGCCCGCAGCGCTGCCGCAGGGATCCGATCATCTGTCATGGCGGACGGAGGTCTCCCCACCTGCCTCCGTCCGTCTCCTGCTCTGGTCCGAGATCAAGCAGACCAGAGCAGAAGATCACCGATAACACTGATCAGTGCTATGCCCTATGCATAGTACTGAACAGTATTAGCAATCGATTGCTATAGATAGTCTCCTATGGGGACATAAAAAGTGTAAACAAAAGTTGACAAAAGTTAAAAAAAAGTGAAAAATCCCCTCCCCCAATAAAAATTGTCAGTTTTTCCCATTTTACCCCCTAATTTTTTTTTATATAAACATATTTGGTATCTCCGCGTATGTAAATGTCTGAACTATCAAAATATAATGTTAATAATCCCATACGGTGGACGGCGTAAACATAAAAAATAAAGTTAAAAAAAACTGCTTTTTCTTCACATTTTATTCTCCAAAAAATTTATTAAAAATTAGCGAAAAGTTTTATATATGCAAATGTGGTATCGATAAAAAGTACAGATGATGGCGCAAAAAATGAGCCCTCATACCACCCTATATACGGAAAAATGAAAAAGTTATAGGGGGTCAAATTAGGGCAATTTTAGATTACTGATTTTGTACAAAAAGTTAGATTTTTTTTTAAGCAGTACAAAAATATAAAAATAACTAGCCATGGGTATCATTTAATCGTATTGACTCACAGAATAAAGAACACATCATTTTTACTGTAAAGTGTACAGTGTGAAAACAAAACCCTCCAAAATGTGCAAAATTGTTGTTTTCATTTAAATTTCCTCCCTAAAAAAAAAAAGAATTGGGGGGTTCACCGTACATTTTATGGTAAAATGAGAGGTTGCATTATAAAGTAAAATTGGTCACGCAAAAAACAAGCCCTTATATGGGTCTGTAGATGGAAATATAAAAGAGTTATGGATTTTAGAAGTTGAGGAGGAAAAAACGCAAAAGTAAAATTGGCCTGGTCCTTAAGGTTAAAATGGGCTTGGTCCTTAAGGGGTTAATGGGTGCTGTCGTGATGGACTCATGAAAACAGAATTATCGGTAAGTCATAATTCCACCTTTTCATATAATCCCCACGACAGCACCAACAATGAGACATACCAGATAAATGGTGATTAGGGAGGGACCACAGCCTACAGCACTTTTCTACCAAAACTGGGGTCTTGAGAAGAGGCCACATCCAGCTTGAAGAACATGTGAGGGTAGACCACGTGGCCGCTCTGCAAATCTGATCAAGGTAAGCGGAAGCTTTCTCTGCCCAGGAGACAGCCATTGCCCTGGTGGAATGTGCTTTAAGGGTGCGTTCACACGCTATTTTTGTGGGTTTTCGCTGCGTATTTGAAAGGGGCGGGCTCTTCTCGGCTGTCCATAGCAGATTTTCCACGGAGGAATTTACGCTGCGGGAAATCCGCCGCAGTCCCTACTGACTTCAATGGGGCTTGCGGCGAATTTTCTGCAGCGTAAATTCCTCAGTGGAAAATCTGCTGTGCATAGCAGTGTAGAGCCCGCACCCTTTCAAATACGCAGCGGAAAACCCGCAAAAATAAAGAGCTTGTGAACGCACCTTAAGTCGCCTGAAGATTTGGATGCTTCTCTGATAGCTGATTTGAGCCATCTAGAGAGAGTATTTATTGACACTTTTTTTCCCCTTTGTTCGGTCCTTGGAACTGGATAAATAAGTTCAGATCTTTACGCCAAAACCTTGTAACCTCAAGATGATGCAGCAAAGATCTTCTTACATCTAGGGAATGCAATTCCTCCTTCTTGTTCTTGGGGTTTTTACAGAAAGTAGGAAGAAGTATATCTTGTGACCTGTGAAAGTCTGTAAATACCTTGGGAAGGAAGGCAGGGTTTAACTTAAGGATGATTTTATCTTCCAAACCATGAAGTAAGTGCTTTCTATGGACAAGGCTTGTATTTCACAGACTCTTCTGGCCAAGGTGATTGCCACTAAGAATACCGTTTTCCATGTAAGGAGATTGATGAAGACTCCTGTAGAGGTTCAAAGGGCTTCTGGGTTAGAGCTGAAAGAACTAAGTTTAGATTCCACAGGGATCAAGGTTAGATATTTTTGGTTTCAAGCTAGAGATTGCTCTAAAAACCTTTTAACCCGCTTATGCTCTGCAATAGGGAAATAAGGCTGCTGTTCGAACAAGAATTTTTGGAATATCCGGGTTAAGTATACCAGGAGGGGAGTTACCACACCATGATAGAAATTTTTTCCATTGCCTCAAATAAATGGAAGTGTTAGAGTCCTTCTTCCTTTTTAGTAAAGTGTTTATAACCTTTTTTTGACAGTTACTTCTGTTCTAAAGCGTACCTTTCAGAAGCCATGCCACTAGTTGCAGCTTCCCTGGATCCTTGTATTGAAGAGGGTCCTGACTTTGGCAGGAAGAAGAATAGGATTTGTTAGAGACAGTTCTTACAACACACTGAACCAGCTCCTCTTTGGCCACATTGGGGCTATAAAGATGACCAAGCACTCCCCGACCGAATCTTTTGCAGAGATCTTATTATGAGAGGTAGATGGAGAAAAGCATGTCAGACGAAATTACCAAGTTTGCTGAAGGGCGTCTATTGCTTCTGGCTTGTCTGAGGATTCAGGGAGAAAAAGCGAGAAACTTTCCTGTTCTGACGATTGGCAAACAGATCTATTACTGGGAGACCCCAGATGTTTACTAAGGACTGGAATACTAGAGGATTTAGCTCCTATTCACCCAGATCTACTGTTGCCTGCTCAGGAAATCTGCTGTGTTGTCTACACCTTTTCAGATGAACTGCAGATAGAGAGGTTACATTTTGTTCCGCCCAGAAGAGAATTTTTTCTGCCAGGGATTTCAGGGGAGAATGTCTTGTCCCTCCCTGATGGTTTATGAAGGTTACCATGGTTACATTGTCTGAGTAGACTTTTATATGGCAATTGCTTATGATATCCTTTGAAGCTTTTAATGCTTTTTGGACCACCTTCAATTCCCAATAATTCGAGGAACGATTCCTTATGTCCTAGGACCAAACACCCTGTAACTGAAGGTCTCCAACATGAGCTCCCCAACCCCTTAGACTGGCATCCGTTGTTATAGATATTGATGGCTGCAGAATCCAAGGAACCCCGCTGTTCAGGTTTTCCTTTTTTAACCACCATTTTAGTGACTGTCTTACCTGGCGTGAAAATGTCATTTTGTTCTCCAGAGAGAACTGAGAGCCATTCTATCTCTTCAGAATTTGAGTCTGAAGGGTCCTGGAATGGCTCTGACACCAAGGCACCACTGGGATACAAGCAGTCATGGACCCTAACACAGACATTGCCTACCTTATGGTAACTGTCTTGTTAGAAAGAGCTTTTTTATTTTTAGTTGGAGAGAGGAAATCTTTTCTGGGGGAAGGAAGGTTCTTTGAACCCCTGGATCTAGGATCATGCCCAGAAATTTTTGGGACTTTGATGGAGTGAGATCCGATTTTTGGAAATTTACAATCCAACCTAGATCCTGAAGACAGTCTAATGTCTGACAGACATGCTGGGATAGGAGATGGTGGAAACTGGTGATGTTCAGGAGATCGACCAAATAAGGGATTATAGTAATCCCCTTCAACCTTAGAAAAGCTACCACCTCCACCATCACCTTTGTGAAAATCCTTGGGGCTGAGAAGATCCCAAAGGGTAGAGCTCTGAATGGATAGTGGATGATCTACTTGTTCAGACGGATTGCAAACCGTAAATACTTGTGGTGTGACAGATGTATGGGTAGGTGAAAATAGGCATCTTTTAACCCCTTAAGGACTGAGCGTTTTTCCACTTTCATTTTTTCCTCCTTACCTTTAAAAAAAATCATAACCCTTTCAATTTTGCGCCTAAAAATCCATATGGTTTATTTTTTGCGCCACCAATTCTGCTTTGTAATGAAATCAGTCATTTTACCCAAAAATCTACAGCGAAATGAAAAAAAAATCATTGTGCGCCAAAATTGAAGAAAAAAAACCATTGTGTAGATTTTGGGGGCTTCTGTTTCTACGCAGTAAATTTTTCAGTAAAAATGACACCTTATCTTAATTCTGTAGGTCCATACGGTTAAAATGATACCCTACTTATATAGGTTTGATTTCGTCGTACTTCTGGAAAAAATAACTACATTTAGGAAAATTTATACGTTTAAACTGGTCATCTTCTGACCCCTATAACTTTTTTATTTTTCCGTGAACGAGGTGGAATGAGGGCTCATTTTTTGCGCCGTGATCTAACGGTTTTAACTGTAGCATTTTTATATTGGTCTGACTTTTTGATCACTTTTTAATTATTTTTTCATGATATAAAAAGTGACCAAAAATACACTATTTTTGACTTGACTTTTTTTGCGCGCACGCCATTGACCGTGCCATTTAATTAACAATATATTTTTATAATTCAGATTAATGGGAAAAGGGGGGTGATTCAAACTTTTATTAGGGAAGGGGTTAAATGATCCTTATTCACTTTTCTTTTGCAATGTTATAGCTCCTATAGGGGACTATAACACTGCACACACTGATCTTTTACAATGATCAATGGTTTCTCATAGGAAACCATTGATCAATGATTGTGCCGCTTGACTGCTCATGTTTGGATCTCAGGCAATGAGCAGTCATTCAGCGATCGGAGACACAGGCGGCAGGTAAGGGGACCCTCCTGCAGTCCTACAGCTGTTCGGGATGCCGCGATTTCGCCGTGGCGATCCCGAACAGCCCCCTGAGCTAACCGGTCTTGTATTACTTTCACTTTAGACACCGCGTTCAACTTTGAATGCCGCTTCTTAAGGGTAAATAGCACGCGGCACCGTGATCAGTGCCATGTGCTATTAGCCATGGGTCCCGGCTGGGCCCTCCCCGCGTTATAGAACGGGAGCAGACTCAGGATGTACAGGTACACCCTCAGTCCTTAAGGGTTTAAATCTATAGTGGCCATCCAGGCATCTTTTTGAATGAGGGGAATGACAGCGTTTGGGGTTTTCATTTTGAATTTTATACTCTTGTTTAAGTTCTTTAGATTTATGATGGTTCTGAAGGTGCCATTTGGTTTTGGAACCAGAAAAAGACTGGAATAATGGTCCTGACCCTGTTTAGACTGGGAAACCTGGACTTAGAATCCCACCTAGAATCTTCCCTCCCACCTAGAATCTTTGAGGTGGGAGGGAGGCGAACTCTTTTCTGTAACCAAACTCCAAGGTGTTCAGAATAAATTGATTTGTGGTTACATTCGCCCATTGGCGACAGAATAGAGAAAGCCTCCCCTCCCCCCCCCCCCCCCCCAACCTGAAGAACCACATTGTTTAGTGTTTGAGCAGGAGGAAGCGGAAGAGGGGTTAAGAAGGAAGTCCCTGCCTTTGCCTCCCTTTGAATAGCTCCATCTACCCGCTTTAACTTTTCCTCTATATTGTTTATTTCTGGGAAAGGGACGAAAATTACTTTTAGGTTTAGGATTTTTATCCTCCAGAAAACATTTCTTTTTAATCAGCAGCCTGTTCTAGAATCCTCCAGTCCTGGCGCATCTCCCAATAAAATGGTATTCTTTATTCCTTCATCATTCATACAAACAGTGGTAGCAGTATTCAACGCATTTCTAGCTCAGACAGAGCTCTTTATCAAGACTTGTATAGTGTATAACATAACATGAACTCACTATATACAAGCATACGAATAAAACTTCTGTAATATGGCAGCTTCGTTCTTCCTGCAACATGAACATGATCTGGGTAAATAAGTATGAGTTTCTTTAAAAATGCAATTAAGATGCGATAAAAATAGATGGCATTAATATAAAAACCCTTAAAATTATGTTATGATAGAGAAACGTAAATTCCCGTATTCATACTATATATCTAATGCAGTGGGAATCAGTGTATGGTATCGCTGCAGTTTCTTGTTATACGTCCTGACAATCACTACTGCCACCGGCTTCCCGGTGTCAGACAGGTCTCTCTGCATGTTGTATACCTGGAATATGCATCCTGGCGATATACAGCAGTGAGAGTGCCGCGGGTATTACATTGTGTTAAGGGAGGCTTCACTGCGCCCGTACTGGTCTGGCAATACGAAGATGATGAGAGAAAACGCTGCGCTGATCGCTGGTATTAATAGCAACGTATATCTGATTATGTCAGAAGTGTGGAACCTAGGGATGGAGGGTAATGTACTTGTTACATACATAAATTTCAAATGCCTTGACGTGTCTATATGTATTTGTCTGGCCATACTTCTATTACAAGAGAATGGCCTGACTGTGCAGCAGGATTACCCCTCTGCTGTTTAATTAGTATATTTATTTATTTAGCAAAGTTGCTGGTTCGAAGAAGCATGTTCTTAAATTAGATTGTTGTTCATTCTGAGAATTAGTGATACCAGGATGGTGGTTGATTGTCTCCGACTAGGTATCATATGCCATAGTGATGTTAGCTAGCTGTTGGCCACTGAGATGCATGTGACCCCAACATCATTCTGTAGCATAAACTAGTCGTTTGTCTGTCGCCAGAGATCAGGAGACAACAGGCGTAAGTAATTAAGTTTCCTCTTTGGCTGGTATATTGTTCTATGCATATTGGTGCACGGTGGGTTTTATAGGTTGTAATCTTCAAATCCATGCAGAGTTTGTGAAGTCATAGGACCTGGATGTTGAGCATTAGGACTATGCATGTTGAGGAAGAGGTCTGAAGCATTATGTCAGAGACAGTTATGCTTCTATGTTTAACTATATTGTGTTTTTATTCTACTTTTTTTTTTTAGACAGCCAGGAGGAGTATCCATGTTTTAATTTGATGATGGTTTCAGTAATCTCATTCAAACTCAGGCGACAGTTACCATTTTTGTATATCCAGAAAACTTCTCACGATGTTTATTGATTCTGCACGTAAGTGCTTGCACCATTCTTCCGATGTATTGATGACCACAACAACAATCCAAAAGATAGATCACATAGAACAGGGCACAAGTTAGACAGTGTTTGATGGGAAAAATATTCCCATTAGTCTGGGAGGAAAACAGTGATTCTATTCTGTATACAGGAAATAGGTCTCCCTGCTGGTTCCGTCAGGGATGCTAAAATAGAAATATGGTTTCACAGGGAATGATGACTACAGATAAGCGAACTTACAGTAAATTCGATTAGTCAAACTTCTCGGCTCGGCAGTTGATGACTTATCCTGCGTAAATTAGTTCAGCTTTCAGGTGCTCCGGTGGGCTGGAAAAGGTGGATACAGTCATGGGAAAGAGTCTCCTAGAACTGTATCCACCTTTTCCAGCCCACGGGAACACCGGAAAGCTGAACTAATTTACGCAGGATAAATCCTCAACTGCAGAGCCGAGAAATTCGTGACAAATCAAATTTACTGTAAGTTCGCTCATCTCTAATGAGGACGTAAGAAATTTTTGCTCATCTTTATTCAATGTTATGTTATCTGCAGCTGTGGTGATTCCGTTTAGTTCCTTTCCTGTTCCCGGAAAGGAATCTTCTTGTATAAGTTTACCGTCATGGCTGTAAATGTTGGCCCCCCTGAAATTTTTTCTAGAAAATGAAATATTTTTCACAGAAAAGGATTGCAGTAACATGTTTTGCTATACACATTGAATCCCTTTGTGTGTATTAGAACTAAACCAGAAAAAAGGGAGAGAAAAAAAAATCTAATAGGACATAATAAAGGAAGAGAAGGGGGGGGGGGAAAAAAAAAAAAAAAAAAAAAGGAGGACAGCGCCTCGTGTAATCCTGCAAGTAAAGAGGAGGGGTGACAGTCTAAAACAAATGGACTCTCACCTGTTACATCTCTTGGTTTTGTGCATATCACCCCAAATTCTGGGGTACCAGAGAAGTGCAAGCCGAAGGAGTAAATGCTGGATACAGAGTAACCGGGTCCAGAACTAGGCAAATTCAGAAAACAAAAAAAACTCCAAGATTGGCGCTGTTCCAGTGAAGGCAAGGTTCTGTTCTTATTCAAGTAAAACCATATTTATTGAAGACAGTTTTACAAGCACGGCAAGATGCGTTTCGGGTCACTGCGTACCCTTTCTCAATTGCAGATGTACCGGAGCGCCAGCCGCAGATGCGGCAGTTGTAAAATGAGTGACAGGAGAGACTACTGTCTGGCATAATGTCTGGTCCAATCCATGCTCCCACAGGAAAATCCCCAAGGAGACTGTGTTGGATGGGGTGAACCAAAGCACTAGCCTGGCAATAACCCGCTAAGGTGCTCACTGTTGCGGAGCATATGCAAACCAACAATGCAGGAGAAGGTATCAGAGGGAAACCCTAAGCGGCGCTTGTGAATAGCAGGTCACCTTTTCGCCAGGGTGACAAACAAAAAGCAACCCCCAAGAACAGATAAGGGTCCACCAAGGCTGCAATAGAAATCAAAGTGTAATACAAGTATTGGCCACCAGAGAGTGCCAGACCAAGGAGAATATATATATATATATATATATATATATATATATATATATATATTTTTTTTTATTTTTTTATTTAAAACATTATACAAGTATGTGGCCGGAAGGGAGCATGGGGCGCAGGCCGCCCTGCAAAGTGCTGCCCGCAGAAACTATGACGTTTATGCGGCAGACAGAAGCCCCTGGAGCAGCGATGGTTCATAGCAGTGTGCTATATAAGTGCCTGCCAAGCCACCACACAGCTCCGGGGTAGGGGACTACTAACAGCCGGATAACGAGCTTCCGCCGGGCTGCTGCCCAAGTAGCAATAGAACTTTTAGCCACTCAAACCTCTGCAACGAAGGAGGAGCTGTCAGACCTCCCAGCTCACACATTAATCTGGGGAAGAAGGGCGGAGATACCACCTGCCATAGTCCCCAGAAAGAAAAGGAGGCGGCACAGTCTAGTCCCCCAGAGCGCACTGGTTCAGGGCCAGAAGTCCGGTCATGTGCCGCCAGGGCCCTGAACTCCCAACACGCTGCAGTGGTAGCCGGCAGAAAGAGGAGAGCCGGAAAGAACTCCTGTGGAGGGAGCTGCTGCAAAATGCTGATGCCTGTCCTCCACAGGACCTAGTATGCATTAAAACAACAACATTTTCCATCTTCTTGTCAGCAGGATCCTTAAGGGACGCTGCATCTGCAAGAGGAAGAGTAGTGGACTTTCCAGGCGAGAGACCAGAGGATCCACCTTAGGTTGCACCGTCCACTTGGAAACTAGGTCCTGCAGGAAGGGAAATCAGGCTTGAACCTTCTTGATTCCCTGAAATCTTACCGGATGTTTCCAAGCAGCGTCCAGCACGCCACGAGCGGCGAAAGGAGACTTCTGGATCCGAAGCTCCAGGGTCCTCCAGCTAAAAGGTGTCCCGGATGGCTGACACTAATCTGTCCACCATTTTGGACTTTGCTGAGTAGTCTTCATGATCTGAAGCGGAATCTGACCCGTCGTCCGCTGCTTCCCCTGGGGAACGGGAACCTGCGGAGGCAACCCTAGACAGAGAGGGAGACCTAGAGTGAGAGGACGGGGACCTTGAACGATGACCCGGAGAACTGCCCCTGGAGCTCCGCCTGTGAGCCTGAGAGCAAGCGCGAGACTGGCGAGAAGAGGGGCCACCACGGGCGTGCTCCAGAGAAGAGCCAGAGGTAATGACCTTAGAGCGCTTAGAAGCGGAGGAAAAGCAGGTCCAGGGACACGGAGCGTGAGTCCCTCAGGGAAGTCTGCTCCAAGGCGGAGGCCACTGACTTTGAGGCCCTAGCCAATTCAGAAATCAACTAGTTAAGCGACGATACCCACTCTGGAGGACGGATGGGCACTACACATTCCGCCGGAACATTAGGGGCCACAGAAACCAATGGCGAGGTCAGCTTGGAGGAGCAGGAGGATTCAATAGAACCCCCAGGGATTTTGGATTTACAGCCCACACATGCATAGTAGGTAACCATAGCCGTAGCCTGTCTGGGGGGGTGGGGGATTCGGGTTGGACATAGCTGGTAGGCCAAAAGACAGTAATCCTGCTGCTGTCAGAGGCTGTAAAGCAGGGCTGAGAGAGAGAGGAGCTTAGCCACACATAGGGCAGGCCGCCTCCCTGGACCGATCCTCATTGGTTAACAATGACCCCCCAAGCACGCGCACCAGCTGATTTATCACTGTTTATCAGTGACCCCTGGGTGTGTGCGCTGTAATCCTATAAGGCAACGTCAGAGGTGGGCGGAGCTGCAGCAGGAGCTCCGGTACACAAACCACCATGACACATTAACCCCTTCCAGAAGCTACGGTGTATTGCCGGGAGAAGCCAGCCGCGTGATCCCTGCAGCGGCCGAAATGCCTGCCTGCAGAGAGATGCCGGCTGTAATAGCAGCCACGCGCGGGTCCCGAAGTAAAAGTAAAAACTCTGCCGGCCGCAGCGCAACTGGAGGAGCTGCGGCCGGCGAAGCATTCCCCCGCTAAAGTGAAGAGCAGTGCCGGGGAGGGAACAACTGTCCCGGAGCCCCGGCACTGAGAGCGAGCACTAAAGACAGATCAGGTCCCCATACCCAGAATAAAAAAGGAAATAAGTCCTAAGGATAGAGAAGCCGGGGGGGGGGGTAGGGGAAATATACTCACCCTGTGACCACTCACCTGAAGATGTCTTCCACCCAAAGACGTCTTCAGCCAGACTTATGGATGCCTGCATCACGTCATGCTGCTACAGACCAGGACGAGCAGGAAATATAGGGGGACCTGGACCCTAGGTACTACCCCACGTGCTGGCCATTGGCGGTAATGGGTTAACGGTGCATTTGTGTCTTACGTCCCGTGCCCCTTAGCCGCATATGGGGGGGGGGGGGGACAGGTAGCGCCATGCTCCTGAACCCCCACCTGAAAACAGGAAAATAAAAGAATCTAAAAAAGACCCTAATTGGAAAAAAAAAAAAAAAAGACGACCAGGTCTGGAGAACACCAGACTTGTGCCTTGTCTCCTAAAACTGATTAGCTCAGGGTCAGTAGGCAGGGTATAGCCTGCCGGGAGGGGCCGACTTTTGTATGCCTAGTGTCATGGGGAATCCACCCCACTGGACCACCAGGGAGAAGTTAGAGGTACCTTTAGACGCAGCTGTCCGCCGTTAACGACACAGTATATATGTCCTTGGTCGTTAACCAGTTAACATTGATTTGCACCCCAGGAGTTTGTCTTCTCACCAGATACATTGGATTTAGTGGCACCAATAGAGTAGATCAGAGTGGCACCACTGCATGTATGGACACTGACAATACTAGTGGGATCGAAAAGGAGCCTCTGAGCACGCCAAGCATGTCTGCCAGTCTGATGGAGGACTCGTGAGAGGAGTCGGACTTTTAGTACCTAATCGGTGAGTGCAGGATTGAGTTTCCTTTTATATATTGCATAACATTGGATTTAGTGCTTTCCTACAGGTTTATGATGCATTAGTCCATTTTTCTGAATTAAGGCTAGTTTCACACTGCATGTTTACCATGGGTACTGGGAAAGCTGTTCACTTATCCATCTATATCCCGATTGAGCGCAAGAGTAATTCTGCCCTCCTTTCTGGTGGTATACTCCGGGGTTTGCTGGATTAAAAAGGACAGACTTCGGTGCCTCTCAAAAGTTCTAGATATGGTAACCACATACTGTACAGTATTTTTTTTTTTTAAACATCGGACCATATGTACAACTGATGCCACTAAGTTATATATGTCAGGGGTCCCTGTACACAAAGACTCAGAGTGAAACTAGCCTTAAAGGGGTATTCCATTGCTCAGCGTTTGGAACAAACTGTCCTGAACGCTGGAGCTGGTGCCAGGAGCTTGTGACGTCATAGAGGCGCCCCGCCCCCTCAATGCAAGTCTACGGGAGGGGGCGTGACAGCCGTCTCCCATAGACTTGCAGTGAGGGGGAATGGCATCATGAGGGGGCGGGGTTATGATGTCATGAGCTCCCGGCGCCGAGTCCTGCATTCGGAACAGTTTGCTCCAAACGCTGAGCAGCGGAGTACCCCTTTAAATATAAGCTTTGTTACAGCAGACAATGAGATGTCATAACCCTACAAGGGGCTGTATCTCAGCATGGATAAAAGCACAGGATGCATGGATGTTGGACCTGTGCAGAAAAATGGCTCACAGGCATCTTACAAGGCATACTTCAGAAACAAAAAAAGAACCGTATCATCCTAAGCTGCCAAGAATTATCCATGTATAGCAGTGCCCTGAAGAATTTGACCACTAAACGCAATGTCCAATAACAGGTTTTAATTTATAAAGTCTGTTCTGAAATAAAATATATTAATACCACATGATTCTTTTTCATAGCCTGGAGAGAATTACAGTAGTATGATCAATTGAACAGGAGACAAAGCTGCCAATAAATACAAGATCTTGTATGACTGAACCATGTATGGCTGAACACACAAGTACAATACAAGTGAATTTCTGTGCCTGCATTATGGCTGCAAGTCCAGGCCAGACCACAGGTCGAATGACACCATAGTTATCTATGATGCTGTCAGTTTTCAATTAAACCCAGCTATAATACAGGCACAAAAAATCCTCTGTATTATGCTCATTTGAATTCAGCCTCAGAATATTAAGAGTGGCAGCTCCTCCAATGAAAAAACCTTGAACAGATGTAACACAGACTGAATAAGGAAACTGTTTAAGTGCTATTTATGAGTGACTGACACATTGGCATGGTTATCCATTCTGGGAATGAACAGTCTGTTAGCGGCAAAGAACGATTGGCCAAGTGCTTCTACTGGAGTTCCTTCATACGGTTAAGAGCGCTGCCAGCCTGGAACCATTCAATCTGTGTCTCATTGAAGGTGTGGTTCAGCAGAATAGTCTCTTCACTACCATTCTGATGTGTGATGATACATTTGACAGGCTGAAACAGAGGAGAGAAAATAACTGAATATTAATATTCTGCTTTATTTATAGTTTGTAAGATAAATAAATTACTAAAGTTACAGGCATGTTCCTTTATGGGTTTTTATAAAGTCATTACCTTTCCAGGTGCCAAGTCCTTAAGCCCTGTAAGTGTAATCTTGTCCTCAGGATGAATTTTATCATAATCAGCCGGGTCAGAGAAAGTCAGAGGCAAGAGTCCCTGCTTCTTAAGGTTGGTTTCTGAAAGTATAGTATATTAGAGTTGTGTAAAATATAACAACCCCCCCCCCCCCCATACATGTGCACCAACTGGGCTCCACATTACAGAAACTCACCATGAATTCTTGCAAAGCTCTTTGTAATAATGGCTCTGCCTCCCAAATGCCTTGGCTCCAGGGCTGCATGCTCTCTGCTAGATCCCTCTCCATAGTTCTCATCACCGATAACAACCCAATTGATTCCATTTGCCTAAAATAGGTAAAATAATTAAGATAATGCTGTGGCCTGTAATAATTGCACCCGTCAAAAGAGTGGTATGGTAAACCGGCATAACAGAAATATGTTACAGCCCCCAAAACAGAACGTGTAGGGTCTGTACATCTCTCCTATCCACTAAAATTTGCCATCTAAAATGCATTCAGGCCAGGTTCAGAGTTTCAGCATTTTGGCACATAACCCTCTTTTCAGCATGTATGTTTGTTGGCATGTAATATGCAATAGTAATATGCATTCAGAAAAATATGCAATGTCAACGTGAACAAACCCTAAAACAGTGTTTCTCAAGCGCGGTCCTCAAGTCCCCCCCAACAGGTCATCTTTTCAGGATTTCCTTAGTTTTCACAGGAGATATGACCGTGGTGATGCCTGATTCACTGACCATAATTATATAATCTGTCAAAGACTAAGGAAATCCAGAAAACATGACCTGTTGGGGGTACATGAGGATCGCGCTTGAGAAACACTGCCCTAAAGTCTCCTTTACACAGCAGTATTTTAGTAAGGATTTTGCATTTGTATTAGAGATGAGCGAACTTACAGTAAATTCGATTCGTCACGAACTTCTCGGCAGTTGATGACTTTTCCTGCATAAATTAGTTCAGCTTTCAGGTGCTCCGGTGGGCTGGAAAAGGTGGATACATTCCTAGGAGACTCTTTCCTAGGACTGTATCCACCTTTTCCAGCCCACCAGAGCACCTGAAAGCTGAACTAATTTATGCAGGAAAAGTCATCAACTGCCGAGCCGAGAAGTTCGTGACGAATCGAATTTACTGTAAGTTAGCTCATCTCTAATTTGTATGCCAAACCCCTGCATTCCTAGTTTTGGCTTGCAAAAACTAAATGCAAAATACTGCCATGAGAAAGTGGTCTAAGGACATTGCAAAGACCCTCATTAACATTCAGTAGTGTAGATCCGATCACAGAACCCCATTTACATTCTTAACAGCTATAAAAGCACCTAACACCCACATTACGTATTCTAAACATAGCAGCTTGCAGCTTAAGACTGTCCGGAGATCTGGAAAGAAGGGGGGGGGGGGGGTTGTAATTACAGCAGTAGGCCAGTTTGTCACCCTTTATTCCTTGTGTCCCATTTTGTACACAGTAACAAATACATTACCTTGTAATGGCGAGCTGTGTCAGGGATGGTTCCATATTCTTGAGTTACCGCATTTTTCACACTGTTGGCCTTGTTGTTCTCTATGTTGATGGCACCAATCAGTAAGTTATTAGAAATGTTGTCCAAGTGACCTCTAAATTTCAGCCAAGGTCCGGCTGCAGAAATGTGATCGGTTGTGCATTTACCCTTCACCTGTTAATAGAACAAAAATATCAATTAAATTAAAGGTAGAACTCAACATTGATCAATATTGTGATTATTTATAACAGTCATGTTTCCATGAACCCTACAGATTTCCGCTTCCAGAATTTTTACTGTCCATGGCGGTGCAGTGTGACAGTAACTTAACGTGTGCCCATTGGCAAGCTAGTTGCAGATGATGTTAACCACCACAAAAACCATCTCTCTAATCTTATACACAACACCACAAGTGGATATATGACAAAGCACTTTAATGCGAGAAGGCAGAATTTTCATGTGTCTGTTTTACCCCTAATTATTTAGAATTATCAGCTCTCGAAGAAACAAAGTCTTTTCGAGTGTAACTGTGTAAATTTCCATTACAAATTAAACAGGGATTGAAGATTGTTTACAGGAGGATTGGTTTATGATTAACCCCAATTACCAGTAACATAACAGAGTAGAAAGATTGCCATGGTTCACCTTGATGAGAATCTGCATTTTTTCCAGATCTTTTCCATCCCACTTATCAAAAGGCTCCAAAAGTTGCAGGCGCTGGCTTGTGGGATTCACAACTACACGCTCAGCACTTCCATCTTTAGGTGGGTACTGGTATGTGTCCTGACCTGGATCAAAGTTCTATAGGACGAAAACATGTAAATAACATTAAATGGGCAAGAAAGGTCCAAATGCACTGGTCTTAAAGCGGTGATCCAGTAAAAAACAATGTATCCCTGATCCACAGGATAAAGCTTAAGTGTCTGATTGCAAGCGAGTCAAGTACCAGAGTGCATTTGTTCTCTCATTGTAAGTTATCAAGGAGGCATTTATATGACCCCGTGATAAGACAAAGAGGATGTCTAAACAATAAATAGTCTCAGTATCTCTCATACAAACTTGAAATAGAATAGTTGCAAGTGACCTGTTATAACGATATCAAACTCCTAATCGAATTCATTGGTATCGTTGTACTATGTCATAGTATAAGAAGATTTAGTTATGATGACTATAGAAATGTTCTATAAAAGCAGCCGGTGAGGAAAAAAAAAAAAAACGGGGCCACAGGAGCCATGCAAATCAGGCACGATCATTTACAGGTAACCTATCCAGTTATAGTGTGGCTTTTTTTATTTATTATTAATTTTTTAACACACACACACACACACCCTCAAAGCATTTAAAATTACATTCAGAAAGTTTGTTAACCCTTTAGGTGTTTCACAGGAATAGCAGCAAAGTGAAGGAGAACATTCTAAAATTTCATTTTTACACTCATGTTCTTGTAGACCCAGTTTTTGAATCTTTTCAAGGGGTAAAAGGAGAAAAAGCCCCCTAAAATGTGTAACTCAATTTCTCTAGCATAAGGAAATACCTCATATGTGGATGTAAAGTGCTCTGTGGGTGCACTAGAGGGCTCAGAAGGGAAGGAGAGACGGGATTTTGGAGAGTGAATGTTGCTGAAATGGTTTTAGGGGGGCATTTAGGAAGCTCCTTTGGTACCATAACCGCAAAAAAAAAAAAAAAACAAACACATGGCATACTATTTTGGAAACTACTGATAGAAATCATCCATTTGTCTGTCGGGAGCCGGATCCTGGCAGACGCAGTGTCGAACTGGAGTCCCTGGAAGACTAGAGACTGGGTAGGAGTCAGGTTGGACTTGTCCTGATTGATCATCCAGCCGAACTGAGACAAGGTCTGAAGAGTGAGGTGGAGACTCTTGAGTCTGAGCCCTGACCAAGAGATCGTCCAGGTAGGGGGATCACCGATATACCCCGTGCTCGCAAGAGGTTGACCACTGCCACCAGGACTTTAGTGAAAACCCTCGGAACAGTAACTAGTCCGAAAGGAAGGGCCACAAATTGAAAATGGCCCTCTGGAACTGCAAAGAACGCTGATGTGCTGGAAAAATGGGGGTGTGGAGATAGGCATCTCGGATATCCACTGAGTAAAGAAACTCCCCTTAATCCATGGACACCACTACTGAATGAATAGACTCCAGACTCCAAGCGCTTCAGGTCCAAGATCGGGCGAACAGAACCCCCTTTTTTGCGGACCACAAACTGGTTGGAATAAAAAACTGAAAACGCTCCCTGAGCGATAAGGGACCAAAAGAGCGCCCCGAAAGGCCCTTGCCACAGAAGGGGGACGGGGGATGGCGTGAACGGAAAAAAAGCAAACTCGATCAGATAGCCGTTGGAAACGACATCTCGGACCCAGGAGTCCTGCACGTGGGCAGACCAGATGTCCCAGAAAAGTGACAAACGCCCTCCCACCCGAGAAAAATCTGTAAGTGGTGGCTTCCCTTCAGGCAGAGGAAGTTTACGGGTGCCTTGGCCACAAAACGGCCTGAACGGTTCTCAAATTACCAGGAGGGACGGGCCTTGAAGGAAGGAGCCTTCTTGTCCTGTGAGGGTGCCTGTCTGGTAATCCTACTGGAGCCATAGGTCCGAAAGGACGTAGACTTCCGTCGGGAGTCTGCATTGCGAGACTTATTCTGGGGTAATAAGGAACTCTTACCACCAGTAACCTCAGATCATCTCATCCAGGCGTTTACCAAACAGTCGCGAACCTGTAAAAGGAAGTTCCGTTAAGAGATTTTTTGGAAGCGGCATCGGCCTCCCAGACCTTAGGCCACATAGAACGACGAAGCGCCACCAGATTACCCGTGGCAAAGGCCTACAACGAGCCGACTGCATGGAAGCAGAGCACAAAAAGTGCCAAAGAGTTGAAGTGCCAAATCTGCCAGTTCCTCCATAGGGGATCCAGAGAGAATACCCTGTCTGAGTTGAGAAGCCCAGACAGAAAAGGCTTTTGACACCCAAGCAGAAGCAAAAGCAGGAAGTAAGGAAGAACCTGCTGCTTCAAAGGCAAATTTTGCCAGATTTTCTATCCTTTTATCAGCCGGATCTTTAAAGGAAGCTGCGTCTGCCAAAAGCAGAGTAGTTTATTTTGACAGGCGGGAGACAGGTGGATCCACTGTTGGAGGAGATGTCCACCTTGCAATAAGGTCCCTGGCAAAGGGAAATTGTGCTTGAACCTTTTTTGTACCCTGAAAACGCTTGTCAGGGTGCTTCCAGTAAGGAGTCAAATTCAGCATGAGAGCTGAAAACCTTAGGTGAGGGACAGGAGCAGTGAAAGGAAACTTCTGGAGCTGTGTCCGAAGTTTCCGGGTCCTCAAGGGGAAAGTTGTCCACCCTGCCAATCGTGTCAGTTCGGTCCTCTGAGTCAGAGGCAGAACCTGAGGCATCATCTAACTGTTCCCCAGGAGAGTGGGAGCGGGTGGAGGCAGCCTTGGATGAAGGTGAAACTGACCTGGTACGCAGATCTGGAGAACTAGAGCAGCGACCAGGAGAGTGGCCCTTAGAAGATGCCCGGTTCTGGGTAGCCGAGGAGGAGTGGCGATACCTATGAGGAAGGAGCCTATTTCTACTCCCGGACTCTGGAGACGAGCCAGAGGACAAACCCCTAGGGTGCCTGGAATAAGGGGAAGGAGAGCGAGGCTCTCTGGAAGGTTGGCGTAAGGAAGACTTCTCCAAAGCAGTCACAACAGAACAGGAGACCTGCGCCAAATCGGAAATAGACTGGGAGAGGGAAGACATCCACTCCGGGAGAGGAGAGCCTAAAGGGACATCATGGGAAGATTTACCAGGAGGGCAGGGAGGTGCAGTGGTGCAGGCAGGATAAATTGGTTTAGCAGAAGCACAAGGCATTTTACAGTCCCTACAGACATAATAGGTGACCAGGGTCCCAGGAGAAGGCAAGGGACTGCTGGGCTAGCGCGAAGTGCGCTGCCGACAGTAGTGAACTCCTGTGCTCCGGTCGCTTTAACAGATGCGCAAAGTAGTTAACAGATTAACAGATGCGCGAAGTGCCAGTCAAAGTATATAATGAATTAAATTAAACAGTGAAAAAGCCCTATCCTGCACCGCATAGAGTCCCCACACACAATATGGCCACACAGTTAAACCCCTGGGGGGGGGGGGGGGGGGGAAGGGAGTGTGGGCACCAAACGGGGGTCTCCAGAGGTTGAGAATGCCGAAACCTGTAGAAAAAAAAGGGGAGAATACTCCCCTTTTGTCTATAGGGGACTTACCTCATGAAGTCTTCAGTCAGCTTTTAGTCACCTGCATCATGCCGGGCTGGGACAGCGAGACGAGCAGGGAGAGTAGGGGGGACCCGGACCCAAAGGTACAACCCCAGGCGCTGACCGGTGGAGAGAACGGGGTTAACAGTACATGATTGTCTGTGCCCCTTCTTCGCAAATGGGGAAACAGTGAATGCTATATTCCTGAGACCCCACCTGAAAAAAGAAAAATAAAGGGAGAGAAAAATCTAAACGTTCTGAAACTGAAAAATAAAATAAGTCACCAGGTCTGGAGAGCTCCAGACACCAAGTTAAAACTGATTAGCTCAGGTGCCTGTAGGCGGGTATATCCTGCTGGGAGGGGCCGACTTTTCTTGTTGCCAGTGTCAAGCCTCCTAGTGACAGCAGCATACACCCAAGAGGTCTGTGTCCCCCAATGGAGCAGATAGAGAAAGGGACATAGGTGCCGTCTCTGACGCCACCTTTCACCCTTTTTTCCGGGTCACCGGGGGCCAGATTGCCGATCTGAACCCCTCCCCCTCCCACCCCCGGGGGTTTGCAGGGGGTGCCTGTTTAAGGATTTCAGCAGGATCCCAGTCCAGTCTCCGCACGGCAAGCGGTGGAGGCCAGAATTCCCATCGGCATACAGGTATGCCCTGGATCCTTAAGGGGTTAATGTTTCCCAAAGACAGTTGTGTTAGTTAGGACTGGGTTGTGTGTTTACTTATCACTTATTATATATATCTACAAAGAGGAGGAGCTAACCTAACTAAACAGCCCTTACTAGAAAATAATAAAATAAAAAGACCAGGCCTGGGGAGCTCCCAGACCTGTCTAGACTCCAACTGACACTACCTAAAAACTGATTACCTCACTTCCAGTGGGCCAGTATATTTTTTTTCCCAGTGTCAGCGCCTCTTTGTGGCAAGAGCATATACCCATCAGTATAGGTGTCCCCCAATATAGTGTGACTGAGAAATGAGAAGTTTGCTATTAAATATTATTTGATGTGAGATACTCTCTTTAGAGTAATACCAATATGTAAACTAACAGACTTATGAGACTACGTTTGAGGTTGGTATACGGATATGTAGTTAATATCTAAAATAATTGACGTTTCATTCATATCTGACATTGTGTCATGATATTCTTTATATATACTCATGGTGTGTTCATATACATTTGTTAATTATAACTAATAAACCTGCATACTTTTTATAACTTATATTATATTGCAAAAGTTATAGCACTACTGACAAGTAAAATAGTTGGGCCCAGATAAGGTAAAATTGAATTATTTGTATTAGCAATTCATAAAGGTCATAGCATTACATACTTTTGTTTAACATAGAATCAAACCTAATATAATTCTGACCTAATTATGAAAATGCATTTTCATTGTTGTCTATTTCCCCTCATTGAGAGCTATGTAATCCAGGGCTCAGGAAGGTGGGGACAGTAATCCTTGCCTTCCCCTAAGAAAGGCTCTCAGCTCTAGCAGTAGTGTTCTCAGTGGGGCTGCATTCCTCTGCACAGCCATGTTACAACTCTTGGATGGTTAAAGTCTACTGCGGCTAGCAAGTGATTAAAATAGTGTAAGGGTATGTTCACACTTTGTGCTGCCGATTTGCTTTAGTAGATTTTGCTGTCCATTGACTTTTGCAGCAGAAAATATCCATGTGTATACTGACCCTAAATCTATTTAGTTTTTCACTCTAGATCAGTGATCTCCAAACTGTGGCCCTCCAGCTAGCTGTTGCAAAGCTACAACTCCCAGCATGCATGCTGAAATCTGTAGTTGTGCAACACCTGGAGGTCCATAGTTTGTAGACCACTGCTCTAGATGTCAAACTAAGTTTATTGTTTGCACAAGTAAATTGAACGTAGTTATTGAAAAAAAATAAACTCACAGCTTTTGGCAGCTCATCTGCATCTGGTGCCTCTAGTTTAAATTTTTTTCCATCAGTCCCAGTGAGGAAATCCTTTTCTGGGTCAAACTTCAAGGTTCCTGCAATGGCCAAAGCTGTGACTATCTAGAAGTAAAAAAGTACAAGAATGTGAAATTCCCTGCATAGACTGCAATGCATTTCCACCGTGTGAACGAGGCCTTACAATGGATATAAAAAAAAGTCTACACACCCTTTTAAAAATTTCTGGTTGTGATGCTAAAGAATAAAAAGTTATGTCTAAACTTTTTCCACCTTAAAGGAGATAGAATAAATATATATTATAAAAAAATAAAAATAAATAATCTGGATGGTAAAGTGTGCACACTTTCTTATACCTAAGGATGTGTCTGTTCAAAATTAATCCTTGAAGTGATTTTTCATTTTTGCACTTTCGCTTTCTCCTCCTAACCTGGTAACCTTAACACTTTAAATTTGTCACCTACAAACCAGCAAAAAAAAAAAAAAATTGCAAGTTTTGGGGGCTTCCGTTTCTACACAGCGCACTTAAAAAAAATCATTAATCTTCAATTTTGTAGGTCCTTAAGATTACAAGAATACCCAATTTATGTTTTTTATATCGGTTTTATTTAGTTTTACTAAGAAAATGTTATGTTTAAAATTGTCCTCTTCTGGACTTTTTCATATACAGGGATGCATGAGGGTGCATTTTTTGTGCGGTGATCTGTAGTTTTGTGGTACCATTTTTGTTTTGATGGTACTTTTTGATAATTTTTTTCCAGTATATTAAGTGGCCAAAAATATGCAATTCTGGATTTCTTTTTTTACATTTATGCCGTTCATGCATCACGTTTAATTATCAGGTCCTAAATCAGGGTGGAAGGAATTCTAAACCATTCCAAATACCAGGAACTTTTGGCACAAAACCTTCAGGTGTCTGTTAAAGCTGAAGTTGAAGTTCACCTTTCAGGACAACAACCCAAAGCACAAATAAAATCGAAATCCACAAAAGCATGGCGTTTTTGGAAGGGCCCAGTTAGAGCCCAGACCTCAATTCAGTTCAACATCTGCAGGGTGATCTGAAGAGGGTTGTTCAGATGTCCTTGCAATCTGATAGATTTGAAGCTAGGAAGAGTGGGCAAATATTGCCATGTCAAGATGTGCCATGCTGATACAAGCCTCCCCAAAAAGACTAATTGCTGTAATAAAATCAAAAGGTGGCTGAAAGTATGTCTTTAAGAGTGCACAAATTTATGCAACCAGGTAATAGGGTATATTTTTTTTCTTTACACCCCCCCTCAAAAATTTTCGTTTGTTTTGCAATTAAAATTGTTCTCCTTATAGGTCACATTGAAAGTGGAAAAAGTTTTGGACATGATTTATGTTTGTCTCATTCTCTAACATCACAAGAACCTGGCATTTTAAAACGGTGAAGTAGATTTTATGGGGGAGATTTCTCAAAACCTGTGTAGAGGAAAAGTGGTGCAGTTTCCAATAGCAACCAATCAGCTCACGTCTATCATTTTTAAAGATGCCTGTGACATTTGAAAGAAGCGATTGATTGGTTGCTATGGGCAACTGCACCACTCTACACAGGTTGATAAATCTCCCCCTAGATCCACACAAAGCAGAAAGTCGACATGCCAATTTGTTGCAGTTTCCCCTTTTCATTGCAAAGGGTGAAAGGTCTGCAACAGAATGGGCATGCTCTGACTTGTCATCCATACCAGGAACATTTTCAATGTGTATTAAAACACTTCAGCCACCAGTATTTTACTGTAACTGGTGTAGATATGCAATTCAGAATGTGCACTGCAGATGCACCGCAAATCCGCCATGTTTAGACATAGCTATACGAAGCAGACTTGAGCATAATATTCTGCAAAGCTAAACAGAGATTTTATTCCTTAAAGAATATATGTTGCTTTTAACAAGATACATACCTCTGGAGACGTGACAAATGCATGAGTCTCAGGATTTGCATCATTTCTTCCGGTGAAGTTTCTGTTGTATGAGGTGACAATTGTGTTCTTTTCTCCCTTTTTAATATCCTTCCTGCAAATGAAAATAGTAAGCCAAAACAACTACACAGTATATAGACAAATTACTAAATTGCCCTATAAGTTTAGCCTTTTTTAACGGCCACCCATGACTTACCTGTCCCACTGACCAATACAAGGTCCACAGGCGTTTGCGAGTACTAAACCCCCTACATCACGGAGAACGGCAGCCTACAGACAAAGAAATATAAACCCTGAAGCACTAAATCTCAACTATAAGTCAAGTCGGTAATAAAGCACTGAAGACTTCTCTAGTAAAACGATAAAAAGGGTAGTACTTCTCTAGCCACAGGATAGGAGAGATGGGTTTGATTGCTGGGGGTCCCAGAAGTCAGACCCCTCACAATCTCCGTCCCAGTGCTCTGGCTCTCAGAGGAGTGCACGCTACAGAAGGCACGTGCTCCATTAATTTCTATAGGAGCGCTGGAGATGCCCGAGTACAGCACTCTTTCAGGTGCTCCCATAGAGAATCAATTGAGCATGTGCCGCCTGTAGCACGCACTCTCAGATATAGCGCATTAGTTGCTTTTCGCCAGACAACCCCTTTAATCATAGTAATGATCACATGCTCGTCCCTGACTGTTCTAGAAGTAGCTAATATGGGGTATCCTACCTGGAAAAAATGTTTTTTTTTTAATCTCCAAGTGGATTTTGTAATTTTGTAGTTTATTACATTTGGACATTTTTGAATTTATATCATTTGTTGCTTTTCAGCTTTTATCTAGTGTACTGGAGAAAAGAAGAACTACAGAGCAAACATGTCCTTGCGCTAAAAAACAGATTAGCTAGAAAAGAGAAAAACCATTAAATACTTACATAACCGTCTCGTTCAATGGTGGCTCGGATTTGTTCAGATCCTGGAGTGATTGTAAACTGAGATTTGCATTTCAGTCCATGTGCTAAGGCTTGCTTTGCTACAGCAGCTGCGCGGCCCATATCCTCATAGCTGGAATTTGTACAGCTGCCAATGAGACCTGGCAGGAGCAGAGTTGTTTAGGTTACAGTTTTAATTTTTTATTTTTTTTTATTCTTTCTGCATTCTTTTAACCTACCGACTCTGATATCCAAAGGCCATCCCTTCTGTTCTGCAACAGCTCCTACCTCAGATACAAGTGTTGCCAAGTCAGGGGTGAAAGGTCCATTGATATATGGTTTTAGCTACAGGGGGGAATAAAATAAAAAAACATTTTAAACACTGACAATCTGTTTACTATGATACTTCGTTGATCAGTCTATCAGCTATTGAAGCTCTGCACCTTGTATCACACCAGCTTTCATCTGTACATTCGTAGTGGCAGTACCTAGTATTTTAGCTAGTCCAATTTGCTAATCTAAAGAGCTGCTATAGCACCTTCGTATATGGCAATGTGCCTGATAGGAGGTTAAGCCACAACACTTGCCCTTTAACAGTCGTTTCCTACCAAATACTCATTGCATATCCAAAGGTCACAGAGAAACCAAGACAAGAAAACCAAGAGTGTGTAAATGGGTTAGCTAGTTCTATGTGCAGGAGAGAGAGGGAAAAAAACTGTACATTCATCTTGGGCCTGTCTGCCTTCTACAGAGGGTCCACACTGTGCCGGAAGGTTAAAATCAAGGCTTTCCTCTTCTTTCTGACCACTTCATTTTTGTGTAAAATCTTGTGTTCTTAAAGAGGACCTAAGAGGCTCTTTCCCTAAGGAGGACCTATGACTACCCCAAATAAAAAGAAAATAATCAGAATATGGCCAAGGTTATAGAGTCAGGAGGTGTGTATTAGGCACACATGTACAACATTTACACCACTGACTGTATAATTGTGCTCATCACCTCATAGTCACTCCCATTATTTAACTTAGGTTCACACCCATCTGACTGATTTCTTGAACTGTCAAACTATAAACCCTTGTATCTCAAGAACAGGAGAATGTATCAAGAAACTGTAAAACTGATCAGGGCATCCTATGCCATTTACTGGCTAAAATCTAAACATTTGAGGGTTGCCCATAGGTCCTCTTTAAGGGAAAAACGGTCATTCTGTTCACCCACACTAAACCCAGTACACTGTGTATGTGGGTGTATGTGAACAGGAGACTAATGAAGGGTCAACTAGTTAAATATGTACCTGTAGTCGGGAGCTGTGTCCCTCCAAAGACCCTCTATTCCCACAGAATTGTGCACAGGAGGCGGGCCCACAGGGTGAATTTTAATTTTTACATGCAGTCCTTAGATAGCATAGCATTGATCAGTGGTATCTGTGCTTGACTGCTCCAACCTGGCATGCCTGACTGGAACATCGAGGGACAGATCAGATGGCTAGGACGCAGGTAAGGGCCCTCCCGCCGTCCTCTGCTGATCAGGAAGCTGCAATTTCACGGTGGCGGTCCTGAGCTAACTGGGATGACTTTTCTCCTGTTTTTTCTCCTGCCGCAAACAACTTAGATGGCGTCTAAAGGGGTTGATACAGGACATCAGCCCGATTGCTGATAGCAACCGGGACCCACCGCGTATGAACCGCGCTTTTTATAATAGGAGCAGGCAATAGACGTAAATACAAGTCCACTGTCCTTAAGAAATTAAGGTCAAAATGGGGTTAAGTATGCTTTAACATTCAAAAAATTCCCACCTCATCCAAATTAATTTCAATCACTTGATCATATTCAGCACCCTCATCCGATACCAAATGGCTCTTGAACTCCTCTGCAACAGATGCAATATCTAAGAAAGGTAACAATAGAAACAAAATCAATTCCTTGCTAACACACATGATGAGAAAGCCTTTAAAAAATTTTTTTTTTTTTTTAAAGGGGTACTCCGCCCCTAGACATCTTATCCCCTATCCAAAGGATAGGGGATAAGATGTCAGATCGCCGCGGTCCCGCTGCTGGGGAGCCCCGAGATCCCCGCTGCGGAACTGCGCCATCATTTAAGCACAGAGCGAGTTCGTTCTGTGCGTAATGACAGGCGATACAGGGGACGGAGCCGCGTGACGTCATGGCTCCGCCCCTCGTGACATCACGGCCCGTCCCCTTAATGCAAGTCTATGGCAGGGGGCGTGACAACCGCCGCGCCCCCTCCCATAGACTTGTATTGAAAGGGGCGGGCCGTGACATCACGAGGGGCGGAGCCGTGATGTAACAATGCTCCGGCCCCTGTATTGCGCGTCATTACGTGCAGAGCGAACTCGCTCTGTGCTGTAATGATAGCGCAGTTCCGCAGCGGGGATCTCGGGGCTCCCCAGCAGCGGCACCGCAGCGATCTGACATCTTATCCCCTATCCTTTGGATAGGGGATAAGATGTCTAGGGGCGGAGTACCCCTTTAATGAAGAGAAGTTAATAATAAACTTACATCAGAAAGAAAAGAAAAAAAAGATTTTTTGTACTCACTGTAAAATCTCTTGTATGCTCTTGCCACTAGGAGGAGCTGACACTAGGAAAAAAGTCAGCTCCTCTCTGGCAGGATATACCCATTCCCCGGAAGTGAGGTAATCAGTTTTGTCACAAATCAGTAGGAGAAGCCAACCAAGAGACAAGTCTGAAGGATCCTAGAAAGGATTCCCAGAGAAACACCCAAGAACCGGAAAAGGCTATCCAGACAAGAATGAAGAGATAGGTGGGTGCTGTGTCCCCCCCAATGAAGGCTACAAGAAAGGTTTTACGGGGGAAAAAAAAAAAAGTTTCCTTTTCTCTGTCGCTCTTCATTGGGGGAACCAGAAACCATGTGACATAAAGCAGTCCCAGGGGTGGGAAGAATACCAGAGGAAGGTAGTCCGGAGACTGAACCCCCTCGGGCCGTAAGACACGGACGAGACCCTGGGTGTTAAGGTAACCGAGACCTAGAACGGAGCATCCGGCATTTCCCATTGTCCATGGAGATTGACTATAATGCCAAGGAAGGGACCGTCCTTAGAAAAGACTCTAAACCAACAGGCCACAGAGAGACAAGAAGGGGAAATGCGGAGACCTGATGGGCCGAACCTGGAAGGAAGAAGGAAACCAACTACAAGAAGCACAGAACCAGACAGAGGGAGAGCCCTATTGGAAACAAAAAAGGAAAAGGGAACTACAGAAGAAACCCTTACAGCGGACCAGCAAAAATCAGAAAACATGGCGAGAGCCGAAGGAGAGACAGTCAAGGTGAAGACCAGAAACTTCTGGAAAAGAGACAGGAACAGTCTGTAGGCGCCAAAAACCACAGTCCCAGGCGTACAGCGTGAGCACCTGGGGAGAAGAGCAGACTCAGAGGATGACACACAGGCTGAACAGTGGTAAGGAACCACATCCATGCAGCAACTGAAAATTGGGAGGCAACCTGGCCGATGACTAAGGCAACAGAAAAGGCACCTGAGCCACCCCATATAGGAACCCAGGAAGATACCTGGAGGTATTGGGGGTGGGGGCAGCTGAAGAACAGACTGTCACCCCATCAGGCCTCATGCAAGAACAGGTGCTCACCCGCCGCAGACCTGCAGAAACAATCACAGGAGGGCCTGAGGTACACCACACTGAAAGAGGGGCAGAAGGCTCTACATGAGCAGGGTGTCAAGAACATACGTAGAGACGCAGACATGGGTACCTCATGATGAGAGGGGTACCAAGACTGCCACCACTAAGGGAACCACAGACATCCAAATGTCCAAAAGCCTGGAAACCAGTCTCAGCACCCAACAGCATGCCACAACCATGCCCTGAGAAGACTAACGTTACACTGTTAGAAAGGGGAACAGAGTGCTGCTGCGAGGTCCCTAGAACCTGCAGGAAATGCCCACACCCCATCTCTTAATGGCGCTACACACCAGAACTGCAGACACAAGAGATGAGGACGAATGAGGTGCAGGAAATATGCAGACAGTGACTTACAGGTAGAAAGGACCAATAAACCTTCAGAGTCACTTCTTGGGAACTTCACACTGAAAGGGAGTCACCAGACGTCTTCCGCTGGAGCGGCAGGAATGGGAAAGGTGACCTGGTGGATGAGAAAACCATGCACAGTCTAGCTAAGTGGCATAGGGCAGTGTTTCCCAACCCAGTCCTCAAGGCACACCAACAGTCCAGGATTTTAATTTTTCCCTGTTCTATTCCAATGGCGGAACTGAAAAAACCCGGAATGTTGGTGTGCCTTGAGGACTGGGTTGGGAAACACTGGCATAGGGAACCGTGGACACACCGGTCCAGTCTTCAGAACCACACTGAAAGTGGCTTACCAGCCCTTATCCATGATGGCAGCAAGCATGTGGAGATGGACCTTGGAAAGTAGGGAACCTTGTAAATCCCAATGTGGTGCTTTGTTAAAGGCCCATGGAACAACATGGGGTCCCTCACTCAGAACTACACCTCCACAATCTGTTACCTGACCATCTGCCAAGATGTGGGAAGTGTATGGTAGACGACCAGACATAGGAAACCACGCAGACTACCGCCTGGCTGACTGGTATAGGGTTCCTGAAAGCACAGGGTCACTTCTGCGAAACCTCCACTGAAAGTGGGGTACTGGAGTGCGGTCGATCCGATGGGCGACCCCCAAGCAGATGAATGTCTAACTGACAGACCCGTGTACGTGCCGGGGAGAGCCTCTTCCAGATTCCTCCCACCTGCAGTGAGGTACGGGAAACCCCAGCCATGCACTCAGCAGCCCAGGGATGGGAGACAGACTGTGTTGGAAACCGTGCAAACAGTCTGGCTGAACGAGTACACCTCCAGATGCTGGCAAAAAGGGAACAACTGTCATATAGCCGATCACTGTGCCCCCTTTGATGCAGGTAGGATGACGGGGAGGTGTAGGAGCCATGGATAGAATCCCTGCCACCCTGGGATATCAGGGAAGGCTGAGGAGCCATGTATCCCCCGTCAAAAGGGTCCATAGGACACATCAGGTCACTTCTTCAGACACCACGCACTAGCAGTGGGGTACTGGAACTCCAGCCGCAGAGACATCAGGCATGTGAGAAGTGACAGGTGGCAGCGGAACCTGGCAGACCACGGTCTGGCTTACTGGTATGGGTCCACAGTATACAACTGGTCACTCCGGACACATTGCACTGGCAGAGGGGTACCAGAACGTTAACCGCTAATGCAGGAGCTGAGATCGGTGACCTGTGGAGGAGGGAATCCTAGTGTATGCACATGCCAAGAACCCTCCCCAGATGGTTGACCGGCGGAGGAGGAAACCACCACTTTGGACAACAGTATCCTACCGTGAATAAAAGCTACATGGTAGAGTCCCTACAGAGGAAGGACCCCGGACCCCCAACCCCCCCCCCCCCCCCCCCACAAAATGAGCCCCAAGTGTCTGCCAGGAACACAAAAGCCCTGTAAGGGCACCGGACCGGAGCCCTGCCCTGATAGGGAGGGACTAGGACTGGCAGTGGGAACAGTAGACATGGCAGCGAAAGGGGAAACCAGGCACTGGATGTAACTTCGGAATCTACAGGGACCGCGTAATGACCCGCCACAGCGGTTTGCATATGCTCCCTCACAGAGTGAGAACTGCAGAACTAGGTATGCCAGAGGCATAAGGCAAAAAACAATATGCCTAAAGAGTCATCTGGCAAATAAGGCAGACCCCATGTACAGTCCCAGAAGAGGACCCAGTAGACAATCTGATAAAAACCAAATATTACACAAATAACTAAATAGTATGGGAGGCCACAAGAGGAAGCCCACAAAAGGCACAATACAACTAATAGCCACTAGAGGGCTCAGTCAAAGAGATCAGGGGAAGACAGGCTTCCGCTGAGACGGAGGAGGCCATGGCTCTGGATCAGGGAGTCAGAGGAGGGAGACCGCCTCTGACATCCCATATAGTGTTAACGACCCCTGCAGCACCCCAAGCCTTGAGGGCTCACTGCGGGGAGGAGGGGCAGAGCTAAGCCCCATTCATGAGGTGCAGAAAAGGCGGTGAGCTTTCCCTTTCAGGCACTCACAAGACAGCACTGACAGAGGGGGGAGAGAGTCCTCCCTCAGCTAACCTACAGATTCCCGCACTGAGCACGGGGAGAAGGAGGCAGAGTTACCTGCCGCCATTATGGGTCACACTGGCCAGCAAGTGCCAGAGGAGATCCGAGCAGCTGAAGATAAAACTAGCCGGTGGCTGCCCTGAGAAACAGCTGCCGTAACTGCCACTGGCCTGCTGGGGGGGCGGGATATACTCACCCAGCTTATGGCCACACTGCATCATACCAGGCTAATATAGCGGAGCGAGCAGGGGCAAGTTGGAGACACGGGCCTGGGGTTCAACCACCAGGTGCTGGCCGTTGGCAATAAGGTGTTGACGGCCCATACTCTTAAGTTCCGTGCCCCTTTGTAGCATATGGAAAAGGTAAACAAAAGGGAAATAAAAACCTAACTAAACAGCAATTACCTCCTCCAATCTTGCCTCCTACTGACACTAGATAAAACTGATTAGCTCACTTCCAGTGGGCGGGTATATCCTGCCAGGGAGAAGCTGACTTTCCTAGTGTCAACGCCTCCTAGTGGCAAGAGCATATACCCATGGTCTTTGTCCCCCAATGAAGAGTGATCCAGAAAATAACATTTTTGTAAATTACAGGCTCGCTTTAAAGGGGTACTCCGGTGCATAGGCATCTTATCCCCTATCCAAAGGATAGGGGATAAGATGCCTGATCGAGGGAGTCCCGCCGCTGGGGACCCCCGTGATCTTGCACGCGGCACCCCGTTTGTGATCAGTTTCCGGAGCGTGTTCGCTCCGGGACTGATTACTGGCGACTACATGGCGGGCGGCGTGTGACATCACGCTCCGCCCCTCAATGCAAGCCTACGGGAGGGGGCATGACAGCTATCACGCCCCCTCCCGTAGGCTTGCATTGAGATGTGGAGCGTGACATCACACGGGGGCGTGACGTCACACGCCGCCCGCCCTGTAGTCGCCGGTAATCAGACCCGGAGCGAACACGCTCCGGGGACTGATTACAAACGGGGTGCCACGTGCAAGATCACAAGGGTCCCCAGCGGCGGGACTCCCTTGATCAGGCATCTTATCCCCTATCCTTTGGATAGGGGATAAGATGTCTAAGCACCGGAGAACCCCTTTAATAGCTCTGTTTACAACACGTCCAATAACAATTCCAACATATACTGCTGATACTCCATTCTACTGTAACTGAAGCCTTGTGTGGCTGAGACACCTTGAACATATACAGCTGCCCTTTCCATCTCCCCAGAGGACTGTGAAAGTGTTATCTGTGTAACATGTAGAAGGTTGGAAACCTCCCAACATTAGCAGTGTAATTTGAATTTGAAATTTCTAAGTCTGCATTATCTGAATGAATCAGGGTTAAAAACAAAAAAATTAAACACACACACAAACTTTATAAGCCGTATCAGATACAGCCAGTTAACACCCATGCTTCTCACCTATTAACAAGGACGTGGACTCCAAGCATAACTATGAGGTGTTTTGTATGGGAATCATTTTAAAATGTTACTTTATATCCTCCGATATTGCTGAACTGCTTAAAAGGGCAACTGAACAGCTATTCACTGTTCAATATACAGGGTTGTAGTGCTGGTGAACACCACTAAATAGAGTGACATAATGCTGCAACTTAAATAAGTGACCAGTTTCCTCATCTACTGCTATAGTGCTGCTTTGTACAATGGAGGTCGGGAGCCGGCTCGCTGAGCTCCCCTGCCTCCTTAATATTCAGCACCTGGCCCCGTGATGAATAGTCAAATTCTTTTCATTCACATCACTAGGAAAGGAGCCTGTCAGCAGGTCAGAAGGAGACAAGCTCCGTGAGCCAGCTCCCTTTCTCCAATGTACTAAGAAACACTGTAGCAATAGAGGAGGAAACTGACATAACTCTGCAACTTCTCCACCATTTAAAGTAAGTGACCACTCTAAGGCTGGGTCCACACTACGTTTTCCCCCATACGGGAGCGCATACGGCAGGGGGAGCTAAAAGCTCGCGCTCCCGTATGTCACCGTATGCGCTCCCGTATGCCATTCACTTCAATGAGCCGACCGGAGTGAAACGTTCGGTCCGGTCGGCTCATTTTTGCGCCGTATGCGCTTTTACAACCGGACCTAAAACCGTGGTTGACCACAGTTTTAGGTCCGGTTGTAAAAGCGCATACGGCGCAAAAATGAGCCGACCGGACCGAACGTTTCACTCCGGTCGGCTCATTGAAATGAATGGCATACGGGAGCGCATACGGTCACATACGGGAGCGCGAGCTTTTAGCTCCCCCCTGCCGTATGCGCTCCCGTATGGGACAAAACGTAGTGTGAACCCAGCCTAATGCTGTTCACCAGCTCTACATCCAAGTATATTGGTTTAGTGCAGGTGAACAGGCTGTCAGTTTCCCTTTAAAATAAAAAGCACATAAGGGTAAGACGAGAAGGGCAAACACCCACATACCTGAACGCCCAGTTTTCTCCAAGTACTTTTTCATGCGATGATTGTAAGGAAATACAGATGTTGTTGCTCCAATTTCAGCGCCCATATTACAGATTGTAGCCATTCCAGTACATGAAATAGAGTCTACACCAGGTCCATAATATTCTACAATGGCTCCGGTACCACCCTTGACTGTTAAGATGCCAGCTAGTTTTAGAATTACGTCTTTCGGGGAAGTCCAGCCAGACAGCTTTCCAGTTAGTTTGACACCAATAACCTAATATTGCAAAGAGATAAAATATTATAATCATAGGGCATATACAGCGGAAATCTGACGCTGTTCATCAAGTAATCACTGCCACTTTTTGCTCCTTGAGACAATCCCTTTATAGAGCTCAAGCATAGAGATGAGCGAACTTACAGTAAATTTGATTCGTCACAAACTTCTCGGCTCGGCAGTTGACTTATTGTGCATAAATTATTTCAGCTATCAGCTGCTCCGGTGGGCTTGAAGGTGGATACAGTCCTAGGAAAGAGTCTCCTAGGACTGTATCCACCTTTTCCAGCCCACGGGAGCACCTGAAAGCTGAACTAATTTATGCAGGATAAGTCAACTGCCGAGTCGAGAAGTTTGTGACGAATCGAATTTACTGTAAGTTCACTCATCTCTACTCAAAACACATAGGAAAAATACAAAAATCTAGGCTGGTGCAGTCTGTGGCGTAGAAGCAGCCACAGATGTGACATTACGAGACAAGCACCAAATTTTTACTAACTTCAGTGCAGATTTGCTTAATATGAAAATGTCAGTCTTTAGTAAACCTGCTCAATAGTAATTTGTGCTGTTTGGCTGGGAAATAAGACAAAAACTTGCATTTATTTTGGTGTTCTGCGGGGTTCTTAGTGGTCTGACTCGCACTGATCTGTAGTTTATGACTTGTAGAGAAGATAAGCGATTATCTTGGCTGAAACAATTCTTGATAGCTTACCCTGTATCACATAAGTGGGGATCCAACTTTACTTCAGCTATGTGGAAATGTAACATGCAGTCATTATGAATACCACTTTATCTTTAAAGAGCAAGTACTCACCTTTGGGCATTTGAGTTCCCAAGGAATGCTGGCCATAACATCCACAGCATCAGCACCACCTACACCAATGCAAATCCCACCTAACCCGCCACCATTAGGAGTGTGGGAGTCTGTACCAATAAGCAGCACTCCAGGATATGCATAATTTTCCAGGATAATCTATAAAAAAAAAATTTTTAAACATTTTTATACAGTGCACAAAGATTCAGAAATGTTATACACTTCACCAAAATGATTTCTAGTGTTACCCAGAAAAGCTTTATTAGTGCAACTATGAACAAAAGTCTTCTAAATAAAACACATCTGAAGGAAACAACTGTGGAACTAAATTGATTTCTATAAAACATTTTGTAGGGAATTATGTTTAGGAGACCTCATTGGCAATGCTACTATACAGGGGTTATCCCAATATTTTAACTATCACCTATCTACAGAATAGGTGGTAAGACTCTGGTAGATTAGGGACTGACTGCTGGGAACCTCCACATGTCCACAAGAACGAGTGCATTTTTGATCATCATTTGTTTGCTATATGACTGATGAAAATAAAAGTACAGCGCTCAGCTATGTTAGACAGTCCCAATAGTAGGTCAGTGGACCGCCGGTCAAATGTGTACCCTGTAGGGCTGGGCGGTATACCTGTTCATATTGCAATACAAGTTGGGCCCCTCCCCCTCGGGAATGAATGAATCAGCCCAGCGCTGCGCTGTCCCCACATCGGGGAACTAATCCTATGTGACCTGCGAGCGCTGTTCTGTCCCCCCCCCACCATTAATTATTAGCCCAGCACTGTCCCCATCAGGGTACTACTCACATGTCACCCGCATGCGCTGCCCTCCTCGTCCTGTTGGTTGTGGCCGCTGGCTCTGACACTCTATACCAGTGGTCTCCAACCTGCGGACCTCCAGGTTTTGCAAAACTACAACTCCCAGCATGCCCGGACAGCCGTTGGCTGTCCAGGCATGCTGGGAGTTGTAGTTTTGCAACATCTGGAGGTCCGCAGGTTGGAGACCACTGCTCTATACTGTGCGGCATCCCTATGCCCGGGCTGCAAAAAACAAACAAAAACTTTAACTCACCTCCCGTTGGTCCGGTACCAGCCTCACTTGTTTCCTGGGGACGGGAACGCCGGACAGCCGTCAGCCTATCACCGGCCGCATCGATGTTCTGTCGGCCAGAGCTTCTTACATGACAGTGGGCTCAGCCTATCACTGGCCGGAGCAGGGCATCGCTCCGGCCAGTGATAGGCCGACGGCTGTCCTCCCCCGTCCCCAGTGTGCGGCCGAGGTGGGCGAGTTAAAAGTTTATTTTCTGTATCTTTTGCAGCCCGAGCATAGGGATACAGCCATACAGCAGTGGTCTCAAACCTGCGGACCTCCAGCTGTTGCAAAACTACAACTCCCAGCATGCCCAGACAGCCGTTGGCTTTCCGGGCATGCTGGGAGTAGTAGTTTTGCAACAGCTGGAGGTCCGCAGGTTGGAGACCACTGGCGTACAGTGAGTTCCAGTGCCCGGCGGCCCCCCAACAGAGGAGGAGGGCAGTGCTTGAAATCTAGTAATACCCCGCTGGACTGATCATTAATTGGGGGGAGCAGAACAGCGCTGGCGGGTAACCTAGGGTTAGTTCCCCGATGTGAGGACAGCGCTGCGCTAGGCTGATAATAAATTCCCGAGGGGGAGGGGCCCAACCGGTATTGTGGTATGGGGGAAAATTCATATTGTGCAGCCCAAAAAATTCGGTATTCGGTATGAACCGGTATACTGTCCAGCCCTATCAGGAACTGTCTAGAGCAGGAGCAAATCCTGGCAAAAACATTTCCTGCGGAAATTCCACCATGTGCATAGTGCAGTAGAATCACATTTAAATCATTGCTGCATAATTCTGCACGGAAATTCCATTGTGTAAAAATAGCCTAAGGGTGTAAGGGTGAACAGAGCCTGAGGATTTAATGTATTTTTGTACAGATCCTGATCCTGGGCTCATAGGACATATATGTCCCATACAACACCAGACCACTGAAATCCCATAAAAACTTTTTAGGACTTTCGGTAGATCACAGCTACCCAAACATTAACCATCATAATAAATATTTTAGAAAGATAAAATAGAGATCAATAGATAGAGATATATATACGTTATCTAAGGGCAAGCAAGACTTTTCTAAACTAACAGTCTTTAAAAAAACAATATGGTACAGGTGGTGTTAGGGTGATAGCGTAGTGGCTGGGTGCCCTATAAACCCAGTAACAAACAGTCTAAAAGGAAATAGGCACATACACTCATTAATGCAAAAATTCTCTCTTTATATACGATTCTTCAAAAGATACAGGAATCAAGCAAATAATCACCCAACGTGTCATACAGTCTGCAAGATGTTAAAAGGAGACATAACAGGCTTCTTGGGCTTTCATGTGTAGCCGTCTCCATTCACTGCAGGTCTGGTAGGTAATGCTGCAACGTTTCGAGGGCAATGCCCCCTTTGTCAAGCAGAGTGCAAATTCCCATCACCACAATTAGAGATGAGTGAAGTTACAGTAATTCGGTTCGTCAAACCTCCGCGGTTGCTGACTTTATTCTGCATAAATTAGTTCAGCTTTCAGGTGTTCCGGTGGGCTGGAGACTCTCTCCTAGGACTGTGTAAACCTTTTCCACCGGAGCACCTGAAAGCTGAACTAATTTATGCAGGCTAAAGTCAGCAACTTCTGAGCCGAGAAGTTCGTGACGAATCGAATCACTAACTTCGCTCATCTCTAACCACAATACATAGATAAAAACCTCTCGTGAGATTTCAATTCTAGAGTAAAAACCATACAAAAATATGTTGTTACCATAGATAAAAACCATTTCAATGTATATGGATTCAGATAGATGCAGCAAAATTCTTCACAGAAAGACATTAAGGACGTAGCATTTTTTTTCACTTTCTTTTTATGTTCCTTACTTTAAAAAATCATAACCCTTTCAGTTTTGCACCTAAAAATCCATATGATGGTTTATTTTTTGCGCCACCAATTCTACTTTGTAATGGCATCAAGTCATTTTACCCAAAAGTCTACAGCGAAAAAGAAAATAATTGTGCAACAAAATGGAAGAAAAAACACCATTTTGTAATTTTTGGGGGCCTCCGTTTCTACGCAGTACATTTTTCGGTAAAAAGGACACCTTATCTTTATTCTGTAGGTCCATATGGTTAAAATGATACCCTACTGATGTAGGTTTGATTTTGTCGCACTTCTGAAAAAAATCATAACTACATGCAGGAAAATGTATACATTTAAAATAGTCATCTTCTGACCACTATAGCTTATTCATTTCTCCGCGTATGGGGGCTCATTTTTTGAGCTGTGATCTGAAATTTTTAGCGGTACCATTTTTGTTTTGATCAGACTTTTTGATCGCTTTTTATTTAAAAAATTTATGGTATAAAAAGTGACCAAAAATACACTATTTTGGACTTTTAGCTCGTACGCCATTGACCATGCGGTTTAGATAACAATATATTTTTATATAGTTTGGACATTTACGCACACGGTGATACCACATATGTTTATTTTTATATAAAGTTTTTTTAAATGGGAAAAGGGGGGTGATTTAAACTTTTATTAGGGAAAGGGTTAAACAATCTTAAATTTTTATTTTTTTTCCACTTTTTATTTTGCAAAGTTATAGCTCCTATAGGGGGCTTTAACATGCAGCAGATTGATTCAATACACTGATCGCTGCCATCACATTCAATGGCAGGGATCAGTGTTATCGGCAGTTGATTGCTCAAGCCATTCGGACGCGCAGGAGACAGGTGAGGGGACCTCCTGCCGCGTCCTAGCTGATCGGGACATCGCAATTTTATCGCGATGGTCCTGCTTTTACTGTCACTTTTAGACGCGGCGATCAACTTTTACCGCTGCGTCTTAAGAGTTAATGCCGGACATGAGCCCAATCGGCGATGTCCGGCATTAGCGTGGGTCCTGCTTGCTTATTGCAACCGGGACCCACCGGGTATGATGCGCGTTGAGCACGCATTATACGGGGACGTGCATACGGACGTTCATAAACGCCCATATGCGCTAAGGGGTTAATTAAAGTTACAAATCTCATTAATTCCAAGGGGCTGTAAAGTGCACAGTTTTTGGATCCAGCGCACCTCACTTTACAATAATTTGTTTTAACCTGTTCTTTATTTTCTCCCTCTATATTCTCCAGTACCTGCCATCTCAATTCGATAACGTTATGTCCATGTTCCAAGAAATGTCTGGCTACACATCCTACACAAATTTCTCCTTTTGTTTTTGACCTCCCTCTTCAGGTCCCTTTATGAATGTACATATGGCACTTTTATGTTTGTTATTTCTCTGTTTAATAGTTCTCCTGGTCTTCTCCACGTAGCCTTTCCACATGGGCATTTAAGTAAACTACCTGAGTGCGGTTACAGTCTCCCTCATAGGATGTGTTACAGTGTCACCTTTAATAGTGGCATTGCAGTTCTGGCAAGATAGGCAGGCAAATGTACACGACTGTCTAGCCCTTAAGAAATGTCTGTTTATTTCTTTTTTTTTCTTTATATTTGCTCTTTTTAGGGGATTGGCAATAGATCCATTCTTTCTATATATAAATCTCGGGCGACTACGGAACAGACTGCCAATCTTCTCGCCCGTACCTAGCAAGCCCCAGTATTTACATTTAGTTTGTTTAATATTTTTTGAATGACAATCATAATTGGAAAAAAATAAAAAATAACTTCTGTTTCCTGGTATTTTTTCTTTTTGGGTTTATTTTTCCTCAAATCTTCTCTAGGTAATGCTTCAACCCCTTTACTAATTTCCTCCATTTCTTTCCTGTCATAACCTCTGTACGAAGTTTTCAACCACCATTTATTTTTTTTCTGAAACTCACTTTCTTTATTTCAAATCCTTTTTGTTTTAATGAATTGACCTTTCGGTGTACTTATGAAAACCTGTGGAGCATGTCCACTGTCACGGTCTAGCAAATTGTTCCGATCGGTATTTCACATATAGTGTAGTATCAAGTGTACCTTCTGGATTCTTCAAAACTTTCACATCTAAGTAATGCATCTCATTCACCTCGCATGAAAATTCAATGAGAGGAGAGGATGGCATCCATTCAAATAGTCAATGTACTCACGAAGTTGGGGCTGTGTGCCTGTCCAAAGGGCAAACACATCATCCACATAATGGACCCACAGACCCACCTTCTCACCTAGGACATGTCCCTTAAGAAAATTCTCCTCAAATTTACACATGAATATATTAGCCAGACTTGGAGCCACAGGGGACTAAATCGAAGTCCCCTGTTTCTGGAAGAAGTACTTCTCCCCAAATCTGAAATAATTCCAGTAAAGAATACTCTCAAGTAGATCCATCAAAAACCTGATTTTGGCATTAGTCAGCATGCTCTCTTTAATAAGATTTTCTTTGATGGCAAGTATTCCCTCTTGTATGGGGATGTTTGTACATAAACTTAATATCTAGAGTGCACAGCAGAGCCCCCTGGACATTTTATAGCTCTGCTATGCAATCTAGACACCGGTTGGTGTCCCGCAAACAATTGGGGAGAGATTTAACTATTTTTTGGAGGTAACTGTCAGATTGCCAAAGGGCTCAAAATGGAGTCAACCCCCAAGACAATAGGTCGTCCCAAGGGTTTCTCCATATTTTTGTGCACCTTTTGCAATAAATACAGCACTGGAGTGCGGGGAAACTCGTTGATAAGAGCACTTTTCTTGTCCAGTTATCCCGTTAAAACTGGATCCAAAAACTGTGCACTTTACAGCCTCATGGAACTTAAGAGATTTGTAACTTTAATGTCTTTCTATGAAGAATTTTGCTGCATCTATCTGAATCCATATACATTGAAATGGTTTTTTATCTATTTTAACATATTTTTGCATGTTTTTTCCTCTAGAATTGAGATCTCACGAGAGGTTCTTATCTCTGTATTGTGGTTTTGGGAATTTTCACTATGTTTGACAAAAGGAGATTTTTGTTTACTTACCGTAAAATCTCTCGAAGGATCCATTGGGGGACACAGACCGTGGGTGTATCTTGCTGTTCTAGGAGGTGTGATACTATGGTAATAAAATAAAAAAAAGTCAGCTCCTCCCAGCAGGATATACCCGCCTTCAGGCTCTGAGCTAGTCAGTTTAAGTTCCAGAGCAATAGGAGGAGACCAATAGGTCAAAGAAAAACCTAAAACTGTCCGAGGACCAGAAGCAAAAACATAACTGAACACACCCTCGGACAGAGAACCAAAGGAAAAAACCCAAAAAGGGAGGGAGCTGTGTCCCCCAATGGATCCTTCGAGAAAGATTTTACGGTAAGTGTTAAAAAATCTCCTTTTCTCTATCGGCTCCATTGGGGGACACAGACCGTGGGACGTACCAAAGCTGTCCCTTGGGTGGGCAGATAAGCAGTCAGGCAGACGGCCGATCCACTGCCGCCTGCAACACTTTACGGCCCAGACTAGCATCAGCCGATGCAAAAGTATGAACTTGGTAAAACCTCGAGAAAGTGTGCAAAGACTACCAGGTAGCCGCCTTGCAAATCTGCGAGGCCGAGGCTCTATTCTGGAGAGCCCAGGATGCCCCAACGGAACGAGTGGAATGAGCCACAACCCTGAAAGGAGGAATCTTCCCCTTACAGCGATAGGCTTCCGTAATGGCGGACCGAATCCACTGAGAAATGGTGGCCTTGGAAGCAGGTTGTCCCTTGCGACGACCTTCTGTAAGGACGAAAAAGGAATCACACTGACGAAACGAAGAAGTGATTGAGCGATAATACCGAACAGCCCGAACTACATCCAGCTTGTGTAGTAAGCGCTCCTTAGGATGAGAAGGAGCCGGACAAAGAGACGGGAGGACAATGTCCTCATTGAGATGAAAAGCAGAGACCACCTTAGGTAAAAAGGAAGGATCTGGCCGGAAGACGACCTTGTCCTGGTGGATCACCAGAAACAGAGAATGGCAAGAAAGAGCTGCCAGTTCAGACACCCTCCGGATGGAGGTGATAGCCACAAGAAAGGAAGGTCCGGACATGAAAATTAGTAAGTAAGGGCCGAAACCTGACCTTTAAAGGAACTGAGAAATAACCCCAGTTCCAGCCCCGACTGCAAAAAAGAGAGAAGAGGGGGAACCGAGAAGGTCACAGTGGAGAAGTCCTGAGCTTCACACCAACGAAAATAAGACCGCCAAGTACGGTGGTAAATTCTTGCGGAGGAGGGCTTACGAGCGTTGAGCATGGTGTGAATGACTTAGGAAGAGAACCCGCGGGCCCTCAAAACAGTGGTCTCAACCACCTCGCCGTCAAATGCAGCGACTAAATTGGGGTGGCAAAGAGGACCCTGAGAAAGTAGGTCCGGGCGGAGCGGAGGCCGCAGAGGAGCCTCGTCCAGGAGCCTTACTACGTCGGCGTACCACGACCTTCGAGGCCAATCTGGAGCTACCAGAATGGCGGAGCATCCTGGGAAGGAGCGGAAGAGGAGGGAACAGATAAGGTAGGGCGAACCCCGCCCAAGGAATCACTAGGGCGTCCATGGCCAGAGCCTGAGGGTCCCGGGACTTGGACACAAACTGAAGAATCTTCCGATTTTGCCGGGACGCAAAGAGGTCCACGTCCGGAATGCCCCAGAGGTCGCAGAGCTGCGCGAAGACCTCCGGATGAAGAGACCACTCGCTGGGGTCGGGAGAGGACCAACTGAGGAAGTCCGCTTCCCAGTTGAGCACTCCCAGAATGTGAATCGACGAAACGGCCGGAACTTTGTTCTCCGCCCAGGTGAGAATTTTGGTCACCTCGGCCATGGCTGCCGAGCTGCGAGTGCCGCCCTGACGATTTATGTACGCCACAGACGTGGCGTTGTCCGACTGAGCGCAGATCGGGCGGGACTGAAGACAGGACTCCCAATGAAGAAGACAAAGAAGAATCGCCCGTAATTCAAATATGTTTATCGGGAGAAGAGTCTCCGGGGGAGACCAGAGTCCCTGAACCGTCCAATCCCTGAACACACCGCCCCAGCCCGACAGGCTGGCATCCGTTGTAACAACCTGCCAGTGAAGGGGAAGAAAGGACCGCCCTTGGAGAAGAAGGGGGGAGCGGAGCCACCAGAGCAGGGACTGACGGACCCTGCGAGGGAGAACAATCTGATGATCGAGGGACAGGGGAGACCCGTTCCATCGAGAAAGAATCGCCAGTTGAAGGGGGCGGCAATGAAACTGGGCAAAGGGTACGGCCTCCATAGTTGCCACCATCTGACCCAGGACTTCCATACAAGTGCGGATGGAGATTGATACCTGGTCCGAAGGGAGCGGACCCCCGACCGGAGCGTCAGACGTTTGTCCGGAGGAAGACAAATTCGGGCAGAGGCCGTGTCGAATCGAAGTCCCAGGAAGGTTAGAGACTGGGTAGGGCAGAGGACTGACTTGTCTCAGTTGACCATCCACCCGAAGCGAGTCAGAGTGTGGAGAGTGACATCCAGATTCTCCAGAGTCTGGGCTCTGGTTGGAGCCTTGATGAGAAGGTCGTCCAGATAGGGTATCACCGAGATCCCCCTCGACCGTAACAGGCCCATCACTGGCGCAAGGATCTTTGTAAAGACCCGAGGAGCCGAGGCTAGACCAAAGGGGAGGGCCACGAATTGAAAGTGCCCCTCTGAACCGCAAAGCGGAAGTACAGATGATGGCCCGGAAATATTGGCACATGGAGGTAGGCATCCTTGATGTCCACCGATGAAAGAAACTCCCCTTGTTCCAGGGACACCACCACCGAACGGAGGGATTCCATTCTGAAGTAGCGGATGACAAGGTGACGGTTGAGACGCTTGAGGTCTAGGATTGGTCGCACAGAACAGTCCTTTTCAGGGACCACAAAAAGATTTTAATAGAAATCCTGAAAACGTTCCACTGGAGGAATGGGAACGATAACCCCCTGGAGAAGCGGAGACTGGAGAGCCGCTCAAAATTGCTTCGCCAGGAGGAGGAGACCAGGGGGCCCGGGATAGAAAGAAGCGATCCCTCGGAAGGGAGGCGAATTAGATCCGGTAACCGTTGGACACCACATCCCTGACCCAAGAGTCCTGAATGTGCGAAGTCCAGATGTCTAGGAAAAACAAGAGACGACATCCCAACCGAAAAGAAACCACGGGTGGGGGCCTCACTTCATGCAGAAGTGGGTTTGCGGTTGCCCGATTTCAGCACAAAATGTCCGGACCGGTTGGATTCCGACTTCCAAGACTGGCGTGCGCGGAACAAGGGAGCCTTCTTGTCCCGCGAGGGCGCCTGCCCGGACCCTTTACTGGGGCCAGAGGTCCGAAAGGACCAAAAAGGAAAAGGACTTCCTCTGGGAAGTAGGGCGAGCCTTATTTTGAGGTAACAAGGAACTCTTACCTCCCGTTGCTTCAGAAATAATCTCATCAAGGCGTTTGCCAAAAAGACGGCCACCCTTAAAGGGAAGCTCAGCGAGAGACCTTTTGAAAGCGGCATCCGCATTCCAAGCTTTAAGCCACAGAGCGGCAGAGAGCCGCTAGGTGACCCACAGCAAAGGCAGAACAACGGGCTGACTGCATGGAAGCTGTGCACAGAAAGTCCCCAGCTTTAGCGTATTGGAGAGCCAGAGCAGATAGATCCTCTGGGGGGGGGGGGGGGGGACCCACTGAGAGATCCTGATGGAGCTTTTGGCACCACTCCGACAGGTCCTTGGACACCCATGTCGAGGCGAAGATGGGAAGAGGAGAAGAGCCAGCTGCTTCAGAAGCGAACTTCGCTAAAGATTATACCTTCTTGTCCGCGGGATCCTTGAAGGCAGCGGCATCTGCCAGAGGCAGTGTAATCGCCTTAGAGATCCGGGAGATCTGGTATTGTGCCAAGGGACTGGCGCAAGGCGAATGTGGTGCCAATCTTCAAGAAGGGCTCTAGGTCTTCCCCAGGAAACTATAGACCGGTAAGTTTAACGTGCATTGTGGGTAAATTGTTTGAAGGACTTATAAGGGATTACATACAGGAATACATAGGGGATAATTGTATTATAAGTGATAGCCAGCATGGGTTTACTAAGGATAGAAGTTGTCAAACCAATCTAATTTGCTTTTATGAAGAGGTGAGTAGAAGCCTTGACAGAGGAATGGCTGTGGATATAGTGTTTCTGGATTTTGCCAAAGCATTTGATACTGTCCCTCACAGACGTCTGACAGGTAAGTTAAGGTCCTTGGGCTTGGAAACTTTAGTTTGTAACTGGATTGAACACTGGCTCATGGATCGTACCCAGAGAGTGGTGGTCAATGATTCGTACTCTGATTGGTCCCCGGTAATTAGTGGTGTACCCCAAGGTTCAGTACTGGGCCCGCTGTTGTTTAATTTATTTATCAATGATATAGAGGATGGTATTAACAGCTCTGTTTCTATCTTTGCAGATGACACCAAGCTTTGTAGCACGGTACAGTCTATAGAGGATGTGCATAAGTTACAGGATGACTTGGATAGACTAAGTGTCTGGGCATCCACTTGGCAAATGAGGTTCAATGTGGATAAATGTAAAGTTATGCATCTGGGTACTAATAACCTGCATGCATCGTATGTCTTAGGGGGGATTAAACTGTCAGAGTCACTGGTAGAGAAGGATCTGGGTGTACTTGTAGATCACAGACTACAGAATAGCATGCAATGTCAGGCTGCTGCTTCCAAAGCCGGCAGGATATTGGCATGTATAAAAAGAGGCATGGACTCAAGGGACAGGGACATAATACTCCCCCTTTATAAAGCATTGGTACGGCCTCACCTGGAATATGCTGTTCAGTTTTGGGCACCTGTCCATAAAAGGGACACTGCGGAGTTGGAAAGGGTGCAGAGACGCGCGACTAAACTAATATGGGGCATGGAACATCTTAGCTATGAGGAGCGATTAAAGGAGTTACAATTGTTTAGTCTTGAGAAGAGACGTTTAAGGGGGGATATGATAAACGTATATAAGTATATTAATGGCCCATACAAAAAATATGGAGAAAAACTGTTCCAGGTTAAACCCCCCCAAAGGACGAGGGGACACTCCCTCCGTCTGGAGAAGAAAAAGTTTAGTCTCAAGGGGCGACACGCCTTCTTTACCGTGAGGACTGTGAATTTATGGAACGGTCTACCTCAGGAACTGGTCACAGTAGGAACAATTAACAGCTTTAAAACAGGATTAGATACATTTATGGAACAAAATAACATTAATGCTTATGAAGAAATATAAAATCTCATCCCTTCCCCAATATCGCGCCACACCCCTACCCCTTAATTCCCTGGTTGAACTTGATGGACATATGTCTTTTTTCGACCGTACTAACTATGTAACTATGTAACTATGTAACTATTGGTGGATCCACTGAGGGAGGGGAAACCACCTTAGTGACAAAGTCCTTGTCAAATGGATAAAGTTCTTGAATTGACTTGATTCCCGGGAACCTCTTGTCTGGATGTTTCCATGCGGATTCCAGAATGTCGTCAAAGTCAGCGTGAGAGCTGAACATTTGAGGTGCTGGCTTAGCACGATGAAAGGATACTCCTGGATTGACATCCGAAGATCCTGGGTCCTCCAAGTGGAAGGTGTCTCTTAGGGCTGTCACCAATGAGTTCACCGTTGCAATTGAGTCTGAGCGGTCCTTGAGTCAGATGCCAGCTCGGAAGCCTCATCCACCAGATCACCAGGGGAATGTGAATGAGTAGAGGCAGTCCTGGAGGGGGGTGACCCAGAACGGGTACGCGGCTCTGGCGTAGCAGAGCGACGACTCCGAGAACGTCCTCTGGAGGAACGACGTTTGTGCCCAGAACAGAGGGGGGGGGCGGGACCCACGAGGGGACCGCTCACATCTATCAGAAGACTCAATGGAAGAGTCAGACGAGGCACCCCTAGCACGCTTATGAGAGCGTGAGGTACGGGGAGACGAGGAGCGGGCCCTCTCAGAGGTCCTACGCAGGGAAGACCCCTTCAAGGCAGACACCATTTCCAGGGAGGCCTCAGCCACCGAACGGGAGACTTGGGTCAAGTCAGCCATATACTGGGTCAGGGAAGAAACCCAGGCTGGAGGAGCGGCTCAACCCACTGGGACCGAAGGGGCATCAGGGGTCACCAGGCGGTCTGGGGGAGCAGTGGAGCAGGCAGGGCAAGAGGGCTCAGCACAGCCAGACATCTTGGTATTACAGAGCTTACAGATATAATAAGTCACTGAATTCCCAGGTTTCTGTTTGGAGGGAGGAACAGCTCTGGGTACGGACATAATGTGAGAAGATAGGAACTTTCTCACCCTGGTCTGTGTCCCGTCAGCTGCAGTGAGGAGAACTTGCTCCGTGCAGCCAGAGAGACTGACAGGCCAGCCAATAGCGAGGGAGGGACGTGCCTGAAGGCACACAGTAACAGACCCCTTCACATAGAAAATCGCACCCACGGCGCTGAAGCACCCGGCTCGTAGCAGCGCCGCGGCTGTCAGCTGCAAAAAGGCGCAGTAAGCATAACGAAGGGAAGCCGACGCTGAGAGCGCCTGGCCCGGAGCAGCGCCGCGGCCGACAGCTGCAAATAAGGCGCTGTAGTAGTTGCACCAACACACACACCCCCACAAACACCACATAATAAAGTGCCCCATACTATATTCCCCATAAAGTAAGGTGCTTTATAAGATATGCCCCCTCAGGTGCCATTGCTCCCCCAGCATAAGTGCAGCCCCTGTATAATCAAGCCCCATAAATGAAGGTGGGCCAAAACAGGGGGTCTCCAGAGGTTGCGAGTCCGTACCTATGGAGAAAAAAGGGGGGGGGGGGGGGGAAGTACTTACCTCAGTCAGAAGAACTTACCTAATGGAGTCTTCAGTCAGCTTTTGTCCCTGCATCACACCTGGCTGCTATGCGCGAGCGAGGCGAGCAGAGAAAAAGGGGGACCCGGACCCATGAGGTACCACCCAGACGCTGACCGTTGGCGAGGGGGGGGGGGTGAACAGCGCATATACGCAATGTCTGTGCCCCCTTACTCGCAATGGGGAAACAGGGAATCAGTCCCTGAGCCCCCACCTGAAAACGGAAAAGAAAAGGAATAAAAAACTAACACGTCCCTATACTAGGAAAATAAAAAAATCAGAAGACCTGGTCTGGAAAATCCAGACAATGTCCACCTCCTCAGACACTAAGCTTAAACTGACTAGCTCAGAGCCTGAAGGCGGGTATATCCTGCTGGGAGGAGCTGACTTTTTTTTTTATTACCATAGTGTCACACCTCCTTAGAGACCGCAGCCTACACCACGGTCTGTGTCCCCCCAATGGAGCCGATAGAGAAAAAGGGGCATTGCCCTTGAAACGTTGCAGAGTTACCTACCAGACCTGCAGTGAATGGAGACAGCCGCATAAGAGATTGCTGGTGCAGCTGCACATGAAAGCCAAAGAAGCCTGTTATGTCTCCTCTTAACACCTTGCAGACTGTATGACACGTCGATTGACTATTTGCTTGATTCCTGTATCTTTTGATGAAGCATAAATAAAGAAAGAAAAATTTTTGCATTCACATGAGCGTATGTACTTTTCTAAACTAAACAAAATTGATGACCACTTCAGTTTGTTACTCTTACTGTAGATTTGATCAATTCTACTTATTTTTAATTTACAAATCATTTTAATTTGGAACATCTGGATTAATCGTAGTGCACGGTACACTACATGAATAAAACAAAGTTCACCAGAACTCACCTGATGGATGATGCCTGACCCTGGTTTCCAAAAACCAACACCATATTTAGCCCCAGCACTTGACAAAAAGTTATACACTTCCTCGTTGATATCCTAAAGGTGACAACTTGCATTAATATGCATACAGGCAAGGCTATGAAACGGAAAGCTATATGCATGAAATTATGACTACAGACTGATTTGTCCCATACCTTCGCTCTCTTAAGATCCTTATCTCCACCAAGCTGGGCTTCAATCAAGTGGTCACAGTGGATAGTTGAAGGCACAGCCACTCTGGGCAACCCACTGCTAATAAACTGGAGCATGGCCATCTGGGCTGTGGCATCCTGCATAGCCACCCGGTCTGGTCGTAGCCGAAGGTAAGTCTTTCCACGCACTATATCCTGTTTAACTGGATCATCAAGATGGCCATAAACAATCTTCTCAGAAAGGGTAAGGGGTCGGTCCAAACTTAAAGTACAATAGGAAGAGACATTTAGCTTTTACTCATTTAACAAGAAGCAGAGATTATCTGGTAAAGTAACACGCACACATTCTATACACTTACCGCTTGCGGACGATATCTATGTTTTTTCCCAATTTTTCATACTGGATGTATTCATTGGGCTCAAAGTGGCTCATCGCCACTTTGGCCCTCTGGCATAGGACGGCTGAAATGTGGTACCTGCGAGCTCCATGGCCCAAGACTTGCTGTAAGTAGAAGGTAGAATGTTAAAGAGTACTATGGTTAATATCAATCCATATATTCTAAACTAACTCAGATGATATTCTCTAACTACTCCTAACACCCCTTCTGCCCTTAAAAAAAAAAATTGAGCTTCAAAAAGCTGTGTATCATACCTTTCCCCTTGCTCACATTGTGCGAGCTCCAGGCAGGAGAAAGTGGGCGTTCCCCAGCAGGCGCAACGTCACTGAAGCCTGTGAGAGCTGTGCCTCACCATGCCCCACATGCACTTCCTGAGTTTGGTCTCCTGCCAGGCCGGGAGGAGACCAAACTAATTGTTTGACTTGTGCAGGGAACAGAACAGAGCCACCTAGTGGCCATTTTTTTTGTCAATCATATTAAAAAAAGATATATAAAAGGTTGGGAATTTTAACATCAAGTAAATGGCAGAGTGTCTTAATTACATAAGGAACAATATATCAAAAGTTTAGTTTGGTGACAGGTACTCACTCTTTAAAGTTTAATAAAATATTACAATTTGTAGCCATTTTCAACAAGCTTTTCAAAACAGATTTATCAAACTCCTGTGGCTGACATGGAAGAAATTTATAGGAAATCAACTTCCATTCCTTTCTTACTGGCTTATAGGTGGCCATAGAAAAAACAACAACTACTCTATAGACAGAGGTTTTCCTCATAGATCATAGATTTAAAGAGAATATAGCGCAGTGTTTCCCAAACAGTGTGCCTCCAGCTGTTGCAGAACTACAGCTCCCAGCATGAGAGTTGTATTTTTTAAAACAGCTGTAGGCACATTGGTTGGGAAAGGCTGATGAAGGGTCACAAAATGATTTATTGCTTATCAAGTTTCTATGTTAAAGGGGTACTCCATTTATTTAATTTTTTTAAATCACCTGGTGACAAAATGTAACAGATTTGTAAATGACTTCTATTTAAAAAATCTTAATCCTTCCAGTACTTAGCTGCTGTATACTACAATTTGAATTTCCTTTCTGTCAGACCACAGTGCTCTCTGCTGACACCTCTCTCCATGTCAGGAACTGTCCAGAGCAGGAGCAAATCCCCATAGCAAACATATGCTGCTCTGGACAGTTCCTGACACGGACAGAGGTGTCAGCAGAGAGCACTGTGGTCAGACAGAAAGGAAATTCAAAAAGAAAAGAACTTCCTGTGGAGCATACAGCAGCTGATAAGTACTGGAACGATTAAGATTTTTAAATAGAAGTAATTTACAAATCTGTAACTTTATGGTACCAGGTGATTAAACCTCTTTAAAAAAGAAATAGAGTTCTATGTCATCACCTAAAGCAGGGGGTCAGTTTTTTTTTTTTGCAGTGGGGGCCACTTTATAATAAACTTAATTTTCTCCACAATTAAAAAAAAAATGCTGTAAGTATTAGGAGTGGAAAATAAACATTTACATATTCCTAATGTGTTCCATAACATGCCAATGTTTACATTTACTTGCACTATAAAAGTTCTATGGTCATTGGGGCACTTTTTTAAAATAAAGTACAGTGGTCCCTCAAGTTACAATATTAATTGGTTCTGGGACGACCAGTGTATGTTGAAACCATTGTATGTTGAGACCAGAACTCTATGGAAACCTGGTAATTGGTTCTAAAGGCACCAAAATGTCATCCAAAAAATAGGAAAAAGTGAAAATTAAAGAAAAATAAGTAGATAACTAATATAGATAAAGCAAATCCTTCCATATAAAAGTAAGAAAGATCTGCTGGGAGCTGTAACCACTGTCTATGTTAGTGTTTTCCCAAGCAGGGAGCCTCCAGCTGTTGCAAAACTACAACTCCCAGCATGCCCGGACAGCCAAAGGCTGTCCGGGCATGCTGGGAATTGTAGTTTTGCAACAGCTGGGGCCACCCTGCTTGGGAAACCCTGTCAATGTAGAGGACAGGAGCTTCTTCGGGGTACACACAATGTCCTAAAAAAGTAATGGAGTCGCCCTCACCTGGTGTCCAAAGGAGCAGCTTACCCTGGTACAGGTAAAGTGTACGGAACATGTAATACCTCCCTGTACTGTAGGGGGCGCTACCAGACACCAGTCAGTGCATGCACTTCAGTAATACAGGGGTTTTACCAGTGAATGCCCATTCTGATTGATCTGTTCTTCCAGCCATTGACACAGATCTGGACTGTCTGTAGCATTGTATGTTGAGTCTGGTTTCAACTTACGATGGTCCAGAAAAGACAATTGTATGTTGAAACTATTGTATGTTGAGGCCATTGTAAGTTGAGGGATCACTGTATAAGGTCCATATACCATTTTAAATAGTATATGGACTGGGGAACAAGGAAATTTCGGCCGCTGAATTACAGACTGAAAGTGGTGTTTCTGATCCAAAAGAGATATTGGGGCTGAAAGTATTGGTTTACTTGGCAACACAAAAAAGGGTGGAAGGAGGATGAGACGTCCAGCAGAAGTGCCCAACACCATGCTGCGGCTGGGAGGAAGCCATAAAGACCACCCCTGCAAAGATACACCTGCACACAGAGGGCTAAGAAAACTAATTTTGGGCTATTTTAATTTTCGGTCCATAATGTTTCAATTTGGAGCAACACTAATGAGTTTGTGGTCATTGAGGTATTTGTGCAGTGATCTATAGTCTTTATTAATAGCATTTTCAGTTCTATTTAACTTTTTGGTTGCTTTTACTGGAATGTTAAAGGGACCCATATACAGTGATCCCTCAACTTACAATGGCCTCAACATACAATGGTCTTTTCTGGACCATTGTCAGTTGAAACCAGACTCAACATACAATGTACGGACAGTCCAGATCAGTGAAACGTGTCAATGGCTGGAAGAACCGACCAATCAAAATGGGCATTCGCTGGTAAAACCCCTGTATTACTGAAGTGCATGCACTGACTGATGTCTGGTAGCGCCTCCTACAGTACAGGGTGGTATTACATGTTCTGTACTCTTTACCTGTATTACTGAAGTGCATGCACTGACTGATGTCTGGTAGCGCCCCCTACAGTACAGGGAGGCATTACATATTCTGTACACTTTACCTGTGCCAGGGTTACCTGCTCCTTTGGACACCAGGTGAGGGCGACTCCATGTTACTTTTTTAGGACACTATGTACTGTACAGGACCCTGAAGAAGCTCCTGTCCTCTACATAGACCAGTGTTTCCCAAGCAGGGTGGCCCAGCTGTTGCAAAACTACAACTCCCAGCATGCACGGACAGCCTTTGGCTGTCCGGGCATGCTGGGAGTTGTAGTTTTGCAACAGCTGGAGGCTCCCTGCTTGGGAAACCCTGACATAGACAATTTTTTAAAGCTCCCAGCAGATCTTTCCTACTTTTATATGTAGGATTTGCTTTATCTATATTTGTTATCTACTTATTTTTCTTTAATTCTAACATTTTCCTATTTTTGGATGACTTTTTGGTGCCTTTAGAACGAATTACCAGGTTTCCATAGAGTTATGGTCTCAACATACAATGGTTTCAACATACAATGGTCATCCCAGAACCAATTAATATTGCAACTTGAGGGACCACTGTACAGCAATCCTGGCATTGAGTTTATGGCATTTATCACTTATGGCCCCATTCAATGGAAATGAGCAGAGCCCTAGATTTCTGCAGTTCTTCCATACAGAATGACAATTATTTGTCACATATCAAATACATTTAAGAAAGAAAAAAAAAAAAAAAACAAGGAACACTTAACTACCCCAATGTTTTCCAAACAAAGTGTGCCTACAGCTGTTGCAAAACTACAACCACCAGCATGCTGGGAGTCATAGTTTTGCAACAGCTGGAGGCACACTGTTTGGACAACACTGCTCTACTCCCTGGTTCTGAGAAGAGGGGTAGGAACAGGACCTGCCTGCTCTGCCAATCATTTGATGCAGTGGTGTTCTTCCTTAGCGACTGGCCGAGCGGGCAGGTCCTGTTTAGTCTCCTCATCTTGGAAGCACAGAGAAAAGACCAGCAGAGAGAGTGACCGAAATCCTTGGAACAGGGGCTGAGGAGGACCAGGGGTGGTAAGTATCACTTATAAAATATAATAATACTTCCCAAACATGCAAAAAATAAAATAAAAAAACACCAAAAAAAAACCTGAAAATTACTTTAGGAAGTAAGGGGGAGATTTATCAAAGGAAAACGTGCCCAGTTGCCCATAGCAACCAATTTAGATGGCTTTCATTTTTCAGAGGCCTTGTTAAAAATGAAAGACGCAATCAACTTTCCTCTCCATAAGTTGTGATAAATCTCCTTCAAAGTCACTACTGAGGACCCTTTTTCCCACCTTAATTGTCTATTCACACGTACAGTATTCTGCGCAGATTTTCTGCTGCAGATTTCAATGTAAACTGAATGACAGAACACCGCTTCAAATCCTGCGCATCCAATCTGCACAGAATACTGCACGTGTGAATAGACCCTAAGGATACGTTCACACGTACAGGAACTGCTGTATATTTTTGCTGCATATTTTGTGCAGCTGATTTTGCTACCCATTAAGTTCAATGGACAGCAAAATCAGCTGCAGAAAATATGCAGCAGATCTTGTACATGTGAAAATACCTTTACAATCTCTGGTCTTATGTGATACATGAGGCATTAATAGTTGCTATGAAGGGCAAGCTAAAGCAGGAGACTGCTGCACCCACAATGGGTACATGTATGCCATAAATCTCAGGGCAGAGATGGCGAGGCACAGGGGGAGCGGTGCCAAGTCTATTGTGAAATATTCCTCCCCATCAGAACAATAACAGATGAGCACCGTTCAGTATATGAGAGAGGATCGGAGCTGTGTGTCACAATAACAGACATGTTTATTCATATACACCAAGGGGGAGATTTATCAAAACCTGTGCAGAGGAAGAGTGGTGCAGTTGCCCATAGCAACCAATCAGATTGCTTCTTTCATTTTCCACAGGCCTCTAAAGAGGCCTGTGGAAAATGAAAGAAGCAATCTGATTGGTTGCTATGGGCAACTGCACCACTCTTCCTCTGCACAGGTTTTGATAAATCTCCCCCCAAGAGTATTTCCAATACCAGTGAAATCTGGAGATTTGTTAAATCTGGAAACATAATAAAAACCCACATAAATCAGCAGTATTATGGCTGTCATAATACCGACCTACAGTATACACCGCAGTAATGAAACCATGTGCAGTTGCCAATAGCCAATTTTTGCAGGTAAAATTGTGGTACAGTGATCCCTCAACATACAATGGCCTCAACATACAATGGCCTTTTCTGGACCATTGTAACTTGAAACCAGACTCAACATACAATGTTATGGAATCTGCGAAACGTCTCAATGGCTGGATGAACCGACCAATCAGAATGGATATTTCACTGGTAAAACCCACTGTATTCCTTAAGTGTATGCACTTACTGGTGTCTGGTAGCGCCCCCTACAGTACAGGTAGGTATTACATGTTCTGTACTCTTTACCTGTGCCAGGGTTAGCTCCTTTTTTTTTTAAGGACATTGCGTGTTCTGTACATTGCGTGTTCTGTACATTGCGTGTTCTGTACAAGATTAAAGATAAATGAGTAGATAACTAATATAGATAAAGCAAATCCTTCCATATAAAAGTAATAAAGATCTGCTGGGAGCTGTAATCACTGTCCAGGCATGCTGGGAGTTGTAGTTTTGCAACATCTGGAGGCACCCTGGTTGGGAAACACTGGTCTATGTAGAGGACAGGAGCTTCTTTATGGTCCTGTACAGAACACGCAATGTCCTTAAAAAAAAAAAAATAGACAGTGATTACAGCTCCCAGCAGATCTTTATTACTTTTATATGGAAGGATTTGCTTTATCTATATTAGTCATCTACTCATTTATCTTTAATCTTCACTTTTTCCTATTTTTGGATGACATTTTGGTGGCTTCAGAACAAAATACCAGGTTTCCATAGAGTTCTGGTCTCAACATACAATGGTTTCAACATACAATGGTCGTCCTGGAACCAATTAATATTGTAACTTGAGGGACCACTGTATTGCCACGGTGGGCTGCAGCATGAGAACATCACCTGGACTTGTATTTCAGCACTAAAAAAATTTTATACCTCAGATGGTTTTTTGACAAATGACTAGGGGACAGGGTACTTTAACTTAAAAAGCATACTTACCTGCCCCTATTCAACACCACTGTGTTCCGACTTTGTAACCCATTGCTTATTTTGTCATCCTAACCCTGCAGGACATCCCTGCTCAGCCCATCAGTGTTCACAGCAAGTGACTGGTGGAGCGGGAATTCCCAGCATGGTCAGCACATCAGAGGAAGCAGCGGAGGGCAACAGTGACCTATTGGAACAGCAGCAATGGGGGACCATGGCAGGCAGGCACACTTTTCACTATTTTAATGCGATATGACTTAGGGGGAGATTTATCAAAATCTGTGTAGGGGAAATGTTGACCAGTTGCCCATAGAAACCAATCAGCCTGTAAAGAAATAAAAGCAACCTGATTGGTTACAAAGGGCAACAGGTAAACTATCAGAAAACGTCTGGTGCATGGAACTCACTGGGCATCATACAAATGTCTCTGCAACTGTACCCCCTGGTGTAAGCTGCAAACACCAATCTTTGCAGAACGAGCAGGAGACACCCACTCTGCTTACACTTTAAGGGTACGTTCACACGAGCTGGTGAAGGCCCGCTCTATGCTGTCTTATGTGCCTGCAATACGCCGCTACGAGCAGACACACTGGGATGTGTGAGTCGCAGTATACTCACATCGCCGGAGCTCTCTGCCTAGCTCAGAGCAGGGAGAGCGACCGCGATGTCCGAGTACGCCGCGCACATAGCTGCAGTGCGTCTATTCGTCGCGGCGTATTGCCGCTGCGAGCAGACACACTGGGATGTGTGAGTCGCAGTATACTCACACATCGCGGGAGCTCTCTGCCTAGCTCAGAGCAGGGAGAGCGACCGTGATGTGCGAGTACACCGCGCACATAGCTGCAGTGCGTCTATTCGTCGCGGCGTATTGCCGCTACGAGCAGACACACTGGGATGTGCGAGTCGCAGTATACTCACACATCGCGGGAGCTCTCTGCCTAGCTCAGAGCAGGGAGAGCGACCGCGATGTCCGAGTACGCCGCGCACATAGCTGCAGTGTGTATTCATCGCAGCGTATTGCCGCTACGAGCAGACACACTGGGATGTGTGAGTCGCAGTATACTCACACATCGCGGGAGCTCTCTGCCTAGCTCAGAGCAGGGAGAGCGGCCGCGATGTGCGAGTACACCGCGCACATAGCTGCAGTGCGTCTATTCGTCGCGGTGTATTGCCACTACGAGCAAGCAAATGTACAAGCATAGAGCGGGGCCTTCATCAGCGGATCCGCAGCGTAAAGTACGCTGTAAATCAGCTCGTGTCAACGTACACTAAGGGTACATCCACATTGCGGAATCTTTGCTCCCTGAATTCAGCAAGCGGAGATTCCTATGGCGGCCGCCGCTGAAAATACTTCGGCAGTAGGACAGCGGGGGCACTGACCGTCACCACTGATGTCTATGTGGTGCTCGCGGACTTCCACACAAAGAATGAACATGTCCGCAGTGTGAACGGGTCTCGCAGAAGACGTTCACACTGATGGAAACGTTCACTGTGCGGTATTCCACAGTGTGAACGTACCCTAAGATATGACTTGTTGAAAATCAGGAAGAAAAAGAAAAGGGGGGGGTTACCCACCACCCCTGAATGGACTACTCCTTTAAATATCAGCCTGTAGGAGACATTTAAAGGTGTTTTCCAGCAATATGATCGGGTCTAGGAAGGAATGTGCCATCACCAGCAGGAAGGAGAAGTAAATGTCCTTCCTTTCTATTTGAGATGTCCCGATACTCGACATTTGTACAAGTACAAGAATCCATCACAATAACTACAGATCATAAAGACCATGGGGGGGGGTATTTATCAATTTTGCCTGTTGAAAGTTTATTTTTACCTTTTTTTTCTCACTTTGGTTTTCGTGGACATGCACCAAATGTATCATTTGGTGCAAGTTGTTAGTAACTTGGGCGCAAATGTTGAAATCATCCGTTCACAGCGCCTTTTACACAGAACTTACCGCCACAGAGGACGCGTATTTTACCCTGTAGAGCAGCCATTTCGGGGTCCCTCCTGCAGTATATCAGCAAGCGACATGAGGTATTTTCTTTTGTGGGGTTTATAGCCGCCATGTGAAATGGATTTTATTTTTAACTTGTGGTTTTTCTTTTTCCTGACCCTGTGTGGCCATGTCTAATGCTGGCTCAACGGAGGGTGAAGGTCGCTCAGAGGCAACTATGTCGCAGGATAGTATTGCGATATCCTAAAGTATGTGTCAGTGAGGGCCTCATGTTCAAGACTCCACAGTCTAGGGCAGCGTTTCCCAGTCAGCATGCCTCCAGCTGTTGCAAAACTACAACTCCCAGCATGCCCGGACAGCCGTTGGCTGTCCGGGCATGCTGGGAGTTGTAGTTTTGCAACAGCTGGAGGCACATTGGTTGGAAAAAACACTGCTCTAGAGCTACCTCTGCTGTCACATGACAAAAAAAAAAAAAGTTGTTATATTGGTAGTAGAGATGAGCGAACTTACAGTAAATTCGATTCGTCACAAACTTCTCGGCTCGGCAGTTGATGGCTTTTCCTGCATAAATTAGTTCAGCTTTCCGGTGCTCCCGTGGGCTGGAAAAGGTGGATACAGTCCTAGGAGACTCTTTCCTAGGAATGTATCCACCTTTTCCAGCCCACCGAAGCACAGGAAAGCTGAACTAATTTATGCAGGAAAAGCCAGCAACCGCCGAGCCGAGAAGTTCGTGACGAATCGAATTTACTGTAAGTTCGCTCATCTCTAATTGGTAGTGAAGAATAAAAAATAAAAAAATAAATAAAATAAAAATAGTACTCATTCTCTTAAAAATGGACATCCTGACTTTTTAATATTCTTTATCCACTTTTGAATTTTGTTTCAAAAGTTCCATAAAGATCCGCGGTGATTTCTAATATAAATCTAGTAGAGAAGCTCTGAGAACAAATCCCACATCCCCCTCCAGGTTTCGCCCTCCAATACTCCCCTGAGGTCACTGCCGTAGGACATCCCCCATATTCGGGCCTCCCCGATCACCTTGGGGTCACCTTGATCCCTGCGCCAGTACAGACAAAGCGGCTCCCCCGGAATATACCGCAGCCAGCCGACTACTGCAGCGCACCGCTGTCGGCAGATGTCCGTTGCCATGGATACAAGTGAGGGTCACCTACAGGCGCAGAACACCGCCACCACATGGCACCGACCATGCCGCCCCCGCGCCCTCTGCCACAATACAGACACGGCGGATTGCGACCCAGTCGCCCGTGCGGCTAATTGTAACTACTAGCGGCGTATCGCCACGGCTCCCGAACGACGTGTCCGCTCACCTGGATCCGGCCAGCTAGGAGACAGTAGGACGCCATTTTGTTCACTGACAAAGATGTTGTCACATGACGTGACGTCACGTCGTAGCGCTTCTTATAGACTGTGAAATGGGCGGAGTGTGGGAGGGGCGAGGGGCGTGGCCAGAGAAGGTCCTGTCAGATAGATAAGAAATAGTCAAAGAATATTTATCAGAAACCTGTATATATTAATATGAGATGACGATAGGGTCGGGAAACGGGTTTTATTGGGGCGTTTAGGACACTGACTGTGGTATGTGTATATTGTATTATAATACTATGGCGAGTGAGTTGTTACCGACCTGCAAGGATATTGGAGAGACTGTACTTAGTGAAGGTGACCGCATGTGTCCTTGTGTGACAGCAGTATATAGTGACAGCCTATTGCTTCGCCATCATCATTATCGTCATCACAGTGTATTACAGCTACAGATCATGTACCTGCGCACATAATATTGGGGAGATTTATCAACACCTGTCCAGAGGAAAAGTTGCTGAGTTGCCCATAGCAACCAATCAGATTGCTTCTTTCATTTTTGAAAAGGCCTCTGAAAAATGAAAGCAGCGATCTGATTGGTTGCTATGGGAGACTCAGCAACTTTTCCTCTGGACACGTTGTGATAAATCTCCCCCTAGTGTAAAGAAAATACAGTGACCCCCCCCCGACCTACGATGGCCCCGACATATGATCATTTCAACATACGATGGCCTCTCAGAGGCCATGGCATGTTGAAGGCAGCATCAACATACGATGCTTTTGTATGTCGGGGCCATCGTATAAATGGCTATCCGGCAGCGAAGGCTGCCACCGGATAGCCGTTTATGGTGCCCCGTGTGCTCTGGTGATGGTCTCCTACCTGTCCTCGGGGAACCGGCGCGTCCTCTTCGGGATCCCCTGCATCGCCGGCGCTCTCCATCGTCGTCATCACGTCGCTGCGCACGCTGTCCCGTCATCCAATAGGAGTGGCGTGCGTAGTGACGTGATGGCGGCCACGTGAGAGCAATGATCCCGGGGAAGCAGAGACGTCCGGAGCGGCGGGGACAGGTGAGTACAGCTTCCTATACTTTACATTGCACGGATCCCTCAACATACAGTGGTCCATCAACATATGATGGTAATTCGTTCCAAACGAGCCATCGTTTGTCGAATCCATCGTATGTTGAGGGATTCGTGCAATGTAAAGTATAGGAAGCTGTACTCACCTGTCCCCGCCGCTCGCGATGGTGTCACCGCCGCTCCCGATGGTGACCCCGGGCCTCCGCTGGGCTCTCCTGGTCTTCTCCGGTCCTCTGCTGTCTTCCGCAAGGCCTTGCTGGGCCTGCGTAGCGACGTCATTACGCCGCTGCGTACGCTATTCCTATTGGATGACGTGCGCAGCAGCGTATTGACGTCACCGGAGAGGGCCGAGAAGACACCGGAAGACCAGCGCTGGACCCGGAGGGCACCCCGGAGCATCGTGGAGGGGTAAGTAATACTTACCGCACCACACGGGGAACATTAAGCTGCTATCCGGCAGCAGCTTAAGCATTTTGTGCTGCCGGATAGCACTTAATGTGATGGCCCCGACATAAAAAAGCATCATATGCGGTGGCCTCTGAGAGGCCATCGTATGTCGATTTGATCATATGTCGAGGCCATCGTAGGTCGGGGGTCACTGTACGATGGTTTCAACAAACAATGGTTCATTTGGAACGGATTACCATCGTATGTTGAGGGACCACTGTATTACAAAACTCTGTTGCCCATAGGAACCAATCACAGCGCAGTTTTCATTTATGACAGTGCATTTGAAAAATGAAAGCTGCCCTGTGATTGGTTCCAATGATTTATCATACTGTAATTGGATACTAGGGTTAATTGTGCTGTGATTGGTTGCAATGGTTGGTTGCTCTGTAATTGGTTGCTATGGTCGGTTGCGCTGTGGTTGCTATGGTTAATTGCACTGTGACTGGTTGTTATAGTTGGTTGTGCTGTGATTGCTTGTAATGGTTGGTTGCACTTTAGTTACAATGGTTTATTGCACTGTGATTGCTTGCAATGGTTGGTTGCACTGTGGTTGCTAAGGTTAATTGAGCTTTGACTGGTTGCTATGGTTGGTTGCACTGTGATTGCTTTCAATGGTTGTATGCACTGGTGAATGCTATGGTTAAAAGGGGTAAACCAGTGGGAAATTAATTTTTAAATCAACTGATGCCACAAAGTTAAACAGATTTGTAAATTACTTCTATTAAAAAATCTTAATCCTTAATTCTTTTTGAATTTCTTTTCTGTCTGACCACAGTGCTCTCTGCTGACACCTCTGTCCATGTCAGGAACTGTCCAGAGCAGGAGAGGTTTGCTATGGGAAATTGTTCCTGCTCTGGACAGTTCCTGACATGGACAGAGGTGTCAGCTGATAAGTGCTGGAAGGAATAAGATTTTCAAATAGAAGTCATTCATAAATTTGTTTAACTTTCTGGCACCAGTTGATTTAACGCACCAGGACGTACATTTACGTCCTGTGCATAACCGCGGGCATCGGAGCAATGCCCGTGTCATGCGCGGCTGATCCCGGCTGCTGATTGCAGCCAGGGACCCGCCGGCAATGGCCGACGCCCGCGATCTCGCGGGCGTCCGCCATTAACCCCTCAGGTGCCGGGATCAATACAGATCCCGGCATCTGCGGCAGTGCGCGATTTGAATGAATGATCGGATCGCCCGCAGAGCTGCTGCGGGGATCCGATCATTTATAACGCCGCACGGAGGTCCCCTCTCCTTCCTCCGTACGGCTCCCGGCATCTCCTGCTCTGGTCTGTGATCGAGCAGACCAGAGCAGAAGATCACCGAAAACACTGATCTGTTCTATGTCCTATACATAGAACAGATCAGTATTAGCAATCAAGGTATTGCTATGAATAGTCCCCTATGGGGACTATTCAAGTGTTAAAAAAAATGTTAAAAAATGTAAAAGTAAAAGTAAAAAAAAGTGAAAAATTCCCTCCCACAATAAAAAAGTAAAACGTCCGTTTTTTCCTATTTTACCCCCAAAAAGCGTAAAAAATTTTTTATGGACATATTTGGTATCGCCGCGTGCGTAAATGTCCGAACTATCAAAATAAAATGTTAATGATCCCGTACGGTGAACGGCGTGAACGAAAAGAAAAAAAAAAGTCCAAAATTCCTACTTTTTTAATACATTTTATTAAAAAAATTTATAAAAAATGTATTTAAAGTTTTTTATATGCAAATGTGGTATCAAAAAAAAGTACAGATCATGGCGCAAAAAATGAGCCCCCATACCGCCACTTATACGGAAAAATAAAAAAGTTAGAGGTCATCAAAATAAAGGGATTATAAACGTACTAATTTGGTTAAAAAGTTTGTGATTTTTTTTAAGCGCAACAATAATATAAAAGTATGTAATAATGGGTATCATTTTAATCGTATTGACCCTCAGAATAAAGAACACATGTCATTTTTACCATAAATTGTACGGCGTGAAAACGAAACCTTCCAAAATTAGCAAAATTGTGTTTTTCGTTAAAATTTCCCCACAAAAATAGTGTTTTTTTGTTGCGCCATACATTTTATGATATAATGAGTGATGTCATTACAAAGGACAACTGGTCGCGCAAAAAACAAGCCCTCAACTAGTCTGTGGATGAAAATATAAAAGAGTTATGATTTTTAGAAGGTGAGGAGGAAAAAATGAAAACGTAAAAATTAAATTGTCTGAGTCCTTAAGGCCAAAATGGGCTGAGTCCTTAAGGGGTTAAGCATTCCCAGATCATCACCTATCCTTCCCCAAATTTTATAGTGGGTGTGAACCCCTAAAAGCCACAGTGTCTCACACAGACTGTGAGATTTTGTAATGTTGGCATCTTCTGTCGTACCGTGTGTCCTGGTACTCACTGGCGCCAAGCCGAATTCTCTGCTCCACATCTCCACTGTAGGCCCTGGGCTTCCTCCTCTGGACTCACTGATGTTGCTTCTACCACTGCTGTCCTCTAGGGTCACTTGCAAGCACTGGCTGTAACTTTAAGGGGAACTTCAGTGCTTAAAGGGGTTATCCACCTTAAGGTGACAATAGAACTTACCTGCCAGACAGTAATAGACATGCTTAGAAAGGATCCATGCTTGTGTTGGAGCAAAATGGCTGTGTTGTTAGTCCACCATAACGCTGCTTTTTGTGAACTAGCTATTTCCTGACCTTTGCCTGTTACCGGACTTTGTCTCTCTCTGATCATGCTTGTACCTTGTTGCTTCTCCATTGCATGACCTGGACTGTCGACGGTGCCACTGTATGCTTAGTTCTGCTGCAAACGCAGAGTCAGAGATGCTACATTGGATTATGTTTGCTGCGCTATTACATCCACAGTGTCAGCTCACCCTCCTGCCGGTATCCCTTGTGCTTGGCACCAGTGCATTCTGGACTGCATGGCAATTCAGCTTCCACATCCTGGGGAAGGATAAAGGGTGAAAACCAGGGGGTCCACACTCCTTGGGACGTTACAGGACGTTACAGACTTGGTGGAGGATCTCTAATGATCTGGGGATGTTTTGGCAAGGCTGGAATCAGGCATATTTGTCTTTGTGAAGGATGCATGAATCAAGCCAAGTACAAGGTTTCCTGGAAGAGGAGGGAACGTCACTTGTCAGTGTCTCACTGAGGCTAATTTTCTACTTGTTTTTTGTCCTGCGTTTTTTGGGTTGAAAAAAACGCATGAAAAAACACCAGTGCAATGTCATGCGTCTGGCGTCTTTTCTGGCGTTTTTTCATTTGTGTGGAAATTGCATTTTTGGCACCTTTGGCATTTTTTTTGGTACCCAAAAAGGATGCAGTAGTGATGGAAAAAAATGTATTTAACGAAATATAAAGTTTTTATGATTACATTTTAATACATTTTTAATAAAGTGTGTGTGTTTCCCTTTTTTTTTTTTTTTTTAGGTAGTACTACTACTCCCAGCATGGAACAGACTATTCCATGAAGGGAGTAGTAGTACCTGTACTAATAGACATATCGCCCCGGGTGATAGTCCTGACACCCGATGCGATCGTCCATAATATAGCAGAGATGCGGCTGTATACAGCGTTCGCATCTCTGCTCTGTACTCCGGCCAGTCACTCACTCATTCATATTTTCCGCCCAGAGGGGTGATTGGCCAGATGGTTTTAGCCAATTACCACTCTCTGAGGGAAATATTAATGAGTGAGTGGCCAGCCAGAGTATAGTTCAGAGATGCGGAGTGCAGGAGAAAGCCGCTCTGCATCTCTGCTATAGACAGGACGATCACAGCGGGTGTCAGTAGTGATACCCGCTGTGATCTGTTCTTACCTGCAGGTACTACTACTCCCAACATGGAGCACACTCTGCTTCATGCTGGGAGCTGTAGTACCTGCAGTAATAGACAGATCGCAGCGAGTGTAACTTCTGACACTCACTGCGATCTGTCTATTAATGCAGGTACTACAGCTCCCAGCATGGAGCAGAGTGTGCTCCATGTTGGGAGTAGTAGTACCTGCAGTTAAGGAAAGATCACAGCGGATGTCACTCCTGACACCCGCTGTGATCCTCCTGTATAATGTATAGATGCGGCCGACCGCTCTTCTATGGTCTCCTGCACTGACGTATATGTATATATATATATATATATATATATATATATATATATATATATACACCTATTCATATTTCCTCCAGAGAGCTGTGATTGGCTGGAACCATCTGAACAATCACAGCTCTCTGCGGGAAATTTGAATAGTTGTATATATACGGCAGTCCAGGGGACCATAGAAGAGCGGCCGCCGCATCTATACATTATACAGGAGGATCGCAACGGGTGATCTGTCAATTAGTACAGGTACTACTACTCCCATCATGAAACATTTTTATTATTGTCGGCTACATTTTTAGGTCCCCGCCTGCCCACATAAATTGATCCCTGTTTAAAAAATTTATAAAAATGTTATAAAAAAGATACATTTTGTTAGATACAATTTTTTCCATCACTACTGTATCTTTTTTGTTTATTTTTTTTATGGTACCCTCCGAAATTTTATTAAAAAAGGTATCTCCATCACTTTTTTGGATCGTAAAGTCCAAAAAAGAATAAAAAACGGCTGCAAAAATGCCAAAGTTAAAACCCACATATCGTTTTTCTTGGCGTTTTTTCACTCCCATTGGCTATGGGAGAAAAACGCTACGATTTTGATAAAAAAAATAGCCAGTGGCTCAACATTAGGGATCGCCCGATTATCGATTTGGCCGATATTATCTGCCGATAATCGCGATTTTGGACATTATCGGTATCGGCAATTACCTTGCCGATATGCCGATAATCCACCGCCCCGACCATCGCCGCCTCCCCCCATCCCCGGTGTTATAATTACCTGTTCCCGGGGGTCCGCGATCCTTCTGGCTCCTGCGCTGTTTCTGTTGCTGTGCGCTGCGTAATGACGAGTGACGTCCCCAACACGACATCACCGTCAGTACGCACAGTGACAGCGCAGTACGCCGACGGAGCCAGAAGGATCGCAGACCCCCGGGATCAGGTAATTATAACACCAGGAATGGGGGGAGGCGATGGGGTAGCGGCGGTATGTGGGTAGAGGATGGGGGGGAGGTAATGGGGTAGCGGCGGTATGTGGGTAGAGGATGGGGGGGAGGCGATGGGGCAGCGGCGGTATGTGGGCAGAGGATGGGGGAGGCAATGGGGCAGCGGCGGCGGTATGTGGGCAGAGCATGGGGGGGAGATGATAGGGCAACTGTGGTGGTTAGACTCAGGACAGGCAGGGGGAGAGAAGCGGGCAGCGGCGGCGGTCTCTGGCACCACAAAAGCCGCTGCAGTTCATTGATTTAAAGCGCCCGCTTTAAATCATTGATCTGCAATGGCTTCTGCTCTGCCGGGGGGGTTGAAATAGCCGATAACTTATACCGTAATATCGGTATAAGTTATCGGCTATCGGCCTGAAAGGTGACAGATTATCGGTATCGGCCCTAAAAAATCGATATCGGTCGATCCCTTCTCAACATGCTGCAATTTTGGAAAACCGCCAAGGAGCTGAAAAACGCCAAAAAAGAGTGAAAAAACACCAGAAGGATAAAAAAAAAAAAACGCCAAGTGGAATAACATTTTTGCGATTTCTCATTGATTTACAGCTAACATCTGGCCACAGTGTTTTTTGGCCGAAAAAACGCCATGCGGCCGAATTGGCGTTTTTCTTGGTGTTTTCCCCCCCAAAAAAACAAGTAGAAACTTAGCCTGATTGTACAGCCCCGCAAGACCCACCGCCTGACCTGAGCCTGCCAAAGCGCCAACAGGTAAGGAAAAATAAAAAGCAGGGGAGAAGTGTTGCATCTGGGCCCACTGCAGCTGTTTTAAAGTGGCCACAGCCGGGCTGCTGGCCAGCAACTTTATCGGTTGCTATCGGCGCCACTGCCCCTTCTCTCCCCCTGGCTATCGGTGCCGCTGCCCCATTGCCGGCGCTGATAGCCAGGGGGAGACAAGCGGCGCCGGCAATGGGGCAGCGGCGCCGACAGACAGGGGGAGAGAAGGGGCAGCGGCACCCATTGCCGGCGCCGCTGCCCCGTTGCCTCCCCCATCCCTGGTTGTATAATTACCTGTTGCCGGGGTCGGGTCCGCGCTGCTTCAGGCCTCCAGTGTGCGTCCCCTGCGTCGTTGCTATGCGCTGCGAGATGCAATGACGAGTGATGTCACTCGTCATTGCGCCGCGCCGTGCAGCGCATAGCAACGACGCAGGGGACGCACAGCGGAGGACCTGTACAGTGACCCCCCCGACCTACGATGGCCCCGACATAAGATCATTTCAACATACGATGGCCTCTCAGAGACCATCGCATGTTGAAGGCAGCATCAACATACGATGCTTTTGTATGTCTGGACCATCGCATAAACGGCTATCCGGCAGCGCAGACTGCTTCAGCTGCCACCGGATAGCCGTTTACGGTGCCCCGTGTGGTCCGCTGACGATCCCTTACCTGTCCTCGGGGCTCCGGCGCGTCCTCTTCTGGATCCCCTGCATCGTCGGCGCTCTCCATCGTCGTCATCACGTCGCTGCGCACGCCGTCCCGTGATCCAATAGGAGCGGCATGCGTAGCGACGTGATGGCGGTGACGTGAGAGCGAGGATGCCGGGGAAGCAGAGGCCTTACCGGAGCGTCGGGGACACCTCTGGGACGCGGCGACTGCGATGGAAGGCAACAATCAAGGCAGGGGTGACGGTCCGGAGCGGCGGGACACGTGAGTATAACTCCAATACCAGTGGTCTTCAACCTGCGGACCTCCAGATGTTGCAACACTACAACCCTATACTGTAGTTTTGCAGCATCTGGAGGTCCGCCGGTTGTAGACCACTGTCCTATACTTTACATTGCACGGATCCCTCAACATACGATGGTTTCATCAAACGATGGTTCATTTGGAACGGATTACCAGCGTATGTTGAGGGACCACTGTAATTACATGAATCCTTCACACACAAAAAAAGGCATCATATACAGCCAAGCTACCAGGTACCACCGCATCTGCTCCAACCCTGATGACAGAGACCTGCACCTACAAACACTGTCTGAGAAATGTAAACAAAAAGGATACAAACCAAGGACAATCAATAGGAAAATACACTCTGCCTTCCAAACACCACGGGAACACCTGCTACAATACAGAGAGATACAGCCATCACCACGCGCACCACTGGTAGCCACATACAATCCGGCCCTTGAAGAAATACACAAAATTATCAAGGACCTGCAGCAGATATTAAGGGTGCCAATAATTTAAGGGTGCCAATAATTTTGTCCAGCCCATTTTTGGAGTTTGGTGTGATATTATGTCCAATTTGCTTTTTTTCCTCCCTTTTTTGGATTAGTTACAATACACACAAAGGGAATATACATGCGTATAGCAAAACATGTGTTACTGCAATCCTTTTCTGGGAGAAATACTTCATTTACGGCCATGACTGTAAATGTTTGGGTTGCCAGGGTTCTTGATCGGCTGTCAGTACTGGGATTCGTACCAAAGGGCAAGACGGTGCAGGACTTTTTTTATTTTATTAGGTTCTGTAGAGAAGAGTTGTAACTGGAAGAAATCATCATGGCGGTCTGAGCTTGATGGGGAAGACAAAGGAAAGTGAATGACTCCATTTAAAAAAGATAACACCTGTGCGTCACCTGATGTAACTGCACTGTAAGGCTAAGTTTCCACTTGTTTTTTTTTTTCTGGCAGTTTTTGGATATCTGCCACTGCAGTTTTTGAGCCAAAGTCAGAAGTGGATCCATAAGGGAGGAGAAGTGTAAGTCCTTCCCTTATATGTCCTACTCCTTTAGAATACACTTCTGGCTTTGGCACAAAAACGGCAATGGCAGATCTCCAAAAACTGCCAGACAAAAAACTAAGTGGAAACTTAGCCTTAGGGTGGGTTCACACCACGTTTTTGCAATACAGTTTTGTATCAGGTTTTTGATTTAAAAAAAACGGATTCCTCAAAACTAAACTGTATCAAAACGTGTGTACAAAGTTTTATCTGTATACGGTTTGAAAAATGATGTCCGGTTGCATCAGTTTTTTAAGAAAAAAAACGTATATGTTTTGAACTTTTCACTCCATTATGAATAAAGTTTCACTTGTTTGATTGAAATTCCAAGAAAAAAAACTGCAGTCATAAACCGTATGGTGAAAACTGGATGGACATACGCACGTACAGGTCTGTACGGTTCCCATTGACTCCCATGTTTAACCCCTTAACGACGCAGGACGTATATTTACGTCCTGCGCCGGCTCCCGCGATATGAAGCGGGATCGCGCCGCGATCCTGCATCATATCGCGTCGGTCCCGGTGCTCATCAACGGCCGGGACCCGCGGCTAATACCGCACATCGGCGCGATCAGCTATGTGTGGTATTAATCGCGGGTCCCGGCCGTTGATATTAACCCTTTAGAACTGCCGCTTCTAAAGTGAAACTGAAAGTGACCCGGCTGCTCAGTCGGGCTGTTCGGGACCACCGCGGTGAAATCGCGGCGTCCCGAACAGCTGACCGGACACCGGGTGGGCCCTTACCTGCCTCCTCGGTGTCTGATCGACGAATGACTGCTCCGTGCCTGAGATCCAGGCAGGAGCAGTCAAGCGCCGATAATGCTGATCACAGGCGTTAATACACGCCTGTGATCAGGATGAGAGATCAGTGTGTGCAGTGTTATAGGTCCCTATGGGACCTATAACACTGCAAAAAAAATGTAAAAAAAAAGTGTTAATAAAGGTCATTTAACCCCTTCCCTAATAAAAGTTTGAATCACCCCCCTTTTCCCATAAAAAAATAAAACAGTGTAAAAAAATAAATAAATAAACATATGTGGTATCGCGTAAATGTCCGAACTATAAAAATATATAATTAATTAAACCGTACGGTCAATGGCGTACGCGCAAAAAAATTCCAAAGTCCCAAAAAGCGTATTTTGGTCACTTTTTATACCATTAAAAAAATGAATAAAAAGTGATCAAAAAGTCTGATCAAAACAAAAATCATACCGATAAAAACTTCAGATCACGGCGCAAAAAATTAGCCCTCATACAGCCCTGTACGTGGAAAAATAAAAAAGTTATAGGGTTCAGAAGATGACATTTTTAAACGTATACATTTTCCTGCATGTAGTTATGATTTTTTTCAGAAGTGCGACAAAATCAAACCTATATAAGTAGGGTATTATTTTAACCATATGGACCTACAGAATAATGATAAGGTGTAATTTTTACCGAAATATGCACTGCGTAGAAACAGAAGCCCCCAAAAGTTACAAAATGGCGTTTTTTTTTCGATTTTGTCGCACAATGATTTTTTTTTTCCGTTTCGCCGTGCATTTTTGGGTAAAATGACTAATGTCACTGCAAAGTGGAATTGGCGACGCAAAAAATAAGCCATAATATGGATTTTTAGGTGGAAAATTGAAAGGGTTATGATTTTTAAAAGGTAAGGAGGAAAAACACGAAAGTGCAAAAACGGAAAAACCCTGAGTCCTTAAGGGGTTAAAAAAAAGGTATATGATTTAATACGGGTTTTCACCCGTTTTTTTGCTACGGCTTTCTGTCCAGAAAAAAAAGTAAAAAACCGTGTGGTTTGGAAAAGGAGACAACCGTATACATTATGGTGCATACTGTTTTGAATGGAAAGTCTATGGGCACGGTTTGCTGTATAGTTGCATACGTTTATTTTATTTTTTTAAACGTATCCATAAACTGTATAGAAAAATCGTGTTGTAAACCCGCCCTAATATGGTCTGTCTTTGTAATGATGGTGGTTGTTGTCAGTCTGTCGCCTGTTTATTGAAAACTCAGGAAACAGACTGACAAAATTGTTGCTGTTAAAAAAGGTATTCGCATTCCGCATATGCAGGCGTGGTTGAGAGCATTGTGAGGGGAGTGGCTGAGGGCGTGGTTAGGGGAGTGGCTGAGGGTGTGGTTAGGGGTGTGGCTGAGGGCGTGGTTAGGGGAGTGGCTGAGGGCGTGGTTAGGGGAGTGGCTTAGGGCGTGGTTAGGGGAGTGGCTGAGGGTGTGGTTAGGGGAGTGGCTGAGAGCATTGTGAGGGGAGTGGCTGAGGGTGTGGTTAGGGGAGTGGCTGAGAGCATCGTGAGGGGAGTGGCTGAGGGTGTGGTTATCGGAGTGGCTGAGGGCGTGGTTAGGGGAGTGGCTGAGGGCGTGGTTAGGGGAGTGGCTTAGGGCGAGGTTAGGGGAGTGGCTGAGGGTGTGGTTAGGGGAGTGGCTGAGAGCATCGTGAGGGGAGTGGCTGAGGGTGTGGTTAGGGGAGTGGCTGAGAGCATCGTGAGGGGAGTGGCTGAGGGTGTGGTTAGGGGAGTGGCTGAGGGCATGGTTAGGGGACATGGTTTGTCCTACTCTGCTCTCACCAAAAGTTGGGAGGTATGGGTTAGTATAGCTTATTTTTTCTTTTACTTTATCACAGTTACACACTGTTAACCTTTTGAAAACACACAATGTATCTGTACGCCCTGGCTGCCAAATACTTGGCACATTATGACCTACATGTACATCCGGAGTCCAGACTATGAACCAAGTGCAGGAGCTGCGCTCACTTCATAGTCTGCAGAGACCCGCCGGCAAGTTCATACGTACAGGATCCTGTGCAGATTTGATGCGCAGGATGTGTAACTTCAGATTAGAAGCTGTGCTCAGTCCTTTAGTTTACATTCAAATATGCAGCAGAAAATCCTGCGCATCAAATCTGCGTTCGTGCGAACATACCCCTAAGCGTGCTGTGTGAAAAAAAATAAAATAAATAAACAAAAGTTGCAAATTTTTCAATACCCCCCTCCCCATGAATATTTTTCGTTGGTTGCACTGTACATTTTATGGTAAAATAAAAGGTTTCACTACAAAGTATAATTGGTTGCGCAAAAAACAAGCCCTACCGGTAGACGACAAGCACTCCTCTCTGAGAGACTTGGGTTCCCGTTCCGGAGATTGCGGGGGTCCCAGCAGTCGGACCCTCACGATCAGCTACTTATCTCCTATCCTTTGGATTGGGAATAAGCTAATTTTGACTGGAGTTTTTCTTTAACCCCTTAAGGACTCAGACGATTTTATTTTTACGTTTTTTTCTCCTCGCCTTCAAAAAATCATAACTCTTTTATATTTTTATCCACAGACTAGTATGTTTTTTGCGCGACCAGTTGTCCATTGTAATGCCATCACTCACTTTACCATGAAGTGTATGGCGCAACCAAAAAATGTGTGTGGGGAAATTAAAAAGGAAACTGCAATTTTGCTAATTTTGGAAGGTTTCGTTTTCACGCCGTACAATTTACAAATGACATGTGTTCTTTATTCTTTGGGTCAAAATGATTAATATGATACCCATGATAACATACTTTTCTATTTCTATTGAACTTAAAAAAAAATTGCAAACTGTTTAACCAAATTAGTACATTTAAAACCCCCCTATTTTGAAGTTCTATAACTTTTCATTTTTGCGTATAAGCGGCGGTATGAGGGCTCATTTTTTGCGTCGTGATCTGTACTTTTTTTTCCTGGTTTTTCACTTTTTTAAACTTTTATTTTTACTCTTTTTACTTTTATTTTTACACTTTAATAGTCCCCATAGGGGACTATTTATAGCAATCATTCGATTGCTAATACTGTCCAGTGCTATGCATAGGACATAGCACTGATCAGTATTATCGGTCATCTTCTGTTCTGGTCTGCTTGATCGCAGACCAGAGCAGAAGACCCGTGGAAGGCAGCGGAGGCAGGTGAGGGGACCTCTGTCTGCCGTTCTGGATGATCGGATCGCCGCGGCAGCGATGCGGACGATCCGATCATCCATTTTAGTGACCGCAATGCTGCAGATACCGTGATCTGTATTGATCACAGCATCTGAGTGGTTAATGATGAACATCCGCGTGATCGTGGTGGTCCGCCATTACCGGCGGGTCTCTGGCTGCTATCAGCAGCCAGGACCTGCCGCGCTTGAACCGAGCATTGCTCCGATGCTCGCGGTTATGTATAGGACGTAAATGTACGTCCTGGTGCGTTAAGTACCAGCTCATCAGGACATACATTTATGTCTGGTGTCATTAAGGGGTTAAAGGCAACATGGGCTGTGTCCTTAACCTGTTGGGGACGGAGGGCGTACCTGTACGCCCTCAGCTCGCTCCCTGTCTATCACGCGGGGCCACCGCATCATAGCGGGTCGGGCCCGGCACCTAGCAACGGCCGGGACCCGTGGCTAATAGCGTGGCACTGATCGCGGTGCCGCGCGCTATTAACCCTTTAGACGCGGCGTTCAAAGGTGAATGCCGCATCTAAAGTGAAAATAAACCATTGCCAGTTAGCTCAGGGGGCTGTTCGGGATCGCTTTGGTGAAATCGCGGCATCCCGAACAGCTTACCGGACAGCAGGAGGGTCCCTATCTGCCTCCTCGCTGACCGATCGCCGAATGACTGCTCAGTGCCTGAGATCCAGGCATGAGCAGTCAAGCGGCAGAATCATTGATCAATGGTTTCCTATGAGAAACCATTGATCAATGTAAAAGTTCAGTGTGTGCAGTGTTATAGGTCCCTATGGGAGCTATAACACTGCAAAAAAAAAAGTGAAAAAAAAGTGAATAAAGATCATTTAACCCCTTCCCTAATAAAAGTTTGAATCACCCCCCTTTTCCCATTTAAAAAAAACAGTGTAAATAAAAATAAACATATGAGGTATCGCCGCGTGCGAAAATGTCCAAATTATAAAAATATATTGTTAATTAAACCACACGGTAAATGGCGTGCGCGCAAAAAAATTCCAAAGTCCAAAATAGTGTATTTTTGGTCACTTTTTATATCATGAAAAAATGAAGAAAAAGTGATCAAAAAGTCCAATCAATACATAAATGGTAACGCTAAAAACTTCAGATCATGGCTAGATACTAGCAAACTTACAGTAAATTCGATTCGTCACGAACTTCTCGGCTCGGCAGTTGATGACTTTTCCTGCATAAATTAGTTCAGCTTTCCGGTGCTCCGGTGGGCTGGAAAAGGTGGATACAGTCCTAGGAGACTCTTTCCTAGGACTGTATCCACCTTTTCCAGCCCACCGGAGCACCTGAAGGCTGAACTAATTTACGCAGGAAAAGTCATCAACTGCCGAGCCGAGAAGTTCGTGACGAATCAAATTTACTGTAAGTTCGCTCATCTCTTATCACGGCGCAAAAAATGAGTCCTCATACTGCCCCGTACACAGAAAAATAAGTTATAGGGGTCAGAAGATGAGAATTTTAAATGTATACATTTTCCTGCATGTAGTTATGATTTTTTCCAGAAGTGCGACAAAATCAAACCTATATAAGTAGGGTATCATTTTAATCGTATGGACCTACAGAATAAAGAGAAGGTGTTATTTTTACCGAAAAATGTGCTGCGTAGAAACGGAATGCCCCAAAACTTACAAAATGGTGTTTTTTCATCAATTTTGTCACACAATTATTATTATTATTTTTTTTGTTTCGCCGTAGATTTTTGGGTAAAATGACTCGTGATTATAAAGTAGAATTGGTAGCGCAAAAAATAAGCCATGATATGGATTTTTTAGGTGAAAGGGTTATGATTTTTAAAAGGTAAGGTGAAAAAAAAAGATAGAAGATAGGGCCAGGGACTATTGATAGGATAGGATAGGATATTGGGCAGACTAGATGGGCAAAATGGTTCTATGTTTCTATGAAAGTGCAAAAACGGACAACCGCTTGGTCCTTAAGGGGTTAAAGAAAAAAATGATGATGATAATAATAACACTAATAAAGGCAATACACCAGTCACGTGACCTATTCTGTTCTAGCTCACGGCCCTGCCTGGTGCAAGTAAAGTTTAAAAAAAAAAAAAAAAATCACGTGAGCAGGAAGTGATCTGCGAATCCGTGGCGACCAATCAGCTGGGGGGGGATTGGTTGATTCGGAACGAGGCTAGAGACGCAGTCCCGGTGCATTGCCGTGGAATGAGATTTGCCATAGAATGAGATGGTCCGCCTCCATCACATCCTATTGGCTCTCTCTTGTCACGTGACATATTTAAACGTCACGCATCGATGCGCACAGCAGTGTCAGTTTGGCTATCACAGGGAGAGGATCTCCTCACCCTGTGATAGCTGAAGCTGTACGGAGCTCTAATGGCCTCTGTGGCCCGACAGAAGTTCACACATGTACGCAGCTCATACGGCTGGCACATATACATTTACTGTTGATCCACAGCGCTATCGGGATCCCTATGCCCGATGGCGCTGTCATCAGGATCCCCACGCCCGCAGCTCTACTCCCCGTCCCCCGCATCTCTACTCCCCGTCCCCCGCAGCTCTACTCCCCGTCCCCTGCAGCTCTACTCCCCGTCCCCCGCATCCCTCCTCCCCGTCCCCCGCAGCTCTACTCCCCGTCCCCTGTGAACGCTCAGGGAGCGATCCACAGCGCTATGGGGATTCCTACGCCCGATGGCGCTGTCATCAGTGTGCGTCCCCGCGAGCGCCCCATGCCCGCAGCTCTACTCCCCGTCTCCCGCATCTCTACTCCCCGTCCCGTTAACGCTCAGGGAGCGGGGAACAGAAAGTAGAGCATCGGGCGCAGGTAAAGTAGTACTGCGCATGCGCAGCACTACGCGAATAACTTAACCTGCGCCCGATGCTCTACTTTCTGTTCCCCGCTCCCTGAGCGTTAACGGGACGGGGAGTAGAGATGCGGGGGACGGGGTGTAGAGCTGCGGGCGTGGGGATCCTGATGACAGCGCCATCGGGCATCGGGCTCCCGATAGCGCTGTGGATCAACAGTAAATGTATATGTGCCAGCCGTATGAGCTGCGTACATGTGTGAAATTCTGTCGGGCCACAGAGGCCATGAGAGCTCCGTACAGCTTCAGCTATCACAGGGTGAGGAGATCCTCTCCCTGTGATAGCCAAACTGACACTGCTGTGCGCATCGATGCGCGACGTTTAAATATGTCACGTGACAAGAGAGAGCCAATAGGATGTGATGGAGGCGGACCATCTCATTCTATGGCAAATCTCATTCCACGGCAATGCACCGGCGTGTTTCCTGTGGTGATTTCGTTTTGGGGACGTAGTAACTATGGCAAAGCATCATCCCGATCTGATTTTCTGCAGGAAGCAGGCCGGTGTGGGTAAGAGTCTGCTGCGGAGGATAGCGGGGGTGCAGGGATGTGCTGGGGCGGACATGGCGCGCTTATTCCCGGCTCCCATTCATAGCCTGCGGCCTGCTTTTCCCTCTCTGTTTTATTCTTAGGAAGTTGTCACGTGAACACTAGTCTACACTTATCTTATAAATGTGAGAATATCTTGTATTTCTGCCCACAAGTACAGGTCAGGAAAAGGACAGGTATAGTGCCTACAGGAAGCAACAGAGCGCCCCCCTGTGACCAGTAGTGGAAGCAGATAGATAACTTGTTCTTAGATCAGTGTTTCCAAACCTGCAGCTCTTTGTCTGTTGCAAAACTACATCTCCCAGCATTCCTTGCATGCTGGCAGTTGTAGTTTTGCAATGACCAGAGAATGGCAGGTTGGGAAATGTTGTCTTAGGGGATGTTCACACTACGGAATTCCCGCGGAATTCCGCGAACGGAACTATGTGCTGTGAACATAAACATCGGTATGAATGGGTTTCCGCGAGACCCGTTTACACTACGGAATTTTGGCGGCGGACAATTCCGTGGTAAAATTGTTCCGCGCAAAGAAAGAACATGTTCATTCTTTGCACGGAAGTCCGCGAACACTGTATAGCCGTCAATGGTGACGGCGCAGTGCCACGCGGTCCTACCGCCGAAGTATTGCGGCGGCCGCCAGAATGGAATCTCCGCTCGCGGAATTCTGCGAGCGGCGATTCTATTCATAATCCGTAGTGGGAACATACCATTAGGCTGCTTTCTCACTATAAAAATGGAAATCGTCCGTTAGAAAATCCCATTATAGTCTATGGAATTTTTCCAATAGCTGTTTTTACCCGTTATCGCCCGTTATTAATGACTGCTGTTATTTTGTGACGGGCGAATGAACGTAAGAAATAGTGTATGCACCATTTCTCCCGTTACTATCGCCTGTCACAAAATAACGGGAGAAATAGTGCATGCACTATTTCTTACATTCATTTGCCCGTCAAAAAATAACGTCCGTTATTGATAACGGGCGATAACGGGTTAAAACGGCTATTGAAAAAAATCCCATAGACTATACGGGGATTTTTTTAACGGCCAATTTCCAGGGTTTTTATAACGGAGGTGTTTTTATAGTATGAAAGCAGCCTTAGAGTGAAGTCAATAGAGATGAGCGAACTTACAGTAAATTCGATTCGTCACAAACTTCTCGGCTCGGCAGTTGATGACTTATCCTGCATAAATTAGTTCAGCTTTCAGGTGCTCCCGTGGGCTGGAAAAGGTGGATACAGTCCTAGGAGACTCTTTCCTAGGACTGTATCCACCTTTTCCAGCCCACCCGAGCACCTGAAAGCTGAACTAATTTATGCAGGATAAGTCATCAACTGCCGAGCTGAGAAGTTCTTGACGAATCAAATTTACTGTAAGTTCGCTCATCTCTAGAAGTCAACCCTGTGATCTGCTGTCAGCGTTCTTCTCTGTCATAGGATCCATACAATGTAAGGCAATGTTTCCCAACTAGCGTGCCTCCAGCTGTTGCAAAACTACAACTCCCAGCATGCCCGGACAGCCTTTGGCTGTCCGGGCATGCTGGGAGTTGTAGTTTTGCAACAGCTGGAGGCACGCTAGTTGAAAAAACACTGTAAGGGAACGCTAGAGCCGCCATTTAAAATTAGAAGGGAGGAGTTGGTGACAGCGTTTTTGTCACTTAATACAAACGTTTGTCACCAGCACTGAGACCGATAAGTGACAGTAAGGCTTTCCTGGTTGGGCGACACCTAGAAAACATTTGTCAGCGCAAGACGGTATGAAAAAAGGCGTTACTGTCATTTATCGGTCTCTGTACTGTGTGATGTCTCAAACATTCGTTTTAAGTGGCAGTAACGCTTTAACGTTAATTTTTATTTTTTATTTTTTTTATGTTTTGTAATGTAAATGAACAATAAGTCCTCGTTTTACACAGTGGAATTACCAAGCAGAATCCATCTGTAAAATTCCGCTCGGGGTACCATTGTTTTCACGGGTGTGCACATGGCGGAGTTTGCGCAATGGAAACTTTTGCCAGGGAAACTGAGATTCTGGTCACTCGGAAGTGCATTGCCGCCTATAAAACGGTCCTAGCGCATGTTCTGCCAGCAGCCGCTGTCTGCGGAATGTCTGCCGGAATTTTCCGGGGCAGACATTCCGCAAGAAATCCGCTGTGTGAACATGCCCTAAGGGTAAGTTAAAAGGGGTACTCAGGCCCTTTAACTTTGGATAGGGGATAATATGTCGATGTGCTAGCACCGGAGTACCCCTTTAACACTCCAGAATTTCTGCATAGACTTTTCACGAAAAAATTCAGTTTCCGCTTGTAGCAGACATTCAATGGTCGACTGCTGCTCGACTGCGGCAGATCCAAGTTCTGCTGAAAAAATGAATGAAATTCCGCAGGAGCACATACCCTTACATGGCTATATAGAAGGCTTATGACATGTAACACATTATGTAGCATTGTGAATGGGTTAGTAGGATAAAAAAGGTTCGGGCAGACTCCTGTTTTTTTATTTATTTTTATTTAGAAGGCTCCTATTATTATCAGTTTGAATATTAACCTTTTTTTTTTTTTTATCTTTTCAATTTCAGCTATAGGAAGACTATGTGAAAAATGTAAGTATTCTCAATATAACTAATTTTCTTTTGAAGTATATTAGAAAGGTTAATGCTTTGCCAAAATGTACGACATATGAAAATGTTTTTGTATCTGACAGTGTTCATTTAAGTGCTGTCTACATTATCGAACATTGATAATTTTCTTTTTATAGAAATTATGGCTTATAAAATCATGGCTTTGTCCTAGCTAAAAGCACAGGCATGGACAAAGTCCAGTAAATGAGTTTGGGCTAGCACTCCTCTGTGCTCTCTCCTGTCTGATAGCACTCCTCTGTGCTCTCTCTTGTCCGATAGCACTCCTCTGTGCCCTCTCTTGTCTGATAGTACTCCTCTGTGCTCTCTCCTGTCTGATAGCACTCCTTTGTGCCCTCTCCTGTCTGATAGCACTCCTCTGTGCCCTCTTGTCTGATAGCACTCCTCTGCGCTCTCTCCTGTCTGATAGCACTCCTCTGTGCGCTCTCCTGTCTGATAGCACTCCTCTGTGCTCTCTCTTGTCCGATAGCACTCCTCTGTGCCCTCTCTTGTCTGATAGTACTCCTCTGTGCCCTCTCTTGTCTGATAGTACTCCTCTGTGCTCTCTCCTGTCTGATAGCACTCCTTTGTGCCCTCTCCTGTCTGATAGCACTCCTCTGTGCCCTCTTGTCTGATAGCACTCCTCTGCGCTCTCTCCTGTCTGATAGCACTCCTCTGTGCTCTCTCCTGTCTGATCGTACTCCTCTGTGCCCTCTCCTGTCTGATAGCACTACTCTGTGCTCTCTCCTGTCTGATGGCACTCCTTTGTGCTCTCTCCTGTCTGATGGCACTCCTCTGTGCTCTCTCCTGTCTGATGGCACTCCTCTGTGCTCTCTCCTGTCTGATGGCACTCCTCTGTGCTCTCTCCTGTCTGATGGCACTCCTCTGTGCTCTCTCCTGTCTGATGGCACTCCTCTGTGCTCTCTCCTGTCTGATGGCACTCCTCTGTGCTCTCTCCTGTCTGATGGCACTCCTCTGTGCTCTCTCCTGTCTGATGGCACTCCTCTGTGCTCTCTCCTGTCTGATGGCACTCCTCTGTGCTCTCTCCTGTCTGATGGCACTCCTCTGTGCTCTCTCCTGTCTGATGGCACTCCTCTGTGCTCTCTCCTGTCTGATGGCACTCCTCTGTGCTCTCTCCTGTCTGATGGCACTCCTCTGTGCTCTCTCATGTCTGATGGCACTCCTCTGTGCTCTCTCCTGTCTGATCAGACGAGAGAGCAAAGAGGAGTTGCTAGTCCACCCTCACTCAGGCTATATTAACATGGCAGAATTTCCACATACGGATTCCGCATCAAATTAAACCCCAATAGACTTCAATGGGATTCTGCACTCCCATTCATGCTTCAGAATTTCCGCATGCTGATTCCGCAAGAAATCCGCACAAGCCAGAAACCGCTCAAATGAATGCAGACGTGGAATTGGTGCGGATGTGCGGAAATTCTGCTATGTGACTATAGCGTTATTGGACTCTGTCCATGCCTGTTCTTCAGCTTGGACTAAGTCATGATTTTATAAGCCATGATTTCTATAAAAAGGAAATAAAATTTTCTTATGAAGTATATTAGAAAGGTTAATGTTTTGCCAAGATTAACAAACATATAAAAAGTTTTTGAATCTTCCCATTTAAGTTCAGTTCCCCAAAGTACCCCTTTATCAGACACCCCTATTCCCATTGGGGTGGGGGTGTTTGAGGGGGATAAGTTTTTGATCTCTGGGGCCACCTACAATTGCCTGTAGGGGGCCTGTCCTCTGTGCTCTCTGACCTCCACCTACCTGGATGTGGGCAAGTGACGGCCCATTCAGTGACAGTGGTCATATACCCCCCCCCCCCCCTCCTTCTCTCTATCAGACACTTATCCCCTGCAGATAGGGGATAAGTGTTTGGTAAATTCAGCTCCCCAGAGCATCCCTTTTAAATTCAACTATGACAAGGGTCACCAGTACCTTTTTAAAAGGGGTCGTCCAGGATTAGAAAATCATGGCTGCATTTTACCGGATAGGTTGACACGTCTGTCCACAGATTATATGTGGTATTGATGCTCAACCCTTATTATTTCATTGGAGCTGAGCTGCAATACACATAGGAGCCTATGATTGATTGTCATGTGCAAATAACAGTTCTTGCCACTTGACACTTTTTTTATGAATCTGTCCCAAACTCTGTGGACAGGTGTGGCACTGATTTTAAAAGAAAGCAGCCATGCTTTTTTTTTGTAAATCTGTAATTCCCCTTCAAGGTAGTCATACACATAAGGTTAGAGTAGGTATATTTGCATTGTCCTCTTAACTTGTAAGCCATGAAAGTGAATGTATATGTATCTATAGGCCCCTTTCACCCCCAAAAAATGTGCTTTCATTTATTCCCCTCTTCCCAATGAAATAAACATGTATTATCATCCAGGAGAAATAGGTGTCTGATGAATGAGAACGGTGGTGACTGGCTTTAGGCCTCATTCATACCTGTGATTTTTGGCTCTGGTTCCTGCCTATATGTATAGTAGTCCCTGAAGTTCCAATATTAATTGGTTTCAGGACGACCCTTGTATAGTGAATCCATTGTATGTTGAGACCATAACTCTATGGAAACCTGGTAATTGGATTTAAAGCCCCAAAATGTCATCAAAAAATCGGAAAAAGTGAGGATTAAAGAAAAATAAGTAGATAACTAATACAGATAAAGCAAATCCTTACATATAAAAGTAAGAAAGATCTGCTGGGAGCTGTAATCACTGTCTATGTAGAGGACAGGAGCTTCTTCAGGGTCCTGTACAATAAACGCAATGTCCTAAAAAAAAGTAACATGGAGTCACCCTCACCTGATGTCCAAAGGAGCAGCTAACCCTGGTACAGGTAAAGAATACAGAACATGTAATGCCTCCCTGTACTGTAGGGGGCGATACAAGACTGGTGTTTTACTAGTGAAATGCCTATTCTGTTTGATCAGTTCTTTCAGCCGTTGACATATTGTACAATTCTGGACTGTCTGTAGTATTGTAGGTTGTGTATGGTTTCAAGTTACAATGGTCCAGAAAAGACATTATATGCTAAAAATATTGTAACCTGAGGCCATTGTAAGATGAGCGATCACTGTAGTAGGTTGTGAGGACAGTCAACGTAATTCGCATGAGTTCAATTATCTATATGTCTGTACAACCACATTTCTACACTCATTCCATATTAATAAAAAGCACGTTCCCTTAGATGCTGTTGGCTTTCATACAAGTACATGAAGCATGGAAAATGTGGATCTGTAGTTCATGCCAGTATTCAACTGTGCATTTTAACCCTCCGTATAACATGTAGTATTGGATCTAAACATGAAATGCATCTCCCCCAATTTTTTATTCATTTTTTTTGTTTGGGGGGGGCGCAAAGTAAAATTTTTTAAATTATTTTTTTATTTTATTTCCCATGAATAAATGTAATCCCATTTTTGTCAATAAATATAAGACCCTCACATGAAGCATTTTTTTTAATGGAGAAATGTGATGATGTAATTGTAAGCGCTGCGGAATCTGTAGGCGCTATATAAATAATAAATAAAAATTCTGTCTGAAGAGTTTCTCTTTGATCATCATAAGTCCTTACACTTATATAACATACTTGGCATAATGCTTTCGTTGTAAAATCTAGTGTGATATCTTTATTTCCCTGTTAATTTTATCACTTCTGGAAGAAACCTTACACCGTGTATGGTCATGAATGTATACGGGTAGGTTGGACTTATACAACTATTTGGGTTCTGCTCACCCACCATTTTCATGCATTTTTTTAAGCTGAAACTAGGAGAAGATTTATATAGAGCGGAAAGGGAGACTCTTAATCATTTAATCCCCTCTCCCTTTATAATTTATTCTTCATATTGGATTCAAAAACTGCCTGAAAATGGCCCGTGAGAAATCATATGTAGAATGTCTTGTCACTCTTTTAAGGGTATGTTCACAGAATTTAAAGGAGTAGTCCGGCGCGCACTTTTTTCATTTTATCCCGTCCGGGCTGCAAAATAGAAGAAAACACACTTTCTCTTACCTGCCAACGAGCCCCTGGAGCTCCGGTACAGGTATTCGGTCCCCGGGCTGTATTCTTCTTTTTACTTCCTGTTAGCTCGGCACGTCACACGGAGCTTCAGCCTATCACTGGCCGCAGCGATGTCCCTCCTCGGCCGGTGATAGGCTGAAGCTCCGTGTGATGTGCCGGGCTAACAGGAAGTAAGAAGAATACAGCCCGGGGACCAAACCCCTGTACCGGAGCTCCGGGGGCTCGTTGGCAGGTAAGAGAAAGTGCGTTTTCTTTTATTTTGCAGCCCGGACGGGATAAAATGAAAAAAGTGCGCGCCGGAGTACTCCTTTTAAGAGGAATAATTTCAGTCCGGAAAACCTTGTTTTTTGCCATTTACTCCCTTCGGCTATGTTCACACGGCAGATATTCCGCATAGATGCGTGAATTCCACGGCCACATTAATGCAGCCAGAATTCCTCATCTTTTTAATCATGCAGAATTTCTGCATGAATTCCGCATAAATACACAGTGCACATGAAAAAGAAAGCCTGTATTCAATGCAAATGTTGAATTTTCTTTTCATCATCCCAACAGCACCACATGAGATTGCCCTTTTCATCCTATAGGAACAGGAAGCGCAGAAGAGGTTTAAAAGGCCCCTCCCTGGATAACCCCTCAGTGTTTCCTGTTCCTGTTGGAATCATGAGGTTTACCTCCTGGTCCTAGGGCTGGCGGTGGGATCAGTAACTTTAGCCAGGCGGTGCAGGTAGGCATTACTCGGGTCCCCCTCCTGTGTCTCAGCTCCGGGTCGCTGTATATTGCATGCTTGTCTCCAGGACCCATGTACCCCTGCCGCGGCGCTCCGGGAGTATATGTGGCAGGGGATGAGATGCAGGGGCTGCGGGCACACGCGTGTTTCTTCTGGCTTCCTTTCGGCTTCCGTCACTTCCGGCGGCCGCATGTGACGTCACCCGCAGCATGTTGGGATGTCAGATGCTGGAAGTTACCTCTCCGGCAGCGTGAATTCATCTTGGGGGGGGTCTCCTGATCTTGTTCGACTTCCGTTTTGTGAGCTGCGTGTGACGTCAGTCGTGCGCAGCAGGACGGGATGCCAGAGGCCGGAATTTCCCATTCAGCGTGAGAAAATTTTAATTTCCAGTCGGGGAGGGCCTCGCTGCGGTCAGCTTCTGGCGCCAGTTTCCAATCTGGGTATATAAGATAAGCGCGCCATGTGTCTGTGTCCTGTCATTATGGAACCTGTTGTTTCGGCCCGCTCTGAATCTGCAGAGTATCCTAGGATGTCTAGCCCAGTAAGCAGCTGCCCCTTGGGGTTCACCTACTTCTATGGGTGGGTTCTTATTTTAGTTCCCTTATTATTTGGTTCCTTCTCTCTCAATTTTTTTGGGAGACAAGGAGACTGCTAAAAAACCTAAGGAAGCAAAGACGAAAATTAAAAAGTGTGCCTTATGCTCTGAAAAACTTCTGGAAGGTCAAGCATCAGTGGCGGCAACTTTACCCCCCCACAGTGATTAACCTTCTCCCTCTAAAAAAAACTCAAACCTTATATTATTGTTGATTCAGACCCTCACTCAGATCCGGTCCTGTCTTCTGATCAAGAGCCTGAGGATGAATTACCTACCTTTTTTCCTTCAACTTTTTGAGGAACAGTATTATTTTTCTGCAGAGGATACGGATATTCTAATGGGAGCTGTTAAAGCCGCCGTGAATATTGAGGATCCTCCGGTTACTCATTCTATTCAAGATGAGATGTTTGCAGGTCTTAAACCCAAGAAGAAACAATTTTTTCCCATCCATGAACATTTAAAAAGCCTTATATTCGATGAGTGTCAAAAACCTGAAAAAAGACTGTCTATATCTAAAGAATTTAGAGCTCTATTTTCTTTTAATTCTGAGGATACGGAGCTCTGGAGTGAAGTTCCTAAAATTGATATTCAGGTTGCAAAGGTTTTTAAAAAGACATCTGAGCCATTTGAGGATGCCTCTCAATTAAAGGACCCTTTTGATAGGAAGATGGATAGTCTTCTTCGCAAGGACTGGGATACTTCCACAGCTCTTTTAAATCCCAATATTGCTGCTACTAGTGGCTGAACCAACTTGAAAATCACATAGAAAATAAAACTTCTAGGGATCAGATTCTTTCTTCCATCCCGATGTTAGCGTTAGCCACTGCTTTCCTTGTTGATGTTTCGGCGGAATCTGTCAGAATGGCTGCCAAAACTGCCGCTCTGTCAAATTCTGCCAGAAGAGCTCTCTGGTTAAAAAAAAACTGACAAGGTGATATATCATCCAAAACAAAGTTGCGTGCCATTCCCTTTCAAGTTAAAAATGTATTTGGAAAGGTTCTGTATGATAATCTTGAAAAAGCTGCAGATAAGAAAGTTCAAAAACCTAAAACGAATTTTCGTTCCTTTTAAAATCAAACAAAAAGAATACAAAGGTAAAGGAAAAACTGGTAGATGGAGTTATCCCAAGGTGGGTAAAGGGAGAGAGTTCTTACTTAATCCCAATACCTCTGACAAAAAAAAAAAAAGCAGTGACTGTCCCGTGGTGGGGGGGGGGGGGAATTATCTCTTTTCTTCAATAAATGGAAGGAGAGAACCTGCAATCAGTTCATTCTAAACTGCGCAAATTCCACGCGAAAACTATGTCGGGCGGAATATATTTTTTTTTACCATTGACTTCTATTGATTTCTGCTAGCGGACTCCGTTTGAAGAATGAACATGCTCTTTCTTCAAACGGAATTCAGCGTCGGATTTCCGCTAGCAGAATTTCCGCAGTGTGAACAAGACAGCGGAAAAAACATTAAAGTCAATGGGCAGAGGAGATGTGAATTAATTTGGAGCGGAGAATTCAAGAGGAATTACTCTAGTAAATTCCTCTTGAATTACTCCGTGTGAACGCACCCTAAATCTTCAGATGTTTCAAGGTGTAAAAGATATACTCTCTCTAGGAGCAATTTTTCCTGTAGCGTTTCACGAACAAGAACAGGACCACTACTCTCGTCTTTTTCTTGTTCCCAAGCCAAACGGAACGTTCAGGACAATCCTAAACCTGAAGAAATTTTGTCTTTTCATTTACAAAAGTTTCAAAATGGAAATTCTCAAAACAGCAATTCCATTAATCCCTCAAAATGCCTGGATGGCAACAATAGACTTAAAGGATGCCTACTTTCATCTTCCAGACATTTCTGAGATTTGCGATCCTGGTAAACAAACCTTTCACTTCCAATTCAAAGCGGCGTTACCCGTTGGAATCGCTTCAACCCCAAGAATTTTCACCGAGGTGATGGCAGAGGTGGTGGCATTCCTCAGAATAAAAGGAGTAACCATTATTCCTTATTTGGATGACCTTTTAATTGTGGCTCCAACAAAAGATCTTCTTTCCCAGCATGTTCAATTAACGATTCTTTCTGTCCAAAATCTAGAATGAATTCTAAATTTTCAGAAGTCAGATCTTCTTCCATCAAGGAGAGAGAAATTCTTAGGAATGATACTGAATTCAAGCAGCCAGATGACTTTTCTATCCCCGGACAAGGTGTCGGCCATTCTTCTAAAGGTCAGAAAATTTTATATGAAAAAAGCTACCTCAATAAGGGAGGCTATGTCCCTTCTGGGATTCATGACTTCATGTATCCCAGCAGTACCCTGGTGTCAGCACCATTACCCCACACTTCCCACACTTCAGAATCTGATTTTGAAGGTGTGGGATCAGTTAAAGTTCTCTCTAGAGAAAAAGATGGTAGTTTCTCCCTTGATAAAGAGGTCCCTACTGTGGTGGATGAAATCTGAAAATGTGACAAGGGGAATCTCTTGGATTCCATCCCCGATGATTTCTATTACCACGGATGTCAGTCTGTCAGGCTGGGGTGCCCATGTCAACAATCATTCTGTTCAAGAAATTTGGTCAGAAAACCGCCTTCAATCCTCAAATTTCAGGGAGCTGAAAGCGGTCTTTATGGCTCTGAAGGCAGCAGAATTGCTCATTCAAGGTCACCATGTGAAGATATACTCTGAAGATATACCACTGCGGTAACATTTTTTTAAATCACCAAGGGGGTACGAGACACAAGCCGCTTCAAGACCTAGAAAGGAAATTGTTTGCCTTGGCGGAGGACAAGATATTGTCCATTACTGCTGTCCACTTAAGAGGGAAAGAGATCATACAAGCAGATTACTTGAGCAGACACTGGTTGGATCCAGGGGAATGGGGGTTAAATCCACAGATTTTCAGTCAACTGATAGCAAGGTGGGGCCATCCAGAAGTGGATATTTTTGCCTCCGGGTAAAATCGGAAAGTGGATAATTTCTTCGCCCAAGCGATTTTCCAGATAGGGTAGATGCCCTACAACAAGAGTGGACCTTCAAAACAGCATGCGCCTTTCCTCCATTCCCTCTGATAACTCGAGTTCTGCAGAAGATTCATCTTGGGAGATCTCAGGTAATCTTCATTTGTCCAAGATGGCCAAAGAGAGGTTGGTTCTCGCTCCTTCAACAGCTCTTTGTGGACTAACCTTTTCGACTTCCCCCTGAGAGAAGATCTCCTATCCCAGGGCCCTCATCATCCCAAAGGCTTACAGAATCTTCAGCTAACTGCTTGGCTCTTGAAAGGGCAACCCTAAGTTAGAGGTCTTTCTTCTAAAGTTATTGACACACTACTGATGAATAAAAAGTCTGCTACATCAGCTATTTACTGGAAGATTTGTATCCTGGTGTGGTTCTTCGCCTCTGGACATATTTAATCCTAATTTTGCTCAAATTCTAGATTTTTTGCAAGAAGGGTTCAACAAAGGTTTGACTTTCAGCACCCTAAAAGTTCAGACAGAAGCTTAAGGTTGTTTTTTTGACACATTCATTGCTGACCATAAATGGATAAAATGTTTTTTTATTTTTTTTTTTTTTTTTTTTCCCAACAGTCTCCAGACTTAAACCCAAAATAAAAAAAATATTTTTCCTTCTTGGGACTTAAATTTAGTCCTTGCAGGACTTAAAAAACAAAACAAAAAAACCTTTGAACCTCTTCAGGATTTATCCATCAGACTGCTTACATGGAAAGTAAAGTGAACTCCAGGCTCTATCTATTAATGAGCCCTAGATGTCTATCTTCGATGATAGAATTATTCTCAAATTGGATCCAGCTTTTTTACCTAAAGTGGTAGTTCGCAATCATTGGGGGAGATTTATCAAAATCTGTCCAGAGGAAAAGTTGCTGCGTTGCCCATAGCAACCAATCAGATCGCTTCTTTCATTTTTCAGAGGCCTTTATAAAAATAGGCGCTCTGGTTGCAACTGGTCAACTTTTCCTCTGCACAGGTTTTGACAAATCTCCCCCTTTATTCTTCCTACTTTTTGTCAGTTTCCAAAAAACGAAAAGGAAAAGATTTTTCAGACTTTGGATGTGAAAAGAACTAATCTTCATTAACTTCAAGTCATGAAGGAAAGGACACTTATCTTTTTGTTCAGCTTCAAGGCCCAATCAAAGGGAAAAAGCTACCGAGTGTTCTACTTCTAGATGGCTCAAGTCTGCAGTTTCTGAAGGATACAAAATAGCAGGTGAACCTGTTCCTGACCATATCAAGGCTCAGTCTACTAGAGGCATGGCGGTCTCCTGGGCTAAAAAATCCTCAGCATCTTTTGAGCAGATATGCAGAGCCGCAACCTGGTCCACTCCTCAGACCTTCTTCAAGCATTACAAGCTTAATGTGGCTTTTGTCTCAAGACTTGGCCTTTGGACGTAAAGTGCTACAAGCTGTAGTCCCTCCCTAGACATCGTTTATCTTGTATGTCTAATGTGGTGCTGTTGGGATGATGAAAAGAAAAGATGGAATTATGACTTACCGATAATTCTGTTTTCTTGAATCATCACAACAGCACCCTTTAATCCCTCCCTAAATTGTGTATGTAGTATTATGCTTCTTAACTAATTTGTTAATACTGAGGAGTTATCCGGGGAGGGGCCTTTTAAAGGGTTACTCCGCTCCCCAGTATCCGGAACATTGAGTTCCGAAAGCTGTGTGGGGGTTTCCGTGTTAACGCCCGCCCCCTTGTGACTTCACGCCCCGCCCCCTCAATGCAAGTCTATGGGAGGGGGCGTCACGCCCCCTCCCATAGACTTGCATTGAGGGGGCGGGATGTGACGTCACATGATGGGGCGTGACGTCACGAGGGGTCGGGCGTGACCGCGGAAGGCTGCATACAGTGTTAGGAACTCAACGTTCCGGACGCTGAGGAGCGGAGTAACCCTTTAAACCTCTTTGCTTCCTGTTCCTATAGGATGAATGGGGCAATCTCATGTGGTTCTGTTGTGGTGATTCAAAGAAACCGAATTATCGGTAAGTCATAATTCCATCTTTTGCGCAGAATCCGCTCGAAATTCAAACCAAATCCACGTTTAGCGGAGAAAAAAAAAATCCTCATGGACTTCAATGAGCTTTTCGCCACTGAAGTCTGCAACAAAAGACGTGACTTTTATGTTTGCAGAGAGCAGAATTTTAGTTGCAAAAATACTGCTGTAAGAATGGGACTGCTGAATCCCATTAAACTCAATAGGCTTGAAGCACATGCGAAGTTTCCATGCAGATTTCATTGCGGAAATTCTGCTGTGTAAACAGTCATAAAAAAAAAAAAAATTGACTTCAATGGACTTTTAGCCACGGATTCCACCTGAAGAATGAACATGTTCTATCTACAGGCGGCATAGAGTTGAGCGTCGGAATTTTGCTAGCAGAAATTCCTCAGTGTGAACAGGACATCGGAAAGCCTATTGAAGTCAATGAAACTTTCATTTAAGAAATAGGGGGAAAGTGTCTAAGACTGCAGTACTCCTTTAAGTCTCAGTGGTGGTTCTCACAGCAAAAACACTATTTATTGTTTGTTTATTATTATTTTTTTATTGCAGTTTTCTGCATCTCAAAATTGTTGCAGTTTGCATTAAATGTACATGATTTTGCCAGCCAGCACATTACCCCTACATGTAAACGCAGCGTGAGGCTCAGCTACCGCCTACATACCTTCTCCATGTATCTCTCAGCATTTGCGCATCCCCGCCTCTCCCATAGAGCTGTATGGAGGGGGGGAGTGTTGACGACACGCACATTAGCCATACAGGAGATCGCGGAGGTCCCAGTGGTCGGATCCCCCGCTATCAGTAACTTATCCCCTCTACGGCGGATAGGGGAGCAGTGTCTATGGCTGCAGTACTGCTTTAGTATGTACCGAATACCTTCTTAGATTGTTTGTATTCAGCTAAAACAGTCTTGTTACTTTTGTAGGTGACGGAAAGTGTGTCATCTGTGATTCTTACGTACGGCCTTGTACGCTGGTTCGGATCTGTGATGAGTGTAACTACGGTTCTTACCAGGGGCGTTGTGTCATCTGCGGAGGCCCCGGAGTGTCGGACGCTTACTATTGTAAGGAGTGCACCATTCAAGAGAAAGATGTGAGTACAATGTCATAGAATGTAGCAAACAATTCATAGTTTGAGATATATTTAACCTCCCCATGGTATTCTGACTCGTAGAGGCTCCATTGGACTCATTAGGGGACGATAAATAAAAACCATGGATACAAAAACTGTCTTTTTTCCTATAGGGACCAGTCCCAGCTTAGGTTTTATTTTATCAGAGCTCAATAAGATATGGAACCTGAGCTGTGACTGGTTGTTATGAGGAAAACTGGACATTTATTCTTTAATCCACCACTGTGAATGACAACATTTTCCTGCCAGGTTGTCTCCAGCTGTTTTTTTAAAACTATAACTCCCAGCATGCCTGGACAGCTATTGGCTGTCTGGGCATGCCAGGAGTTGTAGTTTTGCAACATCTGGAGGCATCCTGCTTGGGAAACACTGGTGAATGAAAATATTCTTCCCTATGAGCAATTGTTCTTGGAGACAATAACCTGACCATATGGGGTTGGAGAGATCATGACATATAAATATATATATTTTTTGTAGTTGTCCAGAAACAAACAGGCCCCAAATAAAATAGTTCATATATATTACAATACTTTAATTTTTAGTTAAATCGATTTTCCTAATTAACTAACTCTGCTTTTAGCTTTATGGCATTCCACATTACATAGCAGATCCTTTTTATTCTTTATGTACAGGGATGTTTGATTCCTATCGCCCGACTCCTGGGATACGCAGTTCCAGGCGCCGGGTCGGTGAATTTTTAAGCCATTTAGTCCTGCTTCTGGCAAGAAGAGCCAGGGCACCTGTAACGAAGGAAAATGTGTCCCTACAACGCCCAGGGGATGAGGGCGCCGCCTGGGGATTCAGGACTCGCGCCCCGGATTACCCTAGGGAGCGCCGCTTTAACCCCTTTCTGCAGAAAGCTGTCTCAATACGGTGCAGTGACGGGCAGGGGTATTAAGCATGCTCAGGAGCTGGGCCAGCTTCATACCAGCTGCTATCAGTGATGTCCGGCATTAGCCACGGGTGCCGGACATCACTGATCAGACCGATGTACAGCATTAACCCCCTTAGATGCTGTGACCAAAGTTGATTGTGGTGTCAAAAAGTTCCAAAATCTAGTGCTGGTAGCTGATTGGGATAGCGGTGTCCCGATCGGCTGTAAGGATGGAAGGAAGTCTCTTGCCTGCTTCCCTGCCATCCGATTGGCGCTGCTATGCTGCAGCCAGCCATTGCAGGCTGTAGTAATGGAGCGCTGATAACACTGATCAATGTTAAGCTATGGCATAGCATTGTCAAGTGTTTGCAATCTGAAGATTGTAGGTAATAGTCTCTTATGGGGACAAAAAATTGTGAATAAAGTATTTATATAAAATGTACTCTCTCCTGTCTGATAGAATTCCTCTGTGCTCTCTCCTGTCTGATAGTACTCCTCTGTGCTCTCTCCTGTCTGATAGTACTCCTCTGTGCTCTCTCCTGTCTGATAGGACTCCTCTGTGCTCTCTCCTGTCTGATAGGACTCCTCTGTGCTCTCTCCTGTCTGATAGCACTCCTCTGTGCTCTCTCCTGTCTGATAGCACTCCTCTGTGCTCTCTCCTGTCTGATAGCACTCCTCTGTGCTCTCTCCTGTCTGATAGGACTCCTCTGTGCTCTCTCCTGTCCTATCGCTGATTTTTATTTTTCCTTTTAGTGCAGAGAGGTGTCAAATTTCAAGATACATAGGCAGATTGTGCTGCAGATTTTTTTCCCCACGTGCACCTGCCATTGCATTGTGACATTGAATACTTAATTCTTGAATACATTGACTACTGGGTGTTACCATTCCTCAGTGGAACATGTGAGAATGGCAATACTCAGCTGATTGTTTGTTCCAGGAAGAATGACATCGGTATAGTCCAGAATTTAAAGAACAGATGCTTCAGGATCCTTAAAGGAGTAGTCCAGTGGTGAACCCAGTGGTGAACAACTTATCCCCTATCCTAAGGATAGGGGATAAGTTTGAGATCGGCGGGGGTCCGACCGCTGGGGCCCCCTGCGATCTCTCTGTACGGGGCCCCGGCTCTCCGGCCAGATAGCGGGTGTCGACCGCCGCACAAAGCGGCGGCTGACACGCCCCCTCAATACATCTCTATGGCAGAGCCGGAGATTGCCGAAGGCAGCGCCATAGAGTTGTATTGAGGGGGCGCGTCGGCCTCCGCTTCGTGCGGAGGTCGACACGCCCCCTTCCCGCGGGCTGTCGGGGCTCCGTACAGGAGATCGCAGGGGGCCCCAGCGGTCTGACCCCCCGCGATCTCAAACTTATCCCCTATCCTTAGGATAGGGGATAAGTTGTTCACCACTGGGTTCACCACTGGACTACTCCTTTTAAAGTGTACCTCCAATGATGATCCAAAGGCAATATATTTGTTTAAAATTCCTGGAAACTTTGTAGCCCAAGTCTTGCGATCAGGATACGTATTTGCAAGAAGTCCCATGCAAGTCTATGGTACTTCTTGCAAATCTCTCTCCTGATCGATTGAAAGATGCAGCCGGACTATCATTGGAGATACTCTTCTAAAGCATACTTGTCCTATCACAGAAAAAAATGAATGCTTAGATATGTTACTCACTGGGTCATACAGGTGTTTAACAATTTATTTTTTATTTGTGTCTTGCTTCTGTATTTGGCTCACAAATCACTCTGTTCTGTTGCTTACTCCCACCCTCACTCACCATGCATTCACTTCCTCCCTGAGTCTGCTGTGCTGGATCTCTTCATCCAATCACTGCAGGCTGCTCTCCTCTCTGTTTTCACGCTGTAGTCTGATAGGACAGGAGTGAGCACATAGGAATACTATTCTTGCCCTAACTTCCTGGACTTTGTCCCTGCCTGTGCTTCAGCTGGGACAAAAATGATGCTGCACCCGGACAGGATTATGTTCTGCATGGTATGGAGACTTTTTTTTTATTTAATTTTTTTAATAAGCCATGATTTCTCTAAAAAGGAGATAGGTTATAAGAAAGGTAAATGTTTTGGCAAGATGTACAACCTATAAAAAGTATTTAATTCAGACAGCGCACATTTTAAATCATTTTTGCACATTTAATAAGTTACAACCCCAATTTTTATAGTAGGTGAAGTGACTCTTCGATTTGCTTGACCCTAAGTAGATTTATAAACTTTCTTTTAATTTTTTGCAGAGAGATGGTTGCCCCAAAATTGTAAACTTGGGCAGTTCCAAAACAGATCTTTTTTATGAGAGAAAGAAGTACGGTTTTAAGAAGAGGTAGTCCAACATCTGGATCACAGAAGACAGTGATTTTGTTGGGGACTGTGAATGGCTGTTTTGTTTTATTTTTCAATAAATTGTGTTTCTACAACCACCTGTTTTTGTTTTTTAATTGATGTCAAATTGTCTTATGAAATTCACACATGAAAATGTCAATAGTTGTCTGACTCTTGGTACAGAGCCACATAACCTCCATGTGTTGCCTCCAGACCTCACCCGGTGTCATATTCATAAGTATTCTGTAGGGATGAAATAAAACGTGCACATGTAGCAGAGCAGTGTTTCCCAGCAAAGGTGCCTCCAGTTGTTGCAAAACTACAATTGCCAGTTTTCTGGGAGTTGCAGTTTTACAACAGCTGAAGGCACGCTGTTTAGGAAACACTATAGCAGAGGCTTCAGGCACCTCTACTGTAACACTGCTGTGTGCATGGATCCCCTACTGCGGCTCAATATACCAGCCTAAATTTTAAGGCAACAGTTTTATTGTGTTCTCAAATGCATTAAAACATGTGATTGCTAAAGGCTGTCCGGGCATGATGGGAGATGTAGTTTTGAAACAGCTGAAGGCACCCTGATTGGGAAACGCTCCCCTAGTAACTACTGTCTCAGATTTCTCAGGTATGTAGCTCAGGGCAGAGAAGGGAGGGGAGAGTAAGTAAGATTGTGTCCATGCCTGTGCTTATTTTCTTCTTACTAACCATATTATGTAAAGAGCGCCACTCTATATAAACTTGGCACTCTGAAGTAGGTGCCAGTGACCCAGACCGGATCAGAGATACTGCTTACAGTTCAGAGGCGGCATGTGCAGGAGTTGGTGTGGGCAAAAACACAAAGCACATGACCGGATGATAGAACGGAGCCATGGGACCAGAACAAGTTACCCAACCAGGGTGCCTCCAGCTGTTGGGTAAACTACAACTCCCAGCATGCCCAGCCAGCCAGCTGACGACTCTGGTTGGGAAACGCTGGCATAGACAGATCAACATGGTAGAGGAGGCTCGTCACTTGTTCCATTAACAGAGCCTGAAGATCATATGGCCTGTTGACAGGAAACCCAAGACAGTCTTAAAGGGGTATTCTGGCTTTATACATCGTATCCCCTATGCAAAGGATAGGGGATAAGATGTATGATAGCTGGGGACCCCCGTGATCTCTGTGCAGCCCCTGGCATTCTGTGCCAGGCTCTGCCTTAGACGGGGCCATCACGCCCCTTCCCATAGACATGAATGGAGGGGCTTGGTGTGACGTCACTAGGTGGTGTGGACATGACGTCACATGCCTGTCTTGGAGGCAGCGCCCGGCACAGAATGGCAGGGGGGCTGCACAGAGATCGAGGGAGTCCCCAGTGGCGGGACCCCTGCAATCATAAATCTTATCCCCTATCCTTTTGGATAGGGCATAAGATGTGTAAAGCCAGAATACCTCTTTAAAGGGGTATTCCAGGATTTTTTATTTGACTATGCTACAGGGGCTGTAAAGTTAGTGTATAATATAGTGTCTGTACCTGTGTGTGTGTGTGTGACGGTTTTCTCACAATTTTTCTGTGATTTTCACCCCAATATTTATTTTTACCAGCGTACAAAATGACTGTTGTCTCAGATTTTTCCCAGGTTGCAATGCGGCCGAGACCTGACTCACTAGTTAGCTGATGACAGGGAGCCTGTCTGCTTCAATGGGTGGAGGGATCGCTTGGTGGGAGAGAGATCAATCTGCAACTAATGCAACAGCTGTAGGCACTCTGATTGAAAACAACAGGTCTTTTGAATGGATGCAGCTCATTTATGTTTCAATGGGTGGGGTGGCTGATGTGTGGGAGGGAGGAAAATGGAATTATGGGATTTGTAGGCAAAAGAAGAAAAATCAAACAAGAAATAACAGTTCACAAACAGCTAGCCACAGTATTATGATAATCTCACAACATAGCCATTTAGCCCCAAGACAAGTGCAGATCCTTCCTAAGAATGTCCATTACTGTCTGCCAGGTACATACTAAAATCACCTTATGCTGGAGAACCCCTTTTAAGGCCGTCTTTACATGTCAGAATTTCTGTGCGGAATCCGTATTAGAATTCCGCAGCAGCGGAGTCCCTTTGTATTCAATGAGATTCTGCTGCTCTGTGTACATGGTAGAATTTCATTTTATTCCTGTGTGAATATATCCCTAAAGGGTTTATCTAAGAATATAAAAACATAGATGCGTTCTTCCATAACCAGTGCCACACCTGTTATCAGATTGTGTGTTAAATTACCACTCTGCTCCATTTACTTTAGTGGAATTGAGCTGTAATACCACATACAACCTGAGGACAAGAGGGGCACTGTTGTTTGAAGAAATTACTGCTTGGGGGTCTATGGTGAGTACATCACTTTTGTCAGGTGTGAACCTAGCCTTATAACAGTGGTCCCTCAACATACGATGGTAATCCGTTCCAAATGGACCATCGTTTGTTGAAACCATCGTATGTTGAGGGATCCATGCAATGTAAAGTATAGGACAGTGGTCTACAACCTGTGGACCTCCAGATGTTGCAAAACTCCAACACCCAGCCAACGGCTGTCCGGGCATGCTGGGAGTTGTAGTTTTGCAACATCTGGAGGTCCGCAGGTTGAAGACCACTGGTATAGGAAGTTTTACTCACCTGTCCCCGCCGCTCCAGACCGTCACCGCTCGTCACCACCGCCCGGGATGTCGCCTTCCATCGCTGTCGCCGCGTCCCCGGGGTGTCTCTGAAGCTCCGGCAAGGCCTCTGCTTTTCCGGCATCCTCGCTCTCCGTCGCCGCCATCACGTTGTTACGCACATCGCTCCTATTGGATGACGGGACGGCGTGTGCAGCGATGTGATGACGACGATGGAGGGCGCCGACGATGCAGGAGATCCCGAAGAGGACGCGCCGGAGCCCCGAGGACAGGTAAGTGATCGTCAGCGGACCGTACGGGGCACCGTAAACGGCTATCCAGTGGCAGCTGAAGCAGTCTGCGCTGCCGGATAGCCATTTATGCGATGGCCCCGACATACAAAAGCCTTCGACATGCCACGGCCTCTGAGAGACCATCGCATGTTGAAATGATCATATGTCGGGGCCATCGTAGGTCGGGGGGGTCACTGTACCTATGTAAATACGGATGGTCAGTTTGACCTAAACATAGAAACATCTGTTACCACATCTTGAGAATATATACACCTGTAATCATTGTTTTGTTTACATATTAACCACAGTATCTTATCCCGTTTAGGCTGCCAAGTTTACTTTTTTTCCACTTCTCACTCCCCCTCCCCCCATTTTTTCTTCCCCGAAGCAGTGTCAGAGCTTGTGTTTTGCTTGTTTTGTGTTGTTTATGAGCGAACTTAAAGTGATTCGATTCGTCACAAACTTCTCGGCTCGGCAGTTTCTGACTTTATTCTGCATAAATGAGTTCAGCTTTCAGGTGCTCCAGTGGGCTGGAAAAGGTGGATACATTCCTAGGAAAGAGTCTCCTAGGACTGTATCCACCTTTTCCAGCCCACCGGAGCACCGGAAAGCTGAACTAATTTATGCAGGAAAAGTAATCAACTGCTGAGCCGAGAAGTTCGTGATGAATCGAATTTACTGTAAGTTCGCTCATCTCTAGCTGTAATATACCCATCTTTGCCAGTGGTTTTTCCCACACGTAATTTATTTATTATTTTTTTAAACTAATGTTCCTATAATACACGGAGCTCCCTACGTGTTTCATTTGGTGGCAATACCAAATTCCTCAGGGGATGAAGTGTTTGTTTACCGTGATGTAGCTGAGGCCTGTGATTGGCTGCAGTGGTCATGTAAATGTTTGTGATGTCATCTTTGCAATGAAAGTAAAAAAAAAAAATATAGGGACCCCTCCAGCATTGGTGATAGACTGGTATAGGATTTAGGATGTCATTCTTATGTATTATATTTTAGTGCATTTCCTGCTGTTAGGCCATTTTTTTTTGTTTCAACTCCCAGGCAACCCCCTTGGTCAAAACAAAATCCAAAATAATTGTGATTCCAAAATAGTACACCTCAATGTGCATACTTTCAATTCTACAATCTATGCTTGGGGGGGGGGGGGGATTAGGGTGTTTTCAGGCTTATGAGAGCCATACTTCTTGGTTTAGTCATAAGAGGGTTAATTCATCAGCCATAAAATATGCTGTACTCTTCCCATTAAGTGGGTGTGCGATGTAAGCGCTGCTGACTCTGCCAGTCTCAATCCACCCTGTTTTGACTAGAAGCTCGCTGATACCAGCAGAAATCACGCTACTGGTTTTACTAGGTTCCTCCCTGACCTTCTCCACCCATTCAAAGTATAAAAATAAAAAAGAGATTGCCTTGTACTTCTGGAAGTGATTTAATTTGTTTAATAATAATAATAATAATGCACATAGCCAGATTATCATTAGAAAAAAAATGTAACTAGTAATGTCTGAGTGTATAATGTCAGTACTATGTATTTATCAGTTGTTCTGCTTAGGACTATGCAGTATTTTCCAAAAACAGCACCAGGCCCCATTAGTGGGAGGCATAAAAGCCTTTTTCTGTATTTAAAGGGGTACTCCGGTGAAAACCTTTTTTCTTTTAAATCAACTGGTGGCAGAAAGTTAAACATATTTGTAAATTACTTCTATTAAAAAATCTTAATCCTTCCAGTACTTATTAGCTGCTGAATGCTGCAGAGGAAATTCCTTTCTTTTTGGAACACTGATGACATCACGACCACAGTGCTCTCTGCTAACATCTCTGTCCATTTTAGCAACCGTGCATAGCAGAGGTATGCTAAGGGCAGCATGGTGGCTCAGTGGTTAGCACTGCTGCCTTGCAGTGCTGGGGACTTGGGTTCAAATCCCACTAAGGACAACAATAAATAAAGAGTTATTATAATGTCAGCAGAGAGAACTGTGCTAGTGATGTCATCAGAGAGCATTCCAAAAAGAAAATAATTTCCTCTGTAGTATTCAGCAGCTAATAAGTACAGGAAGGATTAAGATTTTTTAATAGAAGTAATTTACAAATATGTTTAACTTTCTGCCACCAGTTGTTTTAAAAGAAAAAAGTTTTCACCGGAGTACCCCTTTAAGGTTTTTCTGCTGCTCAATAATGGGATTCAGTTTCTGGTTTTGGACCAAAAGTCATGCACCAACATGGATGTGTGTAATGAAACTTGAACGCACCCATTTTAATGGAGCCTAAGGGCGCTTTGAAACATAATATAGATGCATATATGTATTAATGCCTTCAGTATGGGGTCATTAGACCCATTGTCAGGCTGGGACTTTCAGCCATATATGAAACTAGCCTTAAAGGGTTACTCCACTGCCCCAGCATCTGGAACATTTTGTTCTGAACGCTGGGTGATTTAACGGCCACACCCCCTCATGATGTCACGGCCACACCCCTCATTGCAAGTCTATGGGAGGGGGCGTGGCGGTCATCACGCCCCCTCCCATAGACTTTCATTGAGGGGGTGTGGCGTGACATCACGACCCCCCACACCCAGCGTTCGGAACAAAATGTTCCGGACTCTGGGGCAGTGAAGTACCCCTTTTAAAGTGAGGCCAAGTGGTCAGCCGCTTGTTGCTGACATGCAGCAGTCAACGGACATTTATTTGTCGGTAAAATTAGGCAGCTGACCACTTGTGTGTACTCACCCTAATACAACATGCACTCACAGAATTTTGGGCCTCAAAAAAACATTCAGTTTACTGTAAATGATTCTCAAAATATCTGAAGATTTGCTCACTTTTTTCTAACATTTATGAACCCTTTATTTTTATTTTATTTTTTTTTGGGGGGGGGGGGGAGGTTACATTTTTTGTCCAATTTTTGCTACAACAAATGCTAATTGTCAGTTTTCTAGCGTTTTTTTTTTTTTTGGCCCATAACATATATGCTCATGAACTCCACTGAGGTTCTTTCTGCAAAAACGCCATAAAAAACGCCAATTTTCCCGCACAGTGTTTTTTTAATGAAAAAACGCTGCGTCCAGATGTTAGCTGCAAGTCAATAGTAAACTGCAAAATGCCAGATTCACTTGGCGTTTTTCAGTTTGGCATTTTTTTTAATCCTTTTGGCGTTTTTCAGCAATTTCGGGCTGAAAGGCTGGATTTTCAAATCACCCGACAAAACCTAGTTTGGCGTTTTTTGCCCTGAAATCATGGCGTTTTCCTCCAATAGAAGTTTATGGGAGAGCAAAAACGCCATGTTGGTTTTAAATTTTGCGTTTTTGCATGCGGTTTTTATTCCTTTTTTTGGACATTATGGGGATACCTTTTTTATTAAAATTTCGTAGGGTACCATAAAAAATTTATAAAAAAGATACAGTAGTGATGGAAAAAATTGTATCTAACGAAATTTCTTTTTTATCATGAAATGTTTATTAATTTTTAAAAAGGGATCAATTTATGTGAGCGGGTAAAGCACTAAAAATGTAGCCGACAATAATAAAAATGTAGTGTGTGTGTGTGTGTGTTTTTCACTTTAAAAAATGTTTTTTTTTAGGTAGTACTACTACTCCCAGCATGGAACACTGTTTCATGATGGGAGTAGTAGTACCTGTACTAATTGACAGATCGCCCGTTGCGATCCTCTTGTATAATGTATAGATGCGGCGGCCGCTCTTCTCTGGTCCCCTGCACCGATTTATATATACACCTATTCATTTTTCCCGCAGAGAGCTGTGATTGGCCAGATGGTTCCAGCCAATCACAGCTCTCGTGAGAGATCGGAATGTGTATATATACGGCCGTGCAGGGGACCATAGGAGAGCGCCGGCCACTGCATCTATACATTATACCGGAGGATCACAGCGGGTGTCAGGAGTGATACCCGCAGTGATCTTTCCTTAACTTCTTTCCTTAACTACAAGTACTACTACTCCCAACATGGAGTACACTCTGCTCCATGCTGGGAGCTGTAGTACCTGCATTAATAGACAGATCGCAGCGGGTGTCAGAAGTTACACTCGCTGCAATCTGTCTATTAATGCAGGTACTACAGCTCCCAGCATGGAGCAGAGTGTACTCCATGTTGGGAGTAGGAGTACCTGCAGTTAAGGACACATCACAACGGGTGTCACTCCTCACACCCGCTGTGATTGTCCTGTCTATAGCAGAGATGGAGCGACAGCGCTCGCATCCCTGCTCTGCACTATACTTCGGCCGGCCACTCACTCATTGATATTTTCCTCAGAGTTGTGGTTGGCTGCAACCATCCGGCCAATCACAGCTCTGGGCGGAAAATATGAATGAGTGATGTGAATAGAACATCACTGGCCAGAGTACAGAGCAGAGGTGCGAGCGCTGTATAGAGCCGCTCCATCTCTGCTATATTATGGACGATTATGGACGGGGCGATATGTCTATAGTACAGGTACTACAACTCCCAGCATGGAACAGTGTGTTCCATGCTGGGAGTAGTAGTACTATATAAAAAATGTGAATAAGAGAGAAAAAAAAGTTACACACACACTTTACAAAAAAAAGTATTCAAATTTTGTTATAAAAAAATAAACATTTAGTTAAATAAATTTTTACATCCCTACTGCATCCTTTTATTTTTTTTGGTACCCAACTATTTTGTCAAAAGAACGCAAAAGGGGCCAAAAAAGACAAATTCCAAAAGGTAAAAACGCCAGAAAACCCCCCAGAAAAAACGTCAAAACGCAGGGGAAAACTGTGGCAGTTTTTCTGGCATTTTTTTCTGGTGTTTTTATGCCACAAAAATCGCAGGACAACAATCTCAGTGGAGTCCTAGCCTAATAATTATAAAAATAAACAATTTTTCTCTTTTTATGGTCAGTCAGTTCCATTTTATTTTTTTATAATTCAGATTTATTTTTTCAGACATTTTACATCTAAAAGTACGTGTTGCCGATATTTTTCTTCACTGATTAGTGCCAGATACTGAAACATGTTTAGTTTTTTTCTAATCTGTTTATATTTTTTGATTTGTAATTTGTTACATTTTATTTTAGTACATTATTATGGGGACATCCATCTTGAGCTGTTTTTAACTGCATTTAGTGAAATGCTTTACAGCAAGCCCCATTGACACAGTGAACATCTTCAGACCCTATTCTTTGTATGGAGAAGATTTGTAAGATTTGTTCTCTGACCTGTGCAGAGGTCATTCTACATAGGGTGGTGGCTGAGCTCCTACTGTCTTCTCTACCTCTTCGTGTCACCTTTCACTGTTATGCTGTTACAAATCACTTTCCAGCAGCCTCCTCGCTATCATCACAGAGAGAACAGGAAGTCTCAGCTTACACTGATACCCACCATTAGCCGTTAGATGCCTCACGGTATTTGAAGTATAATGGGATATTTAAAAGTCTCATCGGACCAACCGTGGTGCAATGGGGGGGATTTCTGATGAGCAAAGATGGAGGCTGGAGTTCCCCTCATCTGATTTTGTGCTGCTACAATGATTATCTTCTATGGTCTGCCTTGATGATTACACTGTTCAGTGCTATGCATAGGCATATCATTGATCAGTGTAATCATCAAGGCAGACCATAGAAGATAATCATTGTAGCATGGGAAAAAGGTGCTTTTTTGGTTTTAAAACTTTTTTTAAAAAACTTTTTTCTTACATTTTTTTTTAAGCCCCCACAGGGGACTATTTACAGCAATCTTTGGGTATAATCAACCCAAAGATTGCTATAAATAGTCCCCTGTGGGGGCTTAAAGAAAAATGTAAGAAAAAAGTTTTTTAACAAAAGTTTTAAAAGCAAAAAAGCACCTTTTTCCCATTTAAAAAATGTGATACCTATTTGGTACCACTGCGTGTGGAAATGTACGGACTATTAAAATATGATGTTGATGATCCTTTACAGTTAGTGGCAAAAATGGGGGGGGGGGGGAAGCCAAGTCCAAAATTTATTTTTGGTCACATCACATCCCAGAAAAAAGAAGGAATAAAAAGTGATAAAAAAAAGCCAGTTTTTGGAGCTCTACCTCAGCAGTTTTTGAGCCAAAGCCAGAAATGTATTCAAAAGGAATAGGACATATAAAGGAAGGATTTACACTTCTCCTCCCTTATGGATCCACTTCTGACTTTGGCTCAAAAACTGCAGTGGCAGATATCCAAAAACTGCCAGAAAAAGACCAAGTGGAAACTTTGCCATATGCAAAAGTGGTACCGATTAGAACTACAGATCACTCAGAAAAAAAGTGAGCGTCCTAAACTGAAAAATAAAAAGATAGGGAGTTAAAAATAAATATACTTATTTTGTTAATGAATTTTGCCTTTTTTTTACAGTACAATAATAGGAAAGCATGTAACCATGGGTATCATTTCAATTGTATTGACCCATAGAAAAAAGAGAACATGTTAGTTTTACCATAAAGTTTAAAAAACAAAAGTTCCAAAATTGCAGTTTTCTTTTAAATTTCCACCACAAATATTTTTATTTTTGGTAATTCTATACAATTTATAGGTTAAATAAAAGGTGTCATTACAAAGTTCAATTGGTTGCACAAAATATGAGTCCTCATATGGTTCTGTAGATGGAAAAATAAGAGTTATGATTCTAAAAAGGTGAAGAGGAAAAAGCAAAAAACATAAAAATGCCTCAAAGCCAAAATGGGCTGCGTCCTAAATGTATGAATAATCTTATGTGGAAGAAATAGCGAAAAAATTATATAAAGGAAAATCTTTTTTAGGTGAAATGTTTTTTCCATTCAAATTATCAAGTAAGTTCCATGCAGCCTTCGTGGATTGGACTTTGTTTTCCAGCATATTCCAATACATGATTGATTAATCCGGAACAATTTTTGCAGTGTGGCCAGGGTATTATCCTGCTAAAAGAAGCACTGCCAATAGGCTGCCATGGCCCCTACTAGGCTTCAGTGCCTATTTATATAGTCTGCCTATGACAGGCTGTACCAATAGAATGTTGATCCAATAGATATATGCATCACACACACACACACACCCCCACCCCCACCCCCACCAAGTTCTTAATGTAATTGCGGTGGAAATAATTACCCATGACAGTGCTGAAGTCCATTGAACCTGCATGCACAAACAGTAGCAGTATTTATTACAGATCTCGTTCTCCCCTGCTTCATTTTGGATCCTATTTGTTATGTCTCATATTTGTTTTAATCATGGTGTTAAATAAAGATTTTTGACTCTATTTACAGTGTAGGTGTTGACCCAGTTCTCCTATAAGTATACAGTGTTGTATGAGTAATCGCCTTAGAGTGGTTTCTTAATAACATGGCCGTGGACATAAATGATTTAAAGGGGTTCTCCACCATAAGGTGATTTTAGTACGTACCTGGCAGACAGTAATGGACATACTTAGGAAGGATCTGCACTTGTCTTGGGGCTAAATGGCTATGTTGTGAGATTACCATAACACTGTGGCTACATTTTTGTGAACTGGTATTTCCTGTTTCAGTTTTCTTTTTTTGACTACAAATCCCATGATTCCATTTTCCTCCCTCCCACACATCAGCCACCCCACCCATTGAAACATAAATGAGCTGCATCCATTCAAAAGACCTGTGGTTTTCAATCAGGTCAATGCCTACAGCTGTTGCAGATTGATCTCACTCCCACCAAGCGATCCCTCCACCCATTGAAGCAGACAGGTTCCCTGTCATCAGCTGACTAGTGAGTCAGATCTCGGCCGCACTGCAACTTGGGAAAAATCTTAGACAACAGTCATTTTGTATATATGTAATGTAAATATTGTAAATATTGGGGTGAAAATCCGAAGAATTGTGAGAAAACCGTCACACACAAGTACAGACACTATATTATGAACTACACTAACTTTACAGCCCCTGTAGCATAGTCAAATAAAAAAAAAATCCTGGAATACCCCTTTAACTTTATACCTATATAGTGTTTGTCCCCTGGGACTATTGGTGGTAATTGGTATGTAAAGCGTTCCTGTCAGATCCCACAACTAAAATCCTGATTTTTATCACCTATATTTATTATAAAAATCCCTCTTTTCATTAGCTCAAAGTGTTAGAAATCCTCTCAGGGGAACGGGTGGTGGTGGAAGGTGATTGGTGGATGCAGCCTTGTCCATGACTCATGGACAAGCCTGATGCTGCTGCCAGAAAGTTAGTGTCCCGGTAGGTAGTGGTGGCATTTTCAGGAGCTGTTTTCTTAATAAAATATATATTTTTTAAATTTAAGCAACCATATTACAAAAGGTCTTAAAGGGGTACTCCGGTGAAAACCTTTTTTCTTTTAAATCAACTGGTGGCAGAAAGTTAAACAGATTTGTAAATTACTTCTATTAAATAATCTTAATCCTTCCAGTACTTATTAGCTGCTGAATGCTACAGAGGAAATTCCTTTCTTTTTGGAACACTGATGACATCATGAGCACAGTGCTCTCTGCTGACATCTCTGTCCATTTTAGCAACCATGCATAGCAGATGTATGCTAAGGGCAGCATGGTTGCTCAGTCGTTAGCACTGCTGCCTTGCAGTGCTGGGGACTTGGGTTCAAATCCCACTAAGGACAACACTAAATAAAGTGTTATTATTATTATAATAACGTCAGCAGAGAGAACTGTGCTAGTTATGTCATCAGAGAGCATTCCAAAAAGAAAAGAATTTCCTCTGTATTATTCAGCAGCTAATAAGTACAGGAAGGATTAAGATTTTTTTATAGAAGTAATTTACAAATATGTTTAACTTTCTGCCACCAGTTGATTTAAAAGAAAAAAAGTTTTCACCAGAGTACCCCTTTAATTTTTTTAATCTGTAGCAATATATAAAAAGTTTTTGAATCTGACTGTGCCCATTTAAAGGTAACCTGTCACTATTTTCATGCTGCCTACACTGCGCACAGCATTAACCCCTTAAGGACGGACCAATTTTTTACCTCAATGACAGGCTCTTTTTTTTAAATTTGACTTGTGTCTCTTTAAATGGTAATTTTAGAAAGCATTTTCTGAGCAGAGCGATTCTGAGAGTTTTTTCTTGACATATTGTACTTTATATAAGTGGTGCATTTTTGTTGACACATGCAGCATTTTGTGAAAAACTTCAAAATATAGTGAAAAACTGGAAAATTTCTGGCTTTTTTTTTATGGTGTACACTGTGCGGTAAAAGTGATGTTATATTTATTCTGTGAGTCAGTACAATTATGGCGATACACATTTTATATGCCATATTTATTGGGGTATACCATGCACCGGCCTATAACACGCACCCTCATTTTACCAAGGATATTTGGGTAAAAAAAGTTTTTTACCCAAATATCCTTGGTAAAATAAGGGTGCGTGTGTGTGCATGTGTATACCCCGATACACTGTTTCTGACCCCGGAGAAGCCCCCAGGAAAGGCAGGGGGAGAGAGGCCGTTGCTGCCCGCTTCTCTCCCCCTGCCTTTCCTGGGGTCTAGAGCCCTGCTGCCACCGCTTCTCTCCTCCTGGCTATCAGCGCTGCTGCCCCATTGCCTCCCCCATCCCCGGTTTTATAATTACCTGTTGCCGGGGTTGGGTCCGCGCTGCTTCTGGCTCCGGTGTGGCGTCTCCTGCGTTGTTGCTATGCGCTGCGCAATGACGAGTGACGTCGCGTTGAAGACGGGGGAGGCAATGGGGCAGCAGCGCCGACAGCCAGGGGGAGAGATGCGGCGGCAGCAGGGCTCTAGACCCCAGGAAAGGCAGGGGGAGAGAAGCAGGCAGCGACGGCAGGTCTCTGGACCTGCAAAAGCCGCTGCAGTCCATTGATTTAAAAGCGCCCGCTTTATATCATTGAACTGCAGTGGCTTATCGGCGTATAACACACAGATAGACTTTAGACAAAAAAAATTTGCCTAAAAAATGTGTTATGCGCCGATAAATACGGTAGCTTTCTATGTTCTTTTTCCTTTTCTGAGCAAAATTATTTTTCTGCCATTCATTTTCCAACAGCCGTAACTTTTTATTTTTCGGCCGACGCCATTGAATAAGGACTTATTTTTTGCGGGATGAGCTGTACTTTTTATTGGTATCATTTTTGTGTTACGTGCTCCCTTTTGATCTTTTTTATTACGCTATTTGTACCAAAATTCGCAATTTTTTTTTTACGGCGTTCACCGTGTGGGATAATTTATATTATAGTTTTATAGTAGACATCATTACGGACGTGGCAATACCTATTATGTATATGATTTGTGGTTTTGATCTTTTTTGGTGATAATACAGGGCGTTTATTGGGAAAGGGGCATTTTTTATTTTTTATTTTTTTTTACACTTCATACTTTTATTAAAGAACTTTTTATTTTATGTTTTACACTTTTTACAGGTTATACTATGCTGCAATACATTTGTACTGCAGCACAGTATGACCTGATGAGCTGCACACACTACAGCCTGTGCTATACAGCCTGTGGCTGGATCTCACAGTCTTCCGTAGCAGGCAGACAGGAGGCCATGATCTGACCTCCTTCTGCCATAGCAGAATGGCGACCCGCAATCGTATCGAGGTGCCGCCGTCTGTGAACAGGAGAGCGCTCCCCCTGTCAACACCATAGATGCCGTGATCAGGATTGATCATGGCATCTAGGGGGTTAATGCTGCTGGGACCGGCACGATCGCGGCTCCAGCAGCTGCGGCGGGACTCCGGCTGTGATTAACAGCAGTGCCGGAGATCGCTATGATGTATGCATACGTCCAGTTGCGCGTACGTGTCGGATGCTTGGACGTATGCATATGTCCTATAGTGGGAAGGGGTTAAACACGTATAGGTTCCCTTATTATAATGCCGAAATGCTGCAGAGAAACAGTTCTAGTAACTGGCCGAGAACAGGGCTGCGAGTCATCGAGGCGTCCCTGACGCTTTGATTGATAGATCTCTCTCTTTTTTTATTTACGAGAAAGACATGTTAATTACTTCTATTTACTAATTCTAGCACTTGCTTCTGTATGCTCCAGAAGAAGTTGTGCAGTTCTTTCCAGTCTGACCACAGTGCTCTCTGCTGACATCTCTGTCCATGTCAGGAACTGTCCAGAGCAGGAGAGGTTTGGTATGGGGATTTGTTCCTGCTCTGGACAGTTCCTGACATGGACAAAGGTGTCAGCAGAGAGCACTGTGATCAGACTGGAAAGAACTGCACAACTTCCTCAGGAGCATACAGCAGCTGATAAGTACTGGAAGGATTACGATTTTTAAATGGAAGTAATCAGTTACATTTTTTTGGCATCAGTTGATTTGAAAAAAAAAAAAAATTCCACCGGAGTACCCCTTTAAAGGTAACCAATCAGCAGATTTTAGCATACACCCTGTTCCAAATTATATTTTTCTCATTTACCTAAATAATTGATGTAAATAACAGTCAGCAAAATTCTCATCTTATCAACTATTAAGAGTACAATTTAAATTTTATTGAACAAACCTCCTAATGATAAGTATTTTTTTTAAAACAGAAAACTTACAATGCACTGTTCCAAATTATTACGCACAGTGGGGGAGATTTGTCAAAGAATTCATTTTTTATTTTTTTTTTGCTTAAAATTGTCACAAAAAAGTCCCATGTGTGATTTTTTTTGTGCGACTTTTTGATTATGCAGTGCCCTAAAAAAAAAAAAAAAAAAAAAAGGAAACTTGCTTACCAAAGCAAAAAGTGATTTTTGACATGCAGTGGTCAGAGATTTATGAAAGTGCAAAAGTCGCAAAAAAGTCGCATCACATGAAAAAAACCTACTAAATTTACTCCAGCTCAGACATGGAGCAGAAAAAGCCACAACCAATACCATTATATGTATATTTGTAAAATGTTGTACACTGAGGACAAGCAGGGCTCTGTACACTGAGGACAAGCAGGGCTCTGTACACTGAGGACAAGCAGGGCTCTGTACACTGATAACAAGCAGGGCTCTGTACACTGAGGACAAGCAGGGCTCTGTACACTGAGGACAAGCAGGGCTCTGTGCACTGAGGACAAGCAGGGCTCTGTGCACTGAGGACAAGCAGGGCTCTGTCACTGAGGACAAGCAGGGCTCTGTACACTGAGGACAAGCGGGGCTCTGTACACTGAGGACAAGCGGGGCTCTGTACACTGAGGACAAGCAGGGCTCTGTACACTGAGGACAAGCAGGGCTCTGTACACTGAGGACAAGCGGGGCTCTGTACACTGAGGACAAGCGGGGCTCTGTACACTGAGGACAAGCGGGGCTCTGTACACTGAGGACAAGCGGGGCTCTGTACACTGAGGACAAGCGGGGTTCTGTACACTGAGGTTCTGTAACGCTCCTGGCTCACACATCAGGATAAATAACAAGCCAGGAGACTGCACAGAGTCCTGCATCTCTTACCCTCACTTCCAGTATTTGGACTCCTCATAGATACACACAGGCAAAGCTGCAGGGACAAAAAAATTTCACCCAAATATATACACATTTTTTAATCAATGTATATTACAAATATACGTATGATGGTACTATTATCTACATTATATCAAAAGTTTTGTTGGCAACAGGTACACTTTAATATCTTCACCATCCCTGGGGGCAAAAAACGTCCCCCGGGGATGGTGAGGATAACGATTTTAGCATATATAACGCATTGTCAAGCGATATATAGGCTAAAATCTGCAGTTTGGTTCCCTTTAGGGCAGTGGTCTCAAACTGTGGCCCTCCAGATGTGGCAAAACATCAACTCCCAGCATGCCCGGACAGCCAACGGCTGTCCGGGCATGCTGGGAGTTGATGTTTTGCCACATCTGGAGGGCCACAGTTTGAGACCACTGCTTTAAAAGGGTTATTGAGGCTTTGATATCCCCTTTTACATGTATCGCACTGTACTTTGTTGCAGAATCTGCAGTTTTCCGCCAAGTCTGGACATGTACTAGCGTTACATTTTCGCCTAGCAACCTGTAATTTTCCACGGGTAAACAGAGTTAAATTCCACAGTAAGAAAGGAATGTTCCACGGTGGAGAGAACAGAAGCCGCCTCCAGGTGTCACTGTCGCTCATTACACTTTCATTCCTAGAAGGACTGACACAGGCCTGGATTTATGAGAACCCTCTGTGTGCAATAAAGGTCTGTGACTCACACGCAGACCGATTCGTCCTCAGAGCTTTATTTAAAAAAAAAAAAAAGCAGCATCAGGACGAGAGGCCGGGCTTGTGGGAAGAAATGATTTACATGTCCTGACAAGTAAATGGATAGAACTCTCATCCAGAGTTGGGTGTTGCTTTTAGATCTCACTTTTTCACACAGCATGGTTAGTGGGAGATAATAGACGCCTAAAATGATCCCTGGGCTTTGTAGATTTTACAAGCCACCATTACCCGTTTCATTGGAAACGAGAGCTGCTATTACATAGTATTTCTTCTAGTTAGTAGGTAAAAATTACGCCATTTCTATAGTCATAAAGAGGACCTGTCACTGGAAAGTTTATGTATTTATTTTAATTTTTAATTAAAGGAGATCTGTAGTGCTCTGAACTTATCCCCTATCCGAAGGATAGGGGATAAGTTATAGATCAAGGGGGGTCTGACTGCTGCTGGGGCCCCCCCGCAATCTCCTGTACGGGGCCACGTCAATGTACAGGAAAGGGGGTGTTCCGTCCCGCATGACGCGGCAGCCGGCACACCCCCTCAATGTATCTATTGCCTGATGAAGCTGCGCATGCGCAGCGAAACGCGTTGCATCTAATAAATCCATTGATTTTACTTGGCTGCCTGATGGTTCCTCTCTGCGCCAGACAAACTCCTGACTCCCTGGTCATTCGGTTTTGATTTTACTCTTACCCAGGAGGGCTGCAGTGGACCTTCTTCTATATTTCTTCTGCATTTTACCTTGTTGTGTGTGGGCGCACAACCAACTTTGGTAAGCGGCTTGGGAATTACCGTCCCCTACCCCCACTAACAAGATCTACTGATCCCGCACATGAGGCGCCTTCCTCCCTCTCTCTAGATTCCATGTATCTATGGGATTCATGGAGGGGAGTGCCGGCTGCTGCGTCATGCGGGGAGGGAACGCCCCCTTTCCTGTACATTGCCGTGGCCCCATACAGGAGATCGTGGGGGGGGCCCAGCGCTCGGACCCCCTGCGATCTATAACTTATCCCCTATCCTTTGGATAGTGGATAAGTTCAGAGCACTACAGATCTCCTTTAAAAGCCCTGAAAAAAAATAAAAATTAAAAATAAAACTTAAGTTAATGTAAGGGTGTGTTCACACCAAGTTTTTCTCTCCTTCACGCCACTCCGTTGAAGTATGTATACATTTACTGTATGGAATAATGTAACCAACCATGCTTCTGTGTCTGCCAAAATACATTCTAAAAAAAAAAAAAAAAAACAGACCGTAAAGTATACTTTAAGCCAATGGAAACAGGTGGCATAAAGCAGCATACATTAACAGATATGATTTTTCCTAAAAAAATAAAAAAAAAAATTATAAAAAAAAGAAGTGTAGGTTAAATGGTAACAAAAAACTGTGTGAATTTACCTTTATAAATTAAAAGTAATAAAAAAAAAAAACTTGGATCCAAACTTTTTTTCCCAGTAACTCCTTTCATACCAATTGGTGCTTCTATAGCCCCGCTGGCGGCCTGAGGGCTCGTTCACACTGCGGAATCTCCGCTCGCTGAATACTTCGGCGCTAGGGCCGCGGGGCACTGAGCCGTCACCATTGACGGCTATAGTCCGCTCGCGGATTCCGCACAAAAAATGAACATGTTCTTTCTTTGCGCGGAACACTTTCAGCGGCGGAAATGTCCGCCGCTGAAATTCCGCAGTGTGAATGGGTCTCGCGGAAACCTGTTCACACTAATGTTAAAGTTCACACGGCGGAATTGCGCCCGCGGAATTCCGGCTGGAAATTCCGCGGCAATTCCGTAGTGTGAACGTACCCTAAAGTGCAAAGCTGCGGCTCTTGCTGGTTATCATGAGATTTTACAGCACTGATGAAAACAGTTCTGCATATAGCACTTATTAATAGCATATATATATATATATATATATATATATATATATATATATATGTATGTATACAGACATGGCCGTAAATGTTGACACCCCTGAAATTTTTCAAGAAAATTAAGTATTTGTAACAGAAAAGGATTGCAGTAACACATGCTTTGCTATACACGTTTATTCACTTTGTGTGTATTGGAACTAAACAAAAAAGGGAGGGAAAAAAGCAAATTGGACATAATGGCACACCAAACTCCAAAAATGGGCTGGACAGAATTATTGGCACCATTAAGTCTGTGTGAATTGTAGCCTAAGTTTTCCTGTTCTTAGCTGACAGTAGTGGCACCAGATGTGGTCTTCTGCTGCTGTAGCCCATCTGCTTCAAGGTTGAACATGTGTATTCAGAGATGGTATTTTACGTACTTTGGTTGTAAGTGATTATTTGAGTTACTGTTGCCTTTCTGTCATCTCGAACCAGTCTGCCTACTCTCCATTGACATCAAGTTATTCTCATCCTCACTGGATATTTTCTCTTTTTGGGACCATTCTCTGTAATCCTAAAGATGGTTGTGTGTGAAAATTCCAGTAGATCATGAGTATCTGAAATATTTAGATCTGTAATGAAGAAAACTGTGTCCTTGTAGCCACAGGGACACAGTTTTCTTCTTTATAGGAGGACACAGTTTTCACCATCCCCCCTCCCTCTCACTCCATACCCGCTAACCTCTCTCATGGGGACGGGAACACAGTTTCTCCGCCAATCTCCCTGCCACTTTGAGAGACTGTGGAGCGCAGCCAGAAGAGCCCTCCACAGCCTTTCTCCCCGCACATTTACCATCCGCCCGCTACCTGTTGCAAGACTACAACTCCCAGCATGTCCTTACAGTGAAGACATGCCGGCGGGTGGTAGATGTGCGGGCAAGCAGGAGAAAGGATGGGAGATGTGCGAAGAAAATGTGTCCCCGTCCCTGTAAAAGAGGGTAGCGGGGACAGAGTGACTCATTCTGACTTGAATTTCCAAGCCAGAAGTTTCTAGCATGGAAATTCTGCTTGTCCACAGTGCAGCAAAATCCTATTAAAAACAATGGGAGTCTGCTGCAACGGAATTTCCAGGCAGAATATTTCCACCAGATTCTTCTCGGACACTTCTCAGTGTGAATGGGGCCTTAAAAGAGGACCTGTGGCCACACACCACGGATGTAAGTTATTCATGCCCCCAGCCCCAATAAGCCCACCCATACCTTCTAGCATCACAGCGTATCATAAGTATGCAAGTCCATCTGACATTTAGGAATCGGTCAGATGAAAATAAAACACCCCATATCTTAAGAACACGTTAATTCCACACAGTTTCACAATGTAAGCATTGAAGGGGTTATGCAGCATTAGAAAACTGTTGGTTTCCTCAAAAAATTGTGCCACGTTCGTATTTAGGTCGTGTGTGGAATTGCAGCTCAGTTCCATTGAAGTGAATGGAGTACAGTTGTAATACCACACACGACCTGCGGACAGGGAGGGTGCTTTTTATTTCCGTTTAAAATTCTGCACCAATTTCACTTCACTTTAGCATGGAGCAGAAAGGGGACTTCCTCATTGTGTCCAGCCTGAGGCTATCTAGATGTTACAACTCCCTACATTGTTCATAGTTGTAGTTTCAGCAAATGCTGAGGAGCCGGCGGTTGGTGAACGAAACCTGTCCTTGTTGCCCATAGCAGCCAATCACAGCTAGGGCTGCCACCTGGCCGGTATTTTACCGCCACAGACGGTATTTTGGCCACCCGGACAGTATTTTTATATTAAAAATAGCAGCAATGCAATGGCCATTATTTATCCAACCAATCCTCCAACTCCCAGAATGTTGCACCTTATACGTGTGGTGAACTGGGGTGTTGCAATGGTGTAGCAGGGTCTGATGGTATTAACCCTGTGGGGTAAGGTGTTATTAACCCCTGATTAGTCGTGACGCCAGGATGTGGTTGTTTTCTGTATAAGGCCCTACCGACAACCAACCCAGAAACGGCAGGCAATAAAGGAATGTCCATAGCAGGAATTGTGAAACGAACTGGAACTTTTACTTAAAGGACATGTCCGGCGCGCACTTTTCTCATTTTATCCTGTCCGGGCTGCAAAATAAAAGAAAACACACTTTCTCTTACCTGCCAACGAGCCCCCGGAGCTCCGGTACACTCCGGCACAGGTGTTCGGTCCCCGGGCTGTATTCTTCTTACTTCTTGTTAGCCCGGCACATCACACGGAGCTTCAGGCTATCACTGGCCGCAGCGATGTCCCGCCGCGGCTGGTGATAGGCTGAAGCTCCGTGTGACGTGCTGGGCTAACCGGAAGTAAGAAGAATACAGCCTGGGGATCGAACACCTGGGCCGGAGTGTACCGGAGCGCCGGGGGCTCGTTGGCAGGTAAGAGAAAGTTTGTTTTCTTTTTTTAGAGCCCGTTCCCTCCTCCCCCCCCCGCCCCGCATACCCCGTTCACTCATTACACTTGCAGTCACTGCAGAGTCCGACAGCGGGTGTGCAGGGACAGCGGCGGCAACGAGGCGGCGGCGGTGATGTGCGGGAGGAGAGGCCTCCCAGCCAGTGGCCGGGGAGCCAATGTGCTTGCTCCCGCCTGTCTGATTGACAGGCAGGGAGCGAGTGCAGCCTAACTGAAAAAGGACTGATTGCCACTCCAAAATCAGTCCTTTTTCAGTGGCCGGTTTTTAAATGTAAATTAAACCTTTTTAATGAAAAAATAAATAATTAAAGTATATTAGAGATATGTTGTAGTACATAAGTACTACAACATATCAAAAAATAAAGTTGGTGACAGTGCCCATTTAAGCACTTTTTCTTTTTTTGCTTTGGTAGTGGCTTTTTCTGCTCCATGTCTGAGCTGCAATAAATTTAGTAGGTTTTTTCATGCGACGCGACTTTTTTGCGACTTTCGCACTTGATAAATCTCTGACCACTGCAAGTCAAAAATCACTTTTTGCTTTGGTAAGCAAGATTTTTTTTTTTCTTAGGACACTGAACATGCAAAAAGTCGAAGAAAAAAGAGAGTAGCCGCACATGAGACTTTTTTGCGACAATTTTAAGCAAAAAAAAAAACTACTAAATGCTTTGATAAATGTCCCCATAAGAGACTACAGCCCCTTATATACTAGGGGGCTGGACTAAAGCCCATTGGTTGCAAAGCCTGTAGGTCCTGTACCCAGGGAACTCTGGGTACATCACATGAGAGTAGATCACATGACCCAGAAAGGTCCTATACATTTTATACATTTGTACAAACTTTATGTATAATGAACAATATGCACAAATCATTTACAATGCATTTATAGAAGGCGAGTAAGGGGTGAGCCCTGCAGGAGAGCCCTATGGACCACAGGGACTCTTCCTGAGGGGACTTAGGTGTGGTACAGGACCATGTCCTGTACCGGGAAACCACATACGATACCAGTGTTTCCCAACCAGAGCGCCTCCAGCTGTTGCAAAACTGCAACTCCCAGTATGCTGAGATTAGTAGTTTGTAACTAACTGCAACTCCCGAATTTAATCAAAATTTTATTTATCAAAACAAAAATTATACTGTTAAAAACTGCAGATCGGGGCACAAAAAATTAGCCCTCATACAGGCCCGTATAAGGAGAAAGAAAAAAGTTATAGGGGTCAGAATAGGACAAAATTTCCCCCACAAATGTGTATCCTGTGATGTCACGCATATATATAACTATGCAAATTAGCATGGCCGGTATTTTTTTTGTAAGAAAGATGGCAACCCTAATCATAGACTTCCATTTTGTATTTTACTGAAAAATGAAAGCTGCTCTATCATTGGTTGCTATGGAAAACAGAGTATAAAATGAAAGCTGCTCTGTCATTGGTTGCTATGGGAAACAGTATAAAATGAAAGCTGTTCTGTCATTGGTTGCTATGGGAACCAGTATGAAATGAAAGCTGCTGTCATTGGTTGCTATGGGAAACAGAGTATAAAATTAAAGCTGCCGTCATTGGTTGCTATGGGAAACAGAGTATAAAATGAAAGCTGCCGTCATTGGTTGCTATGGGAAACAGAGTATAAAATGAAAGCTGCCGTCATTGGTTGCTATGGGAAACAGAGTATAAAATGAAAGCTGCCGTCATTGGTTGCTATGGGAAACAGTATAAAATGAAAGCTGCAGTCATTGGTTGCTATGGGAAACAGTATAAAATGAAAGCTGCCGTCATTGGTTGCTATGGGAAACAGTATAAAATGAAAGCTGCTGTCATTGGTTGCTATGGGAAAGAGTATAAAATGAAAGCTGCCGTCATTGGTTGCTATGGGAAACAGTATAAAATGAAAGCTGCCGTCATTGGTTGCTATGGGAAAGAGTATAAAATGAAAGCTGCTGTCATTGGTTGCTATGGGAAAGAGTATAAAATGAAAGCTGCTGTCATTGGTTGCTATGGGAAAGAGTATAAAATGAAAGCTGCTGTCATTGGTTGCTATGGGAAACAGTATAAAATGAAAGCTGCTGTCATTGGTAGGATGATTATTTTTCTATACGCTGTGAACAGGGTCTTATAGGCAGCGAGGTAGTCACGTCAATAGCTGTGCTGTATTTATCAACTCAGGCATTGAGTGCACGCTCCATAGAGCAGCTATGCACCAGCGTAAGAACTTTTTATCTTGCACATTGTAACGAAAAACCAACAGCAGGGTCCGATAGGCTAATTCCCTGCACAGGCCACACTGCCTACGCACGCGTAACACGCTCGGCTCTACTACAAGTCCCGTCAGTCACTACGTGGTGATTTACGTAGGGATGACGCATTCGGCATCTCGCACTGCCATTGGCGGGGCTCGCCGACCAATAGGCTCCCGACTGTGACGAGCGCTCGCCCAATCAGAACGCTGTTGCTAGCAGCGCTTTATATTTTTAGCACTCGGTCTTCTCACCAGAATGTTGTATGAGCCGCTCACTACGCACACACCCGACGGTATCACTGCGCTCGCTCCCAGAAAAGGACAAACTAGTCCCCGTGACGTCGGCAGTAACCCTTTCGTTGCCGCGGCCCTAGGATAGACACAGAGAGAGGGGCTCGCTTGTTTGGGTGTTTACGGTGACACGGTGGTCATATGGTCTGTATTTCGTTCTAAGTACAGGCGATAGGTTATAAAGATAAGAGTAAATAGGAAAGAAATAAAGTAAATAACTTTTGACTGGTTCCCTGTAATGTGGGATAGCCAGTATGAGGGCTCATGGATACAGGTAAATCGTGATGTACTCACAATGTGAAGTAAATTTGCGCACTTTGGGGGCCACACTGGACCGCCATGCGGAAGCCTATTTGTTTTATTTCCAAAAAATTAAAAATTGCACGGAAAAGAAAATACGGTATACCAGGGGTCAAGTCCTGCAGGAATGTGTGGGAACTGAGTTCCTGCATTTTTTCCAAAGCAGGAGCACCATTCCTATTAGCAGGACCAGCCCTTGAGTGGAAATCATGGGTGAGTTCTTTCACTTTTTTTTTTCCAGGACTTGACCCCTGCGGTATACCCTATAACAAGCATAGGCAACCCTCAGCACTGCAGAGGTTTTGGACTACATCTCCCATAATGCTCATACAGCTAAAATGCTGTCAAAGCATCATGGGAGTTGTAGTCCAAAACCTCTGCAGTGCCAAAGGTTGCCCATGCCTGCCCTATAGGATGCCGTATTGCGAAGGCATTCTTCTCTATAGACCAGTGGTCGCCAAGCTGTGGACCTCCAGATGTTGCAAAACTACAACCCCAGTTGTCCGGGCATGCTGGGGGTTGTACTTTTGCAACATCTGGAGCTCCACAGTTTGGAGACCTAGCTTATATAGACTTTTTAGGGAAGATGGTGCTATTCAATGGGACCGTAGGGCGCACACGTAGGGGGAGATTTATCAAAACCTGTCCAGAGGAAAAGTTGCCCATAGTAACCAATCAGATCGCTTCTTTCATTTTTAACAAGTCCTCTGAAAAATGAAAGAAGCGATCTGATTGGTTGCTATGGGCAACTGGGCAACTTTTCCTCTGCACAGGTTTTGATAAATCTCCCCCGTAGTGCCTACTGCTCTGTACTATGGAGCCTGGGGATGTGTTCACACATCGGATATTAATCCAACGTACGTTTCCATGGTGGAAATTCAAGGCTGACCTTTGGATCGGTGTGGCAAATTTGCAGCTTGAACTCCCGCCAAAACGTCTGCAGTGCCGAAGGTTGCCCATGCCTGCCCTATAGGATGCCGTATTGCGAAGGCATTCTTCTCTATAGACCAGTGGTTGCCAAGCTGTGGACCTCCAGATGTTGCAAAACTACAACCCCCAGCATGCCCGGACAGCCAGCGGCTGTCCGGGCATGCTGGGGGTTGTAGTTTTGCAACATCTGGAGGTCCTCAGTTTGGAGACGTAGGCTATATAGACTTTTTAGGGAAGATGGTGCTAATTAATGGGACCGTAGGGCGCACACGTAGGGGGAGATTTATCAAAACCTGTGCAGAGGTAAAGTTGCTGAGTTGCCCATAGAAACCAATCAGATCACTTCTTTCATTTTTAAAAAGGCCTCTGCAAAATGAAAGAAGCGATCTGATTGGTTGCTATGGGCAACTGGACAACTTTTCCTTTGCACAGGTTTTGATAAATCTCCCCCGTAGTGCCTACCCCCCTGGTATCCTTCTTCTATCCTCCAGTGAGGTCTTCCTGCTTTTGGGGCCGGACACGTGATGCCACTTAGTGAATCGCCGACCACAGCGAAGTCCCGCTTCGATCAGTGATTGGCTGGGCAGCAGTGTGATGTATTGGGCCTGGCACCGGTCTTCTTCCTGATACATGACACTGCCGCTCAGCCAATTACTGCCCGAGGTGGGACATCTCTTTTTAGGGAAGAAAGTGCAAATTAATGGGACCGTAGGGCGAGGTGGGACATCGCTGCAGCCGTCGATTAGCTAAGTGAGGTGTGAAGTGTTGGGCCCCAAAAGTAGGAAGAAGACGGGACAGCAATACCAGCGGCAACAGGGGAGCAGCGAGAGGTAAGTAAGTGTTCCTTTTTTTTAACTGTTGCAGCCTGGGCATAATAGGACATAAAAAAAAAAAAAGTCAGCCGGAGTATCCCTTTAAGCGTTAGGTCCCATGCACACACATCCAAAGCACATCATACCGTACCTAAACGTTCCTGTGATTTAATGTTTTTTTTCTTATTGGTCGTTATTACAAACTTGTCCAGTGTGTGAACAAAGAATAGGCACATGCATAAGCTCTTATTTCAGGGAACTCAGGGCCAATATTCTGGGGCATATGGGTGTTCCTTTTTGGTGCAGAAGAAGGAGCTTTGTACCTACAGTATTTCTGTTTTTGCAAAGTGCTCTTCTTGGGAGTTTTTTTTTTTTCCAGCCTACCGATGCCTAGTATTAACCCTTAAGATTCCGCAGTCATAGTTGATTGTGGCATCTAAAAGTGTTAAAATTTTGTTGGCCGTCCTTTAGGGAAGATCTGGACCTCCATGGCTTGATTTCGAGGTCCCAATCAGCCTGTATGACAAAGAGAGGGTTTTTAACTGCCCTCAAGTGCTGTCCACTCATTGATCTGCTTCTCCAGGCTGCTTTGGCAGAAGCAAAGCACCAATAACATTGATCAATGCTATGCTATGACATAGCATTAAACATTGTTTGCAATAGAAAGATAACGTGTAATAGTCCCCTATGGGGACTAAAAAAATTGTGAATAAGATTAAAAATAAAGTTAATAAATGTGAATAAGCCCCACCCCTAATAAAAAAAATTAGCATAAACATATTTGATATCACCACATGTGGAAATGTCCGAACTATTAACCCCTTCCCACTACAGGATGTATGCATACGTCCTGCGCGGGCTCCTGCCATATAACGCGGGGTCACGTGCTGACCCCGCATCATATCGCGTCGGTCCCTGTGGCCATCAACGGCCGGGACCCGCGGATAATACTGGACACCACTGATCGCGGTGATGCCCGGAATTAACCCTTCAGATGCGGCGATCAAATTTGATCGTCGCGTCTAAAGTGAAAGTAAACATTGCCGGTTAGCTTAGTGGTGCTGTTCGGGACCGCTGCGGTGAAATGGCGGCATCCCGAACAGCTTGCAGGACAGCAGGAGGATCCCTACCTGCCTCCTCGCTGTCCGATCGCACAATGACTGCTCAGTGCCTGAGATCCAGGCAGGAGCAGTCGAGCGGCAATAACACTGATCAATGCCAGGCAGTAATCAGTGTAGGAAATCAGTGTGTGCAATGTTATAGCCCCCTATGGGGGCTATAACATTGCAAAACAAATGTGTAAATAAAGTGTTAATAAATGGGATTTAACCCCTTCCCTAATAAAAGTCAGAATCACCCCCCTTTTCCCATAAAAAATACGATGTAAATAAATATAAACATATGTGGTATCGCCACGTGCGTAAATGTCTGAACTATAAAAATATATCATTAATTAAACTTCAAGGTCAATGGCGTACACGTAAAAAAATTCCAAATTCCAAAATAGCGTATTTTTTATCAATTTTTACACCATAAAAATTGAATAAAAAGCGATCAAAAAGTACGATCAAAACAAAAATGGTACCGATAAAAACTTTAGATCACGATGCAAAAAATTAGTTCTCATAGATCCCCATATGCGGAAAAATAAAAAAGTTATAGGGGTCAGAAAAGGACATTTTTAAACGTATACATTTTCCTGCATGTAGGTATGATTTTTTTCCAGAAGTACGACAAAATCAAACCTATATAAGTAGGGTATCATTTTAACCGTATGGATCTACAGAATAAAGATAAGGTGTAATTACAAAAATTACAAAATGATTTTCTTCAATTTTGTCGCACAATGATTTTTTATACTGTTTCACTGTGGATTTTTGGGTAAAATGACTTATGTCACTGCAAAGTAGAATTGGTGGCGCAAAAAATAAGCCATAATATGGATTTTTTGGGTGGAAAATTGAAAGGGTTATGATTTTTAAAAAGTAAGGTCCTTAAGAGGTTAAAATATAATGCTTATGACCCTGCACGGTGAACAACATGAACTTTAAAAGAAAGGCCAGAATTGCTGTTTTTTGGTCACTTCATATACCAGAAAAATTATGTGGTAGCCCAATACAGGTGGTGTTACCCCGTACCCTTGCTGCCCTGTCAGGCAGCCTCCCTACAGTGTCCCCCGGCCCCCTTGCATCTGTCCTCCCATGTAAATATGTTTCTAATGTATTCCACCATGTAATGTGTTCAGGAAACGTCACTTTAAGACTGTTACCATGTGACTTGTCATGTGATTGTTACCCAGGAGGTAGCAGTGACCAAGTGATCCCAGTGGTGACCTATGGGCTCCCTGCTAGTCTCCCCCATATAAGCCCTGGGTGGAGCTTCTCTCTCTTTCCTTACAAGTCTTTGCTGAGGTCAAGTCGAGAGAGTGTCCAGAGTCATTGGAGGCCTCAAGTCCAGTCTGTAGCCACAGTCAATTGCAAGTAATCTACAGTCATAGCTTTGTCAGTCATCAGTCAAGTCAGTCCCTGTCAGCAACTGTCAAGTCAGCGTGGCCTGCATTAAAATGTCTAGTCCTACTACAAGTCCCAGCAAGCCCTTAAGGTCTTTGAGTCTTGGTCACCTCCGTGGGCGCTGGCTGAACTGTATAGACTTTACCATCTGTCTACACGTAACTTGGCGTCAGAGTCATTATTGTCCCCATGCCTAGCCCAGGATCTAGCAGTATACTTTCGGGTGGCGTCACGAATACAAGGGGTTAATGCCATCTGCCCCTAGGGTAACAACATCTGCCCTCATCACACCCCGTTACCACAATAATTAATAAAAAGTAACCAAAAAGTCCCATCTAAACAAAAATAGTTCTCATAAAAACTACAGATCACCGCACAAAAAAATGTACGTCCTGATGCGGTGGTACTTAACATTTATGTCCTATACATTACCGCGAGCATCAAAGTGATGCTCGGTCCCAGCTGCTGATAGCAGCCAGGGACCCGCCGGTAATGGCTGACATCCGCAATCGTGCGGATGTCCGCCATTAACCCCTCAGATGCCGTGATCAATACAGATCACGGCATCTGCAGCGCTGCAGTCACTAAAATGGATGATCGGATCGCTCGCATCGCTGCCGCGGAGATTTGATCATCCAGAACGGCAGGCGGAGGTCCCCTCACCGAGTCCTTAAGGCCAAAATGGGCAAAAGGGGTCAAGCATACTCCTTTTTTTCAAATAGTTATAATTTTTTAAAAGTAGTAAAACTCAAAAAAATCTAAATTAGATATAGTTGTTATTTTATCGACTAACAGAATAAATATAACATTATTTTAACCATAAAGGGCATTATAAAGAATTTTTTTTCTTTTGCTTCGTTATACGTTTTGTGGTAATATGAGTGATGTCATTACAAAGTACAGTGGTTCTGCATAAAACAAGCCTTTGGGTCTGTAGGTAGAAAATTGCGACACTTAAATCAGGCAATGGCAGCTTGCTTCTTCTATTAGGGTAGGGTCACCGTAGCGTATATGTAGCATATTTCACACTGCGCAAAATCCACTGTACAGCTGGAAATACATTGTGTATTCTCCTATGAGCAGACACACAGGGCTACCAGTGGCAGCCTGTGTGTGCAGTAAAGTTTGGAGGCGGACCTAGCGCACCAACGTGACTGTAATGACTGTGATCTTTAAGTTCTTAGCATTTTAATTTCTACTGCAGAATTGAACTTGTTGCAAATGTTCCCCACTGAGTTTATTGGGGAGGTGAAATATCTACTCTCTAGTGTGTTTGTGCCATCACGTGTGTTGATATGTCATCACTAAAGGCCAGATGAACAGAGACTGACTGGGCATCAAAGAAACATAGCCAAGGGCAATTATAGGCTAGTAAGTCTGGCATCAATAGAGGGGAAATTAATGAAAACCAAACTATAGGATAGGATTGTAGTGTTGAGCGGCATAGGCCATATTCGAATTCGCGAATATTCGCGAATATATGGACGAATATTCGTCATATATTCGCGAATATTCGCATATTCGTTATATTCTCGTTTTATTTTCGCGTATGCGAAAATACGCGCAAGCGAAAATTAGTGTATGCGGAAATTCGCATATGCGAAAATTAGCATATGTTAATTTTCGCATATGCGAATTTTCGCACGCCAGTCTCACACAGTAGTATTACAGCCTTCTTTACACCACACAAGTCTTTACACCACACAAGCTGGAAGCAGAGAGGGGTGATCACTGTGATGTGTACTGTGAAAAAAAAAAAAAAAACGAATATTCGTAATTACGAATATATAGCGCTATATTCGCGAAATTCGCGAATTCGCGAATATGCGATATTCGCGAATAATATTCGAATTGCGAATATTCGCGAGCAACACTATAGGATTGTGGAACATCTAAAATCACATGGATTACAAGATGAGAAACAACATGGGTTTACACCAAGGAGATCATGTCAGACTCATCTTATTGATTTTTTTTGATTGAGTGACTAAAATGGTAGATCCAGGAGGTGCCATAGACATCACTTATCTAGATTTTAGTAAAGTCTATTAATAAACTGCAGTCATTGAGCTTGGACTCCCATATTGTTGGACTCCCATATTGTTGGACTCCCATATTGTTGGACTCCCATATTGTTGGACTCCCATATTGTTGGACTCCCATATTGTTGGACTCCCATATTGTTGGACTCCCATATTGTTGGACTCCCATATTGTTGGACTCCCATATTGTTGAGTGGATTAGTCAGTGGCTGAGTGACAGACAACAGAGGGTTGTAGTCAATGGAGAATATTCAGAGCAAGGTCTTGTTACCAGTGGGGACCTCAGGGATCTATACTGGGACCCATTTTGTTTAATATCTTCATTAGTGATATTGCAAAAGGTCTCGATGGTAAGGTATTGGTCTTTTTGCTTATGACACAAAGATTTGTAACAGGGTTGATGTTCCTGGAGGGATACGCCAAAAGGAAAAATATTTAGGTAAACTAGAGGAATGGTCAGAACTCTGACAAGTAATGTGGATAAGTGCAAGATAATGCACCTTGGGTGAAAAAACACAAGGGCAGAATATACACTATGGTGGAGATTTTTTAAAACCTGTGCAGAGGAAAAATTGCCCATGGTAACCAATCGGATTTCTTTTTTCATATTTGACAAGGCCTCTACAAAATGAAAGAAGCGATCTGATTGGTTGCTATGGGCAACTGGGTAACTTTAGCTCTGCACAAGTATTGATAAATCTCCCCCCCCATGTGATACAAGTCCTAACCTCCGTATCTAAGGAAAGGGATTTAAGGGGTCATTATTTTAGAAGACTTAAAGCGTACCTGTGACCAAGGAAGAAAAAAACATAAACCCAATAATGTTACTCACACTATTATTAGAATTATGTTACTGTCACTTTTATCTGCGTAGTTGTGGAAAGATAATAGGCCTCTTGTGCTGCTCAGGTCTTCTGCATTCCTCTCACTAGCAGGGGTCATGCTCCTGAACAAGCTGTGTTAGGCTGGGTCCACACTACGTTTTGTCCCATACGGGAGCGCATACGGCAGGAGGGAGCTAAAACCTCGCGCTCCCGTATGTGACCGTATGCGCTCCCGTATGTCATTCACTTCAATGAGCCGACCGGAGTGAAACGTTCGGTCCGGTCGGCTCATTTTTGCGCCGTATGCGCTTTTACAACCGGACCTAAAACCGTGGTTGACCACGGTTTTAGGTCCGGTTGTAAAAGCGCATACGGCGCAAAAATGAGCCGACCGGACCGAACGTTTCACTCCGGTCGGCTCATTGAAGTGAATGACATACGGGAGCGCATACGGTCACATACGGGAGCGCGAGGTTTTAGCTCCCTCCTGCCGTATGCGCTCCCGTATGGGACAAAACGTAGTGTGGACCCAGCCTTAGCTTTCAGGTCATGACTCTGTGTCTCTTACCTCCTGTTGCAGGAATCCAAATGACATGATGTGGGTACATAGAAGACTCAGCCAGGAACTGAATATTGCGTTCTTTCTCTGACATGTGAAAAGTTTTTCTAAATGACAGGTACACTTTAAGTTTATACTATCTAAATGTTAGACAACACTGATAGATTTGGGCCACCATGTTTTTTGAATTTTTGGGGTCTGCAGCATGTTTTTCAAGACACAGCATACTCCAGGTTGGCTATAAAGCCTCAAAGATGGCAAATTTTTTGTATTATTATTATCATTTTTTTTTCCGGAAATTATATATATTTTTTACTTAAAGGAATAGTGCAGCGAAAAAATTACTTATGCCGTATCCAAAGGATAGGGGACAAGTTATAGATCGCGGAGGGCCCAACTGCTGGGACGGAAGCGCTCGATCTGACCCCTGCAGGAAGCTGCAGCTGACACCCCCCCCCTCCATGTATCTCTATGGGATACATGGAGGGGGGGTCTTGGCCGGCGCTCCGTGCGGGGGCGGCACGCCCCCTTCCAGCAGACTGCTGGAGATCACGGGGGTTCCAGCGCTCAGACCCCCATGGGATCCATCGAGACGCAATGGTGTCAGTTGTGCTCTGAGCCGTTTTGTGTCCATTCAGCACAGAAAAAGAGCTTAATGGACACAGAACATGTCGGAACCCAACAGCAGTGTGAACTTAGCCGGATGGTCCCCTTCATAACATATAGCAAAGAATCCCATTGACTTTACTAGGGTCCAACTGGTTTCTGTTTGCTTAGCAGGATCTGCATGGATAAAACATTACTGCTTGCAGCATTTTTTTTTGCCGTTCAGGGCCCCGCTAATTTAACTAATTCTGTGATTGAACGTCTTAAATGGAGTTCACACTCCAATGTGAACATAGCCTTACATGAAAGTCTTTTGCACTGTTTTCCAACCAGAGTGCCTCCAGCTGTTGCAAAACTACAATTCCCAGCATGCTCGGGCAGTCGTTTTTGTCTGCTTAAAATAGCGGATACATCCCGAACAGAGTCACTAGGTGACTCCGATCGGCAATACAAGTGAATGGCGACCGCTGCGCCCCTTAACAGTATACGTCGGCATCCTGTTTTGGGTGGGATGCTGATGGATACAATTAACTGGGGCAGGAACGTAGTTTGAATCGAGCCTACGAATGGTGGCATTGAACAAGGTTATGTTTTGTAGCCTGCCATCATAGTTCTCGATAGGCCGGTGCATAGTTCACACTGCTGGGAGTTGTAGTTTTGCAACAGCTGGAGGCACACTGGTTGGGAAATACTGTTTTACACACAGTACCCTTCAATATTCCAAATACTATGTTAGGCTGGGTTCACACCAAATTTTTGCAATAAAGTTCCCGTATCAGGTTTTTGATTAAAAAAAAACGGATTCCTCAAAACCTGACTAAACTGTATCAAAACGTGTGTACAAATTTTTATCCGTATACGGTTTGAAAAATGATGTCTGGTTGCATCTGTTTTTTAAGAAAAAAATGTATACGTTTTTAACTTTTCACTCCATTATGAATAAAGTTTCACTTGTTTGATTGAAATTCCAAGAAAAAAGCTGTGCAAAGTCAAAAACCGTACGGTGAAAACTAGATGGAACCTTACGCACATACAGTTCTGTACGGTTCACATTGACTCCCATGTTTGAAAAAACGTTTATGTTTCAATACATTTTTTCACCTGGACCAAAAACCTTGGTAGGCTACGGTTTTGAGTATGGGAAAAAAAACCTGGCAAAACGTACACAACCTGATGCATCTTTTGGCATACGGTTGTCAAATTGAAAACGTATACGGGAACTGTATTGCAAAAACGTGGTGTGAACCCAGCCTCACTGGGTGACTCCGATCGGCCATAGAAGTGAATGGCGACCGCTGCGCCCGTTAACAGTATACGTCGCATCCTGTTTTGGGTGGATACGAATAATGGGGGCAGGAACGTAGTTTGAACCGAGCCTACGAAAGGTGGCATTGAAGAAGGTTATGTTTAGTACCCTGGCATCATAGTTCTCAATAGGCCGGTGCACAGTTTACACCAGTGTTTCCCAACAAGAGTGCCTCCAGCTGTTGCAAAACGACAACTCCCAGCATGCCCGGACAGCCTTTGGCTGTCCGGGCATGTTGGGAGTTGTCGTTTTGCAACAGCTGGAGGCACACTGGTTGGGAAACACTGGTTTACACCAGTGTTTCCACCAGTTTACACCAGTGTTTCTCAGTGTTTACACCAGTTTACACCAGTGTTTCCCAACCAGTGTGCCTCCAGCTGTTGCAAAACGACAACTCCCAGCATGCCCGGACAGCCTTCGGCTGTCCGGGCATGCTGGGAATTGTCGTTTTGCAACAGCTGGAGGCACACTGGTTGGGAAACACTGGTTTACACACAGTACCCTTCAATATTCCAAATACTATGATAGTCTAATGTATTAAGGTTTATGTGTTGAAATAAATAAATCTATAAAAGACAACAGTATAACCTCATCCTGCACTATAAGCAAATCTAGTTCTATACAGAAATCTCAGTAACTATCCCCTCCTGTTCACACGCCGAACCGAAACAGTTAACCTTGCAGGGGAGCTTCATAATATAGATCCGTCAACTCCACTCTCTCCAAGCCACAGCACGCTGGGTGTGTGAATGTGAGATCCATCCGCAGGGTTGCTGAGGGTGAAACTTTTCCCCTGACTTCCTTCACTTTGGGCCAGGAGGAGGGAGGTTGCGGGATCCCGGCAGACTCGGTGAACCCACCCCTCGAAATAACACCCAACAAAATACACCAGGGGACCCCCAAGAAAGACTAAGCACTCAATTATCTCTTCCTCCTCCTCCTGCTGCTCCAAACCCACGGATTCTGACCTACAACTACCGACCAAGTAAGGATTGTTTATTAAACTACCGGCATTACTGGACAGGGGGGGGCTGTGTACACGACGGGAATGTGTGCGGGCGGCACTGAGAGGGGGGATTCTCCTGTAAGGTTCGTGTTTGGGGTGTTGATGAGTCCTGTTTTTTTTTTTTTTTTTGTGCACTGGATGTGAGACCCTTCTGTCCCTTTAAATGCACAGTGTTGGTTCCTACAGGATGGTGTGGGGGCCCCTACATATGGAGGGGCTCCTTTTTTTACTTTCCTGTGCAATGAACGCTTCTTGTGGTTTGATCAATAGGAACCTTCCGAATGTTCGTGCAGCCGTTGAGCTTTATAGTGACCGTTATTTTTTATTTTATTTTGTTTATTTGTAACAGCTGAACGGTTATGTTTTGTTTATACTTGTTACATTTCTGTGTATAGAGGATACAATAGAACCCAATCGCTCCCTGTCTTCCCTACTTATCACCTTTACTGCCTATGTATAAGCCAACACCACCTATAAAGTGACCGCCACTACTAAATTTTAGTTATATATAGAAAGTACTGTAACAAATACACATTAGTAAAGGTATACATTGTACAGTTTTTAGTTTTCTAATATGGCTGCCAGTGAGGAAACCTCCTGTAACATTTTGTGAAGCAAAGGCCTTGACAGCTGGCACCATACAGGTTATTTCACAGTTTTTTTTTTTTTTTTTTTATATAAGTTGTTTAGGTCATAGCAGTCATTGTACAATAATCTATATCATCTGCTTTTGTAGGAGTAAGTGTTAATTAAATGTGTTTTATGGCACTGTATTTTTTAGTCGTTGACTGTTGGGGTGTAAACTTATTTTGTACTGTATATTTAGGTTTTATATTGTTCATTCAACATTTTGACTTGTTGTTGTTGTTTTTGTGTGTTTTTTATTTTTTATTATTTTTTTTTTCTCCTTGGTGTTAAAAATTACAGGAGATGACAGGAAGAGGCAGACATTTTAACACCCAGATCAGACATTGCACAACATCAAGTCACAAGCCTTGCCAGCCTGAGCTTTATGATTTTACTGTGACCTGTGCTTGTATGTACTGTCATTAGATATATATTTTGTTTTTCACCCTATGACAGGAGAGAAGAAACTTGTCTGTGCAGCGAATAGTAAATAGATGTATATGTGCTGATTATTTGTTCTCATAATCTGGCACCTTTTTATAGCACAACCGAAGGGGGTCATGGTCCTAGGAATACAGATCAGAGTACAAGGTTATTGGCCTCCTCCCTCTCACCTTGTTTAATGTGTAAACAGCCATTTAATGTCAGCTGCGCCAGCCCTTTAAGCACGCAGTCCAGGGCCCCTGTGATTGGCTCTTCTCCTCCACACCCCGCCTGACATGTCCATCTAGAATGTTTTTCTTGTTATTTTAACTCTTGCTGACAAAGGTCTCTTCATGTGCTTCAAAAAAGGGGTCAAGATGGCCATTACGCAAGCTGAAGTTCCAAAAAAAAAAATCAAGCTGCGTTTTGACCTTTATATGCAATATGGACTTTATATGAAAGCAATCTTTCATGTCCAGGCAATTACAACTCCTGTTCATTCAGTCTACAGATGAGCGTTTGTGAAGGGAGTGTTGCCTAATAACATGTATCCTGTTACACCCCAGTCGTTTGTTGGAAATAATGGTGTTGTTTTGATCAGTATAATAGAGTACAGATTTATAGGGAGATCATACCTAGTGTTAGGGTTCCTTTCAAAATGTAGTCCATCACGTAGGCCAGCGGTCTTCAAACTGTGGCCCTCCAGATGATGCAAAACTACAACTCCCAGCATGCCCGGACAGCCAACGGCTGTCCGGGCATGCTGGGAATTGTAGTTTTGCAACATCTGGAGGGCCACAGTTTGAAGACCACTGACGTAGGCGTTTTTGAAAAAAAAAAAGTCCATAAAATCTGTGGTCAGGAACACCCTCCCAAAATTTCCACATATCCAATCTGACTATAAACCAGTTCCCTGTGATTAGCAGAATGCTGCTCAATCTGGTATGTTATCTTCTAATTCTAGTTCCTATAAGCTCAGGAGTATAACAGTTTGTATTTGTCATGGATTCCTGATACATATATAACCCTCAGACTTGATGCCTTGTGGATTACGAGCTACTACAGCATGCTAAATCACAACCACCATGCAATCTGTATTCCGTACCTATATTTTTTGCTAAAAAAAAAAAAAAAACAGGATTGGAACATAGCAGAGGCTGCTCTTCTGGGATTCTCTGTGTTCTTGCAGATAAGTTATCTGAGAAGAACTGCATTCAGCACTGCAGCTTGGGCGAAATGTTGTGGGATCTATTTAGGATGAATCCACATGTAGAGGCCTCTGTGCAGCTGAGATGCTGCTGAATACCTTGCTAAGGGTGCATTCACACCACGTTTTTGCAATACAGTTCCCGTATACGTTTTCTATGTGAAAACCGTACGGAACCGTATTGGAAAACGTATGCATTGACTCCATTGAAAACCGTATGCCAAAAGATGCATCAGGTTGTGTCCGTTTTGCAACCTGTACGGTTTTGTCAGGTTTTTTTTCCTGTACCCCAAACCGTAGCCTACCACGGTTTAAGGTCCGGTTGAAAAACTGTATTAAACCGTATACTTTTTTTTTTATTTATTTTTTAACATGGGAGTCAATGGGAACTGTACAGAACTGTATGTGCATACAGTTCCATCCGGTTTTCACCATACGGTTTTTGACTTTGCACAGTTTTTTTTCTTGGAATTTCAATCAAAAAAGTAAAACTTTATTCAAAATGGAGTGAAAAGTTAAATGTATATGTTTTTTTTCTTAAAAAACTGATGCAACCGGATGTCAGTTTTCAAACAGTATACGGTTTCTAACTGTATATGGGTTAAAATTTGTACACACGTTTTGATACAGCTTAGGCTGGGTTCACACCACGTTTTGTTAACTACGGTTCCCGTATACGGTTGGGAGGAGGGGGGGCGGGGCTTAATCGTGGCGCCCGCACTCAGCCGTATTCGGAAACCGTATTTAATGCATGTCTATGAGCCGACCGGAGTGAACTGCAGCCTCCGGTCGGCTTCGTTTTCAGCCGTATGCGGTTTCCCGACCGCAGGCAAAAACACGGTCGACCACGTTTTTGCCTGCGGTCGGTAAACCGCATATGGCCAAAAACGAAGCCGACTGGAGGCTGCGGTTCACTCCGGTCGGCTCATAGACATGCATTAAATACGGTTTCCGAATACGGCTGAGTGCGGGCGCCACGTTTAAGCCCCGCCCCCCTCCTCCCAGCCGTATACGGGAATCGTAGTTAACAAAATGTGGTGTGAACCCAGCCTTAGTCAGGTTTTGAGGAATCAGTTTTTCATCAAAAACCTGACACGGGAACTGCATTGCAAAAACGTGGTGTGAATGCACCCTAACAGTTTTCAGATTGACTTATTAGGGAGACACGGTTGTGCAACAAAAACTTGTTTACATGCAAGGTAAATGCTGATGACACAGTAAAACCACATGCTGGAATGATTTTTGGCTGTGCGCTACCCACTGCCTTTAGACTTACTCTTTTCTAATAATAATGTTTCTGTTGTCAAAAATGATCATAAATTTATACTTCTATTTAAACTAGCATTTAAACTTAAAAGTCGGAACGTGATCACTGATACAGTGTATCGCAGAATTAATAACATTTCATAGCTGCTGCTCTATGCTCTGCCGAGGGAGAAATACCCTGAAAATGACCACATGCCAGATCCGTACCATTATGGGCACTAACGGTGCTTGATGGAGGATATTGAATGATAATGATTCCGTTCTGACGCTTATTTGGTACAAGACAAAAAAAATAGATCTGCGTGCCGTGTTATTTATTTGCATCAAATGTGTCAGAATCTGCAGAGGGGGATCCAATGCAGAGGGGGATCTTGTGAACACAAGGCTAAACATCGCCTCTATATGAGGAAAACAATCAAAAACGGTGGTCTCCAACCTGCGGACCTCCAGATGTTGCAAAACTACAACTCCCAGCATGCCCGGACAGCCAACGGCTGTCCGGGCATGCTGGGAGTTGTAGTTTTGCAACATCTGGAGGTCCGCAGGTTGAAGACCACTGGTATAAACCATTGCCTTAGAAATCTGTTATTTGTATGATTTACAGTTTAATATATATACGCCAAAACAAAAAATACAATTAATACAATATAAATGTTTCCCCCTTATGCGTAACTTAAAACTGTAAGAAATCTTGATCTCGATAATCCATATAGAATACAGTAGCATAAATACATCTAGGTCCTGTGATGGCACGCTGCCAGCTAAATGGAAAAACACTGGTCACATAATCTGTCCAGGAGTGGATCATATTATTATAGTTTTATATTTCTCCATGTTTGTTAAACGCGTCGTACAGGACCGACACGACTTCCTATCTTCCTGCCTGGAATTCTGTTTAGCCCTACACAATTTTTGTATTTTTCATGAAACCATCGGAAAGCTCTAGCTGCACCGTGACGCCGTGCTGTAGTCAGTTCCTTTTGTAGAATGGCTCCCCATGGATATGCAACCTTTCACCAACCTCATCTGCTGTTGGTTTGTGGAAAGACCTCGACTCTCTTCAGGCCTGTTTGCGGAGATATTGAAGAGCCTGCCATATGTCAGGACATGTTCAGTTTGGATCATCAGCACATTAGGCACTTGTAACCCCTTTTCAATTTTAGTCTTTATTTTTGATCAGTATGAGTATTTTTTTTTTATATATATATATATATATATATATATATATATATATATATATATATATATATATATATATATAATATGCAGCATGTTCAAGCAAATCCCTGTTGATAACATTTTTAGCCCATATAAGTTTTTTAGATTTTTTTTTTACATGTGCGTATTTATTTTTCTACATCTGTATTTCACTAACGTTGCCAAAACAACAACAAAAAAAGTAAATATGAAAGAGAAACTTACAACTTGAAATACATATCAAAAACAGCTAGAGTATTGAATTGAAATAGCCTTATTTGATCCACATTTTTATACAGAAGTGTAAATGAACAAGGTGGCGCTAAGGGTGCGTTCACACGGCCGTCTGTCCCTGTTTATTTATTTATTTTTTATCCACGTTTTCGGTTCCGTTCTTGCAGGCTGTAAACGGATTGAAAACTGTTTAAAAAAAGAAAAAATCCCATTCATGCCAATGGGATTTTTTTTTTTTACAATCTGTTTACATCCGTTTGTACCCGTCTGCACTCGTTTCTGTTTTTTTTTGACTGGAGGAAAAAAAAGGCACATGCAGTATTTTTTCTTCCGTCAAAAAAACGGACAAAGAAACGGATACAGTAAATTTAACATTGAAGCCTGTGGAAAACAGATGAGCCTTTAATGTCATCCGTTTGCATCCATTTTTACTTCTGAGCATGCTCAGAACAAAAGATTTTTTTTCAGTTTATTTACTGAACAATAATGGATACAAACGGATAACCTCCGTTGGCATCCGTTATTGTCTGGGTTTTTTTAAATCCGTTTTTATTTTTGATGGGAGAAGAACGGGACGGGTCTAGACGGCCATGTGAACGCAGCCTAACCCATTTTTTAAACTGAAACAATATATACAGTCTAAAGCATGCAGATATACCACAAATATTTATGGCTACCTCAGAATTTCTGCTACATATTTTCCTGGAAGGAAATATACTCTGTGTACTCGCTCCCTGATTACTCATGGTTCATCTATTCCTAGTTGGCTGTGTTTTTTATTTTTATTTTATTTTTTTTTTTTTTCTCCTAGAGAACTAGCACATATGTAGTCCATAATAGTGTCTGAGTTTGAATATGCTTTGTGCATTATGACGATAGAAAGCACAAAGCAGACACAAGCAGTGTTTGGTCGTTTTTCTGGAAGTTATAGGCGGAGATTTCATCAAAACTTGTCCAGAGGGAAAGTTAATAAGTTGCCCATAGCAACCAATCAGCTTGCTGCTTTTATTTTTGAAAAGGCCTCTGAAGAATGAAAGAAGCGATCTGGTTGCTATGGGCAACTCAGGTTCACATAAATCTCCTCTATTGTGCTGCAAATTGTGTAATTTTTAACAGGGTTTTCAAGGAATATAAAAAAAAGAGCTAATTTCTTTCAAAAACTGTTCCATGTCTGTCCCCAGGTTGTGTGTGGTATTACAACTTGGCTCCATTCACTTCAGTGGAACTAAGCTGCAGAACCACACCCAACCTGGAGACAGACTGGGAACAGTTTTTAAAAGAAAATCGTTTTTCAATTCCTGGATAACCCCTTTAAGTCAAGTGAAATCTCTAATTGGGCCTCCAATGTAGATGTAAACAGAGCCTTTAAAGTACAGGCTGTCAAGTATATAGACGTGCAAAATCTATAAACCATAGGAGTACAATAGGACATACTGGCGAGATGACGAGCTTCCATAGTGGCAGGAGGATGCCCGCTTTCCAATAATTGGCTCAGCTAAAAACCAGTAAGCCTCAAAAGAACTGGCTGCGGAATCCCATAGACTGTAACTCTTAAGCTCGATTTTCAATTATAATGGTAACTATGGTGTCACGAACGGCCCCTCAAGTCCACATATCTAACATTTGGAGCTTCAAGAACTAAATTTCTATGGCTGAGCAGACACATGAAATCCTAAAATCACTATGCTCAATGCTAAGTATCTGCTGCAGTACTTGAAAGCAAACTGCTGTTGGATACTGGTCCGATGGGTCTATAGCTTTATAAACTGCATTTTACCATCTGCCGATCTGACCACAACTTCTGGCTTTGGTGGATGCCAGAAAACTCTTCTTACTTGAATAATAGTAAATGAAAGTGTGGACCAGGATAAATAGCATCCTGAGGCCGTTGTCATGATTTGGACTGGACCCTGTAGTTTTATTGTTTTTATATAAAAAATAAATGGCAATAATGCAATGATATTATCTGGTACTATGCACTCCTTTGGTTCCAGTGTCGGCACAATAATGCCTCCATTGCACAACACCCATAGAAGACTATTCAGATAAAGCAAAGCTACTCTGGCAGGAGTCATGTGATTCACCTCTGCCTGGTTACAAAGTGGCCATTTTTCTTAAGTGTGTTGCTTTCTTTCATGAGAAAAATACAACTTTTTACTATTAAGAGTTCTCTAGGAAAAAAAATGACCAGTAGTATTTTTTTAGATGTCTGGAAAAGAATAAATAAAATGACTCTGGAATTAATCCTATGCTACTTGAGTTCAACTGCAGCGATTGAGTTTACTGTAAGGCTTGAAAAAAACATGTAGTTTGAGGTTTTGTTTTTAATTTGGATCCAGCAGGAAGGTGAAGAATGAAAGTGCCTTTGCACATGTAGTTTTTAAAGTCAAAGCTTTAAAAGAGGTAGGCTTTGGGGGGGGGGCACTTATCAGGCCTCCCCCAGCGCACAATCTCTGCTGCCACCGCGCAGGAGGCTCGCTGTAGGGGCGGATGCCTCTACATAAATCCATGAGCCTGTGCACCTGTACTGAAATCTCTGTTAGCTCTGAGCTAGCAGAGATTCCAGCAGCAGTTTACCAATGTAAACCCCCTTTCTGCTCAACCACACCCCTTTCATGAGTTTTGCAAATAGTGACGAAATGATTTGATGTTTTTACCAGACAGCAAGATTATCAATCATGATACACCCCCCCCCCCTTGTTTATAATTCCACTACTTTTACTCCTTTCTTTGTTGTTAAAAACTGCATCAAAATGGCATGTGAGACAGTACCCTAGGTGTTTTCTTATTTCCTATTCCTCTTGAATCCACTTCTGGCTTTGGCACAAAGTGAGATTTGAGCCTCACACTGTTTACATGTAGGGGTAATGTGCTGGCTGGCAAAATCTTTTACATTTTAAAGAAAACTGTAGTAAAAAATAAATTGTTGCTGTGAGAAATGCCACTGAGACTTAAAGGAGTACTGCAGTCTTGGACACTTATCCCCTATCTGCAGTGTCCAACCACTGGGATCCGGCATTATATCGGCTAATGCGTGTGTGTCGACCTCGCTGAGCTCTATGGGAGAGGTGGGGATGCACAAAAGCTGCATCTCGGCCTCTCCCATAGAGATACATGGAGGGGTGTGTCGGTCGCGGTGTCATGCTGCAGCTGACATGCCTCCTGCACGGGAGAACTGCTCAGAGCCGGTTCCCGTCCCGGAGATCGGAGGGTCCCAGCGTTCGGTCCCCCCTGTGGATGGGGGACAAGTGTCTATGGCTGCATTTATCCTTTAAGTACAGAACACTGTATATTTTTATAGCGGTTTAAAGGTCATGGAGAAACATAATAGGAAAAATGCATGTGTTTTTGTGTGTATGTATGTGTATACCCGGCGTTGCCCGGTTTTTCCTTCCTAATCCTTGTTGGGGAGGAAAATAAACAAAGGAGGAAGCTTTTGACTTCATATCCCATCCTCATATATTGTTATCATATCCCGATCTCCCGTCACGACCCGTAATATGTGTACCAGGTATTGAAATAGCTCCAGCCATACGGAAATTATATGGGAACATACATTTCCCATTGATTTGCATGGGACTTTAAACATAAACCCCGACCCTCACAAATGGGGGTAGTAAAGGGTTAAATTAACTATCCTATATTTTAAGTGGACATATAAATAACTTGTGACCAAGTATTGTCGAAATATCTCCAGCCGTTTGGAAGTTATGCGGTAACATATATATTTCCCATAGACTTGCATGGGACTTAAAACATAAGCCCCATAAGTAAGGGTTAAATCACCTATCCTATGTTTGTTGCTGACATATTAATAACATGTGGCCAAGTTTCATGTTAATATCTTTAGCCGTTTTGACGTGATGCTGGAACATACACACACACACACACACACACACACACACACACACGTTGAGTTTTATATATATATATATATATGAAAAAACAAACTATAATTTTGCAATGTGGTTATTGACTGTGTGATGTAAAAAATCTTTTTCTATAACAACATCATTGAACAGTGATAATTCACAGTCAAATATAGGTCTTTTGCAAATATTTTTCCCCATGATCTCCAAACCTGGTAAGTGGGGGTTGAATGCACCATGTGAATTCAGCCTTTAGGCTGTTTCCACTTTTTTTTTTTTTGTTTTTTTTTTTTTTCTGGCAGTTTTTGGATATCTGCCACCTGCAGTTTTTGAGCCTAAGTCAGAAGTGGATCCATAATGGAGAAGTATAAGTCCTTCCTTTATATGTCCTATTCCTTTTGAATACACTTATGGCTTTGGCTCAAAAACTACAGTGGCAGATATCCAAAAACTGCCAGAAAAAAAAAAGTGGAAACTTAGCCTAAGGATATTTCTACAGTTTTGGTGTGTTTTTTTTTTTTTTTTTTTTTCCTTCTTTGTATTCTTTTATTTTTTTTATTTTATTTTTTTTTGTATAATAAAAAAAGTCTATAAAATAAGAAGATGGTAAAGGAAGGGTATCCTTTATGTAGGAAACAGTCTCCCATTATCCGCATTGCAAAACTTCAACGATTTGTGCTCAAACACCTGTTTACCCATGTTGTAGTATGCAGTGTTATGAATTTTCCATGCGGATTGAAGCTTAACATTTTTTTTGCAGTGGAGTACAGTACCGGTCACATGGATGAGATCTGAATAATCTTTATGCACATAAATTGACTTGAGGTGCAGAATTGTAAATTTATGTTGCTGATTTTCAGTACAGATTGTATCCCTTTTAGTTTAAAGGGGTGGAGTCCGTACAACATGCCAACATTAATGAGTGTTTGCTAGGGATGTCCTAATACCTTTTTTTTTTTTTTTTTAAGACAGAGTACGAGTACCGATGCCAATTACCAATACTTTTTTTTTTCTGTCATTTGACAGTTTTAAGTATTTAATATCTCTCTCCCTCTCGCCAATAAAACTGGTAATAAAAAAAAAAAATTTAAATAAACCTATTTAGTATCGCCGCATGCGTAAATATCCGATCTATTAAAATATAATGTTAATGATCCCCTATGGTCAACGTAAAAAAAAGTCCCAAATTGCTGCTTTTTTTAATTACATTTTATTCCCAAAAAAATGATTAGAAAATGTATTAAAAGTTTTACATATGCAAATGTGGTATGAAAAAATTAGCCCTCATACTGCCACTTATACAGAAAAATGAAAAAGTTTTATAGGTTAGCAAAATAGAGGGATTTTAAACACACTAATTTGGTAAAAAAAAAAAAAAAAAACTTTGTAATTATTATTATTTTTTTGTAGCGGTACAATAAAAAAGTGTGTAATCATGGGTATCATTTTAATCGTATTAACCCACAGAATAAACAGAACATGTCTATTTTAAGGTAAAGTGTACAGCATGAAAACAAAACCTTCAAAAATTAGCAAAATAGCAGTTTTCCCCACACAAATATATATATATTTTTTTGTTGTGCCATAGATTTTATGGTAAAAGGAGTGATGTCATTACAAAGGACAGCTGGTCGCGGAGAAAACAAGCCCTCATACTAGTCTGTGAATGAAAATATAAAAGTTATGATTTTTAGAAGGCAGGGAGGAAAAAACGAAAAGCGTAAAAATAAAATTGAGTCATTAAAGGGGAGATTCAAACTTTTATTAGGGAAGGGGTTAATTCACATTTTATTTATTAACTTTTTTTTATTTTTTAAGTCCCCATAGGGCACAATTACATGCAATCTGTAGATTGCATACACTGATCAATGATATGCTATAGCATAGCATTGATCAGTGCTATCAGCATTCCTTTACTACTGCCTGCCAGGGATGGCTGCAGTAAAGGAGAGACGATTGGACGGCACAGAGCATGGTAAGGGACCTCCGGCCATCCTCTCAGCTGATCGGGACACTGTTTTCATCGCAGTGATCCAGATCAGTATCCCTGAGCTAACCAATAGTTAACTTCAGTACTTTTAGACGCCACGATCAACTTTGATCGCGGCATCCATAGGCTTAAAGGGGTAATCCGCCCCTAGACATCTTATCCCCTATCCAAAGGATAGGGGATAAGATGTCAGATCGCCGCGGTCCCGCTGCTGGGGAGCCCCGGGATCCCCGCTGCGGCACTGCGCTATCATTACAGCACAGAGCGAGTTCGCTCTGTGCGTAATGACGGGCGATACAGGGGACGGAGCAGCGTGATGTCATGGCTCCGCCCCTCGTGACATCACGGCCCGTCTCCTTAATGCAAGTCTATGGCAGGGGGTGTGATAGCCATGCCCCCTCCCATAGACTTGTATTGAAAGGGGCGGGCCGTGACATCACGAGCGGCGGAGCCGTGACGTAACGATGTTCTGGCCCCTGTATTGCCCGTCATTACGTGCAGCGTGAACTTGCTCTGTGCTGTAATGATAGCGCAGTGCCGCAGCGGGTATCCTGGGACCGGGGCTATCTGACATCTTATCCCCTATCCTTTGTATAGGGGATAAGATGTCTAGGGGCGGAGTACCCTTTTAATGGCAGACATAACCACCATAGGTAATGCTTGGCATAAGCCACAGGTCCCGGCTATGACGCGCGCTCAGCTGTTGGGTGCACTGCATAGTTCGGCACTCCCGTGATACCTGCTGGTGGGTATCGGATTAGGTATCAGGGACATTTGCACGAGTACAAGTACTCGTGCAAATGTCCAGTATCGGTTCCGATACCAGTATCAGTATCGGGACATCCCTAGTGTTTGCCAAGGATTTGCAGCAGTTTTCATGCCACGTGTGCCTATACCTTTTGGGGTTAACATCCATAGTTAAAAAAAAAAAAAAAAAAAAAAAATTGCATTGCATACGAGTTCTGTTCATGCTCTAATTGTCATGCCTGGTAGCAGGTGTGTTTTGTTTTTTCAATATACAGAATAAAGTAGACGTGTTTTTATCTTTTATTTTTTTGTGTTTAGAACTATTCTATAGTATGATTCATATATTCATTATAGATGTGTTCTATATAAAAATATTTCATTTTTCTTTTCCCCCTTCTCTGCAGAGAATATGCATCTGGAGATTAAGGTCGCCCTAAATTTTATTATATCATACCTATACAATAAGCTTCCAAGACGAAGAGCTGATCTGTTTGGTGAAGAGCTAGAGAGGCTTTTAAAAGGCAAATACGAAGGGCACTGGTACCCTGAAAAACCACTGAAAGGATCTGGCTATCGATGTGTTCACATTGGTGAAACCGTGGATCCAGTCGTGGAGCAAGCGGCACGCAGAAGTGGTCTTGATATAGAAGATGTAAGAGCAAACGTACCAGAAGAGCTGAGTGTTTGGATTGATCCATTCGAAGTGTCTTACCAAATTGGAGAGAAGGGAACAGTGAAAGTGTTGTATTTGGAAGATGTAGAGAGCAGCACGGAGCTGGACAAAGAAATAAAGAGTAGCTTCAATCCGGAGGCACAAGCATTCATCCCAATTACAAGCCAAGAGGCATCACTGTCAAACTCTCCATCTCCATCCTTTGGTCAGTCTCCAAGTCCAACTTTCATCCCTCGTGCCACTCAGCCAATTACCTTTACTACTGCCACATTTGCAGCCACCAAATTCGGCTCAACTAAGATGAAGAAAGGAGGTCAACGTATGGCACGATCACCCACCAATAACCTCGCAAAGCACAAGAGCCTATCTCTTTCCATGCATTCACTGAACTTCAGTCCAGCCCAGGGACCCCCATCCCAGCTTTCTCCAAACGCCAAGGAGTTTGTATTCAGTGGTCCACCGGGGCTATTTTTTGAGGGGGATAGCCAGAGCCTTCCAAGCCCTGGTCAGTTCGCCACACCCTTCAGCACTGGGAGCAGCCTGTTTAATGAGAAATCTCCTTTTGTGGATGGGTTGAACTTCAGCCTACCCTACCCAAGCCAGCCGTTCCAGCCTGTTGTCCTGGCTAATTGAGGTTGTCTACGAAAATTTATGTTTTGAAGAATTGAAGATTGACATCTAAAAGTTGAAACTTTTTTTTTTTTGGCTTCTGAAATAAAACATGGTAACACAAATAGATATTACTGGGATACAAAGTACTTGGGTTGCATTTCTACTGGACACTTGTGAAGTTCTCACCTTTTTACAAAAAGATGAATATATATGTGAAACATAGTTATAGAGATTATATGGATATCTATATTTTTTTTTTTCCCCCCCTCCCCTTACGATTGGCTGCATCAGAATAAGCCTTGGATAGTTTTGAATTCTCCTCAGTATGCCCAAAAGAGGAAGAGAAAAAGACTATATTGTTCTGCATGGTTGTATCAAAAGAACTGTGCCTGTGGCAGGGTTGCCATGCTTGGAGTTTTGTAATTTGTTTCACTTTCTTACGATTTTGCCCTCTGCCAGCCTGGAGGAACATCCCTTCTCACATCTTGTGTTATTGGGGTTAGATTTCTTATTTATTTCTGTATGAGTTCTTTTTCTATTGTTACACCTTTTTGGTGTTGTCTGATCATTGTGCTCCCTTCTATTTTTATATATAATTTTTTTATAGATAGATATATTTTTTTTAATTCACTATAGCCATGCATTGGTACTTCAATCTGGAGAAGGCATCACACTTTAAATGTAAGACTACTATCTAGCTGCAGGAGTAAAGGTAGCCATACACTTTATTTAGCTGTCGGCTGTATGCTGTCAGTCCGACTGCTATTCTTCCTGCCAAACCTGCCCCCCCCCCCCCCACCTTTTAAACCACATGCACACAGTAAGCAGCTCATGTCAGCAGATCAGATTAAGGAAAATGGGGTAAGACACATTGGTCAGTGACTTATCTAAGAACAAAAGGATGGGATGTGTTCAAATTCAACAGTCTGGTCCTTCTTTTTTCCCATTATCTGCCGTTGGGGGGGAAAAGAATTGACATCCCAATACACGTTAGCTGGTTGGCCAGTCTTGCCAGCTGTTGGCAACATTGTGTATGGCCACCTTAACTTGCCCTTTGAAGGGTAAAAAAGCAACCATTTATGATCGATGTATTACCTCTGCATAGATGCAGCTGGGTCCTCATGCATAAAAACTAATTTCACAATAAGACAAAGTTCCAGTGTTGTCCAAACCAACCGGATATCCTCTTTGTAACAGTTAGTTAAATCTGTTTGCTATTGGAAATGCTTGCACTTAAATAATTATTTTTCTCTACTTTTATGCATATTGCCCACTGCATCCATGCTATGGCAGATGAGCAAGTTGCGTGCATTTAGCTGCTGTACAACAAAGTCCATAGCTAGCAAGGAACTTGTAGCTTGTATAGCAGTAAAAAGACTGCACTTATCTACCTCCCCTTTTTATTTTATTTTTTTATTTATTTTTTGTCCTCCCATACCCAAAGGTTAACTCCTCGAAGTTCTATGAATGTATGTGGTGACATTATAGCAGTATTGAAGCCTTGATTCATTTCTTGGTAGTATAAGTGCTGTTGAATATGTTCTTTGAAGATGTGGCTGATATTGGACAAGAGAGCACTTGCACTCTGAAAAAGAAAATGCCGGTCAAGCCTTGATTCTGCCTTATAAAGGTACAGTGAAACCTCTCAAAAAGAGCATTTCTAAAAAAGAAGAAAAAATCCCATATCTGTATAATTTTGGAATCCCTTTTATTCTGTGATATTGGCCACCTTCGTTGAGAGGACCACCCATTAGACAATTTTTCACTACAGGTTTAAGCGTTCATATTTGAGGTTTTACTGTATTCCCAGTGCAAACTTACATTTATGTTTGATATATTTAACCGGTTCCTGTACCAGTAGATATGGCATTCCTCCTTTCTCCAGCTATGAAAAACTGGAAATGGTTGTCTGACTCTTTTATTTGAAATTAAATTTAAATTCTGTTCTTCAGACAAGAACAAAGATCGAAATTACATATTACACACTTTTTTTTTTATATATTCTAGTATAAGACCATGTTTTATTGGTTTTGTTACTTTTTTTCTTTTTTTTTCTGAACTCTTTGTATAGAAGGCATATGTACGAATTGCGTATAATATTCCTTGTCCAAAATAGGCCAGCTGAGCCAAGTAATGGCATTGGGGAAAGACTAATATATATAAACAAATTTTATATTATATCTTTATATTTTTAAGTGTTTATAAATTCATTTTTATTTATTTTATTTTCTAAGATATTTTTGGAATAAAACTAGCAAGGATCAGCAATCAAAATATTATTTATATATACATACACACCGTATTTTCCGACGTATAAGACGACTCCCAACTTTTACAGTTAAAATATAGAGTTTGGGATATACTCGCCTTATAAGACTACCCCTCTACCGCGATGTACTGTACCTTACCAGTGATTGGCTGGTTGTTGTATACAAAGCCTGCTTGGATTGGTCAGCCCTCCCGGTCTCCAAGACTATCAGAGACTATCATGCCTCTTTCACCCGTCTGGCCCGCCCTTGTATTCCATTACCGTACCTCCTTCTCCGCCTCTCTGATCTCGCAAATGCGCACCAGCGCCGCCTGTCAAATATCGCACATTCACGCCTGAGCCTCCTCAGATCTCGCACATGCGTGCCTGCGCCGCTTCACTGCAATCCTCAGGAGCGAGATCTGAGAGGCAGAGGTATGGTAATAGGATACAAGGGCGGGCCGGACAGGTGAAAAATGCGTTTTTGTTTTGTTTAGATTTTTGCGCTGGGCACAGCACCGCTCTCTATCTATCCATACCCCAGGCGTCTTGGCCGACTGCAGCACCTGCCCTATAAGACGGCCCCCGACTTTTGAGAACATTTTCCTGGGTTGGTTAAAAAGTCGTCCTGTACGCTGAAAAATACGGTATTTATATTATATTTAAAAAAAACTAAAAAAAAACAAAAAATATATTTACAGCCCAGTTTGTGGTAAGGTAACTTTTTATTGTTTGAATTTTGAAATAAAGAGCTCATACATGAAAAATAGAAACTGGAATTATTTTTTTTTTGTCAGTTTAGTGGCCATACATGTAAGCGCTTGTTCGACCAACAGGTATTATTAACTCAACATGGCCGAGTGTGCATGTGTCCTTACTAGGGAGAGAAGAGTTAGCCGCTACCAGGCACCTTCAGTGTCATCTTATCTCCTTTGAGAGCAAAAGGACGTCATCTGTCAGGCAAGAGTTGGCCAAGCTCATGGAAATCGGTGGGTTTGACCAACTTTTGCTTCTTGTATTTAAGAGCAAGTTAGACCACTGCCTGCTGGCAGCCATTTTCCAGTTTCTTCGGGAAAAAATATGGGATTGCTAAGACTTGAATAATACCCTATATATCCAGGCCCGCTAAACTTTAGTGGGATAGGACAGATAGAGATATATGGGGAAAAAAAAAAATGTCTGCATCAATAATTTGTCTAAAATATTCAGAATGTGAAATTAAAATCTGCAGATCTCCAAGCAAACTAGGCAGTGTGATGCAAAATCCTGCATTTATCTTACTGCACAAATGATCCAAACAATAGTTTACAGCTTTATTCTAATAAACCGTGCAAAGATTTATAGGCTCCTTAAACACTATGGGGGAGATTTATCAAAACCTGTGCAGAGGAAAACTTGCCCAGTTGCCCATAGCAACCAATCAGATTGCTTCTTTCATTTTTCACAGGCCTTCGTAAAAATGAAAGAAGCGATCTGATTGGTTGCTATGGGCAACTGGGCAAGTTTTCCTCTTCACAGGTTTTGATAAATCTCCCCCTATATTCTAAGTTGCAAATCCAATGTTCTGACTGGACGATCTCTGATGCAAACCTCCTGAAGTATATATTTAACAGATGTCAATTGCCGGCTGTATCAATCACTCATAGGCTCCCACGTTGGTGAAAAACAAATGTATACTGCACAGTATACATTTTGTGTTCCTTAATTATCAAGTGTCTCTAAATGGAATAGTGCAGTCTTCTACTTTATCCCATATAGGGAGAAAATGGCCAAAAAGACTTTACATTAGTGATGTAAAAAATGGCCCCATCTGGCATAATTGTTTAATAATACATTGACTTTAATAGAAAAAAGAAATTGCTAAATTGCCATCCATTTTTAGGCTTCCTAAAGTATTGCAATGCCTACAAAATATTTCTAAAAAATAAGGAATCCCCCCTAATCTTAATGATTCAGCAAAATAATTAAAACACTTTAACTTGCAAATATATTACTCTGTGAGGATGGGGCTATATGGAGGCATCTTAAAGGGGTACTCCACCCCTAGATATCTTATCCCCTATCCAAAGGGGATATCTCCTGCTGCACCCCAACATCAGCATCCTGATGCTATGTTCTCTCCGTGGCTAATGACGGGCGATACAGGGGACGGGGTATCGTGATGTCACGGCCCCGCCTCCTCAACGCAAATCAATGGGAGGGGGTGTGGCGGCCGCCACGCCCCCTTGCATTGAGGGGGTGGGCCGTGACGTCACGATACCCTATCCCCTGTATCGGCCATCATTAGGTTATAGCTCTGTTCACTGGGAGATAGAATAGTTCCGAAATACTAGTTATTAGCCCAATGTATTTTGCATTCAAAAGCTTAAAATTTTCCAGATATGCAGTTGGTACAACCTACCTATTTTCAAAATGATGTGTAATTTTTGTGACAGCTTTGTGTCTAAACCATGGAATTAAAAAAAATAAAAAAACTGCACACCGTAGATCTTTGATCTTGTAAAAGACAGTTTTTGTTTTCACTTTCTAAACCGGATGAGTGAATGTATCTAAAATGCCTCTTGCAACCATCGTAGTTACTCTCCGTAAAAAAAAATCCATGTTTTTTCTTTAGCTCCATTTAGCAACTTTTCGACAATCCTGTTGTCCACTATACTATGTCACGTCATACATCCTAAGTGTAGGGTCACACCTGCCGTATTTTGCTGCTGCGTATTTTGCTACCCATTGACTTAAATTGGTAAGAAAATATGCAGCAGCAGAAAATGCGGCATGTATGAAGCTTCCCTAAAAAAAAAACCTTGTGAGACAACCTAATCTGGAGAACTGTACAGCAAGCAGCACTTAAATGCAAAAAATTGTTGCATGGCTGAATTACTCATATTTTATGCTGCGGTTGTGCCGACAGTAGTCACAGAGGGACTGCAGAGTGGGCTCCTGGCAGTGGCCGGATAGCTCTCTCTCTGCTCGTGGCGGCGGATTTCTACAGCGAGTGACCTCATGACTAGTAAGTGTAAACTTACAGGTCATGCATGCTAAACACTACTGCAGTCAAGTATAGAAAAGTCCAAAAAAGTTGTGAAAGACCTTTTGCAGAATTTTTTTTTCCCCAGATTTTGCACTAAGTGTGATAGGTGGCACCAACATAGCTAAAGTCTTTAGATTTAACCCATGAATACTATTTTCATTAGCTGAAGGGCTCTTCAGCTACTGAAATTCATCTTTTAGATTACTTCACAAGTTTGGAACTACTACATTTTCAGGTTGCTACACTGCATTGTCCTCTTCCAGCGACCCATATACATGTTTGTTTTTTTCCTTTTTAATAAAACACTAGTACCTAATGTGTTTCTTAGTTTTTATTTGCATTTATAAAAAAAAAATAGAAAAAGAAAATAAAAAAATAAGTTTGCTACATTTGTAAAATGTGAGAGGAATATATTCTAAATATATATTTCTAATGTACATTTAAGCTACACTTCTGTTCAGGTTTTTTTTTTGTTTTTTGTTTTTTTTTTGTTAAGGAAAATTAAAAAAAAAATCCCAAGGATTAAAATATTTTTTCAAAAAAGTGAAATGCTAAAAAATAAAAAAAAAATACAGAAAACTGCCTCTTTTCAAAGCGGATACAGTGTCTAATCTTGTACAGAAATGCAAATTTAAAGATATAATCTTTATATTAAAAATCAAACTATTGACTTCTAAATGTTAAAACCAAGTTTTTTTTTTGTTTTTTTTTTAACACAGGTCGACGAGTGGGAAGGGAAAAAAATTTAGTTTATTTACTGAAAAACAATTATAAAAATTAACTTGATTTTTTTTCTTTTGTGTAATTTGTTTTTGGAACATTGTGCAATATTTGATGGCCTACTGGAGTGTTAAGTTTCAGATGTACAGTTTATATTGTTCCAAAGTTTTTTAAGTTTGTATTAAAAAGCATGATATTAAGCTTTTGTGGTTCTGTGGTTTTTTATTTTTGTTTAACGTGGAATTAACATGACATTATGTCAACTTGCTGATGGTTATTTATTAATTTTTATTCATGCACGCTACAGAATTTCCACCTGGAGAAAATCAGCTGGTGCGAAGACTCCACGATACATTGCCAGTTCCCATAGAAGGCTATAGATTCTGTGTGGGATTCTTTCCCTAAAAAAAATTTCAGTGATGGAAAGCTTTGATGCTGAAATTTTGTAGCCTGAACTGTGCAGTGAAAACTAGAGAGGAGCGAAGTTAGTGATTCGATTAGTCACAAACTTCTCGGTTCGGCAGTTGCTGACTTTAGCCTGCATAAATTAGTTCAGCTTTCAGATGCTCCACCTTTTCCAGCCCCCGGAGCACCTGAAAGCTGAACTAATTTATGCAAGCTAAAGTCAGCAACTGCCGAAAAGTTTGTGACAAATCGAATCTATGTAACTTCGCTCATATCTAGTGAAAACCTTCTGACAGCAATAAAACTATGCTGCATCGTAATTCCAAAGCCAAGTTAAGCTCATAAATTCCATAGTATGCACTGGCCCTTAAGATATGTTCACAAAGTGAAAAATTTACTGATATTTTTTATTTTACGCATTAATTTCCACCTGTAAATTACCACATTTATACCACGATACAGGGGGACGGAGCATTGTGCCATCATGGCCGCGCCCCCTTAATGGAAGCCTATAAGAAGGAGGGGGTGATGGCCGTGAAGTCACTATGCTCCGACCCTTGTGTTGCCGGTCTTTACGCATAGAGCGAGTTTGCTCTGTGCAGTGATGACAGCGGGGTGCCGCAGCCGAGATCGCGGGGGTCCCCAGCGGTGGGACCCCTGCGATCAGACATTTTTATCCCCTATACTTTTTGGATAGTGGATAAGATGTCTAGGGGTGGAGTATCCCTTTTAACTACACTGCTCAAAAAAAAAATAACACTAAGATAATACATCCTAGATCTGAATGAATGAACTAAATCATATGAAATACTTTCATCTTTACATAGTTGAATGTGCTGACAACAAAATCACGCAAAAATTATCAATGGAAATCAAATTTATCAACCCATGGAGGTCTGGATATGGAGTCACACTCAAAATCAAAGTGGAAAACCACTCTATAGGCTGATCCAACTTTGATGTAATGTCCATAAAACAAGTCAAAATGAGGCTCAGTAGTGTGTGTGGCCTCCACGTGCCCGTATGACCTCCCTACAATGCCTGGGCATGCTCCTGATGAGGTGCTGGATGGTTTCTTGAGGGATGTCCTCCCAGACCTGGACTAAAGCATCCGCCAACTCCTGGACAGTGTGGTGCAACGTGGCGTTAGTGGATGGAGCAAGACGTGATGTCCCAGATGTGCTCAATCGGATTCAGGTCTGTGGAACGGGCGGCCAGTCCATAGCATCAATGCCTTCCTATTGCAGGAACTGCTGACACACTCCAGCCACATAAGGTCTAGCATTGTCTTGCATTAGGAGGAACTCGGGGCCAACCGCACCAGCATATGGTCTCACAAGGGGTCTGAGGATCTCATCTCGGTACCTAATGGCAGTCATGCTACCTCTGGCAAGCACATGGAGGAGTGAGGTCCCCCAAAAAAATGCCACCCCACACCATTACTGACCCACTTCCAAACTGGTCATGCTGGAGGATGTTGCAGGCAAAAGAATGTTCTCCACGGCGTCTCCGGACTCCAGTCACGTGCTCAGTATGAACCTGCTTTCATCTGTGAAGAGCACAGGGAGCCCGTGGCAAATTTGCCAATCTTGGTGTTCTCTGGCAAATGTCCTGCACGGTGTTGGGCTGTAAGCACAACCCCCACCTGTGGACGTCGGGCCCTCATACCACCCTCATGGAGTCTGTTTCTCACCGTTTGAGTGGACACATGCACATTTGTGGCCGTCTGGAGGTCATTGTGCAGGGCTCTGGCTGTGCTCCTCCTGCTCCTCCTTACACAAAGGTGGAGGTAGTGGACCTGCTGCTGGGTTGTTGCCCTCCTAAGGCCTCCTCCACGTCTCCTGATGTACTGGCCTGTCTCCTGGTAGTGCCTCCATGCTCTGGACACTACACTGACAGACACAACAAACCTGCCTATTGTCAATCAGTGTTCTTCCTGAGTGGACAGTGTGATTTCACAGAAGTGTCATTGACTTGGAGTTACATTGTGTTGTTTAAGTGTTCCCCTTATTTTTTGAGCAGTGTATTTTGTAGGTGTGTACTCCAAGATTAGAAAACTGACTGCCTAATACTACAAATATTTGGTTGGGGTCTGACCTCAGAGACTCTGTAAACAGTTATGGTGAGGGCTCTGGATACAACACTTTAAGGGGTCATCTCCAGAACACTTGTGATGTGCTGACATTAAAACTAGAATTTCATGATCGTGCAACACGACAATTTACAATTGTCATAAAATATTGCTGTAGATCTACTGGCTTTGAAAAGTTTCAGCAACTACATCTCCTTATTATAATAAAGTCCAGAATCTTGTCAGGATCAAAGCTCTGATGGCAGGAATCTAGGTGCAACGCTCAATTAAAGTCGGGAACTGGATCAAGAGTTTTATACTCCCTTGTTCTCTTAAATTATAAGGAGCAAACACCCAACATCCTGGAGCTCTACATCAGCCAACTCTTAAAGCGCAATGTCCAAGCGCTGCTCCTCCGGCCTGTTTTCAGCAGTCTGAGGGGAAAGCCAAAGTGGGGCACTATTTGCATAACTCCCATTGATTTGAATGGGATTTCCACAAGTGGCTTAGCCCTACTGTGTTCCAAAAAGAAAACCATTTCCTCTGTAGTATACAGACCCCCAAAAAGTACTGGAAAGATTAATATTTTTTAATAGAAGTAATTTACAAATCTGTATAACTTTCTGGCACCAGTTGATTAAAAAAAAAAAAAAAAAAAAAAACAGTTTTTCAAGGGAGTACCCCTTTAAAGTCACTTAATAAATACAAAAGGGTCCACAATATGTAGTCACCTGTAGCTGCCACTGGTTACAGTTCACACTTTCTCCAGCCCCCCTCCAATAGCACATGTACATAATGCTGTCACGCCCGATCCGATAGACTTGCATAGCGAGGGGGGGGGGGGGCGTGACATCACGATACTCCGCCCCCGTGGTCGCCACCCGGCTGTTTGGGAGCTGGCACCGTGGCGTGCAGCTCAAACAGGTGGGTAACGAATACAAGATTGCGGGGGTCCCCAGCGCCGGGACCCCCGCAGTGAGACATCTTATCCCCTATCCTTTGGATAGGGGATAAGATGTCTCAGGGCCGGAGTACCCCTTTAACAGTTGTACAAATCCCATAGCTCTTTTTGCCACCTGTTTATTTTATTTATTTATTTTGCTGTTTTACTCCCTCCAAAGGATAGGGGATAAGATGTCTCACTGCGGGGGTCCCGGCGCTGGGGACCCCCGCAATCTTGTATTCGTTACCCACCTGTTTGAGCTGCATGCCATGCCACGTCTATTACATTTACAAATCACATGGTCACAATGGATCACTGGGGGGGGGGGGATTTTAACCTTGAAACTACTGAAATGGTCAGTGGAAATGACACAGTAGTGTAAGTGTGTTGCAGAGTGCAGGAACTAAATTATTTTATACGACTAATCTCTTCCCTTTGTGGTCATGATCAGGTTTCACATTAGGGAAGACAATATGATGGCAAAAGCTGTGATTTTGGACTGATTTTTAAAACCTTCCTGGGCTTTGAGTCTCTATATGGCAGTGTTTCCCAACCAGGTGATTTTAAGGTAATATGCCAGCTCTATTCTATGCTGTTTTTTTTTTTTTAGTTGATAGCTGCTTGCAAAGTTTTAAAATCATGTTTTACTTCCAAGCTGAGACGTCATAGAGGTGGTGCTGAAGTAGAGCATGCACACTGCCTCTTCCTGCTTGGCTTCTAGCACTTGTACATCAATCATGCAGGGCAGAGAGGGAGGAGGTGTGCATGCTGCAGTTCAGCATGGCCTCTATGACTATTGATTTAAAGGAAAACATGATTTTATAACTTTTTAAAGCAGCCATTAGCTAATACACAGGTATCATTAGTTTTTTTTTCCCTAAGAGTTATCTTCTCATTATATGAGTTATATGCTCCAGTTTATTTTAGAAATTCCTTTCTACCAGACCACAGTGCTCTCTGCTTACACCTCTGTCCATGTCAGGAACTGTCCAGAGCAGGAGCAAATCCCCATAGCAAACCTCTCCTGCTCTGGACAGTTCCTAAAATGGACAGAGGTGTCAGCAGAGAGCACTGTGGTCAGGCAGAAAGGAAATTCAAAAAGAAAAGAACTTCCTCTGCAGTATACAGCAGCTGATAAGTACTGGAAGGATTAAGATTTTTTAATAGAAGTAATTCAATTTACCAATCTGTTTAACTTTCTGGCACCAGTTGATTTAAAAGAAAATGTTTTCCAGTGGAGTACCCCTTTAAGATGATTTACTTTTGCAAAGGCAGTAGGGGAGATTTTTTTTTTTTTCCTTTTGTAACCTGATGTAATTAAATAAACTTGTTCTACAAAGTGAGCCCCATGCTCTTACGATAGCAAACACTGTACTTTGCCCAACAGACATCATTGCTAAAGCACACAGGTCAAAGTTCTCCATGTTTATCAAGAACATGGCCTTCCTGTACCTGGTGTGTGGGATCTGCAAATGGGTACGAAGCAACCAAGTACAGACACTGGTAGGGGGACAGGGCATAATGACTAAGTAACAGTAAATTATTTATATGTCAAAATCAGGGAATAGGCTTACATAGGCCACATATTAATACGTGTTAGGCTATGTACACACTGCCAAAACCAGGAGCGGGTCCAAAACACATAAAAGCCAATCTTTCCATTATAATGTATTTTTTTTTTATTGTTGACCCATTCCATTCCAGCCGTCGATGGGCTGAGCGACAGTGTGACGTATTGAGCCCTGGCACTGGCCTTTTTCCTGGTGATAGGGCTCGATATGTCACACCGTAGCACAGCCTATCACTGGCCAAGGCAGGACAGCCAGGCCGCATCGTAACGCGTCCACCACTGGCAACCGGAGTACGAGAGCAGCGATACTGGGGCACTGAGGGAGCGGCAGCAGGTAAGTCTATGTTTTTGTTTTTTATATGCCGGCAACAGGGGCATAATGTTTAGAAAAGTTATACAGTGGAGTACCCCTTTAACATGTATGAGAGGGGCTCATCTTCATTGTGTTTTTGAGGCATTCTTTTTGCACCTATTTTCTCCTTTTCCAATGTATACCCAGCTACCTCCTCATCCTCCTTTCTCTTATTATGTACCTAACTTCTAATTTTAGTCTGACCTTCTTAATCTTACAGAGAGAAACCTAAGATTCCTTGGCCTTGTTTACTGCTTCCCAGTTAACCTTATTGCTGGCAACTGGTTTAGGTCAAGGTTATACCATGTTTACTGCAAAAACAGGGATACAAACTATATTCTCTTTTATATACGTTTTTTTTTTTTTTTTACTTAAAGGGATACTCCGCTGCTCAGCGTTTGGAACAAACTCTTCCGAACGATGGAGCCGAGGGTTTGTGATGTCATAGCTCCACCCCCTCAATGCAAGTCTATGGGAGGGGGCGTGACGGCTGTCACGCCCCCTCCCATAGACTTGCATTGAGGGGGTGGACGTGACGTCATGTGGGGGCGGGGCTATGATGTCACAAGCTGCCGGCTCCAGCGTTCGGAACAGTTTGTTCCAAAAGCTGAGTATCCCTTTAAAGTTCATCGGTCGTATAAATTAATTTAATCAAATCACCTCCATAGCCTAACGGGTTATTGTCCCCATGCAAAACATACCTTATTTATTCAATTGTGTTTTTATATTCTATATATATATATATATTTATTCTGTGTCCCATGGTGTCCCAGAGGCAAGGCTAGGGTCAGCTATGCCTCCGCACTATGTCACACCACTTTGCTATCCCTAGAGGCAGAGCTCACTCCCCGCCTCTAGTGACAATTAAAAAAAGCAAAGAGGGTTCTAGTGAGATGAGATCTTTTTCATGAACTGTCACTAGAGACAAGAAGGGAGCTGTCTGCATCTAGGGATTGTGACGCACATGCAGTGGGCCTGACAAGCCGATAGACTCACTGCGCGTTCACAGGCGGAACACACAGGGCCACCATTGGCAGATGAGCCTTGTGTGTCAATGAAAGCAGCGCGATGTAGTGCAGACAGACATTGCAGGCCAGGGGCATCGCAGACCCCTGGCCACACCTCTCGGACACTTTGGGACACTGAATCATTTTAATTTTGTTTAGAATAAAAAAAAAGGCATGTTTGGTGTGGTGACACTCCCCCGTGTATAGGGATGGTTTCATGTGATGAGTTCATGTGACAGGTGCACTTCAATGTTCAGCAAGTCTGGTATATCCGTTTCCAATGTAAAATGTCAATGGCGAATTTTGAGATATGATTTTTTTTTTTAAATCAAAATTATAAAAAGCAAAGAAACAAAATGAGTACATCTTCCTAATAGGGGCCTACAGTGCAGCTATTGCATGTGGTGGCCAGTGGCCAAACTCTCTTTGCCAGTGATGGCAAAATTGTGCGTTTATTGGGCACTATGGGCGGCATTTATCATTGTTTACCCTTTTTTTTCCATCTCTATTTGGTGCTATTTTGGCACGAGTGTCCTTTTTTGTTTTGCACCTTTTGATTTACACACTTCTGCTGATTTTGAGTTGTAATCCGCTCATTTCGGCAATACGCATGATATGGATAGGTTTTAAGAACTGCACCTTTTTGTGAAAAGGCGCAAAACCACCGAAAAGTCTCTAAAACTACATCAGCCCAGACTTAGCTTAGCTTTTTGGTTTATGTGAAGAGTGAAATTTCAGAAAATGTTTACCTGCCTAGAATTTATCGAATGCTTTGCGACCATTTAAATGTTGTACTCCTACACATTACCAGCACACAAATAAAAAAAGGTGTAAACAAATGCTTCACTTACACCTACAATGATAAATGCCGGCCTATATGCAGACACGGCTTCCTCCACATGCAGTAGCTACATAGTGATACCTTTTGCTTTATAAAAAATAAAAAAAAAAAGCTGTCTGGTGCTAGGTACGAATTGATAAGCACACGAATCTGCTAAGCAATATAACTCAAACACTAATAGAAGTGGTACTTAAAGGGGTACTCCGGTGCTTAGTTATCTTATCCCCTATCCAAAGGATAGGGGATAAGATGCCTGATCGCGGGAGTGTCGCCGCTGGGGACCCCCGGGATCATGTACGCGTCACCCCGTTTGTAATCAGTCCCTGGAGCGTGTTCGCTCCGGGTCTGATTACGGTCGACCGCAGGGCCGCTTGCGGAAATTCAGAAGTGTGAATGGGAGTGCAGAATCCCATAGAAGTCTATGGGCTTTAATTTGAGGCTGAATTCCGCAAGCGGATATTCTGCCATGTGAATAGACCCTAAAGCTCTATATCCTCGGGATCAGTGAACACCCTCACAGATCACAAAGTGATGGCATATCCATTTAGATGATGGAAAGACACTCTAACTCAGTGGTTTCCAAACTATGGACCTCCAGCTGTTGCAAAAGGACGACTTCCAGCTGTCCGGGCATGCGGAAGTCGTAGTTTTTCAAAAGCTGGAGGTCCACAGTTTGGAAACCACTAACTTAGAGTCAAAGGGGGAGATTTAGCAAAACCTGTCCAGAGGAAAAGTTGCTGAGTTGCCCATAGCAACCAATCAGATCGCTTCTTTCATCTCAACTTTTCCCCTGGACAGGTTTTGATGACCCCCCCCCAGGGGCGTAGCTATAGAGGTTGCAGAGGTAGCAGTCGCACCGGGGACCTGGTGCCTAAGGGGGCCCCAAAACACATCTGCCCCACAAGAGACCAGTAGTATATTTGACATATGGGGCCCTGTTGCAGATTTTGCATCAGGGCCCAGAAGCTACGCCTCTGCCCCCCCAAAGTGTTTTGATTGGTTGGGGTTGAAGTGTTCAGACTAGAACGAGCCAAAAGAAGACCACGCTAAGAGCGTTTTCTCCTAGCTGTGTGTCACTGACCTCATAATGTCACTTGGACCTTGGACATGTAAAAAGTTTTTTGGAAAACTCTGGTACTTTTTAAAGTTAGAAAACTGAAGTTAAAATGCTGTCTGTAAGATTTGTCGAGAAAACAGTGACTGTGGCGAGGCAAACTGGATGGACTGTTTCGTTGCGCTCCATAAGAAGCAGCCTGTATAGAAGTAGAATGTGTGGTTAAAGCACAAGTAAACCTGTTAAGGCTCATGTTGTAAAAGGTCAAGACTTTTTGGAATCCATACCCAGGATTGATGAGACCAAAGGTCAGTCTCTTTGTATCTGATGCCATCCTAAATGTATGCCATTTCAAGGAAGGTGAGAAGTGCATGGACCTCACAGTGGGGTATAGTGGTGGTAAAGGCCTTATATGGCGATCTATAAGGGTTAAAGGGATACACCAGTTTAATAAAATGTATCCTCTATCCACAGGATAGGGGATAAGTGTCAGAACATGTACAGTATAGAGATACATAGAGGGGGCGTGTTGGCCGGTGCTTTGTACCACGGTCGACACAGCTTTATTCATGAGGAGAGCCGGGCAGGAGATTGCGGGGGGGTCTTCCCAGTGGTCGGACCTCCAACAATCTGACAGTGCAAAATCATTAAAAGTAGCCCCCCCCCTCCAGTGTCTGACTGAGCCACTGAGAGACTAGAGGATCCTCTGGTGGGCCCTGAGGGCTCTGCCTGAACAGCTAGGGGATGAAAGGCACGTTTTAGCATTTTGCTCTGATTTGAACAAAATCGTTGTAAAAATGCCACAGTTTAGTGCATTTTGCTGTCAGACTCCTAGATGTTTGGGCTGTGCAAAGCTATTGTACCAGCAAAGAAACACTTACAGTGGAGCTACAAGGACCTGCCCAATGATGTTATTGCAGGTCCTTGCAGCTACACTGTACATAGAGCACAGAGGAAGAGGTAATGGGTAAAGCATGGGGGGACTAGATTATGCGGAAGGTGTGCTTTTACATGGCTCATGGGAGCAGAGTGTATATGAGAGAGGGGGGAGCATGGAAGCTGTATATATGAGATAAGGGGGTCCATGGGAGCTGTATATATGAGAGAGGAGGCCATGCAAAAGTGTATATGATAGAGGGGCCCATGGAAGAAGTATATATGAGGGGGGCTATGGGAGCATTACATAGAGAGGGGGCCCATGGAAGAAGTATTTACAAGGGAGGCTATGCAAGCAGTATATAGAGAGGGGGCTCATGGAAGAAGTATATATGAGGGGGGGCTATGGGAGCATTGCAAAGAGACGGGGCCCATGGAAGAAGTATTTACAATATAAGATATAATTAATATATAAGAGAGGGGGGAGTCTTTTGGTCTGATTTGTGGTCTAAAATAATAGGTTATCACAAAATTAAACTAATGCTCCCCCCCACCGGTTAGGTGATAATTATCTGATGAGTGGGGGTGTGACTGCTGAAACCCAACCGATAACGAAATGGAGGTCTGTTGCCCCCTAAGTAAATTGAATGGCAGCACACTTTATTGCCCTCATTCACTCTGCCATGCCCCATAGCGAATGAATGTAATAGCAGGCAATCATGTGCTGCTGCTCCGTTCACTCAGGGTACATAGGACCTCTACTCTCGTAATCGATGGGGGTCTCAGCAATGGAGACACCGTCTACATCTACAAGACGACACCTTAGACTCACAGGATGTAATAGACATTTATTCTGTGACCATGGACATAGGGGGCAAGGGGGAGAAGTGCAAATTAACCTGTTGTCGACACAGGCCAACTATACTAGTGTATATTGAGTGGGCTCGGGACACTGCTAATGGCCAGCGTGGAGATAATTTTAACAGTTTAGATACTGCTGTCAGAACTGACAGCAGCATTTTAACCTTTATTGGCGGTTCAGGGAATGGATCGGCTTTCTACAATGCGATCCGTTGTCATGGCAGCCTAAGGCCTTCTGAAGGCTTTGGTGTGTGCGACCTCCATAATTCCTTAATGGATGAATTATGGAATAGCCAGAACACTTCCTAGAGCTGGCCGCCCCACCAAACTTTTCAATTGGGGAAGAAGGGCCTTGGTAAGACAGATAACAAAGAACACGATGATCACTCTGAGGGCCAAAGATCCTGTGAGCAGATGGGAGAAACGTTCAGAGGGTCAACAATCACCACTGTATTCTATTATTTATGGGGGCAAAACAGTTAAATGTTGTAGTTGTTTTTTTGTTTTTTTTATCTGTTAGACTAAGGGTATCCTCCAGCATTATAGTCGCTGCATGTGGACAAATCGACCATATATACATACCGTGCACCAACCTACAGGCGAGCAGGGTTTTCGTCTGCATGTGAAAAATGCATAGTTAGAACAGGCCCAAGTGGGGGGGGCCGAAAACCTAACCTACAAGAGTATTTTTCTTGTTACACTGATGATATGGTTTGGATAATGTTAAGTGATAATTCAGTGGCTGCGTTTTGCCTTTACTTCATTGTGCGTTAATAGGGGATAGATAGTAATGAGCGAATACTCATTGAAGGCGCTTTGTACCACCCTGAATGTGTCAATGAGATACATGTTATGCATTAAATGGTGGATTATGAGGATTGAATCCGCTTGTCCTTAATTCACTTGCATCCTCTGAGCCACTGACCCTTTAATACTGATGTCATTCGGAGAATTAATACACGTCTGTGCCCGCCTGTCACTGCCCATCACCTACTGGTTGTTAGAACAATCCATTTATGTGCTGTCCTCCAAGGGAAATATGTACAAATGTCACTTTGTCACCGGGCGCGTGTCCCCCTCACGCTTGATTATGTAAGACCTGTTATATATAGATCAGTACTGAGCAAAAGCAGATGGCGCAGGGGGTTGGGTAACCCCTTTCAGGAGATAGAAATGTTAAGGAAGAGTGAAAGGTTTAATCCTTTGCTACAGCTGTCCCTCTCATCCCCTCTCCTCAATTATCCAGGGCTCGGAGACACAACAGCAGGGAAAAGTTAATAGGAAGGATGATGCTAAAAATACCCTGGATATACCTTGAGCTACAGCAGCAAAAGGAATAAGTATAAGTATAAAAGGAATAAGTGGAATATAAACCAGTCCGGAAGTTTCTTGTTCGGAACGCTGCATGAGGGCCGCCCCTCGTGACGTCGCGCCCGCCTCCTCAATGAAAGTCTATGGGAAGGGGGCGCGACGGCAGTCGCGCCCCCTTCCCATAGACTTTCGTTGAGGGGGCGGGCGTGAACATGGAAGCCCTCAGGCAGCGTTCCGAATAAGACACTTCCGGACGCTGGGGAGCGGAGCTTCCGAAGCAGGGCAGCGGAGTACCCCTTTAACAGCCATAGACATGTAGATGCTAAACATCGTCCTGCTAAGCATCCTGCAAACAAAACGTATACATTTGGGAAATAGTCTACTAGTGACTGTGTTGGGTCTATGTCTGAATTATTAATGTCTACAATTGTGCCTGCTTTGAGGATATCCCAACGAATACTGGCAACAGAGCCCTGAAATGTAAAGAAAAATCTACTTGTTCTCAATAAAATAAGTAAATTAATAATCATTTAAATACACAGAGATGTGGAAACTGTATGATTATTAGAGAACATCCCTCACAAATATTATATTATATCTTTTCATGTGACAACACTGAAGAAATGATAATGCTACAATGTAAAGTAATGAATGCACATCCGGTATAAGGCCTTGTTCACATTGCAATCGTTCTCCACTATTTGGAGTTCCATCGGCAATCCTGTCAGAACAATGGGAGTTTAGCGGCGAAAAAAATAGTGCAAGTACTATTTTTTTCTCTGCTAAATTACTGTAAAATTACCAGATCACTGCTGGACCCCATGCAAGCGAATGGAGTCCATCGGAATCCGGCAGTAGCCGTTTACACCTGTCCCTTAACGGGTCGGATGCAAACAGCAATGTGAACCTAGCCTAACAGTGTTTAATGTTGTGTCCCCTCAGAATAACTCAACACACAGCCATTAATGTCAAAATCATGGCAAAAAGTGAGTACACCCCTAAGTGGAGATGTTCGAATTGGACCCAAAGTGTTGAAATTTTGTGTGGCCACCATTATTTTCCAGCACTGCCTTAAAGGGGTATTCTGGCCAAAGACATCTTATCCCCTATCCAAAGGATAGGGAATAAGATGTCTGATTGCGGGGGGGCCCGCCGATGGGACCCCCTGCCATCTCCGTGCAGTCCCCGCATTCTATGCTACTTCAGTCTCGGAAACCTCTGTGTATCCTGGATTGGAGACGTGGCACCACGCCCCATTCCCATGGACATGAATAGAAGGATCGTCTTTGGCCGGAGTACCCTCTTAAGTCTCTTGGGCGTGGAGTTCACCAGAGCTTCAAAGGTTTCCGCTGGAGTCCTCCTCTACTCCAAATTGATGCAGTGTGTGGCATATGGTCTGAGCACTGTCAGGCTGACCCATAGCGGTAAAATAGCAGCCAGAGACAGGGACATGGAAGTAACATATAAACAGGGTATCTCCTGTTTTTATTTTTCAATAACAAAACAAACACAGCCTTAAAATGCAGGCACAAAGAAATACTAAATGAATCCTGTTCATCCAACACTAACTGCACAAAACCTTTCCCTTATACAGGTGAGTTACCAGGCACTCAACAAACCAGTTTTGTGTGTGTGTGTGTTTGTGTTACTAACACAAGGTAAATGTCCCTTTTTTAACACTGCCCACCTTAGGACTCCAACTCTCATCAGCAGGGCCACCATCAGAAATGTTGGGGCTCATAACACAGCTCAAGGCTTGCACTCAACCCCCCAATTGGAGTCGTTTTCTTTCCTTTTCTTCTCTGTCTGGCTCAGGCCGCCATGAAGTTGCCTTCCAACCATGACTCGTCTCCACAGAATCTGCCAGAATACAAATATATATTGGGCCAGAGAAGGCAGGTTTGACTGCGAAACAGTCTGTCACCTGTCTACCCCTGGCGGCTGCCAGGGTATCATTGTTTCCCTGGCTGTTCATGAGCGTTTTTTTTAACAGAAGTTAAAAGTTACATTTTATGGGTGAGTGCTCTTGTTATTTTTATTAACGTTGTTACTGCTTGAGATATTACTCGGACTGTGTTGACAGGTGAGCACCACCCATATACATTTGCCCTGCTCGGCCCTTTATTATAGAGGGTTGTCTTAGTTTAAGAATGTGCAGTGGTGCCATCTGCAGTTTCTTCTGTGCCTAGTGTTTTTTTTTTTACAAAAATATTAGGCTTCATACGTTTTAAGCACATTTCCCACTTGTTCCCTATCCTCAGTGCCCTTAATAATGTCCCCCTGGGTGCCCTGCCTAATATGACAGAATAGATAAGTGTGTTGGGGGAAAAGAGTAGGAGGATTGGGTGATGGTGGTTAGTTAATTTCCCCTCCCCTATTAGGTAATGCCCCCAGTAGGTAAGGAATTTCCCCTCTAAGGTAGAAGCACCAAGTATGTCAGCAGTGCCCCCAGTAGGTAGTTAATGTCCCCAGTGACGCTCCCAGGTAGTTGATGTCCCCAGTAGGAAGGTAGGTAGGTAATGCTCCCAGGTAGTTGATGTCCCCAGTAGGAAGGTAGGTAGGTAATGCTCCCAGGTAGTTCATGTCCCCAGTAGGAAGGTAGGTAGGTAATGCTCCCAGGTAGTTGATGTCCCCAGTAGGAAGGTAGGTAGGTAATGCTCCCAGGTAGTTGATGTCCCCAGTAGGAAGGTAGGTAGGTAATGCTCCCAGGTAGTTGATGTCCCCAGTAGGAAGGTCGGTAGATAATGTTCACAGGTAGTTGATGCCCCCAGTTGACTTGGGGCCAACCTGAAAACCAGAATTGGGCTAGGAAGTGAATGAAAGTCCCCTCTACCAAACCTTTCAGCCCATTAAAAAAATCCAGTCCCAATAACAGGATTTACCAAATAACCTAGCAAGCTAAGTCTCTAGGGATTTTAACTCTTTCTGGATTTCCCATATCTCACCCAGCTTTTCCTGGATGGGATATGCACTTCCTGAAGCCTGTTATCCACATTCTGTACCTTGAGAAGATACAGCGACCATTCCGGTCATGGTCTCAGAATATGTCTATAGCTTTAGGTTAAATTCTTTACATAAATACAGCCTATGGCAGATAAACTGGGAATATGTGAAATAGTATCTGGAGAAAAAATGTCCACATGACATTAAACTCAATGCACTTGCCTATTACGTAACTTAACCCTGTAACATAAAGTTGAAATATAGACAGCGCCAGATTTACACTTTGTGCTGCCCTAAGCGCCTCCAAATTAACTCGTTCTATATTAGAAACTAAAAGTCTTGCTGCTCTACTTGTATCTAAAATGAATGTACTCCACTGCCTCCTATTTATTTAGTAAACGTATCTGCTGCTACAGACAAATGTATTAGATATTATATCATTTAAAAGAATCGGGGAAACAGTACTGGATCCAGGTCTACGATTTATCCGCCATACTACAGACGGGTAGAGATGATTGAACTTGGAATCTTTATTATGTTTTTGCATTTGAGAATGTTACAAAATAATTGTTGACATAAATAACTACTTACCTGTTAAAATGCATTTCCTGTCGCAACCTTTAAGGGTACGGTCCCACGTAGTGCTTACGCAGCGTATTTCGGGCTGCACAATGTGATGTACAGCGGGAAATACGCTGCGTATTCTCTGATCAGCATCCACACAGCGGCCCTGTGTGTTCAGTGAGGTTTGGGGCCGGGGCCGAGTATCCCTGTGTGTATGTGCAATGAAGAAATCACAGGTGGCACTACTAGTCCACACCCACTGCATAAATATACAGCGTCACACTCCTCTGCCCAACATGTGTCGCCACTGTATCATCAATCCTTGCAAGAATAGAAGACGGCACTCACCATGTGGCATAATAATTCTCTTATTTAGACAGAGTACAAGATACAAATGGCCGACGGGCCATTTTACACTGCTTATAGGTGCTTAATTGTCACAATTAAGCACCCGTAGATGGTGTGAAATGGCCCGTCGGCCATTTGTATCTTGTACTCTGTCTAAATAAGAGAATTATTATGCCACATGGTGAGTGCCGTCTTCTATTCTTGCAAGGATCCCTGTGTGTACGCAAAACGTTTGGCACAGGGTGAAAAATGCTGCGTTAGCACTACATGGGACCATTCCCTTAAGGTGGTTTCCCGCAACTGACTGTAGGGGCCCCACCTTTCACTAAAAGGGAGTGTGGCGGCCCCCATTCCTCCTCATTGCATGACCGCAATGCAAGCAGCTGTGTTTTTTGAGGGTGCGGGCTGCACGTCACATTTGGGCTGTGAATTGCTAAGCAATTCAATAGACAGTTGTTATCATTCAGCCATTATGTGTCATATCACATTAGTTTATAGGTGGACATGTTTACAGGCTCTTGTATTCCCTAGCCATGTGGTCCACTGGTTCTTCTTCTCAGCTGGTCCCTTAATCACAACCCCTTCTTACGCATGTAGCTACGACATGCCAAGATCCCGCGTGTGCCCACACAGATCTCCAGCACAGCCGGCCTAGACTATGACCCCGCCTGCGCGGGATATCTGCATGTAGCAGCTACTTGCGGGAAGGGGATAGTATGAATATTCAGTAGGGGGTGTGGATCAGGAGAAGTAGTGCACCTCGGGGCACGGGAGCACACCAGTATATCAGGAGACTAATTTACATATCATCATTTTTAGCGATATGTCTGGAACAGCGACACCAAGAAGAACAAATTAATAAAATTAATTAAAGGGGTATTCCAGGAAATTTTTTTTTTTTTTTAGATTAACTTGCTCCAGAATTACTTCTATTAAAAAATCTTGCCAAAAAAATCTACCCTTCCAATAATTATCAGCTACTGAAGTTAAAGGGGTACTCCGGTGCTTAAACATCCCCCAAAGGATAGGGGATAAGATGCCTGATTGAGGGAGTCCCGCCGCTGGGGACGCCCGGGATCATGCACTCGGCACCCCGTTTGTAATCAGTGCCCGGAGCGTGTTCGCTCCGGGACTGATTACCCGCGACCGCAGGGCCGGCGGCATGTGACGTCACGCCTCCGCCCCCGTGTGATGTCACGCTCCGCCCCTCAATGCAAGCCTACAGGAGGGGGCGTGATAGCTGTCACGCCCCCTCCCGTAGGCTTGCATTGAGGGGCGGACATCACACGGGGGTGGAGGCGTGACATCACACACCGCCCGCCCTGCGGTCGACCATAATCAGATCCGGAGCGAACACGCTCCGGGCACTGATTACAAACGGGGTGCCGAGTGCATGATCCCGGGGGTCCCCAGCTGCGGGACTCCTGCGATCAGGCATCTTATCCCCTATCCTTTGGATAGGGGAGAAGATGTCTTAGCACCGGAGTACCCCTTTAAGTTGTTCTTACCTGTCTGGAAACAGTGCTCTCTGCTGACATCTCTGCTTGTCTCGGGAACTGCACAGAGTAGTTAAGGTTTGCTATGGGAATTTGCTTCTACTCTGGACAGTTCCTGAGACACGTGTCATCAGAGAGCACTTAGATAGAAAAGAACAACTCAACTTCAGTAGCTCATAAGTACTGAAAGGATTAAGATTTTTTAATAGAAGTAATTTACAAATCTGTTTAACTTTCTGGAGCCAGTTGATATATAAACATTTTTTTTTTTCCTGGTTAACCCCTTTAACACCATCAACATCACCTGAACTAACAGAGGGTACCGGCAGGTCAGTACTGGAGACATTGCTGTCCGTTTCCTTTTGAGTCCCGTAAATTGTGAGGTTCCCATGGATTGGACTTGTTTTTCCCGCACGTCCACCAGATGCTCAATCGAATTAAAGTCTGGTGAATTTGGCGGCCAAGTCAACATCTTGAGCTCTTCATCATGTTCCTCACACCATTCCTGCCGTGTTTTTTTCCCATTGTGACCGTGCGAGTTCAGGATAGAAGATCATTCAGGAGAGGGGACAGATTTCACTATGAAGGTTACAGAACAGCTTGCACTATATTTGAATACATGCTGGCTGCAGAAGAGAAATTGAGCAGAATTTATATATATATATATATATATATATATATATATATATATATTGATAAATAAATACACCATAATAAGTACAGTGCATGAATAATAGCAATAATAATTCATTCATAATTAATTAATAGTAATCATAATAAAAACTTTCACCCAAAGGTCATTATTACATGTTAAAGGAAAAGGAGATGTCCGGGATAGAAAAACGTATCCTCTATCCTTAAATATAGGGGATAAGTGTCAGATCACGGGGGGTCCGACCGCTGGTCGGACCCCCCGCGATCTGACACTCATCCCCTATACCTAGGATAGGGGAAAAGTTTTTCTATCCTGGAGTACTACTTTAGGAGAAAATTAGAATTAAAAGGTGACAAGTTCTCTTTAAAAGGTGTACTCTGGTGAATTTTTTTTTATTTTTTATTAACTGTTGCCAAAATATTGTTTGGGCCTTAAAGGGGTACTCCGGTGAAAATATTTTTTTTTTGTTTGTTTTTTACATCAACTGGTGCCAGAACATTAAACAGATTTGTAAATTACTTCTATTTAAAAATCCTTAATCCTTCCAGTACTTATCAGCTGCTGTATACTACAGAGGAAGTTATTTTCTTTTAAAATGTATTTTCTGTCTGACCACTGTGCTCTCTGCTGACACCTCTCTCTATCTCAGGAGCTGTCCAGAGCAGGGCCAAATCCCCATAGCAAACCTTTCCTCCTCTGGACAGTTCCTGACATGAACAGAGGTGTCGGCAGAGAGCACTGTAGTCAGACAGAAAGGAAATTTAAGAAGAAAAGAACTTCCTCTGAAGCATACAGCAGCTGTTAAGTACTGGAAGGATTAAGATTTTTAAATAGAAGTAATTTACAAATCTGTAACATTCTGGCACCAGTTGATTTAAAAAATAAAATCGTTTTTCACCGGAGTACCCCTTTAAGGCCCCAACAATATTTTTTTCCTCCAAGACGCTCAGACAGGCATCTCACATCCTCTTGTACACTGTGACATCCTGGATAATGTGCCTCTGCCCCCGGCTCCTAATTTAGACACATTTCTTTGTACGTCATCGATATATGAGGCACTAGGTCATGTTCTCCAGATACAGCTGCTGTAACTGAGCACCAGCTATGAAATAGAGCTTAGTCGCAAGGGAGAACCTTTCTAAAGTTACCGTGCGGCTTAACTCTTGTTCTACCAAAAGAAATAGGAACTGTAAGAATAAACAAGCCACTTGTCCCTGAGCTTCTGCACATTGACGTCATTTGGTGACATATTCATGAAAGGATGTACGCTTGCTGGCGTATTGGAATTGCATTATGGAAAATAAGTGGAACCATTGCGATGCATGAAATGTAATGATACAACAACAACACAAAAAAGTAGTCACATAATAAATATTAAGAGTGTGTTATTTATTAGCAAGACAATTTAAGTGTCTCTTAAGAGGAAAACAATTATTTTTTTCAATCAACTGGTGCCAGAAAGTTAAACAGATTTGTAAATTACTTCTATTAAAAATCTTAATCCTTCCAGTACTTATCAGCTGTTGTATGCTCCATAGGAAGTTCTATGCTTTTTGAATTTCTTTCCAATCTGACCACAGGGCTCTCTGCTGACACCTCTGTACATGCCAGGAACTGTACAGAGTAGGAGAGGTTTGCTATGGGGATTTGGGTGTCAGCAGAGAGCACTGTGGTCAGAAAGAAAAGAACTACACAACTTCCTCTGTAGTATACAGCAGCTGATAAGTACGGGAATGGTTAAAATTTTTAAATAAAGTAATTTACGAATGTGTTTAACTTTCTGGCACCAGTTGATTAAAAAATAATAATAATTGTTTTCCACCGGAGCACCCCTTTAATGCAGACTGCTGAGCAGAAGAAGGTACTTGATATTTAAGGGGGTTTTCTAGACTTTAGTAAGATGGCCTGTGCTTATGATATCAGATTGGTGGGGTGCAGACACCCGGCACTCTCTGATCAGCTCTTTACCAGATTTGTGTTGCCCTAATATACAGAGAACAGAGGTAGAAGCAGACAGCTCTATGGAGAAAAGAAGTAACAGTGTCTGTATTGGGGCCCTATGGCAGGCCCTGTTCTAGAGCACCTTGGTGAGCACTGTTCCACTTATTGGGACTGTTTTGTGGCAAAGATTTATTTGCAGATTCGGTGCCTTGAAAGGAGAAGTCTCACACCTGGAAGTACAGATAAACATATATTGCGGGAGGGTCCGACAATCTCCTGTACGAGTCCCCGGCTCTCCCCCAGAGTGGTGCGCCATGCCCCCATCCAAAGAGAGGGCTGCCACACCTCCTCCATACATCTCTAGGGGAGAGCTGAAGATTGCTGAACGGCTCTCCCATAGAGATACATGGAGGGGGTGGGGGGTTGGGACGCACCGCTCTGGGGGAGAGCTGGTGCCCCGTACAGGAGATTGTGGGGGGGGGGGGTTTGCAGCAGTCGGACCCTCCCACGATATAAAACGTATCCCCTATCCTGCGGATAAGGGAATACGTATTTCTGTACTTCCAGGTATGAAACTTCTCCTTTAAAGCACAACTCCAGTGATGCTTCAGGTGCCACCCGAGCATGAGACTTGCCCGAGACTACGCCATTCAATCTACAGATTCGGCGGAAGTCCCATAGACCTTCTGTAAAATTGGTAGATTGAACACCAGAGTCTCAAGTATCGGCAGTGGCACGAAAATGTTAGCAAATGTCCGGCCACCCGAGTAAAGTAATGGAGATGCACTTTAATTTACAATAAATCTGTCAACATCCTGCACACCAATACCTGCTAATGGGGTTCAAAACCTCAGAAAATGTTGGTTGAATAAAGAATATACAGCAATAAGTAACAAACTTTTTATTCCTAAATGAAAAAACTAGCAGATTAGCCAAATGCGGATTAGCCTCATTGAATGGGTTTAATCCTTATGAAGGCCCCAGACACTGCAAACTGCACAGCCAAAGCTAAAATTGAGCGTAAGTCCTGGATTTCTGCTGTGGATCTTGTAGTAAAATATATGTTGGATTCATAATATGCAAATCTGTCTCATGAGGACTCAGCCTTACAGTGCTCTGTGAGAAATATAAAGTGTGTTTGTGATGCTGAACGCCCAGAGTCATTCCTGCGTACATTCCTTTCTGGTGACCCCATTGTGGTAGTTAGTAAAATGACTTCATAAATGAGGTGTGAAAGGAAAAGTTCTGCACATGAGGATATATACTGTGGGGTTTTTATTTTTTTACTGTCTGCCCCCCCCTCAGGGCCAGCTCTGCCTATAGGCAAAATAGGCAGCCCCCTAGAGCGCACTCTTAATGGGGGCACCGCTCTGCCCACAGCAATAAAGTTAGCCAGCATCTGAAGCACCCGCCCATCCAGCAAACCACCACCACCACCAGTAGTAGAGGAATTACATGAGGAGGGGGTTTGTTTCAGTGTGTCATCCAAGTAGTAAGAAGATTACACGAGTATGGGGTTGTTACAGGGGGGTCACCCAAGTAGTAAATAGATTACATGAGGAGGGGGTTTGTTTCTGTGTGTCATCCCAGTAGTAAGGAGATTACATGAGGAGGGGGTTTGTTTCTGTGTGTCATCCCAGTAGTAAGGAGATTACATGAGGAGGGGGTTTGTTTCTGTGTGTCATCCCAGTAGTAAGGAGATTACATGAGGAGGGGGTTTGTTTCTGTGTGTCATCCCAGTAGTAAGGAGATTACATGAGGAGGGGGTTTGTTTCTGTGTGTCATCCCAGTAGTAAGGAGATTACACGAGTAGGGGGTTGTTACAGGGTGTCAACCAGGTAGTAAGGAGATTACATGAGGAGAGGGTTTGTTACAGTGTGTCACCCCATGTCAAAGTGTCGAGCCAAGGGGCAGAAAAATGAGTTTTCGCCTAGGGTGGCAAAATTCCTGGCCCCTCTATATTGCAGTAGCACACCCTCAAAATCAGCAGCAGCATGGAGGACATTAAAGCGCAGTATAGCCTGTGAATTTACCCCTAGAGCCTTCAGCAGCTTCTCTGTATTTCTCTCTCTCTGCAGGTAACTCTCCTCTCTATATACAGTGATCCCTCAAGTTACAATATTAATTGGTTCCAGGATGACCATTGTATGTTGAAACCATTGTATGTCGAGACCATAACTCCATGGAAACCTGATAATTGGTTCTGAAGCCACCAAAATGTCATCCACAAATAGGAAAAAGTGAGGATTAAAGAAAAATAAGAAGCTAACCTATATAGATAAAGCAAAAATAAGTAGCTAACCATATAAGAGTAATAAAGATCTGCTGGGAGCTGTAAATCACTGTCTATGTAGAGGACAGGAGCTTCTTCAGGGTCCTGTACAGAACACACAGTGTCCCAAAAAAAGTAAAATGGAGCCGCCCTCACCTGGAGCAGCTATCCCTGGCACAGGTAAAGAGTAGTACAGAACATGTCATACCTCCCTGTACTGTAGGGGGTGCTACCAGGTAGCCAGTCAGTGCATGCACTTCAGTAATACAGATGTTTTACCAGTGAATGCCCATTCTGATTGGTCGGTTGTCCGGGCATTGACATGTTTCGCAGATCTGGACTGTCTGTAGCTTTGTATGTTGAGTCTGGTTTTAAGTTACAATGGTCCAGAAAAGACCATTGTATGTTGAAACTATTGTATGTTGAGGCCATTGTAAGTTGAGGGATCACTGTACTTCTGTAGGTAGAAGGAAACCTGATATTTCAGTAAGCTGATGCATCTCCAGACAGCGAGAGTGAATGGTGAATATAGGAGATAACAGGGTTGAGAAGAGGAGCCTGATGAGTAGAGCATTTTTCTTTCATGGAATGTATTACAGTTTCTTATGTTCGCTTATACTATTGAATTATGCAAAGCTTGTTGACAGGTTAGTGACTATTTCAATTAAAAAAGATAATTTCCCCACCATAAAGCATTTTATATTTTAGGGTGCGTTCACATCCCAATTTTGGTATACGGTTGCAATTTGAAAACCATATAGACAAATCTTATACGTTGACCTTTCATACAAAAACTTACACAACTAGATATATCCGGTTGTATAAGTTTTTGTATGTGTATGGTTTGTGCCTTTTTTTTCTCATGCACAAAACTGTAGTCTACCAAGATTTTGGGCACGGTTCTGTACATTTTACTCCACAGCCACCTGGGACTATTGCAGTGCTGAGGTACTACAACTACCCCCATCATGGAACAGACTCTTCCTACTACTGTGTACTGTACAGTGTCTGTTCCATGATGGGAGCTGCACAGGTGAAACTCAAAAAATTAGAATATCGTGCAAAAGTTCATTTCTTTCAGTGATACAACTTAAAAAGTGAAACTAATTTATGAGAGAGACTCGTTGCAAGATAATTCAAGACGTGATTTGTCATCATTGTGATGATTATGGCTACAGCTCATGGAAACCCCAAATCCCCAATATATTATATGATTTGGGGAGCCATGTCATCTGCTGGTGTTGGTCCACTGTGCTTCATTAAAGGGGTACTCCGCACCCCTAGACATCTTGTCCCCTATCCAAAGGATAGGGGATAAGATGTCAGATCGCCAGGGTCCCGCTACTGGGGACCCCCGGGATCTCGGCTGCTGCACCCACCTGTACGGCTTCCACAAGGTGGAAGCCGTACAGGTGGGTGCAGCAGCCGAGATCCCGGGGGTCCCCAGCAGCGGGACCCCGGCGATCTGACATCTTAGGGGATAAGATGTCTAGGGGTGCGGAGTACCCCTTTAAAAGGGGTACTCTGATAGCTTCCATTGTGTATTCCAATCTTATATTGTAATTTTACCTTATGTACCTGGATATTGTTATCTGTTTCCGGGTCTACGGGCCTATTGTTTTCTTTCATTGTATTTTAATATGTTCTTATGCATATCACCAATAAAGCTTCATTGTTTGATGGTTAAAAGGGGTACTCCGGTGAATTATTATTATTATTTTTTTTTTAAATCAACTGGTGCCAGAAAGTTAAACAGATTTGTAAATTACTTCTATTTAAAAATCTTAATCCTTCCAGTACTTAGCTGCTGCATATTACAGAGGAAGTTCTTTTCTTTTTAAATGTCTTTTCTGGCTGACCACTCTGCTCTCTGCTGACACCTCTGTCTGTCTCAGGAACTGTCAAGAGCAGGAGCAAATCCCCATAGCAAACCTCTCCTGCTCTTGACAGTTCCTGAGACAGACAGAGGTGTCAGCAGAGAGCACTGTGGTCAGACAGAAAATAAATTTAAAAAGAAAAGAAACTCCTCTTTAGTATACAGCAGCTGATAAGTACTGGAAGGATTAAAGAGGTTATCCACCATAAGGTGATTTTAGTACGTACCTGGCAGACAGTAATGGACATGCTTAGGAAGAATCTGTGCTTGTCTTGGGCTAAATGGTTATGCTGTGAGATTACCATAACACTGTGGGTAGCTTTCTGTGAACTGGTATTTCCTGTTTTCTTGTTTGCCTACAAATCCCATGATACCATTTTCCTCCTTCCCACACATCAGCCACCCCACCCATTGAAACTAAGTGAGCTGCAGACCTGTGGTCTTCAATCAAGGTGCCTACAGCTGTTGCATTAGTTGCAGATTGCTCTCTCCACCCATTGAAGCAGACAGGCTCCTTAACATCAGCTGACTAGTGAGTCAGGTCTCGGCCGCACTGCAACCTGGGAAAAATCCGAGACAGCAGTCATTTTGTATGCTGATAAAAATAAATATTGGGGTGAAAATCACATACGAATTGTGAGAAAACCGTCACACACAGGTACAGACACTATACTATGAACTACACTAACTTTACAGCCCCTGTAACATAGTCAAATAAAAAAAAATTCCCGGAATACCCCTTTAAGATTTTTAAATAAAAGTAATTTACAAATCTGTTTTTCACCGGAGTACCCCTTTAAGTCCAGGGTCAAAGCATCTGTCTACCAGGAGATTTTGGAGCACTTCATGCTTACTACCGCAGACGAGTTGCATTACTGAAATAAATGAACTTTTGCATGATATTCTAATTTTTCGAGTTTCACCCGTAGTAGGAGACACGGCTCCTGCCGGGGAGGCGGGCGGCACTGCGCCGCAATCCCTGGTTGGCCGGTTCTATGTAAAAATACTGATCCGCACTGTAGAATAATAAAAAAAAACCTGCGAGAGCCTTGAATGGCCACTCGGCATGCCGCCCGCTTCCCTGGTTAATAACTTATGATCGCAGCGGTTCGCAATCCCTCAGCCCCTGTACTACTACTACCCTCAACATGAAACAAACTCTGTTCCATGATGGGGGTAGTAGTACAAACGCTGCAGTAGTCTCTCCAGCCGCTCGCAGACTCCTGCAGCCGGGGGAGCTACAAGCCTGTTCCATGATGGGAGTAGTAGTACCTCCCGCTGTGGGGGTCTGTGGGCAATTGCAGAATTACTTTTAAACAGATATAAATGCACAAATAATGCACAATTTTGCATACAGTTTTGTCCGTTTTTTGTTTCCCGTATTGTAAAATCGTGATGTGAATGTAGCCTTACAACTTCGTGTACATTGAATTATCTTATAGAATACAGTCTTATACAGAATACATCTAACAGCCAGCATTTTATTATCAGTCTTCATGAAAGAAAAAGATGCTGTTCTGGTACTTAAAATCACCGTTATTGATTCCGAGGCAATGATTTCACACGTGAAGGACAACGGGATGCGCCCGGCACACGGCTGTGGAAAGTCATCATAACTCTGTACAAAATCTATAGAGAGTCTTGACAAAGGGGAAGAGTGATAGTGCCATCTGATATTTTCTACTTGAATTGCCTTTTTAGTTACCGTATATACTCGAATATAAGCCGAGTTTTTCAGCACGATTTTTCGTGCTGAAAACGCCCCCCTCGGCTTATACTCGAGTTAACTCTCCGCCTGTCAATCCCTTTCAGTAGTCTTCAACCTGCGGACCTCCAGATGTTGCAAAACTGCAACTCCCAGCATGCCCGGACAGCCATCGGCTGTCCGGGCATGCTGGGAGTTGTAGTTTTGCAACATCTGGAGGTCCGCAGGTTGAAGACCACTGCGGCCTTTGTCATCATCCAGACCCCCCTTTAGTTTTCTACTCACCTCCCTGCGCATGAACGTCCCTGTGCGTCGTCGTCAAGGCAACGTCACTAGTCCAGGGCGGAGAAGAGGGCCTCCCGGGGAAGATGGACAGCCCAGAATGACTAACCCTCCCCACCGGACGGTCCCTGCAGCATAGATGGCCCGGACCAGCTCACCGTTCCTTGCCACCGAGGGGAGCCGATGGCTGTCCGGGCATGCTGGAAGTTGTAGTTTTGCAACATCTGGAGGTCCGCAGGTTGAAGACCACTGAAGGGATTGACAGGTGGTGATGATGAAGGGGGTGATGACGGGGGTGATGATGACAGGGTAGATGATGACGGGGGTCTGGATGATGACAGGGTGTTGATGACGGGGGTCTGGATGATGACAGGGGAGATGATGTATTTCCCACCCTAGGCTTATAGTCAAGTCAATAACTTTTCCTGGGTTTTTGGGGTGAAATTAGGGGCCTCGTCTTATATTCAGGTCGGCTTATACTCGAGTATATACGTTATGTATTTATTCCTCACTGATTGTATAGCACCAACATAGTTCATGGCGCAGCACAAGGATCATCGTCACTCATACTGGGGGGGGGGGATCTACAGATATGGGGGGAACATTTACATTTCTTGCAGATTTTACAGGGGACAATAGTGTTGAAGAGATTTAGTGCCGACCACTGAGCTATCATGATGCGTATGGCCGAAAACTGCACAGACCTGCTGTTCAGAGTGGTTTTCTAATTGATTGTTAATGGCCGTGTGGTTTTGCTGTATACCTATGAAGTCGTGCAGAATGATTTTGCAGGTATACAGCAGTTTTACTTGCAAAACCACACGGCTGTTAATCAATTAGAAACCTTCAGCAAAGAGCAGATTCCGGGGGTTTTCTCGCATAATGCAGCCACTACTTAAAGGGGTTATTCAGGATTAGAAGAACGCAGCTGCTTTATCCTATAAACAGCACCACTCTTGTCCTCAGGTTATGTGTGATATTGCAGCTTAGTCCCATTGAAGAAAATGTAGAGGAGTTGTAGTACCCCACACATCCTGAGGACAGGTGTGGCGCTGCCTTTGGAAGAAAGCAGCCATGCTTTTCTAATCATATTCTATCTATGGAGCAGTATGTGTATCAACCTGGTGTACAGAGCATATTAGCTCTATAAACAACGTTTATTTGAAAATAGTTGCAAGTCTCACACAGTCCCGGTCACAAGGCTGCATCCTTAAGGGGTTAAACTCATTTTCGAAAGAAGACCATTCTATTATCTATATTCTTTTCACTGTATTGTTTTTGAATTATTTCTAAAGGCTAAGTTTACAGTTCCAGAAAATAAAACAAGATTTCACCAGGGCCGTATTCGACATTAGGCACCCGTGGGCCTGTGCCTCGGGCGGCAGTGTTGAGGGGGTAGCACTTAAAGGAGTAGTGCAGTGAAAAATAACTTATCCCCCTATCCAAAGGATAGGGGATAAGTTATAAATCACGGGGGGGGGGGGGGGTATGGGGGGGTTTGGGTTTGTCTGACTGCTGGGACCCCTCGTGATCTCCTGAACGGGGCCACGGCGATCTGCCGGAAGCGGTCGTACCGAGCCCCGCAGGAAGCTGCGGCCGCCACCCCCCCTCCATGTATCTCTATGGGATACATGAAGGGGGGGTGTCAGCCGCCACTCCATGCGGGGGGTCAGCACAGCCTCTTCCAGCAGACTGCCGGGGCCGTTCAGGAGATCACGAGGGGTCCCAGTGGTCTGACCCCCCCACGAGCTATAATTTATCCCCTATCCTTTGGATAGGGGGATAAGTTACTTTTCACTGCACTACTCCTTTAAGTGAGGGGAAGAAAAAAAGAAATGCTTCTTATGTAGTTGCTATGTTGTGGCCTGGATGAAAAAAAAAAAAAAATGTTTTCCCTCTTTGGTTAAAGGGGTACTCCACCCCTAGACATCTAATCCCCTATCCAAAGGATAGGAGATAATATGTCTGATTGCGGGGGTCCCGCCGCTGGGGACCCCCGCAATATAGTATGCGGCACCCACCTGTTTCTGCTCCGGATGCGCTGGAGGGTCTGGGTCCCGACCACGGGAACGGAAGTTCGTGATGTCACGACTCCGCCCCTGTGTGACGTCACGCCCTGTCCCCTCACGTCACGGACTTCCATTCCGGTGGTCGGGACCCAGACCCTCCAGCGCATCCGGAGCAGAAACAGGTGGGTGCCGCATGCTATATTGCGGGGGTCCCCAGCGGCGAGACCCCCGCAATCAGACATATTATCCCCTATCCTTTGGATAGGGGATAAGATGTCTAGGGGTGGAGTACCCCTTTAAATTCATATGGGCGATTAACCTGCAGATTTGTGGGATTGTGATTGATTTCACCACGTTCTGGCCGTGATCCATGGTGAACTTGTAACAAATATTGCACATACCTCATGTCATTTTTGCTGCTTGTTTATGACAGATCTGCATTAAAAAAAAAATCCCGAAGCTTCTGGAATCACCCTAATAGGGTGTATTCAGTCCCAGTGCCTAGGGCAGCACCAGCTGTAAACACTGCTCTGGATGTTACTACTTTTCCTGACCCGTCTCTGGGAGAGAAATTCAGGTGATGTTTGAGTGCCACCTTGTGACCTATTGAAGTTACATTTACGTCAAAGTCACATTTGTCTCACTTTTTAAGTGTGTGTGTTTTATAGGTAATATTTTTAGTTTATGTTTAGCATGTCCTGTGGGAAAGCTCCTGATGTACAATGTAATGTGTACATAGCCTTAGATTACCAGATAGAGGCCAAAAGTGTGTCTGGTATACTGCAAAAGAATAAAAAATAGGCATAACACAAAAGACTACAGTAAACTATATTGTGTTAATCCACACAATATTGAAAGAAAATCTCATACATGAAACGTGTTTTACTAACAAACAAAGCTGAAAATTGTTGACCTTTTTGAATCAATTTTTGCAGGAAAATTTTTTTTTTTTTAAATCTCTTAACCTTTTAAAAGGGGTTATATCTATATATCTATATATATCAACCGCCCAGTTTAGAAGCAAATCCCCATAGCAAACCTCTTCTAAACTGGGCGGTTCCCGAGACAGGTGTCATCAGAGAGCACTTAGACAGAAAAGAAAAACCTTAACTTCAGAAGCTCATAAGTACTGAAAGGATTAAGATTTTTTTAATAGAAGTAATTTACATATCTGTTTAACTTTCTGGAGTCAGTTGATATATATATATAAAAAAAAGTTTTTTCCTGGATAACCCCTTTAATGACGCAGCCTATTTTGGCCTTAGAAGGGTTTTTACCATGATCCACTTATCATAGCACTTAATATTTTGTAATGTTTAATGAAAATAAATGTCTGCCTCTGAATAAAAAGAAGGCAGAGACAAGGAAATAAGGTCATGTCTGTGTTATTTTTCACTCTCCTATTCATATGAAAACCTGTGTAGTGGGTACCTGTTGCTGGTCCCAGACAGTCCCTAAATTAACCATTTTGTAAACCTACCAGAGCTGAATGTATTCAACATTTACGATCTGAAAATAGCTTTAACAGTGCTAACAAATACAGTAACAGATGACTTACAGGTAGCAAAAAAGATAATAAATAGTGCAACAAGACACAACAAGTTCAAGAAACTAACTGGGATAAACATGTCCTTACATATGATTATCGGTGCATACAAGTCCTAGTGAGAGATCTGTGATGGTTTAGTTTCCAAGATGTAACCAAAAGTTCTAAAGACGTTTTTGTGACAAAGAAATGCCCTCAACATCTATATTATATATCTGAATCCAGAGGGTCAAACCTCCCGCCCGTCCCCCCTTTGGGTTGATCAGGTGGGAGCGGGACCATCATACATTTAGCAGTCCTAGGTGACTGACCTCAACTCTCTCCAAGTATGACTGGTCCAGGCCTGGAATTTCTTATCTCATCCTTTGTTTTTTATGAGTAGGCCAGAGATATCTTGTGTCCTGCCTTGGTTTAAAAGGTCACAATATAGGACCCAATAAAACTGTACAATACACAAATACTCATAAAATACCTAATGGGTGAATACTCACTCAGGTCTCGGACCAGACATGATACACCCGTAAGTGAAAATTGGGGCCAACTAGCCATTTTCCCTCCCCAGAGCTGCAACACGTTGGGGAAAATCATACAGCGATTTCACAGGACAGATATCACTCAGACCAGGCCTCACTATGGTCGACCAATGTACTCCATCATTTTCGGAGATTGTCTTTGGGAAATACACTTATAAGGGCTGCCAGCATTGCTGCAGAGGTTTACACTGACATTCAGCCTGAGACATCTAGCCTGTGGCTGAACCCCACAGTCTACTGTAGCCAGCAGACTCGGAGGCCATGATTCGTAGATGTGGTCATCTCACTGTAGATGTTGAAGTCTCACTGACCATGGCATCTACAGACTACACTACTGAAAGTTGCGGCAGGTGCTCGGCTGTGAATGTCATGCTCCTTCAATAGCTGTTAGCCAATAGTATCTCTCCTAATACACTTCCCCAATACACTTGCATACTCTGCCAAGATGAGCATCCACGTGTTCTAAATGTTGAGGGGGAGAGCTTGATCTTTTCAAGAACAGAAGGGTCAGGCTGTTGAAATCTAACCTGTCCGATTCTTCTCTTCCTTGATGTCATTTGTCAGGAGGCCTCTATTTACATTAGAAAGTTGGTAGATCTTGACACTCTCCCTCCCTCTGAATCGGTCCTCTTGGCCCATATTAGAGAGATTGGGTCTCTGGAGTTCATGACAGCCTCCTTCAGTAACTCCATTCCCTTATTTCTGTCGGAACCCTGGGATCGCTTTACCGACAGGAAGCCACCTTGATTCCTCTTTCTCCTTCCTTTCTTCCCACCCCCCACCACCTCTTCCTTCTTCTTTCCTCCCTTCCCGCCCGGTCTTCTGTGGTTGTTATATGTCTGTTTCTTTGTATCTATTGTTCGTTTCTCCTCCTTTGTTTGTGTTTTTTTGTCAACTTTACGTTCAAGAATAATTGCGTGGCAACACGTTTGTATGGGCTACTTAATGACTACTGCGATGGTTCTGGGTATATAATATCGAGGTATCGGAGGCCTTCCGCGACTTTTAGTGCCTTTATTGTCCTACCTAGGCCTTACCTTACCAGCTTTCTGACTCAGGACAATACTTATTCTTGGGTTTTGGCCCTTGTGATTTTTTTTTGTACTCTACAGTTTGTATTGGGCTCCGGCCCCTGTATTGCCATTACTATTGTTTTTTATTTGTATTTCTGTTCCTGAAAAAAACTTTTAATAAACATTACAGTTGAAAAAAAAAAAAAGAAAGTTGGCAGATCTTGGCAACACTTCTGTACTTTGTCTTAAAGGGGTACTCCGCCCCTAGACATCTTATCCCTTATGCAAAGGATAGGGGGATAAGATGTCTGATCACGGGGGGGCCCACCGCTGGGGACCCCCGCGATTTCTACTGCAGCACCCCCGTTTGTCAGCTGCACAGAGCAAGGATCGCTCTGTGGCTGATGACGGGCGATGCAGGGGACTCCGTCCCCTGCATCGCCCGTCATCAGCCACAGAGTGATCTTCGCTCTGTGCAGCTGACGAACGGGGGTGCTGCAGGAGAGATCGCGCGGGACCTCCGCAATCAGACATCTTATCCCCCTATCCTTTGGAGCTGTCTAGGGGCGGAGTTCCCCTTTAAACAGAGGAGCTGGACTGTCCACAACATTTTATCTTTGATGTAATTGTGTTGTCTGCCTTCAACTTTACAATATAGTTGTTACAACCTATTATAAAGGGCTGTGTCCAGTGTGACTACAAAAATATTGTTATATAGAGGTAACAACATTAAAAAGGGCCCCATTTCCATTATTCATATAGTCTCCACTAAGGGTATATATTGGAATACCTTTAAGGGTGCATTCACATGTACATTATCCTGCACATATATTGGAATCTGCAGCATCAAATAGGAGCAGGATATCGTACACGTGAATTCTCCCCGAAATGATAAAGTATACCAATGTAAAGCAATGTAAAGAAGACCAAGTGTAGTCAAAAGTAGGCAACTTTTGCTGCTTTAAAGTGGTTTTCCAGGATTTTTTTTTTATTTGACTATGCTACAGGGGCTGTAAAGTTAGTGTAGTTCATAATATAGTGTCTGTACTTGTGTGTGACAGTTTTCTCACAATTTTTCTGTGATTTTCACCCCAATATTTATTTTTACCAGCATACAAAATGACTGTTGTCTCAGATTTTTCCCAGGTTGCAATGCGGCTGAGACCTGACATCACTAGTCAGCTGATGACTGGGAGCCTGTCTGCTTCAATGGGTGGAGGGATCGCTTGGTGGGAGAGAGATCAATCTGCAACTAATGCAACAGCTGTAGGCACCCTGATTGAAAACCACAGGTCTTTTGAATGGATGCAGCTCATTTATGTTTCAATGGGTGGGGTGGCTGATGTGTGGGAGGGAGGAAAATAGAATTATGGGATTTGTAGTCAAAAAAAGAAAAGTCAAACAGGAAATACCAGTTCACAAAAAGAGAGCCACAGTGTTATGGTAATCTCACAACATAGCCATTTAGCCCCAAGACAAGCGCAGATCCTTCCTAAGCATGTCCATTACTGTCTGCCAGGTACGTACTAAAATCACCTTATGGTGGATAACCCCATTAAAGCCAATGGCTATGCTGCAGGCCACAGTATACATTTGAACACATTTGTAAGGGTATTCCAATATATACTCATGGCAGATTTCACAAACGTGATGTGAATGGGGCCTAAGACCCACACGTCCTCAGAAAAGGAGAATGAATAGAGATTAATTCTGTCATTGTTGCCTAGCGACGGCTCTCATGAGGCCCATGTGCCAGCCAAGCAATAACTATTGTGTCATTAGGAGCGGCTTTTACATTTACAGATTATTCTTCCAGTAAATCAAGATTAATGATAAATCTGTAGCATGTCCTATTGATTCCAGATATCACTTTTAGCAATGCATTAGGTGCAACACATACAGATATTGGGAAGCAGATTTTCTGGCTCACTGTACAGCATAAATTTAAAATTAATTTAAAGAATACATTTGTGAATCCCCATCTTATAGTCAGGGTTCTTTCATACATACAATACCTACAAACATAGGAAGGGGCACTGATGGCCACATTAGTTTTGAAAGGATTTCCTTTTTACTTTCTTCCAACAACAGTGCCACAACTGTCCTCAGGTTGTGTGAGGTATTACAACTGGGCTCCATTCACTTATGTGGAATTGAGCTGCGATACTACGCACAAGCTGAGGACAGAGGTGGTGCTGTTTCTGGAAGATATCCGCCCTGTTTTTCTAATTCTAGATAGCCCCTTTACACCATAAACTCTTAATTTCGGCTTTACTTTGCTGTATTGTGATTATTAGATCTAGACAGAACATGGCACAAAATAAATAAATAGGTAAGCATTTTGCCGTTTAGGAACATCTGTGATAGATTTTTGTTTTTCCTTTCTAAAACACAACTGGAACATATCAATAGGCCATTAAATGCATGTCCAAATTATCTGCTTAAAATGGAATCTGTCATCACTTTCATGTTGCCTAAACCACCAGGTTGGTCCCTGGTGGCTTCTTCCCACCCCATCAGCCTTCATCTCTTCCTATACACAACCAGAGAGCGATTTGTCAGTCAAGGCCAATGGAGCAAGTAGAAGCCACCAGGGACACAGTTCCCTTTACAGGGGTACTCTGCCCTAGACATCTTATCCTCATAAGATGTCTGATCACGGGGGTCCTGCTGCTGGAGACCCCCGCAATCTCTCCTGCGGCCCCCCGAGTCATCACTGCACGGAGCCAAGTTTGCTCTGCATGTTATGACTCATGATACAGGGGCCGGAGTATCGTGACGTCACGGCACCACCCCCTCGATGCAAGCCTATGGAAGGCGGCATGACAGCTGCCACACCCCCTCCCATAGGCTTGAATTGAGGGAGTGGAGCATGATGTCACGATACTCCGGCCCCTGTATCGTGAGTCATCACGCACAGAGCAAACTTAGCTCCATGCAGTGATGACTCGGGGGTCTGCAGGAGAGATTGCAGGGGTCCCCTCGTAATTCTTTCACTTCCAACGTGGACAACCCACTGATTTCAATGGGAAACCTGTTATAAAATTATTACAAGATGGCCTTTTTTAAATTTGCCACGTGAACTTAAAATGCAGACTAGCTTTTCCAAATATTGTTGGTTGTACAGTAGATGTCCACAGGACCACCATCAAGAATTAGCCCCCTTATCAAAAGTTGTGAAAAGGACCTGGCAGTGGGCCACTTTATATATTTTACTAGCTCAGTACCCGGAGTTGCCCGGTTTTTCCTACCTAATCCTTGTGGGGGAGGAAAAGCAACATAGGAGGAAGTACTTGTCCTCATATCTAATCCTCATATCCCCGTCCTCATATCTAATCCACATATCCCTGTCCTCATATCTAATCCTCATATCCCCGTCCTCATATCTAATCCTCATATCCCCGTCCTCATATCTAATCCTCATATCCCCGTCCTCATATCCCCGTCCTCATATCCCCATCCTCATATCTATTAACTCATATCCTGTCCTCAGGCGGGGCTGAGTTGTGATTTAGAGATTATAGCCCCAAAAAATAAGGAGGTGTGGTTTTGTGGAAGTGGGCATGACTTGCAAGCCGGACCAATGCACAAAAAGGGTATAAAATAAAAGGTTGTGTGGCTTAAATTGTGGGTGTGGCTTTGCAAGATTGGGTGTGGCCGGACTGACGCACTCACCAGGAGATGCAGAGCAGAGCTTTGAGTAAGGTACTGTAAGTTCTATATACTTGCAGGAGACTTAAGGGCGTCACTACATCAAAACATTCGGGGCCCGTGCCCCGAATGTTAAGGTTAGTGCCTTGAATGTCAGCGCTAGCGCTGCTTCCTATTCCTTCCTATCTCCCTTTTCCCATTTTTCAAATAAAATAATGTAAACAAAAATAAACCTAACCCCTTAAGGACGCAGCCAATTTTATTTTTGCATCTTCGTTTTTTTCCTCATCTCCTTCTAAAAATCATAACTCTTTTATATTTCCATCCACAGACCCATATGAGGCTTGTTCTTTGCGTGACCAATTTTACTTTGTAATGACAAATTTCCCCATAAAATGTATAGCGGTGCTTGCATCATGTACATGACGTAAATGTATGTCATGGTGCGTTAAGTCCCACTGCATCATGCAGTACATTTTCATCCGTTGTTGTTAAAGGGCTAGACATGTGGTATTGCTGCATGAGAAAATCTCTGAACTATTAAAATATGTCATGAAACTGAATGTTCAATGGCGTAAATGAAAATAGCTCACAAATGCTGATTTTCGATTACTTATTATGTGAGAAAACAAAATATTACAAAGCAATCAAAAAGTCCCATCTAAACAAAAATGGTAGCAATATAACGGCGCAAAAATGGTAGCAATATAACGGTGCATAAAATGAGCCCATGTACATCCCTGTATATGGAAAAATGTAAAAAAGAGTTATAGGGGCCAGAAAAAGACAATTTTAAGCATATAACTTTTCTTACAAAAAGTAGTAAAATAAAACAAATCCTATAAAAATTGGGTATCATTGTAATCGTATGGACCTACAGAATATAGATAACATGTTATTTGTACAAAAAAGTGCACTATGTAGAAGCAGAAAACCCAAAATTAGCAAAATTGTGGGGTTTTTTTTCACCCCACAAATGATGTATTTATATATTGGGGCACAAAGGGACCTATAACTATATATGGGGGCAATACAAATGGGGGGTTTGTATAGAGGTGTGGATTGTGCTGGAGAAAGGAGCCTAAAATGTTTGTCTGGCAGGTTCTGCGGAGACGAGTCATAGGCGGGAGAAGTCATTATGATGGTCTTGGCCGGGTAGAGAAGAAAAGAAAAAGTGAACTCTGAACAGAGAAGACATCACCTGTGACTGATTCCGAAGACTCCCCGTGATTGACTCAGAGAAGACGTCCCCTTTGAGTCTATAATATCATGCTGTATTCTGCCTGATTGTGTCCCATCAGCGCTGAAGTCACTTGTACATTCTGCAGTTATGTTTAGGGAAACTACTCCCAGCATTCCCTCACCACTGCTTATATCATACTTACATCTTACTAATTTGAACCCCCTGCTACTGCTGCTGTCACCTGAGCCCTACCTCAGCTTAGAACATAGAGTGGCCTCACCTAATACATCCGTGCTATGGCTATAATGCTCCTCATTTGCGCTTGTGTTCCCTGGCCTGAAGTAGCATCAGCTGACAGCCAATAAGACTAACCCATCATTTGTTTGTTGAAGTTTGAGGTTAAACTGAAGTTTTTCCACATATTAAGTGGTAGTTGCCTCTATGATGTTATTACTGATTAAGATTGAAATGACATTTTTAATTTGGTTAGGTCCTTCAAGCTCCGTCCCCAAGGAGGCGGGGCTTATCAGTTTTCCCGCTCATTTAAACCCTGATCAGTGAGGTGTTCGGCCTCCTAGAACGGCAGTGCTTTGTCTCTGTACTGCCTTTTGGCTGTGCTTTGCATACGCTTTCCATCTAGTTAGGTTTCTGCCTACTTGGTTTTGTGTTCTTTGCTTCTGGGTATAGCTTGTTTAGCTATCTTTTAAAATTTCTCACCCTTTGGCGTTTTTTTTTTTTTTTACAGTTTCTTCTGTTTTTTCTCAGCCATGTCTTTGACAGGGGATGGTGCTCGTGATGAGTCTTCTGAAAAGAGTGCCTCTAAGTGGAGACATCTGCAGTGTCATGACTGCCAGATCACCCTGGAAGACAATTAACATTTCTTCCGTTGTCCACCTTGTCGCGCCAAGACCCAGCCGCAACAAGAACCATCCATACAGGACGTTGTGATCTGGGTGAAAAGTTTTGTCGGACTTAATATAAAATACTATGAGTGCGTCCATAGAGGAAATTAAGTAGTCACTTTCCATGAAGCACACAAGACCTGCTTCTCCTCCTAGAGCTATGGAGGTTACTGGCGAAGTTATGTGGGAGGAATCTGAGTCCTCATCTTCTGAAGAGGAGGATGGATACCAATATTTTTTGCTCCTGAGAAAGCCCAGCGGCTGCTAAAGTCCATCAGGTCAGAGCACCGTGATGTTGACACGGATGAAGCTTCATCTTCCGCCTCTAGGGGGCCTAGGGCCTTTAAAGCAGACGATTCCCTCCTGTCAATAAAGAAGACAGAGTGGGAAAAAAAGAAGAAAAGGTCCTGTGTTGACCAAAAGGTTCAAGAGTATGTTTCCAGTTTGTAAGGATCAAGTGTCCTCTTTGGGGCCAGTCCTGAAGGTAGACATGGCCATTCCTAAACTGTCCAAAAGGACAGTAGTTCCTAAAGACGACGGTTCCAGTCTGCAGGATCCTATGGACAGAAAGGCAGACATCGCCTTTCGGCGTTCATATTCTGCCTCACCGGAGTCGGCTTCTGTCGCTCTCTCTTCCTCAGAAGTCACACATAGTTTCAGTAGATCCAGTATGACTTAGACCACGGGGTTCCTCGTGACAATATCCAGGCCTCTGGTAAGACTGCCAGCTTGGCAGTTGATTTCTTGTACAATGCTGCTCCCCAGCAGCTTAAGCTCATTGCCAAGACTATGGCGTTATCTTCTGTGGGGTACACGCCCTCTTTGGCTCAAGCCTTGGAAGGTGGACACATCTTCCAAGCACAACCTTTGTGTTATGTCTTATGAACCTGGCAAACTTTTTGGGGCAGAACTGGACCGCATTATGGAAGGGCTGCCTGACATAAAGGGCAATTCCCTTCCTCAGCAGTCCTTTCACGGTCAGGGCAGATTCTTTGGGTCGAGAGCTGGACCTCAGCCTAGAGCCCAAAGAGATTGGGGTTCCCAACGTGGGGGTGCTAAACGCTCAAGGGACTCCAAAGACCAGAAGTCCTCGACTCTGATTGCAGGCCTCTTCAAGGCTCTTGGAATTCTGTCGGCCTGACTTGACCTATCAAACACCCTGCTACCTCTTTTTCTGTAGGCAGTCGCCTACATCACTTTCTAGAATCCTGAAAGATCCATATTCAAGATTCTTGGGTCCTTTGCATCATGAAGAACGGTTATTCTTTAGATCTGGACAGCTATACGTTGGACAGGTATGTGACAAACAGACTGATTCCTTCCAACAAGCATAAGATTTTTTTTTTTTTAAACACATTTTATTGGGTATTTCCAAATATATAACAATACAGGAAGAAAAGCAAGAAAAATGACGAAAGTCAACAATAACAAAGGGGCATCATCAAAGTACAATCGACATCTTTGTGATCCATTCAAACCCAATAGATGGGGTGCAATAATATGGTTAGGGCAAAAGTTGTAAGGCTCCCAGCGTTCCACCTACCGCTCCCAAACAGTACCATTCAGTGGAGCTGAAAGGCCTCACAATGTCCGCAATTTCACTGGTCGTGTAATGAGATACAATAAAATCCTTCCATTTATCAAAGAACTTCTCCGTGTGAGTATTTTTTAATCTTTCTGTATCAATTCCATCTATGCCACACAATGTCTTGAGTTGTGTAATCAGCATTGAAATTAAAGGTGTCGAGGGTGCGAGCCAGTTATGAAATATACAGCGTAAGGCCACCAAAAGTGTAATATGAACCAGTGTGGGGACACTCTGGGGAGCCTGTTGTTCCAAGTCTGGTGGTCGGAATTGATGGAACAATAAGGTTCTAGGAGACCACGGTAAAGTTACCTTCCAGTTGTCTTTAATATACGTCACTACTTGTTTCCAGTATGTTGTTATGTGGGGACAGGTCCAAATACCGTGCCACAAATTGGTCAAAGGGGTCGCACATTTGGGGCAAGCGGTTATTCTATCTGGGAAGTCTGGGGAAGGTAGAATATTAAATCCGTATAGTGCTTTGTGAGCTAATTTATAGTAAGTCTCCCTCCACCTCTCGTTGATTATGCACCTACGGACGGTATTCCATCCACTAAGGATGCAGTCAGATATATCGTCTCCCAATACCCATGATGACCACGATGCGAAGAGGGTGGAAGGGTCCACCTTCAACAGTACTCTCCGTATGGCGGTATATATTTCAGAGATAGAGAGTTTCCGCGGACTAGAACCCACTAGGTAGTCCATACCATGATCTTGAGATTCAATGTCTAAGTTTCTCAGCCTGGATTTAAAAAAGGAGTATATTTTATTAATGGAGAAGATATGGGTAGATGGTAAGTTATATTGAGAGCAAATAGCTGTCGGGGTCTTCCAGCTTCTATTAGTCTTATCTATGAACTGTTTTGCTGTGGTCAGGCCCTTGTCCGCCCAGTTGGAGTATGACGATGCTGTTATATGCGGTATGAGCTCAGGGTGATTTTTTAGGGGGTGGTATTTAGAGATTAGATAAGGCAGTTTGTACAATTTGCGTACCTCCTTCCATGTCGCCACCATGTCCCTCAACAATTTGGACCTCTTCACCAAAGGAGGCAGCTTAGAGTAGGAGGTGTGTAGTAGTACGGATAGGTCCCATGGTTCGGCAAGGGCTGCCTCTAGGACAGGGACTGCATGGAAGGAGGTATTATGGATCCAGTCCAGAACAAATCTAAATAAACAAGATAAGTTATAGCCCCTCAAATTAGGGAAATTCTGCCCTCCCTCTTGCTTGTTCAGCATCAGTTTGGCTAAAGCTATTCGCGGTCGTTTTCCTGCCCAAATAAATTTCGAGAAAGCTGAGTTCAGTGATTTAATGTCAGTGTGTTTCAATAATATGGGGTCTGCATGGGATAGAGAAGTCGGGCAAAGCTGATCATTTTGATCAGCTGACACCTGCTCATGAAGGTAAGTGGGATATTATTCCATTTAATAAGTTCCTCTTTAATTTTCGTGAATAAAGGGGGATAATTTAGGGTGTAAATCGTATGAGGGGTCTGACCTATTTTAATCCCTAAATATGTGACAGAGGAGGAGGTAATGCGAATGCCCAAGTTAGCTACTTCCGATAACCATCTCGGGGGGGGTGGGGCCTATGGGGAGTAATTATGATTTGTGTATGTTAACTTTGTAACCCGAAAAACTCCCAAAATGGTGTAGCTGATCCAGTATTTTGCGAAGCGAGGAGCTGGGGTCGTTTATGAATAACAAGACATCATCTGCAAACATTGTGAGCTTCACAGATTGCCCTCCCACACTGATACCCTCATATAAGTTTGATGATAAAAAAAATTTGGCTAACGGTTCCAGGGCAATGTAAAAAAGTAGGGGCGACAATGGGCAGCCCTGCCTCGTCCCTTTGAATAATGGGAAAGGTTGCGACAGTATTCCAGTTGTGTATATTCTGGCTATGGGCGCGGTATACATCCCCTTCAGATAATTTCTGAAAGTGCCAGTAATACCCATCTGGTCCAACACCATCCCCAGCCAGTCCCATTGGACATTGTCAAACGCTTTTTCAGCGTCGAGTGCTAATAAAGCCGTTTTTTCTCCTGTCTGGGGATGGTGTTGTAGTCTATCCAGAACCGCCAGTACCGTTCGTAAGTTTAAAGTGGCTGATCTATTTTTTATAAAACCTACTTGATGTGTTCCTATTAGTCCAGGCATAAATCTAGACAGGCGGTCAGCTATGATTTTCGACAGAATTTTGATATCCTGATTAATAAGCGATATTGGTCGGTATGAACCAGGATCATTCGGGTCTTTTCCTGGTTTGGGTAATACTTTAATATAAGCTACCGAGGCCTCTTTCAGAACTACACCAGAGGACATATAGCCACCTAAAACATCGACAAGAAGTGGGGATAGCTGGGGACGGAGGGCTTTATAGAATTCACTTGTGTAGCCATCTGGGCCTGGCGCTTTATCATTGGACAAGTTTTTAATTACATGTTGGATCTCCTCCTCTGTCACTGGGGCATTAAGTATATCTCTCTGATCATCAGTTAGGGTTGGAAGACTTAAGTTGCTAAGAAATGCTTCTCCCGCTACTAGGCCGGAGGGGGAATTTTTGTAGAGGTCCCGATAGTAGGTTTCTAGGATTTTTTAAGTTTGTGGGGATCCGAATGTTTCGTGCCCGCAGTGTCTTTTAAAGAGGCTATATGAGAGATAGGACGTTTCCCCTTCGCCAAATGAGCCATCAAGCGGCCTGCTTTATTACCATGGCGGAAGAGATTCGTCTCAAATTCCGAACGTCGTCGACGTTCCTTTCTATCCCACCACAATTCAAAATCAGCCCTCGCCAATTTCCAGCGGTCTCTATTATCCTCGGAAGGTGAAGAGAGGAACAAGGTATATGCTTCCGTCAGGCGGTCACTAGCTGTTGTGAATTGTGTGAGGGAGGTCTTTTTCAAGGCGGAGACATGGGCCATTAAACGTCCCCGTAGTACTGCTTTGCCCGTTTCCCAATATAGGGTGGGGTCCGTGCGGTGCGAGTCATTAGATGTTGCGAATTCCAACCACCAAGCCCTCAACAAGTCCCGGTTGTCATCAGATTTCACCATGAAGGCCGGAAATCTCCACAATATATCCGTCCCTTTCGGGCATGATGGGTGGAATCGCAAAATCAACGGAGAATGGTCAGATAGTACCAGATCTCCAATGTTCGACTCCTGTACTCGGGAACATAATTCCCTACTGATGAAGAAATAATCTATTCTAGACCATGAGTTATGAACATTGGAGAAATGGGAGAATTCCCTGTCATCCGGGTGGGACAACCGCCACACATCACATAGGCCAGTTCGCTCTAGAAAAGGAGGGAGAACACAGTCTCTAGAACGTACAGGAGGGGTCACTGACAGCGCACTCTTCCTATCCAGGTGTGCGTCCATTACTGTGTTAAAGTCGCCCCCCAGCACTTTCCTTGTATTAACATCAGATTGTATTCTGGTAGCCAAATCCCCAAAGAATTCCCTATTGTCCCCATTAGGAGCGTATATGTTGTATAAACTGAAATGTTCCCCATTATGTATGAATTGTAAGTGAGAGATCCTGCCCACATCATCTGTATCATGAGAGACAAAGGTAAATGCAAAAGACTTATGAACTAACGTCAGGACTCCCGCTTTCCCTTCCTTAGCAGAAGAGCCATACACTGAGCCTACCCACTGTTGCTGCGTCCTAAAAAAATCTTGTTCTGTCAAGTGAGTTTCCTGCATCAACACTATGTCAGGGTTGAAACGTTTAAGGTAACGTAGAAAGAGTCTGCGTTTATGGGGGGATCGCAGACCCTTTACATTCCAGGAAAGAACATTAACCATGACTGTGGCCTAAGAGGATAGTCATCTCGGACAAGTAAGTAAACCAGTACTGTAGGTGTAGCAGTGGAAGGAAGGTGCAGTAGCATGGATAGCGCTGGATCTGGTCCCTACGGTGGTATGTAGTAACCATTGGGAGCCATAAGTAACACCACTGTCTGGGTGAGATGAATCATATATCAGCGTGCCCCGTAACAGGGAAAACAAACAACAGAAAAACCTAACAGAAATACCAAAACAATTTATAATCCCATAAGGAAGCCCCTGTGTGTAGGCTCCCTCCTTTCGGGTTATAGACTTCCTTTTTTCAGATGGCATAGGAGTAAGGAATAATTACAATGGGTGTGTGATGTCCCAGACTGCCTCCCGCCGCCACCCCACCTCCCCCCAGGCTAGTGGAGTCCCAGCGATAATTACAAGAGAATAACCCCAGAGCTTGCAATATGTTGAGAGCTAGCCAGTGACCCGGCAACTCACAATAATGGGTAGTGTATACCTGGGACCAGGAGAAAAGACAAAAAAAAAAGGGAGGTTTAATAAAGGAATTACTAAAGCCAGTAGAAACCTGAATGAAGGTACGTCCTCCCGAAATGTCCACCTCTAGAATTCAACCGGAAAGTTCGCGAGGAGGAAATTAATCCGGGGAAGAATGGCGGTCTTCACTGCGACGTCGGCGTGGGGAGCGTTGTTGTCGGCGGCGGTCTCGCTGTTCCGGTGATCGGGCCGTTCCGTGCGGTGGTGATCTGGATCGATGAACACCCCTCGGTGAGCGTGACCTTTTGCGCGGCGTGGCTCGGGAAATACGGCTTGTAGAGGAATTCAGTAGGTTGTCCAGAGACACTGTAGCTGCTTCTGGGGTGTTATAAGAAGAGGTAGTCCCATCCGCATGAAAAACTTGAAGAATTGCTGGATATTGTAGTTGGAAGCGACATTTCGCTTTAAAAAGTGAGGTGCATATGGTACTAAAAGCCCTCCTGCGCTTGGCCACCTCTACAGAGAAATCCTCAAACAACAAAAGGCGCATGCCTTGTATTACCAGTGGCTGAGAAAGTCTCCGATAAGCCTGCAGAATCTCCACTTTGTCATTAAAATCCAGAAGTTTCAGTATCACTTGTCTTGGGCGGTGAGAAAGTGCTGCATGAGTGCCCGGCGGATTGACAGGAGGAGGTGGGCCGATCCTATGTGCCCTTTCCACTCTGCAAGGGTGGGAGAGGCCCAGAGTTTTTGGTAGATCTCGCTCACAAAAGCGCTGGAGGTCAGGGGGGGTGACAGATTCTTTGACACCTACAATGCGCAGGTTGTTGCGTCGTGACCTATTTTCTAGGTCTTCAAGCTTGTCAGCGATTCTGGTCATCTCAAGTTCTGCTGTTTTAAGGCACCGTTCTCTAAGTGTATCTCTATCCTCAATCTGAGACACCCTCTTTTCCACCTCCTCTATCCTCCCAGCATGTGATTGTACTTCCAGGTGTACATTTTGCAGGGATTCTTTAAGGACCTCTTTCATTATTGTTTTGACAGTAGGAGTGATCTGCAGTGCCAATTCAGCTGCAAGTAATTTATAGTCAATCTGCAGTAGGGCAGGGGGAGCAGGCTTTATCAGGTTATGTGATGTGGCAGAGGTGTCTGTACATTCCTCCTGCTCAGTTTCAAGACATATGTCAGGGTGGCTGACTGTGCACTGAACGTCCATGGCAATGTGTACCTGTGGTTCCTGTGTAGCCGTCAGTGGTGGCAGCGGTGGAGGCTGAGAGGGCTGTGTGGGGCCGCAGGCTGCTTGTGCGCTCCGCTCACCCGTCGCTTCGGGAGGACGGGAAGTTGTGGCGGCGGCCATATTGCTGGGACCGCATGTATTCCCAGCCGGGAGCGCCAGCGCCGGTGAGGCCGTCTGACCGCCGCGCTGGACAAAGCGATCCATGTGCCGGGTTGCGCTGGGTCTTTCACTGCCGCTGGGGTACCCAATCCTTGGTTTGCGGCCGGTAATGTGCAGGTAAGCGGTGGGTGGCAGCGGGAGCTCATCTCATCGGCTTCCTAGCTCATCTGCGCCGGAACCGGAAGTCCAAGCATAAGATTTTAGAGAGCTACATCCTACTCCACTTAGTGTGGTACGGTTATCTCAGCAATTGTACTGCCAAGCGCAGCTTGCGTCTCCCCACACTGGAGCTGAAGAGTGTGTGGGCTCACAACTGTGGACTCACTGGGAATAAACTTTTTTCCCCCACATTCAAACTAAAACAAATGTTATTAAAGAGGTTATCCACCATAAGGTGACTTTAGTACTTACCTGCCAGATCGTAATGGACATGCAGCCATATAGTATATTATACATGTCCTAAATGATCCTACCCTAAATACCGGGAAAAACTCCAATATATAGAACACCGGATTATGAGAAAGATACCGAAAGGTGCACTGGAGTCGGAGGAGTGCAGTAAGCTTCCATTAAGATGGGTAAGATGCTTTGCACAGCACCTTTATGATTATGTGAGATTAGTTTATACTGGTTTTAGATCACCCAGCTATTACATTTATGTCTCAGCAGTGATTCATAGGGACTTTCAATACAAGTTATAAGCGTTTTTGCTTGCACCCTTGGTTCCCTGTATCAGTCTTTAGTTATTGTAAAATATTTACCATTACTTATAAGGCATAATCAGGTACCCTATATATATATATATATATATATATATATATATATATATATATATATATATATATATATGGGAATCATAAGCATACTGCATCCACTCCTCTTTGCACTTTGCAATTTGTGTTCTTCAAAAATATTTTTAGTACCAAAATAACCATTGGTCAATAAGTCAGGGTGTAAAAGGAAACAACAGGAGCAATCCATTTTCTATAGATCATAAAACATAAGTAAGAGGGTGAGGAGTATCCCCATAGAGAACAACCAACAAAGTAACACCACAACTAAGACTGGGAGGCCCCACGAACTGGAGGATCTGTAGAGACAGAGGAGGGGAAGACACGTCCTTCCAGGCAATCTCTATGACTTTGCGTGCACAAAACAGGAGAAAGCGCCTATAAGAGCCCATCACCAAACCATTAATAACTCCCAACAAACCTCTGGTGTTAAAACAAAGGGGAATTCCAGATGGGCACAACACAGGAAAATGTCCACACCGCATGCAAAAAAGTGCCTCTCTCTCCCACACCTGAAACAAACATACGACTCAGAGACCCCCATGCGATGCAGTCTAACAGAACAAACCTGGATTGAATGAGCATATCTCGGGCACTAACCGTAGGATAATACCTCTTAAAGGGGTACTCCGGTGGAAAACATTTTTTTTTTCTAATGAACTGGTGCCAGAAAGTTAAACAGATTTGTAAAAATACTTCTATTAAAAAATCTTTACCCTTCCTGTAGCAGCTGTATGCTACAGAGGAAATTCTGTTCTTTTAAAATGTCTTTTTTTGTCTTGTCCACACTGCTCTCTGCTGACACCTGATGTCTGTATCAGGAACTGTCCAGAGCAGGAGAAAATCCCCATTGCAAACCTATGCTGCTCTGGACAGTTCCTGACACGGACAGAGGTGTCAGCAGAGAACACTGGACAACACAAAAAAGAAATTCAAAAAGAACCGAATTTTCTCTGTAGGATACAGCTGCTAAAAAGTACTGAAAGGGTAAAGATTTTTTAATAGAAGTCATTTACAAATCTGGACATAAAGTAAAGAAAAATTTGTAAAGCGCTCATCTTCTCCGTGCTCGTGCAATCAGTCCTCCTTCACTGTCTCCAAACAAGAAAAATCCAGTAGTAATCACAGCACCGGTTTTTACCTGTGCTGTGACTACTACTGGATTTTTCTAATTTACAAATCTGTTTAACTTTCTGGCACCAGTTGACTTATAAAGACCTTAAAAAAAAATGTTTTCCACCGGAGTACCCCTTTAACCCCTTGGCGACAGAGGGTTTTCCAGTATTTGCACTTTCGTTTTTTCCTCCTTACCTTTTAAAAATCATAAAGTCAGCGCTAAGTGTCTCATCTTGAGTACATATACAGGGTATGGAAGCTACAGGACGGCTCTCCCTAGACAAGTAAGCTAACAGTTTACCATTCTTGTCCCCAAATTCAAAAATGGCCGCTTCTCTATCCACCATTTTCAAATGTACCCGATCCTTTTGTATAATCAAAAGAGACCACTGCGCCCTAGTCCACGCTCTATCTGCGTCTGGAGTAGGATCCCTAACCACCGCTGCCTCAAGGACTCCTATCTCAGACTAACGCCCGTTCCTGGGCACCCAACTCCGCCCTCCTACCCGCCACACCTACCATATACGCTCCTCTAATATTCGCTTTGTAGGCATCCCACTGGATCAGAACATCCGGATGGGAGGCATTATGTGTACAATAATCAGTATGTGCGACCTCTAAGGCGAAAGAAGCCGCCTCCTCCTGAAGCCACCCGGGAAACATTCTACATAGCAGATCCCCCTACTGGTTTAACACACTTCACTCACCGCTGGCAGTAGGTCAGCTGAAGCAAAGGCTAGATCAATACAAGAGAAGGACTTGTGCACTGAGGAATAAAAGGAGAAAACTGAGTCGTCCGGATATTTCCATCTCCAGAGTTCAGTAAGGCCCAGCCCCAGACACCAAGAAGCCAATGCAGATGAGCCAGGGTCTGCAGCACCGATACGATCAAGCCGGAGATCAGGAACAACATTGAAGTCTCCTATAAAAAGAATAGGATCAGTAGGGAAAGAAGTCAGTTTATCCCTAAGCGAACCCAACAAGGAAACATGAAAAGGAGGAGGCACATACAAAAAGAGACCAGTGTGAAACAGAAGGAGGACAATGAACAGTGTAGGATCACATATATACCGAACTGGTCACAGGAAACCTGAGAGACCACCAGAGGGGCAGCCTCCTTCCACTTCATCGCCTCAGTAGGTTAAGCGAAGAATGTAGTGGTGCGTCCATCCACCACATTGGATGGCATATCATTTAGAGTGAAGCTTGGCTCTAACTTCCGTAAATTGGGTACGCTGTTTTCGTTATTCCTAGGAAAAGTCCGGGTAGAAGGAGACTCTGCTATCACCAAAGATAACTTTACCTTTAATCCTCACTGCCCGCAGGATATCGTCTCTGTCTTTGAAATGTAGAATCTTTTCCCGGGAATGGTCGGGGGGCACTCCAGGGATAGGAGGTCTGCCAGAGGCCCGCTCCACCGAGAAGAAAGAAGAGAAGGTATTCGCAGGCTAGATTTCTTTTAGCCAGGATTCAAGGAATGCCACAGGATTGGCATCCTCTGCCTTTTCAGGAAGGCCCACCATCCGAACATTATTGCACTGGAGGCGATTTTCAAAGTCGTCAGCTCTGTCCAATATTCCTCTAAACTGACACTGGAGGTCAGCAATTTGTTGAGGGACAGAGCATAGAGTGTCTCCCACTGTAGAAACTCTGTTTTCCACCTCCGAGGTGCGCTCCCTCAACTTTTGAGCCTCGTGGCACAGGATGACGAACTCCTGTCTAAGCTCATCCACTTTAGAGATTATGGAAGTATGATAAGAGGTTATAGTAGACAATATTTCAGTGAATACGGCATCCGGTATGGAGAGGGAAGAGGTGACGGACCAGGAGGATGATCCGCTAAGGGCATGGACTGACCAGGTGAAGAACTGCCCGAAGGATCCTCAGATATGGAGAATTGACTCCACGTCTTAACAGCATTGGCCACCACTTTGGTAGAGAGAGGAGTCTGAGCCACAGAGTCACGCTGTGAACGTCCGCTAGCCTCAGAATGTCCGTCCTCCGAAGAGACATCCTTATCAGAGGAAGGCGAGCCATCCCAGCTCCTGACTTATTGCGTTTTGATCTGCCTCTTGGGCCACCCATAGCAGCACACAGTCACTTAGCAGGGCAAATAGGAGCAATGTAGGGCACCAGAAGAGAGGAACACCACACATCGCACGCAGGGCAGGTGTCTCCGGGTAAGATATATCGCACAAAGATCCACAGCAAACACTTCAACAGCAGGCAAGGGAAAGAACCTTGCATAGAATACAGTCCAGTTATGACTTCACATAGTAGAGTACCCAGAACTCCACAAGCACTCCAGATACCACAAGTCCCAGCAAGCCCAGCAGTGGATAAGGGCAACACAGTTCAGCACAGGGCACTAGAGGGGCTTCAGGGGGGGGGGAGAAACCATGCACAGAGCCAGCACTGCTTCAACTATTAGGTCAAGCAAGCCCAGATATAAGCAGATGTAGTTATAGCTCAGAGGTAGGTAGAGATGGCAGGGAGGAGGGTACTCACTGTTGCTGCAGTGCCCAGCAGCCTAGCCAGAGTAGAGGAGTCCAAAGGCTACCCTAGGGCTATAGTACCCCCACAGAGCCCCACAAATCCTCAGGAGAAAGCGTTGCTGTCCTCCGGTGCTCTCCTGCATCGAGCTGTACTTCAGCGCCACAGCCTGGCAGGCTCAGAAGCGCGGGGAGAGCAGGAGTTGCCTAGGAGACCCAGCACAGGATCAAGCTCCGCCCACGAAGACCAACAATGGCGGGGCCTCCAGCCACCGCAGCCAGGGACCAGCCCAGGATTCCGGCAAGCAGAGGACACCGCAGAGTACCTTGCAGCAGCAGTGCCTCCCCTCCGTCTCCACTCCAGGGCCGACTTCCACCACCACCTGAACAGCCGCCGTCCGGCCCCACCAGGGATCAGTTCACCGCTGCTGGCACCCAGGACCACTGCCACGGCCACAGGAGACCTTCCGAAGCTCAGAGCACCCCCCCTTAGGTAAGGATCACCGCAGGTCAATGGTATTTTTCAGGATAAATGGAAACTGGGAAGTGGGAGCTCGGCGGAAACACGTCTGCTCAGATCCCAATGCAGGCCACGTCCCTCATCAAACCATATTTTCTAAACAAACTCAGATTATATTCCCTAACTACTCCTAACACCCCTCCTGCCCTTAAAAAGTTTTTCAGAGCTTTAAAAAGCTCTGTATCATACCTTCCCCTTGCTCACATTGTGTGAGCTCCCAGCAGGAGAAAGTGGGCATTCCTCAGCAGACGCAACGTCACTGAAGCCTAAGAGAGCTGTGCCTCACCATGCCCCGCACAGTTTAGTCTCCTGCCAGGAGGGGAGACCAAACTAACTGTTTCACTTGTGCAGGGATCAGAACAGAGCCACCTAGTGGCCATTTTTTTCAATCATATTAAAAACATATAAAAGGTTGGAAATTTTAACCAGTAAGTAAATTGCAAAATATCTTATAATTACATAATGAACAATATATTAAAAGGAGTTTAGTTTGGTGACAGGTAATCTTTAAAATCTTCACAAAATATTGTTAGTAAAAAAATAAACTATATATATTTTTTTAACTACCGTATATACTCGAGTATAAGCCGACCCGAGTATAAGCCGAGACCCCTAATTTCAACCCAAAATCCCAGGAAAAGTTATTGACTCGAGTATAAGCCTAGGGTGGGAAATACCTCATCCCCCCCTGTCATCATCCAGACCCGTCATTAACATCCTCATCATCATCCCCTTGTCATCATCCCACACATCCCCCCTTCATCATCCCCTTATCATCCCACACATCCCCCCTTCATCATCCCCTTGTCATCATCCCACACATCCCCCCTTCATCATCCCCTTGTCATCATCCCACACATCCCCCCTTCATCATCCCCTTGTCATCATCCCACACATCCCCCCTTCATCATCCCCTTATCATCCCACACATCCCCCCTTCATCATCCCCTTATCATCCCACACATCCCCCCTTCATCATCCCCTTGTAATCATCCCACACCCCCCCCCCTTCATCATCCCCACACCCCCCCCCCTTCATCATCCTCTTCTCATCATTCGCCCTCAGTGGTCTTCAACCTGCGGACCTCCAGAGGTTTCAAAACTACAACTCCCAGCAAACCCGGGCAGCCATCGGCTGTCCGGGCTTGCTGGGAGTTGTAGTTTTGAAACCTCCGGAGGTCCGCAGGTTGAAGACCACTGCGGTCTTCAACATCATCCAGCCCCCCTCTCACCCCCTTTAGTTCTGAGTACTCACCTCCGCTCGGCGCTGGTCCGGTCCTGCAGGGCTGTCCGGTGAGGAGGTGGTCCGGTGAGGAGGTGGTCCGGGCTGCTATCTTCACCGGGGGGCGCCTCTTCTCCGCGCTTCCGGCCCGGAATAGAGGCGTTGCCTTGACAATGACGCAGAAGTACGTTGGCAATGAACGCACCTCTGCGTCGTTGTCACGGCAACGTGACTATTCTTAGGCCGGGCCCGAAGCGCTTAGAAGAGGCGCCCCCGGTGAAGATAGCAGCCCGGAACCACTATGCCACCGGACCACCTCCTCTCCGGACAGCCCTGCAGGACCGGACCAGCGCCGAGCGGAGGTGAGTACTCAGAACTAAAGGGGGTGAGAGGGGGCTGGATGATGTTGAAGGCCGCAGTGGTCTTCAACCTGCGGACCTCCGGAGGTTTCAAAACTACAACTCCCAGCAAGCCCGGACAGCCGATGGCTGCCCGGGCTTGCTGGGAGTTGTAGTTTTGAAACCTCTGGAGGTCCGCAGGTTGAAGACCACTGCGGGTGGGGGAGTTCACTCGAGTATAAGCCGAGGGGGTGTTTTCAGCACGAAAAATCGTGCTGAAAAACTCGGCTTATACTCGAGTATATACGGTAAGTGGGTGTTTGAACTCCATTTTTTTCTTGGAGCAATGAACATGCTTAGGATCTGTGCTTGTCTTCGGGTTAAATAGAGGTGTTGTGTATCCACCATAATACTGTTGCTTTCTTTTTGTGAAATGGCTATTTCCTGTTTGAGTTCCTTTCCTCCAACTACAAGACCCAGAATCCCTTGTTTGTAAGTGTAGGTTCACGTTTCTCCCTCCCACACATTAGCCACCCCACCCATTGAAGCACTCCTGGAACAATTCCCTGCAGCTCTGTGGAGAATTGGAGAATGATCCCCCCCGCCAGTGGTCGCTCCACGCATTGAAGCAGACAGGCTCACTTTTAACACCTGACTAGTGATGTAATGTCTCAGGCCGCACTGCAACCTGCGAAAACCTGAGAAAACACAAATTTCTTATGCTGCTAACAATGATCGGGGCAAAGCGATGTCCCGCCTTGTTCGGTGGTTGGCTGAGCGCAGTGTCATGTAATGAGCCTGGGCCCCGCCTTCTACCTTATGCCCAGACCTGTTACATGACACTGAGCTCAGCCTATCACAGACTGAGGGGGGACATTGCTGCAGCCGCTGATCCGGTGATCGCAGTGTTACGATCCGTGCATACGGAAGCAGAATGGAGACCGGGACCAGAGGACCGAAGACAGATATTGGCGCTACGGGGAAGCGACGGAAGGAAATTTAAGGTTTGTTTTTTTACTTTTTGCAGCCTGGGCACTATAGGATCATAATTCCCGCTACACTACTCCTTTAACATCTCCAGACCATTGTCTGATGCAGAAGGCCCTTCTCACCAAATTGGATACATGTGTATGGCTTTAGGAGGCCATACACATGGTCTCTGGCTATCTGACCAATTTTCAAGGCTCTAATTTTAACCTAGAACCAGGGTCTATCCTCTTGTTGGGTTTACACCAATTTATCTGAAGCTATGATGACATGAGATAGGGTGATTAGGATAAGTCTTATTAAAGTGCAACAGTTTAGGAATATTTTTGTTATAAAACAAAAGTAATCCTCAAGGACCCCTTGGTCAGAATCGTCGTCTGAAGAGCAGAAGAAGTTCCATAATTGGAGAAGGTTTTCATACGCAATGCTACTTGTGTGGTTTCGTATGTGCAAACATCTCTGTGAACTGCTCTCGTAACCATGAAAAAAAATCTGACCTCAGACTGGAATAGATTTTCCCTTTTAGGAGAGACAAGCTGTGCATACATCCGCATTAATATTCCCGGTCACTGTGTCTAGTCTCTTTGATTTTCTTGTTCTTTTGAGTGTGGAGATCTGGAAATGTGAAAAAGAAAGCAACTAAGCCAGCATGTGTAAAATGCTTGATGATGCACAATACAAGTTACGTTGAGAAGGCGGTAGTAAAGGCTCAATATTATGCACTAGCTTCATCAAATATAGGCTCTACCCATAAACCTCTCCAACTTACATTTGTGTGTCAGGGGATCTAGCAGGCAGAGTGCTGGGCAAACCATCCCTGCTGATTTCCACCATGGAAGTAGTAGTTGTGAAACAGGGAATACCAGAAATATGCAATGGCAAAATACTCTGTGTTCTGTACTATTAGGGACACTCACAGGCTGACATTCCCTAATAGGAGCAGTAGTTCAAACCAGGTAAAATACCAAAAGACTACTCACTGGTACCTTACATGACATGTAATACCAAGAAAACTCACTGGCTGCTTTCAACAATAGAAGCAGTAGTAGTGGAAAGAGTGTATACTGGGAAAAATTACTGGCAGGTCCAGAAGAGGGTGTACAGGAAGCCCTGTCTGACTTGATGCAGGAATCAGTCTCTCTTCTGCCCCATTACTGGAAGGGAAATTTCAACCCATTCAGTGCTGCCGTAGGACATCGAGGCAATGAAAGTCGTTCATTTACGATATGTTCACACTGCGGAATTCCCGCTCACGGAATTCCGCAAGTGAAATTCCTCACAGTGAATGTTATCATCAGTGTGAATGGGTCTTCTGCAAGACTTTTGGAATTTCAGCGGCAGACAATTCCGCCACTGAAATTGTTCTGCGCAAAGAACATGTTCATTCTTTGCGCAGAAGTCCGCTAGCACTGCATAACCGTCAATGGTAATGGCGCAGTGCTGCACGGTCCTACAGCCGGCTGCCAGGCTGAATCTCTGCTCGCTGAATTCCGCTACATATCCGTAGTGTGAACATACCCCTATAAGTCAATTTCAAATCCAGAAAAGACTAAGGGTTCTGGCAATTTAAGTATAATTAGTCTTTGCCACACTGAACACAGGACAAAAAGGATATGCAAAATAGCTTGAGTTCCACTATTTGGTAGTTCCCTGTCAAGTCAGTGGTTGGCTTCTTTAAAAGGGGTACTCCGGTGGAAATTATTATGTATGTATGTGTATATATATATATATATATATATATATATATATATATATATTTATTATTATTATTTTTTTTAAATCAACTGGTGCCAGAAAGTTAAACAGATTTGTAACTTACTTCTATTAAAGGGGTTCTCCGGTGCTTAGACATCTTATCCCCTATCCAAAGAATGGGGGATAAGATGCCTGATCGCGGGAGTCCTGCCGCTGGGGACCCCGTGATCTTGCACGCGGCACCCCGTTTGTAATCAGTCCCCGGAGCGTGTTTGCTCCGGGTCTGATTACCGGCGACCACATGGCCGCCCCCGTGTGACGTCATACTCCGCCCCTCAATGCAAGCTTGCATTAAGGGGTGGAGCATGACGTCACACGGGGGCGGAGGCGTGACGTCACACGCCGCCGGCCGTATGGTCGCCTGTAATCAGACCCGGAGCGAATACGCTCCGGGGACTGATTACAAACGGGGTGCCGCGTGCAAGATCCCCTGGATCCCCAGCGGCGGGACTCGCGCGATCAGGCATCTTATCCTAGGGGGATAAGATGTCTAAGCACCGGAGAACCCCTTTAAAAAAGCGGCAGTGTGGGAAGCGGCAGTGTGGCGCGTTACAGGTGTACTATGATGGCGCTGCACTGGACTATTCCTGCCTTGTGAAGACACAATGCTGTCTTTCGGCTGCGTGGCGTTAGAAGGGGACAGCAGAATGTTTAAAAAGCCTGCACTGTCAGACGGGACCTGCGCTCACTGGAGGCAGCAGGTCCTTAAGGTACGAGGGGGGCTTTAGTCTACGGACTGACCCCTTGCTGGCTGGTGTTTTTCTTTCCTACCTAACTCTGCCTCTCTTTTTGCCTGTAGAATGTCTGAAGCAGGAAGAAAGAGAATCAGGAAGACTAGGCACAGAGCTTACACCATGTGCCAGGAGCTCCTGCCAGAGGATTGGGAAGGAGACGTCTGCCAGCTATGTTTGCCATCACCAGCTCAGCCTTCAACCCAAATGGATCTCATTGCCTTTTTGGGGTGGTTTAAATGATCAGCTATGCACCACCTTTCAAAGAGATATAAACGTCATTTGAGGAGAAAAAGCAGCGTAAAGCGTTGCATAGGGATGACTCCCCTGTGGCGTCCTTGTCTTCTAGCATGTAGTTTCTATCTGACAGCAGTAAGTCTGAGGAAGCGAATGCTTCTGATTACTTTAACTGCAAGGATCAACTTATTTACTTTATCCTTGTTAAGAATGTTTAAGATGCTTTGGAGTCTTCTAAAGAGGTCGCTTATAAACCCAAGAGAGAGCAGCTTCATTATTTTCCTCCAACACAGGACAGATTGTTACCTGCTCATCCTCTCATTATTGAATGGCACCGGAAATATTTGCCCAAGCTAGAAAAAAAGTCAATTGACTCGGGGGCCAGGTTCAAGACACCACTTCTGACTGGGAGATCCTGCTGAAACTAGATTTAGCTGCTGGTTGCCTGGCCAAAAAGTCAGTTATTCCTTCTGACGAGTCCACTATGCGATCGGACCCCATGGAAAGGAAAGCTGACTACTTGTCTAAGAAGACCTATTATTTGAAAGCAGCAGCAGCCTCTACCAAGACAGGAAAAGATGCTGTAGCTGTGTCCAGGGCTTTGCACATCTGGTTGATGGATCTTTCTCAAGATATTGAGGAGGGTGTTCCACAGGACAAGTTGTTAAAAAAAAAACATATCCATGATGAAAGCTGCCTGTGAGTATTTGTGTGATGCTTCATTGGACATTATGAAGTTCTTGTCTAGAGCCATGGCATTATCCAGTATCACCAGGAGAGATTTATGGATCAAGCATTGGATGGGTAATTTCCCATCTCAAGGAGATTCTGAAGTCTTTGAATAAGAAAAAAAAGGTATTGTTTTCCCTCAACAAAATAAAAAGCCAAATAAGCCTTTTTGGAGGCATTACAAAAGTCCGCTTGACAGAAGGGGGAATTTTCGCCTATCCGACAAAAGGCGTAGTTCAGAGGGAGGCAAAAAAGTGCACCTGCAAAAAAAAAAAAAAAAAAAAAAAAAAAAAAAAGTCATTCACCCCCAAAATTCAGGAACAATGATGCTAGAGTCTAGACTCCGCCGGTGGGTGCCAGAATTTTGCTGAGGTCTAGTCCAAAACCTCTTCCAATGCTTGGGTAAAGATACCATTTTCTCAAGTTAAGAAGGTCTCCACCAAGCAAGTTGATGATGAACAGAAGGGCGAGTGTTGCTTCAACTCACATCCAGCAGTTCCTAAAAATGCTCTAGAGGAAATGCCACCTTCCAAGAGGGGCGACAGGGTTTATTCACAGGTCTTAGAGACTGGTAATAGACCTTTCTTACATGAACAAGTTTTTGTGACGAAGTTGTTCAAAATGGATTTGTTCAAGTCTGCAGTCCTGGGGATTCAGAAAGGGGACTACATGGCATCAATAGATTTGCAAAATGTGTACCTCCAAATTCCGATGCATCCATCCCACAGGAAGTTCCTGCATCTGACCGTGAGGGACCATCGTGTAGTCGAACATGTTCAGCTTAACAACCGCACCGAGGGTATTTATCAAGGTGATCATTGTATTTGTAGCTCACCTGAGATTGCAAGGCATACAAGTCACCCCTTAGACAACTGGCTGTTCAGAGCTCCCTCCAAGGACATTCTACTCAGTCACCATCAAGGTGCTGTGGATTCATGGGTTTCTTGTAAATGACCAAAAAAAATCTCATCTCTCCCCTACCACAAAGATCTATCTAGGGTTGACCAGGGATTCCCTTCAGATGTGCCTTCATCTACAGTATATTCAGAGAGAACCCCGAATATCCGAAAGTGTCTGCAGTGCTTCTCTCATCAGAGCATTTGGACCATCTGGAAAGCCATGAAGGTGTTGGGGCTTCTTACCATGTCCATAGAGGCCATGTCTTAGGCAAAGGCAGATATCAGAGTGCTCCAGTGTTATATTTTGACCAACTTGGGCAGGTCTTAGGAGCATCTGGACACCACTATCAATCTCCTGATGAGAGTCACAAAAGGATGTGAAATGGTGTTATCCTTCTTGTTTTATGGAAGGAAAGTCTTTTCTGCATCCTCATTCAGTAGTCTTCACTACGGATGCCTCAGGTTCCTGCTGGGGTGCTTATGTGGGGGATTCCTGGGTTCAAGCATTATGGTCAGCAGAGGAAAGAAAGAGGTTTTCTGACTTTAAGGAGATCAGCGAAGCTGTACGCCACTTTAAGAGTTTGCTCTGGAAGAAACCTGTACAGATTCTATTCGACAATCTACCATCGATTTACTACATCAACAAACGGGCAGAACCAAGAGCAAGAGCCTTGAGAAGTTTTGTGCCAGTCTAATGTCCTAAGCGGAGGACAATCTGCTTTTCATCTTGGCAGCCCATATCAGAGGCTCGAAAAATGTAACAGCAGACTGGCTCAGTAGGAAGGTGGTCCTACCAGGGGAGTGGGAATTGAACCCATCAGTGTTCAGAATGATTACTGCCAAGTGGGGCCTTCCAACACTGAATATTTTGGCGAAGCAGAAGAATGTGAAACTTTTCCGCTTCTGTTCTCTGTCGCAGTCAGATCACCCAGTAACCCTAGACAGAATGCCAATAGACTGGAACAGGATTTTCGTTAATGCCTTTATTTCTCTTTCCCTTATTCCGAGGCTATTGAATATGATTTAATTCAAGAAGATTCAGGTGATAGTCATCTTGCCATTCTGGCCTTGGCGGCATGGTATCAGCTCACATGGGAGTTATCAAGGGGAGACTACATGATGTTGCCACACTCCAGAGATAATCTTCTCCAGACAGGTCTGTTCCACCCAGAAGTAGTCAAGTTGACTCTGGCAGCATGGAACATAAAATCTCAATCTTAAAAGATCAAGGCTTTTCTCAAGAGGTTATTAATACTCTGTTAGCCTCCAGGAAGCCCTCCACATCAATTACCATCTTGGGATCTTCCTTTAGTTCTTATAAAGTTTTGTGTTGAATTGTTTGAGCCTCTAGATTCACCTCAAATAAAGTGTCTCTTCCTCAAGACTTTTTGGTGGCCTCAGAACTTTTCTGGCAGCTATGGAGGAGGATGCTTTTTTGCAGTCAGTCTTATTAATAATGAGTTATTCCCAAGGTAAGACCCGTGAATAAAGTCAGGGACAATCGAGAAGGCCTTACGACTGAGGTCATTGGTCTTCCTATAAAGGAGGTCTCAAGAAGTTCATATACAAAGAGAACCCTCTCACATAAAATCAAAATCTCTCATCCAATCTGTGGATTATTTAAAAGTCTGTCAGATTATAACCTCAAACCTATAGGTCCTAAATGTAATAAAATGTTGTCCTACCCTCCCTTTTCAAAGACGGAAACCTCATTTCAGATCAGGTGCTAAAAGTAGCACTAGAGACAGGAAAAATTTCAGGGCAGACACAGATCAAAAAGGGTGGATAAGCCATGTTTCCTGTCATAAAACTTGATAGGCCTGTGAGACTGGTGGTGAATGTTCAACCTCTTTCTGAAGGAAAAACTGTTCCAGCTGGAAAACATAACAGACCAACAATACAGAAGGAGAGTTCAGCAAAAGCAGCTTCTTGAATTCATTGGAGTCCTCTTCCACTCCACCATGATGACAACCCGTGAAGCTCCGGTGAACTTGATGCCCAAGAGGCAAACAAAATATTGACACTTTGGGGGAGATTTATCAAAACCTGTGCAGAGGAAAAACTTGCCCAGTTGACCATAGCAACCGATCAGCTTACTTCTTTCATTTTTAGGAAGGCCTGTGAAAAATGAAAGAAGCGATCTGATTGGTTGTTCCGGGCAAGTGGACAACTTTTCCTCTTCACAGGTTTAGATAAATCTCCCAATTTGGACATTTCCACTTAGGGGTGTAGTCACTTCTGTTGCCAAGGTTTAGACATTAATGTTGTGTCCCCTCAAAATAACAACATACAGTCATTAAAGGAGTTATCTCATTTGGGGGGGGGTGAGAACACATATCTCTATGGCAGAGCGGAACGGAAGATAGCCGAACGGCTCATACATAGAAATGTATGGAGGGGGACAGGGGTTATGACGCGCCTCTCCAGGGGAGAACAAGGGCTCTGTACAGGAAATTGCGGGGGCCCCAGCGCACAGACTCACCAGGATTTAAAACTTATCCCCTATCCTACGGACAGGGGAAGTGTTTTTTTCCCCCATGAGATATCGCCTTTACAGTGTACCTGTCCTTAAAAAGTTTTGATATAATGTAGATACACGGCTCAAAAAAATAAAGGTAACACTTAACACAATGTAACTCCAAGTCAATGACACTTCTGTGAAATCACACTGTCCACTCAGGAAGCAACACTGATTGACAATCAATTTCACATGTTGTGCAAATGGAACAGACAACAGGTGGAAATTATAGGAATAAAAGAGTAGTTCTGCAGGTGGTGACCACAAACCACTTCTCAGTTCCTATGCTTCTTGGCTGATGTTTTGGTCACTTTTGAATGCTGGCGGTACTTCCACTCTAGTGGTAGCATGAGACAGAGTCTACAACCCACACAAGTGGCTCAGGTAGTGCAGCTCATCCTGGATGGCACATCAATGAGAGTTGTGGCAAGAAGGTTTGTTGTGTCTGTCAGCGTAGTGTCCAGAGTATGGAGGTGCTACCAGGAGACAGGCCAGTACATCAGGAGAAGTGGAGGAGGCCGTAGAGGGCAACAACCCAGTAGCAGGACCGCTACCTCCACCTTTGTGCAAGGAGGAGCAGGATGAGCACTGCCAGAGCCCTGCAAAATGACCAGGCCACAAATGTGCATGTGTCCACTCAAACAGTCAGAAACAGACTCCATGAAGGTGGTACAAGCCCCCCCGACAGCCACCGATGTGGGTTGTGCTTACAGCCCAACACCGTGCAGGATGTTTGGCATTTGTCAGAGAACACCAAGATTGGCAAATTCGCTACTGGTGCCTTGTGCTCTTTACAGATCAAAGCAGGTTCACACTGAGCATATGTGACCGACGTGAGTCTGGAGACGCCGTGGAGAACGTTCTGCTGCCTGAAACATTCTCCAGCATGACTGGTTTGGCAGTGGGTCAGTAATGGTGTAGGGTGGCTTTTCATGGGGGGGGGGGGGGGGGCGGCGGGACTCCCGTGATCAGGCATCTTATCCCCTATCCTTTGGATAGACACTGGATGATTGTGAACTGTCCTAGTCAATATGAATGAGATCAGTTCTTGCTTCATTTTCGCTCTGGTGCGTTTTCTGCAGTGACGCAGGGGGGGAAAAAACAAAACAAATGGAAAGGGAGCCTTCGTAATATGATTATTGTATTTTGTGCCAACAGCCTTACTCATAAGGCAGTTTACTCAGAATACAATAATCACATAACATTACTAATCCCATTGATTTTAATGGGATTCTGCTGCACTGTGCACGCAGCGGAAATACTGATTCTGTTGAACCGATTCAATGCTCAAAAAGGCATTGCAGTCTATGGAGACAGCTGTGGCTGCTGTGAATTGAAAGCCTTTTGGGTCCCTCAGCTACTAAATCATATAATTTCACTATTGCATATCAGGCAGCTATGATGCATGGGTGCACTGAGCAACAGGTGACATACCTCAAATGGAGGACTGGCTGACTGCAGGCATTTAAAAGGAGAACTCCAGCCAAATGAAATTACCTTTATATAGCTTTACATCTTTACATGTTAAAGTCATATAACTTTGCAATGTAAAGTGTAATCTTTGCTGAGCACATACCCTGTATCCCTCAGCTTTTACTCCAGACAGGAAGTTGATTGTCATCTAGTAGATGACATCACTCTTCTCAGCTCTGAGAGCCAGCTTCAGTGTGGCGTGTGTGATTGTTCCTGATTGGCTGAGGCTCACACACCTCCATCTATATGCATTGCTCACCCTCTGAAGGCAGCCCGCCCCTCCCTGCAGCTCACACAGGAAACAAGCGCAAGGGCTCATGGTCTGTGTAGTCTTTTGACTCACTCAGCTGGATTTTCAAAAGGCTGTTTAAAGGGGTACTCCACTGGAAAACTTTTATTTTTTATTTAAATCAACTGGTGCCAGAAAGTTAAACAGATTTGTAAATGACTTCTATTAACAAAATCTTAATCCTTCCAGTACTTAGCTGTTGTATGATGCACAGGAAGTTCTTTTCTTTTTTTAATTTCCTTTCTGCGTGACCACAGTGCTCTCTGCTGACACCTATCCTGCTCTGTACAATTCCTGACATGGACAGAGGTTTTCTATGGGGATTTGCTCCTACTTTGGAAAGCTCCTAAAATGGACAGAGGTGTCAGCAGAGATCACTGTGGTCAGACAAAGGAAATAAAAAATAAAAAAAGAACTTCCTGAGTATCATACAGCAGATGATAAGTACTGGAAGGATTAAGATTTTTTTAATAGAAGTCATTTACAAATCTGTATAACTTCCTGGCACTAATTGATTTAAAACTTTTTTTTCCAGTGGAGTACCCGTTTAAGGGGCTATCTGGGTATTATTTTGAAACAAATCAGCTGGGGTGCCTTGTGGAGTCATGGTGAGCATATATTTCAAGTTATTTTATTTTTAACACTTTTGGCTGGATATCTCCATTAATACATTACATTTGAGCTTTAGTATTTGATTGATATAAAAAGGGTGAACTACAAACCATGGCCCTCCACATGTTGCAAAATTACAACTTCCAGCATACCCGGACAGCAAGTGCTGCGAGTTGTAGGTTTGCAACATCTGTTAGGGATAGAGTTTGGTGACCACTGATCTAAAAATGGGCTAGAAGTCAAAAACCCCATTGCATAGGGTCAGATGGTTTACATATATTTTTGAACACAACAGACAAAGTGGAGGACAAAAAACAAACTTTGATTTATTTCTCAATATTCCATGCTGTTAAACAGTTTGCTAGAAAAGTGAAGACATCCCCAGCCTTCTGCCTACCATAATCATAAGAAAGTGCAGCACATTATGTAGACGATGTTCCACAGGCACTGTATCAATGCTGCACATTTACATAACATATTATGGCACATAAGACTGCAGAATTAACAGACGGACACAGTGGGGAGGTAACTGGTGGTGTTGATCGATATCGGATAATTGTCAAATGAAAGAAAAACAATATAATGGGACCTGGTTTTATTAATCAATAAAGGGGTGGGGGGTGGGGGGAGGCTCAGGAATCACTTTGGGCTCTGTTGACATTTGCGCTTCAGCTTTCATTTTTAGCCACAATGCTCTATTCAAGGACATCTCTGGCTGTTGCAAAACTACAATTCCCAGCACAGCCTTAGGCTGCATGCTGGGAGTTGTAGTTTTGCAACAGCTGGAGACACACTGCTCTATTGACTATCTTCAACATCTATAAACCCCGATGCTACAGTCCGTCAAATGCTACAATTGCTGACAATCTGCAACAACGGCTTGACACACAAATGTGAACAGAGCCTTAGAAGCGCAAGAACATAAAACGGGAAGGAGGATCTGGTCAGTCAAGGGTCTTCGTAAACAGATTTAATTTGATACAACGTTTTTGATACATTATTCTTTTCTGTATATAACACGTTCAGTAACCCAAAAATGGCTGCTAAATAGAACTATCTTTGAATAGAACTACATTACTTTTGGTAAAATCAGAAGAAAAAAAATAAATTTACCTCATTACCACAGATAGTAACAGCTTACGTGGTAAAACAACTTTTTTTTTATCCTTTCTACTGACCACATGTACTTTATTTCTCTAATGATGGACAACCCCAATACCAGTCACCAAAATGGTGCAGGACCTGAAAACTGACCAGCGGACAACACTTGGGGACCATGCACAAAACAATGGGAGGCTGGTGGAATTCCGAGCAGCCTCTCATTGTTTTTAAAGAGGATGGGGGGCGGGGGTTTGACCTCCACTCAATGCACAGATCAATGTTGACCACTGTATGAAGAGGTGGCCAACACTCCCCCTGCATGTATTTTTATGGGAGAGCCGTAGATACACGAGCCGGGTGCCAGGCAGGAGATCGTGGGGGGACCCAGTGGGCAGACCTTTCACGATCAGACACTTAAAGGATATCTGTAGTGTAAAAGAACTTATCCCATAGAAAGATAGATCACTGGGGGGGGGGGGGGGGGGGGGATCCGGGCGCTGTACGTGGTCCCGGATTCTGCCGAAAGGGAGAGTTTAGTCCCCGCATGATGCATCGGCTGAAACGCCTCCTCAATGTATCTCTACTCCCCCTTCCAGCAGAATGCCAGGGCCCCGTACAGGAGATCGTGGGGGTCCCAGGACTTGGACCCCCCGTAATCTATAAACTTATCCCTTAGGGGACTAATTATTTTACACTACAGATGTCCTTTAATCGCCTATCCTGTGTATAAGGGATATAAACTTCTGTACCAGAGTTCCCTTTTAATGGGATTCTGCTGCTCTGTGCACAAAGTTTCGTAGCAGAACTTCCAAAGTGGATCCAGATTCCACCGAAAGAATGAGGATGTTCAGTCTTGCCCCAGAACTGCATTGCAGTCAATAGGCCGGCGTTTAATGCTCGGGCAGCAGAGGCTGCTGCAAGGGGAAGTCCGCTTTGAATAATTAAGTGGAATTTTCATTGTGTGCATGAGCCCTTAGCGTAAATTGTAAGTTTTCTGTCAAGGTCCAACATTAAAAGAAATAAAAATAAAATAAAAAATAAAACATTACTGTAAAATGGCTATAGGAAAGAGTTGAAGGATATGGTCTCGCGCAGCGTCCACTGCATGGTTGAAAACCAAGCAAACACATTCTTCAGCACAGTCTTTGGATTATTAATTGCTGCACAGTTTAGAGGGCCGTTTACCTGCAAAGTCAGGGTCAATAGTATCTAATAATGGTGCACTATTTAGCATGTAAACTGGCATTTACTCACAGAACTGCAAGGCCATATGAATTCGGAAACTGTCTAAGGCTGGGTTCACATCACGTTTTTGCCATACTGTTTTCAATCCGTTTTTCTAAAGAAAACCGTATGGCAAAAAAACAGATGGAACAGTATGTAAAAAAGTAAACCGTATGCGTTTTTAAACAGTATACTGTTTTTAAAAGTGCATAAAGTTCCGTCAGTTTTTATAGAAAAAAAAACCCCATACGTTTTTGAAAATTTTGTCAATTTTTAATGAGAGGGGTCTTGGGTGGGGACTTTAGGATTCAAATGCGCATGTGCAAAGTAAAAACGTATACGTTTTTCCCGTATGGAACCGTATACATGTGCGTTTCTCATTGACGTCCATGTTAAAAAAAAAACGTATGAGGTTGCAGTATGGTTTGTAAACTGGAGACAAAATCGTGGTCAACCACGGTTTTGACTCCGGTTTAAAAACCGTACTGCAACCGCATACGTTTTTTTTAAAACATGGACGTCAATGGGAAACGCACATGTATACGGTTCCATACAGGAAAAACGTATACGTTTTTACTTTGCACATGAGCATTTGAATCCTAAAGTCCCCACCCAATACCCCTCCCATTAAAAATTGACAAAATTTTCAAAACCGTACGTTTTTTTTTTTTTCTATAAAAGCTGACGGAACTGTATGCACTTTTAAAAACAGTATACTGTTTAAAAATGCATACGGCTTACTTTTTTCCATACTGTTCCGTTTTTTTGCCATACGGTTTTCTTTAGAAAAACGGATTGAAAACAGTATGGCAAAAACGTGATGTGAACCCAGCCTAACAGAAGATCCGCAACGTGAGACTTTACCCTAACACTGGACAAAGTTATTAATGTTACCAGCTACTCCCTTTCGCAGCGTTTCCCAACCAGCTGTTGCAAAATGACAACTCCCAGCATGCCCCAACAGCCGAAGGCTGTTGGGGCATGCTGGGAGTTGTCATTTTGCAACAGCTGGAGGCACACTGGTTGGGAAACACCATCCTATAGTAAGGCAAAACTATAACAGCACATTATAAGTCTTGGGATCAAGCTACAGAGACCCACAGGGACAGAACTCTAGTGCAAACATGGCTATATACAAAAATATTAAACGGTTCTCCCTACTTAACAATGAGCTGCTTCAACACAAAAAGGCCTTTAAAAATTAGCTTAAACATGTGGACCATGAACAGTGGGACGGTTGTATAAAAATCTAGAAGGATATGGACCGGATCCATATCATGGGGCAACGGTGTCACATTATACGTCTAGAAAAGGAATAGTTGTTCAAGATTAGAAAAACATAGCTGCTTTCTTTCAAAAGCGCCCCACACCTGTCCACAGGTTGTGTGTTGTATTGCAGCTCCGTGAAGCGAACAAGTGTGGTGTTATTTTTGGAAGGCACCAGCTAGGTTTTTTATTTTTTTTTTACAAATCTATATAATCCCTTTAAAAGAAAAAAAAAAAAGTGCTAAATAAGAACTGGTATTTGTAGAGCTTACTTACTGCCTTGTGGATGTAGAGTCTTGTGCATATGACTAAATTTGTAAAAGTCGCATATCAAATGCAGTCACAAACAAACAAAAAAAAAAAAAAAAGGACAATTCTAGTTAAAAGGTGTTTCCAGGTTTCAGATATGGCAGACAGACAATCTATGGAGGTAGCTCTGCAAAATGAAGAAGAAGATACCAAAATGACCACCCAAGTAGATAAAAGAAAATCTACAGTAATGTCAACCAAACGTTACTGCAGATTTGCTCACCTCTACTACCCATTAGGTTAATACTACACTCCAATAAAAAAACAAAAAACAAATTTAAATAGTAAAATATATATATTTTATTAGGCTTGTACGCTTTGGACAATCTATTTATTGGAAGGGTCCCCTGTAATAAGCAGATTCTTGAGCGAGAACTGGTCTGGGCCATTCTATGGTCTGGCCACATGACCTTTTCATGCAGATATGGCTTATAACTAGGACATTGCGACTGAGATCCCCAATGGTCCAACTTGAGAGAGGGGTCTCCTGTGCTGTTAAAAAATCTGCGGCACTTAAAACACGGTCTTCTGACACTGGAAAAACTCTTTAAATAAAACCCATCACCCCCCCCCCCCCCCCAGAGAGTGGATCTTCCTCTGCTGTCTTAGGAGGCTTGTCTGGATCCCATCTCTTAACTCAAGCCCAAACCTGTCACCACCACTGACAAGCCCCTGAAGCCAAGTCGCCACTTTCCTGTTATATACAGATATAAAAACACACCTCATTCTTCCTCATCCCGAAAAAGAAAAACCATACTGTCTTTTGATGAAAAATGCCATGGGCAGAGGAGCAGACAGGGAATGATTACAACAGCTTTTGCAGACTGGTTGCCTTGAGAGAGTGTCTGCTGTGTTGTGTAATGTTTTACAGCAGCTCTGGGCAAGGAACTGGCAGAAATGCTGTGAGAACTGTGATGAGCTGAGGGAAACCATTGCATTTTTGGGATTGTGGTATTAAGCAACTGCTTAACGTGGAAACAAATGGCTAATTTTAGCAACGTTCAGGATCCTAAATTTCTCCAGCAGGGTGGAAAAAGGCTACAAAAGAGAACGTCTTACCCTGGAAGACGTGTCCTGTATTACACACAGCTCATTGATTTTACAAAGGAGGAGGGACTTGCCCCAGCTGAGACTGTCGAGGAGCCAGGTGACCTGAACAGAGAGGCCTCAAGAGGAAAGCCTATAGACACTCTAAGCAGAAAGATCGCTGAAGCGTAAGGCTAGGTTCACACTACGTTTTGTACTTACGGTTCCCATATACGGCTGGGAGGAGGGGGGGCATAATCGCAGCGCCCACACTCAGCCGTATAAGGGAACCGTATTTAATGCATGTTTATGAGCCGACCGGAGTGAACCGCAGCCTCCGGTCGGCTGCGTTTTCGGACGTATGTCGTTTCCTGACCGCAGGCAAAAACATGGTCAACCGCATACGGACGAAAACGCAGCCGACCGGAGGCTGCGGTTCACTCAGGTCAGCTCATAGACATGCATTAAATACAGTTCCCGTATACGGCTGAGCGCAGGCAGCGCGATTAAGACCCGCCCCCCTCCTCCCAGCCGTATACGGGAACCATAAGTACAAAACGTAGTGTGAACCTAGCCTAAGAGCAGTGAACAGAGCCCTCACATCCAGAAGGAAGCACAAGGACCGCCAGGATGGCTTCCAAGCAAGACGTTCTCATACAGGGAGAGGGAGCAGCGCAAGGGGCTGTAGAACCCAGAGGAAGAGGGGAGAAAACATGAACTACCCTGGCAGGACCAACAAGTGCCCCTGCGAAAGTTGGAAGGCAACAGCTGCAACTAAACCTTATCCAGCAGAACCCCGCAAAAAAAAAAAAAAAAAAAAAAAAAAAAAGGGAGAGCGAGGGCAAGAGCCAAATAAAAGAAACCCTCTGAGACAGGGAGGTCGTAGGGAAACGGCTGCAAAGGCAAGAGCAAGAGCCCACAAAGGCCATACCACCCCTCAGAAGAAGGGGGAGCGCGAAGGCTGAATCTCGATAGTAGACACCCACTAAGCTACATCCAAGCCGGTAGCAGAAGGGTTAAAAGAGACGGCTGAGCCAGTCTCAGGAGGAAGTACAGAAGACTGACAGGTCTCCACCTAGAAAAGGAGACAAAAGAAACTCCACCCCAACTCCATGGGTGCGCTAAGACGGTCTGAGCAATGCTAGGCATCCCATAGGAGGTAAGAGCATTGTGTAGCCAGATCACTAATACCACCCGTCCATAGAAAGAAAGATGAGACAAACAGTAGTCAGAGAGGAAGGCCTACCTAGCCCACTAAAGTGCCTCTCTTGGGGTGGGGAATGTAAACCCCGGACGGAACAGAGTTGGGACCCCTTGACATGAATGTACCTCAGCAATAGAAGGGACACTGCAAACAACAGCACCCAAAAGGAGGGAAAAGAAACCACTGTACAGGCCAGAGCAGGGTCCCTACCATAGACCTTGTGCTGTGTAAACAGTAGGAAACATGTGAATCAGTGGCACAGGATGGTGGATGCCATATCAGCGAGCACCCTAGGAATACGCAAGGTCACCCACTAGATCCCTTGCATTGAAAACCAATCCGACTGCAAACCAATGGGACATCACCAATGCTGCTGCTATAGAAGGTCCGTTGCACCTGCAGGGACACAATGGTTGGTTGTCTCCCACTGGAAGCAGGGTCCGAAATTATGCCACAAATGTGGTGGAAAGCACACTCCCATGGATGTTTGGGGAAACCAAGGTGCATGGATGGATACCCTCCCAACAACACCCACATGCCGTGGTACACCAGGACTGTAGCCATAGATGCGGCAGATATCACGTCCTCCAAGGGGATGGCAGAGGGCGGAAGAACAAGTGAACTCTGACATATAGCAGGGTACCGAAACAGCAACCATGGACGCAGCAGACGTTGCAACCTCTGATGGTGTAGAGGGCCATTGTTCATAGGTGAACTTGCACTCACAGTGGAGTAGAGGAATAGCAGTTGCGGCAGACAAACTAACCTCTATGGATGGGGGAGAGGGTCCATTGTACAGCGGTCAACTCTCACTCACAGGGAAGTACCAAAATAGTAGCTGTGGCAGACGACCCAACCTCTATGAATGGTATAGAGCAGGGGTACTCAACTGGCGGACCGCGTCCGCCAGTCATCCGGACCTCCGGCCGGATCTCCCCTCATTCATTTGTATAGGTGTCTTTAAGACAAATGAATAGCCGTGGCCCGGAGTGAGGGAGCACCGTGTTCCCTACCCAGCTGTTTCTCCTGGCCAGGCATGAATAGAAGAGGCCAGAGCAGCGCAGGACCTGGGACGGGAGCCAAGCTCTCAGGTACAAATTTGTGTTTCCCCATCTGTGACTCAAGTTGTTTTAGAACTACAGCTCCCATCATGACCTTCTGTCTGTGCATGATGGGAGTTGTAGTTTGCAACAGCTGGTGAGTCAGAGTGGCAAAGTTCATTCTGGGGGCACAGCGGCATCATTAATTCTGAGGCACAGCGGCATCATTAATTCTAGGGGCACAGTGGCATCAATTTGGGGCACAGTGGTACAATTAGTCAGTACAGGGCACAGTGTGTCGAAAATTTATTTGGGGGCATAGAGTGTGGCAGTAACAAACCATGGGTACAGTGTGTGGCAGTAACAAACCATGGGTACAGTGTGTGGCAGTTTTATATTCAGGGGGTACAGTGTGTAGCAGTATTCAGGTCATACATCCTCCACACTTAAGTTGCTCGTTTGCTCTTTCCTTCATGGCACTGAGGTCACTATTTGTGAACCAGGCCATAGCATTCAGTTCGGACCTTCACCGGATAAGCAGACCCTCACAAAAAAACTAATTAATTATAGTTGAGTACTCCTGGTGTAGTGGTTCCACGGTACATCGGCCAACTCACTCACAGTGGAGAGTACTGGGACAGCAGCTGACAACCCAACCGCCATGGATGGTGTAGAGGGTCCATTGTACAGCGGTTTACTCTCACACAATCAAGTAAAGGAATAGCAGCTGCGGCAGATGGCATATCCTCCATGGGCGCTGGAAAGGACCACGGCCACCCACGAGGAGTTCACAGAGAGTGCCCACACAGGGGCTTCATCCAGGAAGTGGGTCACAGGGACTGCAGTCACGGACGTGGTGAATGCAGTAAAGGTGGTCAGTGGAGAAGGGAAAAGGCTTAATGGCACTCACTGTGCAAACACACAGAACATCCACGTAGATGTTGTCCTTAGTGGGATCTAAGCCCCACACCCCAGCATTGTAAGGCAACAGCATTAACCACTGAGCCACCGTGCAGCCCCTGACGAGGAACGCAGGTTACTACTGACCCAAGGTCTGAACCTCCGGCAAAACTGTATACCCCAGCGAAAATGACCAAAGGGGTGCCAAGGAAAGTGGGGAAACCAGTAAAAAGGTCACTCTGGAACCGGGGCTAGAAGCACCCAGTGCGGATTCTAGGTCCGTGGCTTACGTACATTGCACAAGGGCTGGTACGGCAATACACGGATCAAAAGCCTTCCAACATGTGAGGTGCACTGAACCTGCAGAAACAAGTTTATCAGTCACCCGTTAAGGGCGCCGGAAGCAAAAAAATAAAAAATAAAACATTCCATATGTGTTATTAAAATGATAAGACCAGATACTACACTTCATCCCAGCCAATAAGCTAAGAATTCATTCACAGACAGAAGAGGAAGAGCCATAGATAAAAAAAAAATATGTAGCTGCAATAATTACTTTTGACCACTAGAGGGGTGCCTAATACTCTTCGAGAGAGAGAACAGTGCTGAAGCAGTGCAGCCTTTTAGCCACTGGAGACCTGTGAGAGGCTTTATAAAAAAAAATATATATATATACTTCCTCTACCTGCAGATTGAGCAGCCCCCGGGAAGAACGGGCACGCTAAAGAGAACATGCTCCCAGGTGCCACTTGCAGGCGGCCTACAGTAGAAGAGGAAGCTGGGGGCTAAATTTACAGGGTGCCCGCAGGCCGCCCTAGGCCGCATGGGCAGGTTGAGGCCAAATGAGCAGGGCAGTCCTGACTCCATCGCAGCTCTTTCCAGCCATGCAGGAGAGCCACTGACTAAAGAAGGACCAGTCTGCTTTTAAAAGGTACAGCACACGGTAGCTTACTGAGCTTGACTGCAAACTTACAGATGTGGTGGAGAGAGGCATGAGCGCGGCAGCCACCCGGGGATGCGTAGATCGGCTGCCCCAGACACCGAGGCAGCAAGTATAGAGTCCCCGGTCAAGAAAAATGCAGCCAGGCCAAGGGTGTTACCAGACTGTGCCCTGGGTGCTAACGCTAAGCGCTGACCGTTGGTAAGAAGAGGTTAACGGCCCATACTCTATGCACCGTGCCCTTTTGTCGCATGTGGGCAATCAGGTAGTGCCATTCTTCAAAAAACCTAGAAAAATAACAAAAAGGGAAAAAACTAACTATACAGCCCTAGCTAGAAAATAATAAAAAATAAAGAGAAAAAAGACCAGGTTTGGAGAGAGCTCCTCCTACTAACACTAAGCTAAAACTGATTAACTCAGTGCCCGCAGGCAGGGTATATCCTGCTGGAAGGAGCAGCTTTCTTTGTTTTGCCTAGTGGCAGCCTCCTTGTGGCTGTAGCATATACCCATGGTCTCTGTGTCGTTAAACCCCCCCCCCCCCCAATGAGGTGACCGATAAAGAAAAATCTGCAGTTTTTGTAATCCCGGATAACCTCTCCCCCACCCAATAAGGCATTGCACCAAAATCTAACACTTACTGTAAGGATTAGAGTTGCCACCAGCAGGCCCCCCTTTAATAAAAAGGGATTGTCCAAGGCGAACAAACCATTTGACTACTAGTGTTGTGGCCCCTTCATGCTATGGATCGGAAAGGATTTTGCAGAATACATGCTACAGAGCACACGTTGTTATGGTTTCTGCCAACAAAACACTTAAATACTGCTGCAGAATTGCAAATACTCATGTCCGCCTCCTATCTACCACAATAAATTGAAAATGCTTAAAAAAAGAAGAAAAAAAAAAAGAAACCCTAAACAGGTTACCTGACTGATGCTTCAGACCTATTTGTTTTTTTACAGTTTAGTAGTTCATGTACCAAAAATCTGCCGTTTATCTGTTACGGAAGCTGCCATGGTACGACATGCCACAAGTGGAGAAATGGATGCTAAAACAGGAACCTTGCTCATTCTGTATGTTACTGCTATTGAAACAAAAACAACAGAGTAATGTACTGTTCAAGGAAAGTCCAAACTTAACACGAATGTGATGTAAAAAGAGGCAAAAAATAAAAGATTTATATATTTATCTTAAATAATCTATTGAAAGTCTTGCTTGGAAATGTTAGGAAACTGAAATTTGTAACCAGACGTTCGTATTTGGTGAGGTTTCGCCATGCTCTCACATTAGGCTTCTCCTTCCAATGGGGCTTTATCTGCTTCAAGAAGAAAAATAATAATGACATTAAGACCATTCCTTAAAATCCCATAAAAAAAAAAAAAAAAAAAAAAAACTTAGTGGGGTTACAGCTACAATCCGGCTGTGCATGAGATTTATGTGCTGTTTATCATCCTGAAGCCAGTAAATAGAGAGTCAGGACACAAAAGACAATAAAAACTATTGTCAATGGCTACAGGAATAACCACAGATCAATAGTAATTCGGTGGGGGCTTCACTGGGCTGATGTATATGGAACTGCAGGATAGTTGGGAGTGTCGGCTTCTTTCCAGTATCCTGTGATCGGGACGTGGTCAAGCTATTGGGAGGACACAGGAGTTGAGCAGTCATGTTTAACATCCCCCTGCTGGGGCACATGTCCCCTGAGACTTCACTTTATGCCTTTGTCCACCACGACGTCTTCCTCCTCCTCCGGTCTTCGGCTATAAAACAGAAATAGTTTAATGGTGTAAAGAATTTATGTAATCTATGAGAAAAACCTTATGTATGATATAAACAGGCCTATATCCACTAATATTTAGAGAATAGAAAGGTTCACACTAGAGATGAGCGAACTTACAGTAAATGCGATTCGTCACGAACTTCTCGGCTCGGCAGTTGCTGACTTATCCTGCATAAATTAGTTCAGCCTTCAGGTGCTCCGGTGGGCTGGAAAAGGTGGATACATTCCTAGGAAAGAGTCTCCTAGGACTGTATCCACCTTTTCCAGCCCACGGGAGCACCTGAAAGCTGAACTAATTTATGCAGGAAGAGTCAACTGCCGAGCCGAGAAGTTTGTGACGAATCGCTCATCTCTAGTTCACACTATGGACATTCTGTGGGGATTCTGTAAGCAGCACTCTATTGATCTTAAGGGGAATTCAGCTGCTTGGTTTACACGTCAGAAGTAAAGAAGCAGAACGCCCCCTGATGAAGCGCCATAGACGCCATTGACTCCACATTGTATAGCTTTTTTTTTTTTTATTTTTTTTTTTTTTTTTATTTTTTTTTTTTTTATTTACACACAGGGGTTCATAGTACTTTTACATGTGTTATTCTTTATTCGGTTACACCCTTATTGTGTATAGGTCCTGCTAGATTTATGATACTATCTAATGAAAACAATGCTGTGGTCTCTACCACTTGCATATCTTCAGTGTTGTTCTGAGTGACTCTACTTTTTAATCTATGTTTTTATCATATACGTTTCAATAGAGATTTGTAATATTTTTAACCCACTGTTGCGCATATTTTTTGGATGTTTATATTTTGCTGCACCTTTGGTACTATCTGGGTGACAAAGTAGCAGAACTCCCAACTTTGAATTAGATTATGGTGGAAGAATTGAAAAAAGCGAAATTTGCCAGATAGGTGCAGTTTGCCAATGGGACAGAGCTTATGTCTACAGCAGAGGTCAGAGATACAAGAAGAAAGGGACTGCTGAGGAGGGGGTCATTCTGATCATCTTACATCAAAGACCTCTGCTGCGGAAAACCCATCCACACCCTTCCACTATTCCAATAGGACTTGAGTAAGTGGTCCAGTGACCTGTGACATTATGATATTACTTCTGGATGGTGATCAGCCATAATATCTGAACTACTTATACATCTGTACAGTTCTGTATATTTTATCCCCTTATGAACCTCAAAACAGAATTATAAAGAGGGGGTAAATGTATTAGATAGTGTGAATTTATCTTTTCTCTGGGGGTCCTTGTACCGCAACAGTAATATTCGCAATATTAGGTTTGGTACGCTTAGGTTTAGTGACCGCTTACTCATAAAGAGGCTATAGGACCGGCTACTGCCGACAACTTTTACTATTTTGTAGTAGTGACCCCTGGTGACTAATCCCGAATATAAATACAGTGGTCCCTCAACATACGCTGGTAATCCATTCCAAATGAACCATCGTTTGTTGAAACCATGTTGAGGGATCCGTGCAATGTAAAAGTACAGGACAGTGGTCTACAACCTGCGGACCTCCAGATGTTGCAAAACTACAACACCCAGCATGCCTGGACAGCCAACGGCTGTCCAGACATGCTGGGAGTTGTAGTTTTGCAACATCTGGAGGTCCGCAGGTTGAAGACCACTGGTATTGGAGGTTATACTCACCTGTCCCCACCGCTCCGGACCGTCACCGCTGCCCTGGATGTCGCCCTCCATCGCTGTCGCCGCGTTCCCTGGGTGTCCCCGACGCTCCGGCAAGGCCTCTGCTTCCCCGGCATCCTCGCTCTCACGTCGCCGCCATCACGCCACTCCTATTGGATGACGGGACGGCGTGCGCAGCGACGTGACGACGACGATGGAGAGCGCAGACAATGCAAGGGATCCCGAAGGGGACGCGCCGGAGCACCGAGGACAGGTAAGTGATCATCAGTGGACCACACGGGGCATCGTAAACGGCTATCTGGTGGCAGCTGAAGCAGCATGTTAAAATGATCTTATGTCGGGGCCATCGTAGGTCGGTACATATAAGGGAAAAACGGAAAGTGGCACTCACTATCAGGAGAAGGTAATATCTTGTAATCATTTTTAAAAAGATGAAATAAAGTTTCTAAGATATTACCTTCTCCTGATAGTGAGTGCCACTTTCTGTTTTTCCTATATAAATATATATAGTCATAGCTAAAGTCATACCCCAATCTTTTGACTCATTTGGCTTGGTTTATCTGTTTCTGGGAACCCTTCTTGTTTCTATTTTAATGCATATTGAATAAACACTTTTTTTTTTTCAAAGCTTCCTAATCTGTGATGGTTGGTTTATTAGAGATATCTTTAACACAGCCTCACTCCATCTTCATTGACTGGTAATATTATGATCACTCTGGTGATTAAAAGCCACAATAGTATCAAGTACTGACAACAGATGGAGAGCCATCAGATGCTGCTGAGCCTCTGCTCTTAGATCACTTAGTATGTACAGAAACCCAGCTCTCCTGTCAGACATAGATGAAAGGTAAAGTGTTATTTCCCCCTGTACCTGTGCTTGTGGTGGGGGCGTTCCTGAGGTCGCTGCAGCATTAGCTGTAGCCGAGACCTCATCTGTTACAGCTGTCCCTGGGCTTAGTTCATCCTTCTTTCCAAGTGGGTTCTTTTTGGTGGACTGCATCTTTACTTGTTGTGGCTTTGAGTTCATCGGCAAGTTGTTTGTGCTCTGTAACAACTAGAATTTACAAAATTAAAAAAAAAAAAAAAAAAAACATCTAAAGGTTAAAGAAATGTATTCTAATCGGGACATTCAAAAACGATAAACTAATAGTTCTGACACTTGTGTAAATACTACAGTTATATAGTAATATAGTAAGATGTCACGCATCTGCATATGTAGCCAATCATTAAAGGGGTACTCCAGGGAATTTTTTTTTATATAATATATATGTATGATCTAAAGCCACCACACTACCTGGATATGTTCCCTGTAAACCATCCTGTCTGATATGCATGGCTTCTGTGGCCCCTGTTGTCTTCTCTGGCTGCTTGATACTCTTTGCCATCCTTCCCTCCCCTTCTTCAATTCCCAGCAATCATTGCAGCTTTGCTCTGCCATCCAGCTCACTGAGAGCAGCCCCCACCCTCCTGCACACACCTTCCAGTTCTCAGCCTCAGCACTAAAGAGTATGACTCATCAGTGCAAGGCAGAGACCATATAGTCTGTGCCTCTCAGGAGGGCGGAGGCTGCTTTCAGAGAGGAGTTTGGACAGAGTAGGTGGCTGGATGATCAAGCTGGGCGATATGACCAAAAATGTGTATCACAGTATTTTTGTAAATTATGGCGGTTCCACGATATTTACCCCTCCCCCCTCCCCCCATCATCTCTCCCCCCCCCCCCCCCCCCCCGTTTATCAGCCCAGCGCTGCGCTTCCCCCATATCGGGGGAACATGTGAGACCCGCGAGTGCTGCTTCTCTCTCCCCCCAAATCATCATCAGCCACTGTACTGTACTATCCTCTTACCCAGTTACCGACCTCACGGTCCAGCAATGCGAGCCTCATCCTGCTTCCTGGGGATGGGAACATCACAAAGCCGTCAGCCTATCACCGGCCACAGCGATGTCCCGCCGTGGCCGGTGATGGGTTGAGCACACTGTCATGTAAGATGCTGGCCGTCATGACGATAGCCTATCACCAACTGATGCGCGACATCGCTGCGGCCGGTGATAGGCTGACGGCTTTGTGATGTTCCCATCCCCAGGAAGCAGCAAGAGTACAGGAGGGACCGTAAGGCCGGTAACTGGGGAACGTAGGAAGGTGAGTTAAAGTTAATTTTTGCAGCCCGGGCACACAATAGTACAGTACAGCGGCTGATAATTATTTGGGGGAGAGAAACAGCATATGATTAGTCCCCCGGATGTGGGGGACAGCGCAGCGCTGGGCTGATAATTCATTTGGGGGGGGGGGGGGGGGAGACGCAGAACAGCGCCCGTGGGTCACATATGATCAGTTGCCCCATGTGGGGACAGCGCACTGTGGCTGATAATTCATTAATTCGGGACGGGGCCAAACCGGTATTGCGGTATAGGAAAAATTCATATCATGCAGGAAAAAAATTTCACTTCATGCATGTAAGTGACTATCAGTAAAGGAAAATTGCTCTATATAGCTTATAAATGATGGACAATTAAATAGGTTAATGAGAGGGAAACTATGGGCTTTGGGTTTAGTTCCCCGCAGTACCCCTTTAAAGGATTATTTCATGATTACAAGCCTGTCTATGCTCTATAAGGGCTTATGGATGTCAGAGAGGGGGTCCCTTACTTAAAAAACCCACCTCTACTATTCATAAGGCCGGAACCACAGCTGACCACAACTTCAACATAGAAATGGGTTGTAGCAGATTGCTGCTGTGAGCAGGCCAGGGGGTGGCAACAGCTGGAGGCACACTATGGGTCTGGTCACCAGTGGATCTGCAGCATACAATACGCTGCAGATTAGTTACGCATGACCCTACCCCTTAAGGCTGAAAACAGACAGCGCTTTTTGTAAAAGAAACTGCCAAAAACTCCATACTCTCCGTATAGGACTTTTGGGGCCAAAAACACTGTGGCCAGAGGTTAGCTGGGAGTCAATAGTAAAATATGAAATGCCACATCTAAAATTTTCCTTCCTTAGGCCTCTTTTTTTTAAGCTCAGCTGCAGTTTTTTTTTTTTAAATTGCAGCATACTTTGTGTATAGCTTTTTTTTCCCTCCCCTCCAAGAATTGTTGGTGTTTTTCCTCCCATAGACTTCTATAGGTGGGGAAAAATGCCATATGTTAACTTTTATCATTGAGTCAAATGATAAAGGAAATCACATGACTATAAGAAAACCGCAGGACACACACCAAATAAAAGTTGTGTCTGTTTGTAGTTTTATAGGCAAGATAAACTGATACACAGATTAATAGAGGTAACACTTTCACCTTGATATGTTTAGCATTAGGCAAACTCTCCCAGAATACTGTACCTTAGTTATGGTGCCCACAGCTTTGGTTCGGCCCTCTCTGAACACCAGCCTTTGGTCTATATGCAAGTACTCGGGGGTCTTTATGAATCTGAAGTGAACTGTAGCTTTATCACCTGTACGTAGGCAGTCACGGCTCATGCTCAAGATGGTGGCAGTTTGGCGAATACTTCCACAATGCACTAAAACATTGCAGAACATAGCATTAGTGTGTTTTATTATGTATATGGACACTGACTAAATCAGAAGATTTCAGAATATAAAATTATAAAGTTTAAAAAAAAAAAAAAAAAAAAAAAAAAATACACACACTATACGCATATAAACTTAAACTTTTCTGCAATAATAATAAAAAATACTAAAGTTAAAACATTTCCTGATCACATAGAGATAATACAGACCGCTGAAGTTAATTATTGCTGCACACAAACCCTGAACCTTCTCCGTGTCTTCACAGTTAAACATTTTATACCAATGGGAACTGCCATCATAAACTACTCTATTTTTTATAGATTATATAAAATGAAGCAACTTTAAATATTTAATGCAAACAAATTTTACTATTTACAATGGGAAAAATCGTACACAAAACGTACAGAAGACATAGACCAGTGCAAACTAGCATACCTTTGGCAACTTTTATATAATGGAAGTCTATGGGTATGCCACAGCATAGGTACTATTTAAACATCTCCAGTCATACTGCTGTGGTATACACGTGAACAAGTCCTTAGGCCAAAGTCAGACACGATGCCCTTATTGACACTCAATTAAGATATGCCCTCAGTAGTTAGGTAGAGAATCCCCTTTATTAGGTAGAAGCACTCAGTAGGTAAGGAATCCTTCCCCCTTTTAGGTACAGGTTAGAAAGGTAGATAATCCCCCTATTAGGTAGAAGCCACTAGCAGGTAGGTAGGGAATGCCCACTATAGGCAGAAGGCTTCCTTCTGCCAGTATCTGTATATCCCTAATTATTTTGTAAGACATATCAGCTGCAAATGACACATGGCCCAAAATAATTAAAACCACTTCTAAACATGTTTTAATATAGTAGACACACTGCAATAACAAGTGTCTGTAAAGATGTCCATAGTCTTTAAAGGGGTATTCCAGGAAAAAACACTTTTTTTTATATATATCAGCTGGCTCCAGAAAGTTAAACAGATTTGTAAATTATGGTAAAATGTGTATTTAGATATTGTGCAGCTCACAGAGTTGGAAGTGCGAGGTTAACTGAAAGTTCTCACCCTATGAGAACAAAAAATTGCTAAATAAATCAGTAATATGGATTCAGTCCTCAGCACACCCCTATACAAAATAGTATTGGCTGGGTGTCTGTGTTACCCAAAGAAAAAAAGAAGAATTTAATACATATATATTTATTCCACAATAGAATATATAATTTTTTTTTATAAACTTAGAAATACAGCGTTTCCCGCAGGGCCCTATGGTAGCGCAATAAGATATTAAAATTACAATGGGGGAGATTTATCAAAACCTGTGAAGAGTAAAAGTTGTCCAGTTGCCCATAGCAACCAATCAGATCGCTTCTTTCATTTTTCACAAGGCTTCATGAAAATGAAAGAAGCAATCTGATTGGTTGCTATGGGCAACTGGGCAAGTTTTCCTCTGCACAGGTTTTGATAAATCTCCCCCAATGAGTAAAAACAGATCAGTATAACACTACAGAGCTGTATTCCCATAGATAAGACTAATGCTAGAATTGTAACACATATGGACACATATATTGACACATTCCTTGGTTTCAAGTTATATATATGATAGTGTGTCAAGCAAGTAACACCTGTAAAAAATTTAAATAAATATCCTGTAAGAAAAAGTGTCCTATGAATAATGACTGTCTTAGAGATGGGATTATTCCTGTAAAAAGAAATTTTGCAAATGTCCTGGAAAAAAAATAGTCCTGGAAAAAATAGTGCAATATAACCTATAGGAATGAGTAGAAAGTCCTACAATGAGTTCCAGTTTGTATAGGCCGTTAAGGTCGGCAATATAAGTGGTACTGGCACCAGTTTAATAGTACCGGTTGGTCTACTCCATACTGACAATACCTGTATAAAGAATTATATAGTTTTGGCACTGGTGTGCCACTCACCGTACCGCTGACGGGACAGATAGATAGTAGTCGGATGTGCTCCAGCCGGGGCGGCGTGGTGTTTGTACAATGTACAGCGGCTCTCTCTGCCGGCGAGCTCGGACTTGGCGTCTGACGTCAGAGTAGGCTGACCAGGTACGGGAGCAGAGTTTCTGCTTGTTGGTGTAGTCCGCGCTGGATTGTAGATTGGGCGCTGGATGCCGGGAATGTAGATAGATACAGGTATTCAGTGGCGTGTTGGTAAAGTGGAACTCCAACAGTTTTGAGGCAATGTTCCCACCATGGAAGGTTATATACCGGTCTTGGCTGATTAGCAGCGATACAAAAATTCATGAAGTGAATAGAATAGGTAGCACTAATAGTTTCTCCAGGTGCAATAATCCAAAAAACACTTGAGAGCCGCAACTGTAGTGTAGACTGACACTAATGTACAAAGTCTCTAGTTCAGTCACCAGACGCGTTTCGGGGTGTCAAAGCACAAATATAAACCCCTTCTTCAGTGGTGTATAGAAAACTGGACTGAGGGTCTGTTTTTATACCCTTACTAGGGTCACACCCACTGTCCAAACTAGAATAGATACAAATTGTGGCATGGATCTTCTCCAAGATTTTATTAAACCATGTACTGGATTTTCTATTATAAGGCTGGGTTCACACTACGTTTTGTCCCATACGGGAGCGCATACGGCAGGGGGGAGCTAAAAGCTCGAGCTCCCGTATGTCACCGTATGCGCTCCCGTATGTCATTCATTTCAATGAGCCGACCGGAGTGAAACGTTCGGTCCGGTCCGGTCGGCTCATTTTTGCGCCGTATGCGCTTTTACAACCGGACCTAAAACTGTGGTCAACCACGGTTTTAGGTCCGGTTGTAAAAGCGCATACGGCGCAAAAATGAGCCGACCGGACCGAACGTTTCACTCCGGTCGGCTCATTGAAATGAATGACATACGGGAGCGCATACGGTGACATACGGGAGCGCAAGCTTTTAGCTCCCCCCTGCCGTATGCGCTCCCGTATGGGACAAAACGTAGTGTGAACCCAGCCTTATAATCCTTAATGTGATGGTGGAAAAAATAAACAGTAAACATTTGTATTCCACATGGGAAAGGTACCAAAGTGGGTATATACATAAATAGTGTGTGTGTTTGTGAGATATCTAAACTAAAAAGTGATAATGCAAAAGTAATAATACAAATAAAAATAAAATAAAAATAAAATAAAAAAATTATAAAAACAAACATCACAAATAATAATGAATAAAAATAAAATTAAAATAAATAGTAAATATAAAAATAAAATGAGAAATAAAAATAAAAAATAGAAATGAAAATAAAATAAAATAAATGATAGTGAAAATAAAAATGAAAATAAGTAAAAATAGAATAAAAAAAGTAAAAATAAATGCTAAAAAACATGAATTAAGTAATATATACAAATGAACATGCAACATATATCCTTTTTTTTCCAAAAACTCCTCCCTCCCCTATATAAATAGCTCCATATTTGAGTTGAGGCCCTTTGGCTCCAGGCATTCAAACTCAAATATCAAAACATTTTTATGAGAAAGCTGCCCCCTCTCCAATCCTTTCTCACTACCTGTATCCCTACATAAGACAAACTTTTTGGGTCTCTATTGTGGTATTGTGCAAAGTGATGTGATAGTGGATGTTTCGGACATCCTTTTTTGATGTTATATATGTGCTCAGCTATGCGTACCTTTAAAGCCCTTTTGGTTCTGCCCACATACTGCTTGTGGCAACCGCACTCTAAGAGGTATAGGACCCCCTTAGTTGAACACGTGATTAAATCAGGGATCCTCCATCTGTGAGAATTTACAGTGGAGTTGAACTCCTGAATTTTTCTTGGTCCTTCCGTAGTGAGGCATTTGGAACACCTGCCACACCGGAAGAAACCTTGGGTAGACATCCAGGTTTGTGATTTCTTGCTCTCACTTGGTTTCTTAATGGATGGGGCTATAGTTAATCTCAGATTTGGTGCTTTTTATAAACTATTTGAGGCCTAGGGGGAAGCAGATCACCTATTGTTTTATCCCTACGTGCTAAATGCCAATGTTTGAAAATTATCTGTTCAACTTTTTTGTGGTTAGAGTTAAATGGGAGAATTAACTTGGGTTGTTGATCACTGATCTCCTGATCCCTTTCTTTTGGTATAAAGAAGGATGTCCTATCCATGTCCCTGACTTGATTCAGAGATCTCTCGAGTATTTGTGCAGGATATTGTTTCTCCAAAAATTGAGTGGTTAAAGTTAAAGCTTCTTCCTGAAAATGAACGTCTGAGGTACAGTTGCGCTTCAATCGTCTGTATTGTCCCTTGGGGACATTTATTATCCACCTTGGTAGGTGGCAACTATTATATTGAATATAACTATTGCGATCTGTGGGTTTGATAAATGTTTTGCACCATAATTTGGAATCCAAAGGGAAAATTTCCAAATCTAGAAATTCTATTTTCTCCCTGCTAATTGTAGAAGTAAATATAAAATTTTGGTTGTTGGCATTCAGACCGACGATGAAATCTTCAAGCTCGCCCCAGGTTCCTTTCCAAATTAAAATGATATTGTCGATATAACGTCTCCAGAACACCAGGTTCGCGACGAGTATAGGGGTGATGGTATCCTGTTCCCATGCTGCCATAAACAGGTTGGCATAGCTCGGCGCGAACCTGGTGCCCATTGCAGTTCCCTTCAACTAAATAAAAATTCTCCTCAAAATAAAAATAATTACCGTATATACTCGAGTATATAAGCTGAGGCCCCTAATTTCACCCCAAAATCCCAGGGGGAAAAAAAAAAAAAAATATATAAAGTTATTGACTCGAGTATAAGCCTAGGGTGGGAAATACATCATTCCCCCTGTCATCATCCAGACCCCCGTCATTATCACCGCCTGTCATCATCCCCTTCTCATCCCACCCCCCATCATCCCCCTGTCATCATCCCCCCCCATCATCCCACCCCCCCCATCATCCCACAACACCCCCCCCCCCTTCATCATCTCCCTGTCATCATCCCACCCACACCCCCCCTCCATCATCCCCCTTGTCATCATCCCACACCCCCCCTCCATCATCCCCTTGTCATCATCCCACACCCCCCTTCATCATCCCCTTGTCATCATCCCACACCCCCCCTTCATCATCCCCTTGTCATCATCCCACACCCCCCCTTCATCATCCCCTTGTCATCATCCCACACCCCCCTTCATCATCCCCTTGTCATCATCCCACACCCCCCTTCATCATCCCCTTGTCATCATCCCACACCCCCCTTTTATCATCCCCTTGTCATCATCACTGCTTGTCAATGTCTGATACAGTGGTCTTCAACCTGCGGACCTCCAGATGTTTCAAAACTACAACTCCCAGCAAGCCCAGGCAGCCATCGGCTGTCCGGGCTTGCTAAGAGTTGTAGTTTTGAAATCTCTGGAGGTCCGCAGGTTGAAGACCACTGCGGCCTTCGACATCATCCAGCCCCCCCCCCCCCCTCTCACCCTCTTTAGTTCTGTACTCACCTCCGCTCGGCAGGACGTTAGGGTGCGCTGGTCCGATGCTGCAGGACTATCCGGTGGGGAGGTAGTCTGGTGGGATAGTGGTTCCGGACTGCCATCTTCACCAGGGGGCCTCTTCTCCGCACTTCGGGCCCGGAATAGAGGAGTTGCCTTGACGACGACGCAGAGGGACGTTGGTAATGAACCTCCCTCTGCGTCGTCGTCAAGGCAACGTGACTATTCCGGGGCCGGGCCCGAAGCGCGGAGAAGAAGCCCCCCGGTGAAGATGGCAGCCCGGAACAACTATCCCACTAGACGACCTCCCCACCGGACAGTCCTGCAGCACCGGACCAGCGCACCCCAACGTCCCGCCGAGCGGAGGTGCGTACAGAACTAAAAGGGGTGAGAGGTGGGGGGCTGGATTATGTCGAAGGCCGCAGTGGTCTTCAACCTGCGCACCTCCAGAGGTTTCAAAACAACAACTCCCAGCTGATGGCTGGCCGGGCTTGCTGGGAGTTGTAGTTTTGAAACATCTGGAGGTTGAAGACCACTGAGGGCAGAGAGTTCACTCGAGTATAAGCCGAGGGGGGTGTTTTCAGCACGAAAAATCGTGCTGAAAAACTCGGCTTATACGGTATGTGTTAATATAAATGATATTGCTTCTGTAATATAATCAATCTGTTCTATTTGGATATTACCTTTCTCTAAAAATCTTTTTACTGCAGAAATGCCTGAATTGTGCTCTATTATAGTGTATAATGAACTTACATCAAGAGTAGCTAAAATATAATCTGATGACCAGTTCGTGTGTTCTAATAGACTAATAATTTGAGTCGTGTCTTTTAGATAATAATCAGTTTTCTGAACGAACGGCTGAAGGAAACGATCGAAGTATTGTGATAGATTTGATGTGATGGAGCTGATACCAGACACGATCGGTCTCCCGGGTGGATTATGATAATTTTTGTGTGTTTTTGGTAAACAATAGAATACTGGTAGACGTTCTGGGGTGCCCAAGACGAACTTGGATTCACCCTCGATCACAATGCCATCCTCAAGAGCCTTTTTACATAAATCATGTAACTGTGAACTATAAAGGGTAGTAGGATCTGAATCTAATTTTGTATATGTAACAGAGTCGTTCAACTGTCTCAGACATTCTATATTATAATCACTTGTATTCTGTAGTACAACAGCTCCGCCCTTATCTGCCGGGCGAATAGTTACATCTAGTAAGGACTGGTAACTTCAGTCCTTACTAGATGTAACTATTCACTTTGCACAATATCACAATAGAGACCCAAAAAGTTTGTCTTATGTAGGGATACAGGCAGTGAGAAAGGATTGGAGAGGGGGCAGCTTTCTCATAAAAATGTCGAGGATGGAGAGCCAAAAAATATTTGAGTTTGAATGCCTGGAGCCAAAGGGCCTCAACTCAAATATGGAGCTATTTGGATTCCTATAGGGGAGGGAGGAGTTTTTGGAAAAAAGGAGATATGTTGCATGTTCATTTGTATATATTACTTAATTCATGTTTTTTAGCATTTATTTTTATTTTTACTTTATTTTATTCTATTTTATTTTTACTTATTTTCATTTTTATTTTCACTATCATTTATTTAATTTTCATTTCTATTTTTCATTATATTTTTATATTTACTATTTATTTTTATTATTTTTATTTTTCATTATTATTTATCTGAGATGTTTATTTTTAATTTTTATTTGTATTATTACTTTTGCATTATCACTTTTTAGTTTAGATATCTCACAAACACACACTATGTATATACCCACTTTGGTACCTTTCCCATGTGGAATACAAATGTTTACTGTTTATTTTTCCCACCATCACATTAAGGAGTATAATAATAGAAAATCAGTACATGGTTTAATAAAATCTTGGAGAAGATATATGCCACAATTTGTATCTATTCTAGTTTGGACAGTGGGTGTGACCCTAGTAAGGGTATAAAAACAGACCCTCAGTCCAGTTTTCTATACACCACTGAAGAAGGGGTTTATATTTGTGCTTTGACACCCCGAAACGCGTCTGGTGACTGAACTAGAGACTTTGTACATTAGTGTCAGTCTACACTACAGTTGCGGCTCTCAAGCGTTTTTTGGATTATTGCACCTGGAGAAACTATTAGTGCTACCTATTCTATTCACTTCATGAATTTTTGTATCGCTGCTAATCAGCCAAGACCGGTATATAACCTTCCATGGTGGGAACATTGCCTCAAAACGGTTGGAGTTCCACTTTACCAACACGCCACTGAATACCTGTATCTATCTACATTCCCGGCATCCAGCGCCCAATCTACAATCCAGCGCGGACTACGCCAACAAGCAGAAACTCTGCTCCCGTACCTGGTCAGCCGACTCTGACGTCAGACGCCAAGTCCGAGCTCGCCGGCAGAGAGAGCCGCTGTACATTGTACAAACACCACGCCGCCCTGGCTGGAGCACATCTGACTACTATCCATCTGTCCCGTCAGCGGTGCGGTGAGTGGCACACCAGTGCCAAAACTATATATTTCTTTATACAGGTATTGTCAGTACGGAGTAGACCAACCGGTACTATTAAACTGGTACCAGTACCACTTATATTGCCAACCTTAACGGCCTATACAAACTGGAACTCATTGTAGGACTTTCTACTCATTCCTATAGGTTATATTGCACTAGTTTTTCCAGGACAATTTTTTTCCAGGACATTTGCAAATTTCTTTTTACAGGAATAATCCCATCTCTAAGACAGTCATTATTCATAGGACACTTTTTCTTACAGGATATTTACTTAAATTTTTTACAGGTGTTACTTGCTTGACACACTATCATATATATAACTTGAAACCAAGGAATGTGTCAATATATGTGTCCATATGTGTTACAATTCTAGCATTAGTCTTATCTATGGGAATACAGCTCTGTAGTGTTATACTGATCTGTTTTTACGCATTGTAATTTTAATATCTTATTGCGCTACCGTAGGGCCTTGCGGGAAACGCTGTATTTCTAAATTTATAAATTTATTTTAATATATTCTATTGTGGAATAAATATATATGTACTGAATTCTTTTTTCTTTGGGTAACACAGACACCCACCCAATACTATTTTGTATAGGGGTGTGCCGAGGACTGAATCCATATTACTGATTTATTTAGATTTGTAAATTACTTCTATTAAAAAATCTTAATCCTTTCAGTACTTATGAGCTTCTAAAGTTAAGGTCGTTCTTTTCTGTCTAAGTGCTCTCTGATGACACGTGTCTCGGGAAACGTTTAGAAGAGGTTTGCTATGGGGGTTTGCTTCTAAACTGGGCGGTTCCCGAGACACGTGTCATCAGAGAGCACTTAGACAGAAAAGAACAACCTTAACTTCAGAAGCTCATAAGTACTGAAAGGATCAAGATTTTTTTTAATAGAAGTAATTTACAAATCTGTTTAACTTTCTGGAGCCAGTTGATATATAAAAAACAATTTTTTTTCCTGGATAACCCCTTTAAATATGTCCTGTATGGTCTAAATCAGTGGTCTCCAACCTGCGGACCTCCAGATGTTGCAAAACTACAACTTCCAGCATGGCCGGACAGCCGTTGGCTGTCCGGGCATGCTGGGAGTTGTAGTTTTGCAACATCTGGAGGTTCGCAGATTGGAGACCACTGATTTAAATCATCCTTTCCTTTAGAGACATAAGACACACAGTACCCATTGCCTGGTATCGCGGGCTGATTGTGGTTGGATGATGCAGCACCAAGATCTCCGCTTCAAACTCCCAGGATGCCTGAGGATTGAGGCGTGGGGAAACCATCACCATTCCCTTCCTGATAGAAGAACGTTTAATCTGAGGATATAATATCATATGGTTTGTTTTAACAGACCAAAATGTATATTCATAGACAGCACTATTTGCCTCCTAAAATTACTTTAGACATGGGACATTTACCTTCTTTAAAGCAAAAGACGCTGTCTGTCCACCTCGTACTTCTTTAACAGGCATACGCTTGCGATGTATTGACTTCACGGCTATTGATGTAAAGCTACCCAGAGGGTCTGGTCCCAGCAGCAGCAGATCATTGAGCTTAATCAGGCCCCTTAGGGTAGTTCCAGAAACCACAGTGCCAACACCCTAAAGAGAGATACCATAAGAACAGCTGTAGAATACTAATGTCCTCAAAAAAGTGCTGGGAGACCCAAGCCCTGGTATTCTTAGTCTATAAAGTAAAACATTGCAATAGCAATTTTCTTTCCTTCCTTGGCTTAAAGGAGTAGTCCAGTGGTGAACAACTTATCCCCTATCCTAAGGATAGGGGATAAGTTTGAGATCGCGGGGGGTCCGACCACTGGGGCCCCCTGCGATCTCCTGTACGGAGCCCCGACAGCCCGCGGGAAGGGGGTGTGTCGACCTCCGCACGAGGCGGCGGCCGACACGCCCCCTCAATTCAACTCTATGGCAGAGCCGAAGCGCTGCCTTCGGCAATCTCCGGCTCTGCCATAGAGATGTATTGAGGGGGCGTGTCGGCCGCCGCTTCGTGCGGAGGTCGACACCCGCTATCTGGCCGGAGAGCCTGGCCCCCGTACAGAGAGATCGCAGGGGGCCCCAGCGGTCGGACCCCCCCGCGATCTCAAACTAATCCCCTATCCTTAGGATAAAGGATACGTTTTTCACCACTGGACTACCCCTTTAACCTCTTAAGGACCAAGGACGTACTGATACGTCCGGAGTCCTCTCCCATTCTATAACGCAGGGCCACGGCGTGATTTCAGTGCCGCGCACTATTAACCCTTTAGATGCGGAGTTCAAAGTTGATCGCCGTGTCAAAAGTGAAACTAAACTACCCCCGGCTAGCTCAGTGGGCTGTTCGGGATCTTAGTGGTGAAATCTCGGCATCCCAAACAGCTGTAGGACAACAGGAAGGTCCCTTACCTGCCTCCTGGTGTCCGATTGCCGAATGACTGCTCAGTGCCTGAGATCCAGGCATGAGCAGTCAAGCGGCAGAATCATTGATCAATGGTTTCCTATTGCATAGGACATAGCACTGATCATAACGCACCAGGACATACATCATACATACTGATCAGTGCTAAGTACCAGCTCACCAGGACGTACATTTACGTCCGGCATCGTTAAGGGGTTAAATAGCTTAGGGGGCCCTGATCACATGCTTTATTTTTTTTTTTTCTTTATACATGCTCCCGTTCCGGGAGCGTGTATAAAGAAACAAAAGAAAAGGCATGTGATTATGGCACCCTAAGCTATTTAGTTTCTTTATACACGCCCCAAGAACGGGAGCGTGCATAAAGAAACAGAAAAAGTAGTTAATAAAAGAATTAAAAAAATTCACACAAGCTGTATATGCTGTCAAAAGTATAATAAAGCAACTTAGCCTTAGTGTAAAAGAAAGTGTGCAGAAAGTTCCTTCTCCCCTCCCCTCTCTGCTGAGGACCAGACCGATTGTGAAGAGGGGAGCTCATATTACTGCTCACTGGTTTTTAAGACAGCAGGAAGCCTCTCTCAGATGAGACAACAGTGACTGGAAACTACTGTGACTGAGAAAAGCTTCCTGCGGTCTTAAAATCTAATATGTAGTAATAGGAGCTCTTAGTAATAGGATACTCAGCAGATAGTAGGGGAGGGGAGCTCTCTGCGTGACGTGATGTCACAGCTACAAGGGAGTGAGAAGAGCTGATATGGAGAGAACAGTGCACTATATAGCTAATAACATACTAGTGTTGGGTCTATAATATTCTGATATATTGATCACTATATCTATACTCATTTGCCTTTGCTAAATGCTATATACTCTTGCTAAAATATCGCAGAAGAACTTTGCTTTCTCCTTAATTCAAAACCTCTCAGTTTGCTCTTTGCCTGTAATTGAGATGAGAACCTTGGATGGAGCCAAGATACAAGAAGTTAGCAGTTGAAGTCTAAACATTGGGCTTTGTGGAAGGATGGAAAAATCCAAAAAGATAGAGGAGTTGACTTATGCTACGCCATGCTCAAATGACCAATCCGCATATAAAACGATGATTGATGCAATAGTTTTACCCTCCCCTTTTTGTCAACTGAAAAAACTAATGTGATTCTCTAATAATGACCCGACAGAGCTCCTTGGGAGTGCTGAGAAGGGAATGTATACCAGCATTGTCTAGTGTAAATTTGCTTATGTCGACACAAAAGAGCACGGCGGTAGTCACTCACAGTTTAAAGTCTCGCTGCAAAGCATCCTTGTACATTGCGTTCTTATCGTTTTTGACACTATACACAGTTTTTTTTTTTCTTTAACCAGACAACCCCTTTAAGCATTAGTGGTGCTGTGTGTGAACCCAGCCATATCCTAAGCGCTCAATGGCCAAAGTTTGTTACTTTTGTCCTGACTTCTCTTTGACCTGAACTAACCGGTACGGAGTAGGTATCATCAATCTGAAACTCTGCAGGTTCCTCCTCTCTGGAGCTAGTGCGTGGAGAAAGCAGATTAAGGAACATCTTAAGGAGCTCCAGATTCTCCCCAGTGACATTTGAGATCTGAAAGATGGGACACATCCTGTGAAGAACGAACAGACAGGTTAATAAAACAGCACCAATAACATTTTGTCTTAATTTTGTATTTATTTTTTTTCATATACAAAATCAGATCTTGAAAAATGGGCTTTCCCAGACTGGTAGGGGTCCGACTGCTGGAAGCCCTAGTGATCATTTACATAGGGGGACCAAGTACCCCTGTTTTCATGAAGTGGTGGTCTGGCATGCATAGTCCCACTCCATTCAAAACTTTACTGAATGGGATTTGTGTGGAACTAGCCTACAGGTAGGTCACATGAGCCATACTTTGCTGCTGCATATTTTCCTACCCATCAAAGTCAATGGGTAGCAAAATCAGCTTCAGAAAATATGCAGCAAAAAATGTCATGTGTGAGCCAACCCTAAAGGTAGAGTTTCTCAACCAGAATGCATAAGCTGTTGCAAAACTACAACCTCCAGCATGCCTGGACAGCCAAAAGGCTGTCTGGGCATGCTTGGAGTTGTAGTTTTGCAACAGCTGAAGGCACCCTGGTTGAAAGACACTGGCCTGTTTATAATCACATACACCCATCCAAAGTTTGACATTTTGAGAACATCCATTCACACAGGAGTCTTGTACCTTTCTGAGCTGAAGTTGGAAGCAGTGACAATAACATCATCTCTGTTTTGAACCAAAACTGGGATCTTTCTGCACCCAGGAGACTTTAGCAGCCTCTGCAGCAGCTTCAGAGTTTCTACAAAGTTAAACCCAAAACTTTGTTTATGATCTTTCTAAAGCATATCACATTTTCATTTGTTTCATATAGAATTAAATCTTCTGAATACATGAAAAAAAAAAAAATTATGAGACATTTGCTTCACAGAAAACAAAGCATTGACCCTTGATGCTAAATTTTTGTTGCATAACCTGGATGCAGATTAGCCCCAGTGAATGGGATTAACCCACATCCAAAATCTCAGGTAAACCTGTTGCAAATATGCAGCAAATTCACAGCAGAAATATGACTGTATGCCTATGGATTCTACAACAGTTTTTACTAATCCTAGCGCCCTCCGGATTATTCAGATCCATACCCCGTGTGAACGTACCATAACCGTCACCAATCTGATATTGATATGCTATTTTCAGAAACAGACATCAGTATCAAAGCTACGGAAAACCAACTAAATGTTGAAAAGTTGACTTTAAATTAACATTGAGTGTAGAAAATATTTCACCTTGTAATATGTTTGCTGGACACATATCAATCTTTGTTACCACCACAAAGACTGGGACATTCAAAGCCAGTGCCAAACCCAGGTGCTCCTTAGTCATGCCAACTATACCAGCATTACTGCCCACCTAAGGAATACAAGATGTACATTACAGTGAAACATAACTTAATAGAGGAGGCTGCAAAACATTTATATCCATTTACTAAGCGTGGCTATACATGCACACAGTCTAAGAATACTGGCACATTTATTTTATTCCCCCATAACCTCTAGCACCAGAGACTTCAGCTTATGATACTGGAGGTTATGTTAAAAGGTAATGACATAGGAAGTGCGCCAGCAGTCTGAGATCATGCATGCACCAACATTAGTGGCAAGCTTAATGTAAAAAACACAAAAAAAAAAACTAATCTGAGAGAGATCAGAGCGCGCGAGAGTGAGAGAGTGATCGAGAAAGATCGAGAGAGAGAGAGCTCGAGAGATCAGAGCGCGAGATCGAGAGAGAGATCAGAGCGCGAGATCGAGAGAGAGATCAGAGCGCGAGATCGAGAGAGAGATCAGAGCGCGAGATCGAGAGAGAGATCAGAGCGCGAGAGATCGAGAGAGAGAGATCAGAGCGCGAGAGATCGAGAGAGAGAGATCAGAGCGCGAGAGATCGAGAGAGAGAGATCAGAGCGCGAGATATCAGAGCGCGAGATCAGAGCGCGAGAGATCGAGAGAGAGAGAGATCAGAGCGCGAGAGATCGAGAGAGAGAGAGATCAGAGCGCGAGAGATCACAGAGAGATCAGAGCGCGAGAGATCACAGAGAGATCGAGAGAGAGAGAGATCACAGAGAGATCGAGAGAGAGAGAGATCACAGAGAGATCGAGAGAGAGAGAGATCACAGAGAGATCGAGAGAGAGAGAGATCACAGAGATCGAGAGAGAGAGATCACAGAGAGAGATCACAGAGAGAGAGAGAGATCACAGAGAGAGATCACAGAGAGATCGAGAGAGAGAGAGATCACAGAGAGAGATCACAGAGAGATCGAGAGAGAGAGAGATCACAGAGAGATCGAGAGAGAGAGAGATCACAGAGAGATCGAGAGAGAGAGAGATCACAGAGAGATCGAGAGAGAGAGAGATCACAGAGAGATCGAGAGAGAGAGAGATCACAGAGAGATCGAGAGAGAGAGAGATCACAGAGAGATCGAGAGAGAGAGAGATCACAGAGAGATCGAGAGAGAGAGAGATCACAGAGAGATCGAGAGAGAGAGAGATCACAGAGAGATCGAGAGAGAGAGAGATCACAGAGAGATCGAGAGAGAGAGATCACAGAGAGATCGAGAGAGAGAGATCACAGAGAGATCGAGAGAGAGAGATCAGAGCGCGCGAGAGAGATCAGAGCGCGCGAGAGAGATCAGAGCGCGCGAGAGAGATCAGAGCGCGCGAGAGAGATCAGAGCGCGCGAGAGAGATCAGAGCGCGCGAGAGAGATCAGAGCGCGCGAGAGAGATCAGAGCGCGCGAGAGAGATCAGAGCGCGCGAGAGAGATCAGAGCGCGCGAGAGAGATCAGAGCGCGCAAGAGAGATCAGAGCGCGCAAGAGAGATCAGAGCGCGCAAGAGAGATCAGAGCGCGCAAGAGAGATCAGAGCGCGCAAGAGAGATCAGAGCGCGCAAGAGAGATCAGAGCGCGCAAGAGAGATCAGAGCGCGCAAGAGAGATCAGAGCGCGCAAGAGAGATCAGAGCGCGCAAGAGAGATCAGAGCGCGCAAGAGAGATCAGAGCGCGCAAGAGAGATCAGAGCGCGCAAGAGATCAGAGCGCGCAAGAGAGATCAGAGCGCGCAAGAGAGATCAGAGCGCGCAAGAGAGATCAGAGCGCGCGAGAGCGAGAGATCAGAGCGCGCGAGATAAAGAGAGAGATCAGAGATCGAGAGATCAGAGATCGAGAGATCAGAGAGATCAGAGAGATCAGAGAGATCAGAGAGATCGAGATCACAGAGAGATCGAGAGAGAGATTAGAGAGATCGAGAGATATCAGAGAGAGAGAGAGAGAGAGAGAGAGAGAGAGAGAGAGAGATATCAGAGAGAGAGAGAGAGATATCAGAGAGAGAGAGAGAGAGAGATATCAGAGAGAGAGAGAGAGAGAGAGATATCAGAGAGAGAGAGAGAGAGAGAGAGAGATAGATATCAGAGAGAGAGAGAGAGAGAGATAGAGAGAGATATGAGAGAGAGAGAGAGAGAGAGATAATCAGAGAGAGAGAGAGATATCAGAGAGAGAGAGAGAGAGATATCAGAGAGAGAGAGAGAGAGAGAGATATCAGAGAGAGAGAGAGAGAGAGAGATATCAGAGAGAGAGAGAGAGAGAGATATCAGAGAGAGAGAGATATCAGAGAGAGAGAGAGAGATCAGAGAGAGAGAGAGAGATCAGAGAGAGAGAGATATCAGAGAGAGAGAGATATCAGAGAGAGAGATATCAGAGAGAGAGAGAGAGATCAGAGAGAGAGAGAGAGATCAGAGAGAGAGAGAGAGAGATCAGAGAGAGAGAGAGAGAGAGATCAGAGAGAGAGAGAGATCAGAGAGAGAGAGAGATCAGAGAGAGAGAGATCAGAGAGAGAGAGATCAGAGAGAGAGAGATCAGAGAGAGAGAGATCAGAGAGAGAGATCAGAGAGAGAGATCAGAGAGAGATCAGAGAGAGAGAGAGATCAGAGAGAGAGAGAGATCAGAGAGAGATCTCTCGCTCTCTAATCTATATATTTTCTTAGAACTCAGATGTGTCCTTCCTCTTATTACTTTCTTCTAATGGGCATCAATTCATTCATGAATTTCCTGGAGGAATAATAGCACAGTTGAAAGTAAAGACGCGCCATACATAATGTAATATGAGGAATGCTAGTACGTATACACAGTCAGGAGGTAACAGATTCTCTTTAAAAAGTGACCAGAGCTTAAAGGGGTACATCTTCTCCCCTATCCAAAAAGGACAGGGGATAAGAGGTCTGATAGTGGGGAGGGGGGCTGCAGCTGGGATCCCCGCAGTCTCAGTGTTCATTTAGAATGCTGGGTGCCAGCGGCGGGGGTCGTGACTTATTGCCCACGCCCCCATCAATGCAAGTCTATGGGAGCATAGACTTGCATTGAGGGGGCGTGGGCGTGACATCACAACCCCCGCCGCCCACTCAAAGCGTTCGGAACAAAATGTTCCAAAATGAAGGGGCAGCGGAGTACCACTTTAAGTCTCTTATTAATGGTCACAATTTTTAAACATTTATTTACATTGGAAAAAGAGGTGAAGGCTTTATAAATATGGTGTCTAGAACAAAAATAAAAAATAAAATAAATATAAAATTAAATTAATTAATTTAAACGCATACTAAGAGCACCCATAATATTCTCACCATGAGCATACAGAAGTCTGGCAGATGACCAGTCATTCCAAACACTGTTGTCTTCAAGTATTTCTCATGTCCAGCTAGATCAATGAAAGTGATGATCTTTGAAGACTTCTCGCATATCTTGGTCCACTCCAAACTGCCACCATGACTGTCTGGCTTGTTGACAACATGTCCATGGCTATCAAATCCTAAGATGTCGTTGCCTACACTGCTTGTACGACCCGACTCGATCTCATGTTTGTGCCGAAAAAGCTTCTGTCTGGCAAAGCCACGTCCATTGTCAAGCTCTCCATGAGTCAAAACTCCCAAGAGTGTGCTTTTTCCAGCATCCACATTACCTACTACAGCAACCCTATTAGAGAACCGAAGAGGTAGAGCCTTATCACTAAGTATGTGAAGACAAAGTAACGGAAAAAAAAACAGTACAGCTATAAAAAAGGAAATATTGTTTATTACTGGAGGTTTTATTTTTTTAGCCTGCTGGTTCACATCACAACCATCTCCCTTGCCCTTTCACAAAGCTGAGACTACTTACATGAATCATTGGCAATGCTGCCGTGATCACAGGACCATACAAAAGTTGCCATCCCAACATCAAAATTTATCCACAAAAATGAGGGGATAACTGTTTTGTGGGCGTCAGACCACTGGTAGAAAAATCTAATGAAACAACACATTTTGACCTGTAATAGTTCTTACTCATGTCATAGGTAAGAACTATGAAGAGTATAAAATGTCTTAAGAGTTTTATTTGAGTCTTTTATGGATCTTTGCAGTACAGGAGTTTAATCTGCCCAAAGGAAAGATTTCATCAAAACCTGTGTAGAGGAAGAATGGTAGTGTTACCCATAGCAACCCGATTGCTTCTTTTATTTTTCAGGGGCCTATTGAAAAATGATAGAAGCAGTCTGGTTGCTATGGGCAACGGCACCATTCTTCCTTTAAAAGGGGTATTCCGGGCAAAAACATTTTATCCCCTATCCAAAGGATAGGGGATAAGATGTCTGATCGCAGGGGGCCGCTGCTTAGACACCCCGCGATCTCCCTGAAACCAGCTTTCTATGCGGGTGCTTAATCTCCAGTTTCAGAAACCTTCGGGTTTCCAGGACTGGGGACGTGTTGTCCCGCCATGCCCCTCCATTCATGTCTATGGGAGGGGGCGTGACGGCCGTCACGCCCCCTCCCATAGACATGAGTGGAGGGGGCGTGGCGTGACAACACATCCCCAGTCCTGGAAACCCAGGACACGGGGGGGGGTCTCAGCAGCAGGCCCCCCGCAGTCAGACATCTTATCCCCTATCCTTTGGATAGGGGATAAAATGTTTTTGCCCGGAATACCCCTTTAATTTCTGCAGATGGTAGTGAGCTGACTTGATAACATTTTACTTTAGAAATCATGACCTCCTGCTCTAAAGAAGGTCCGCTACTATAATTGGAGACCTGGATTCATTTCTAGGTTTAGCATTCATCTTCATGCCAACGTGACTGACATTTATAAAAAATAAAATAAACGCTAACCTCACACACAAGTCTTACCTGACTTCCAAGAAGTCGTTATCTCCCACACATTTGCGCACCAGATAGTCTCGAACCTTGCCTCCAGCCTCCTGGTGCTCCCGCAGAAGGATCATGTCGGCACCAATCTGCTCTGCCATGCTAGTGACTGTGGCGATAGACGCCTCCATATCGTCTTCATTGAGGCCATACTCCGTCCCATCTATACAAAAGGACAAAACTGTTACTCATCAAGCCATTGGGAAGGGCATAAAGATGCTCAGCTGTACAATTTGTCCCCCCATTATTGCGTCACAATTTTCAAATACGCTCACACCTTCCTGCAGAATTTTGCCTGCACATTAAATCTGCTTTAACTGTGCAAACCTATAAATTAAAATCTGCAGCATTTACACATCATGTTAGCGCAGGGGAAGGCAGTGAACAGTACACATTTGCACCATTCTAAAAGCACTTTGGGTCACTGTGGACTTGGGTGTAAGGCTCAAAGATCGGGACCCCGTATTCATGAATATTCCCGTTTTAGGCCGGTGAGTTAAACCTTACTGTCAGACTGTTATCCTACTGCAACACATAAGGCTCCTTTCACACTATACTGTTTCTCCATTACAAAAGACCAGTTAAGAAAACCCTTAAAAAAACGGCCGTTAAGAAATCCCATTCATGTCTATGGTATTTTTTGATTATCCTTCTCACCCATTATAGTCCGTTATGAACAACATTTTATTTGTGACGGGAGAAAAAAAGTCACATGCACTAATTTTTCTCCCATCACAAATAACTTCCGTTCATAACGAGCTATAACGGGTGATAACGGATTATTAACCTCTTAAGGACCAGGCCATTTTACACCTTAAGGACCAGAGCGTTTTTTGCAATTCTGACCACCGTCACTTTAAACATTGATAACTCTGGAATGCTTTTAGTTATCATTCTGATTCAGAGATTGTTTTTTCGTGACATATTCTACTTTAACTTAGTGGTAAAATTTTATGGTAACTTGCATCCTTTCTTGGTGAAAAATCCCAAAATTTGATTAAAAAAATGAAAATTTTGCATTTTTCTAACTTTGAAGCTCTCTGCTTGTAAGGAAAATGGATATTCAAAAAAAAAAAAAAATTTTGGTTCATATATACAATATGTCTACTTTATGTTTGCATCATAAAATTTATGAGTTTTTACTTTTGGAAGACACCAGAGGGCTTCAAAGTTCAGCAGCAATTTTGAAATTTTTCACAAAATTTTCAAACTCGCTATTTTTCATGGACCAGTTCAGGTTTGAAGTGGATTTGAATGGTCTTCATATTAGAAATACCCCATAAATGTCCCCATTATAAAAACTGCACCCCCCAAAGTATTCAAAATGACATCCAATAAGTGTATTAACCCTTTAGGCGTTTCACAGGAATAGCAGCAAAGTGAAGGAGAAAATTCACAATCTTCATTTTTTACACTCGCATGTTCTTGTAGACCCAATTTTTTTATTTTTGCAAGGGGTAAAAAGGAGAAAATTTTTACTTGTATTTGAAACTCAATTTCTCTCGAGTAAGCACATACCTCATATGTCTATGTTAATTGTTCAGCGGGCGCAGTAGAGGGCTCAGAAAGGAAGGAGCGACAAATGGTTTTTGGGGGGCATGTCACCTTTAGGAAGCCCCTATGGTGCCAGGACAGCAAAAAAATAAAAACACATGGCATACCATTTTGGAAACTAGACCCCTCGGGGAATGTAACAAGGGGTAAAGTGAACCTTAATACCCCACAGGTGATTCACGACTTTTGCATATGTAAAAAAAATAATAATTTTTACCTAAAATGCTTGGTTTCCCAAAAATTTTTACATTTTTAAAAAAGGATAATAGCAGAAAATACCCCCCAAAATTTGAAGCCCAATTTCTCCAGATTCAGAAAACACCCCATATGGGGGTGAAAAGTGCTCTGCTGGCGCACTACAGGTCTCAGAAGGAGGAGTCACATTTGGCTTTTTGAAAGCAAATTTTGCTCTGGGGGCATGCCGCATTTAGGAAGCCCCTATGGTGCCAGAACCGCAAAAAAAAAAAAAAAAAAAAAAAAACACATGGCATACCATTTTGGAAACTAGACCCCTCGGAGAACGTAACAAGGGGTAATGTGAACCTTAATACCCCACAGGTGATTCACGACTTTTGCATATGTTAAAAAAAAAAAAAAAAATTTTTACCTAAAATGCTTGGTTTCCCAAAAATTTTACATTTTTAAAAAGGGTAATAGCAGAAAATACCCCCAAAAATTTGTAACACAAATTCTCCCGAGTACGGCGATACCCCATATGTGGCCCTAAACTGTTGCCTTGAAATACGACAGGGCTCCAAAGTGAGAGCGCCATGCGCATTTGAGGCCTGAATTAGGGACTTGCATAGGGGTGGACATAGGGGTATTCTACGCCAGTGATTCACAAACAGGGGGCCTCCAGCTGTTGTAAAACTCCCAGCATGCCTAGACAGTCAGTGGCTATCTGGCAATACTGGGAGTAGTTGTTTTGCAACAGCTGGAGGCTCCATTTTGGAAACAGTGGCGTACCAGACGTTTTTCATTTTTATTGGGGAGGGGGGCTGTGTAGGGGTATGTGTATATGTAGTGTTTTTTACTTTTTATTTTATTTTGTGGTAATGTAGTGTTTTTAGGGTACAGTCCCACGGGCGAGGGGTTCACAGTAGTTTCTCGCTGGCAGTTTGAGCTGCGGCAGAAAATTTGCCGCAGCTCAAACTTGCAGCCAGATACTTACTGTAATCCTCCGCCCATGTGAGTGTACCCTGTACGTTCACATTGGGGGGGCGGGGGGAGAAACATCCAGCTGTTGCAAAACTACAACTCCCAGCATGTACGGTCTATCAGTGCATGCTGGGAGTTGTAGTTTTGCAACAGCTGGAGGCACACTGGTTGTGAAACACCGAGTTTGGTAACAAACTCAGTGTTTTGCAACCAGTGTGCCTTCAGCTGTTGCAAAAGCTACAACCCCCAGCATGTACGGACAGCGGAAGGGCATGCTGGGTCTTGTAGTTATTCAACAGCTGGAGGCATACTACTTTGGCTGGGGAAGCTGGGGATTGTAATTATGCAACAGCTGGAGACACAATGGTTTGCTACTTAACTCAGTGTGCCTTCAGCTGTTGTAAAACTACAACTCTCAGCAGTCACTGACAGCTTACGGGCATGCTGGGAGTTGTAGTTATGCAACCACCAGATGCACCACTACAACTCCCAGCATGCACTTTAGCTGATTCTGCAAGCTGGGAGTTGTAGTTATACAACAGCTGAAGGTACACTTTTCCATAGAAAAAATGTGCCTCCAGCTGTTGCAAAACCATAAGTCCCAGCATGCCCATAAGGGATTGCTGGGAGTTGTGGTGGTCTGCCTCCTCCTGTTGCATAACTACAGCTCCCAGCATGCCCTTTTTGCATGCTGGGAGCTGTTGCTAAGAAACAGCAGGAGGCTGTCACTCACCTCCTGCTGCTGCTGATCCACGCTGCGCAGGTCAGTCCCGCCGCCGTCGCTCCTGGGGCCCCTGATCCCAACATTAACGCCGGGGATCGGGGTCCCCCGCACCCGCTCACGTCCTCCGGAAGAGGGCCGGAGCGGGTTGCAGGAGTGACACCCACAGCAGGCGCCCTGATTGGTCGGCCGGGAAACCGGCCGACGAATCAGGGCGATCGTGAGGTGGCACCAGTGCCACCTCACCCCTGCTGGCTATGGCTGTTCGGGGCCGTCTCTGATGGCCCCGATCAGCCAGTAATTCGGGGTCACTGGAGACCCGATTGACCCGAAATCGCCGCAGATCGCTGGACTGAATTGTTCAGCGATCTGCGGCCATCGCTGACATGGGGGGGGGCATAATGACCCCCCTGGGCGATATGCCGCAATGCCTGCTGAACGATTTCAGCAGGTATCGGGCACCGGCTCCCCTTCAGCTAGCGGCGGGGGGCCGGGAATGGAAAGGACTTACTCCTACGTCCTCGGTCCTTAAGGGGTTAAAAAATCCCATATAGACTTCAAAGGTTTTTTTTTTTTTTTAACAGACGTTTTTAAGGGTTTTCTTAAAGGGGTACTCCAGTGGAAAGGTTTTATTTATTTATTTATTTTAAATCAACTGGTGCCAGAAAGTTAAAACAGATTTGTAAATTACTTCTATTTCAAAATCCTACCAGTACTTATCAGCTTCTGTAAGCTCGAGAGGAAGTTCTTTTCTTTTTGAATTTCTTTTCTGTCTGTGCTCTCTGCTGACACCTCTGTCCATGTCAGGATATGGACCGAGGTGTCAGCAGAGAGCACTGTGATCAGACAGAAAATAAATTCAAAAAGAAAAGAACTTCCTTTAGAACATACAGCAGCTGATAAGTACTGGAAGGATTAAGATTTTTAAACAGAAGTAATTTACAAATCTGTTTACATTTTTGGCACCTGTTAAAAAAATAAAAAAATAATAAAAAAATGTTATTGTTTCCCACTGGACAATTGTTTCCCTTTAACGGGACATTGTAACGGGTCTTTGTAACGGCGCAACAGTATAGTGTAAAATGAGCCTAAGAATGTAGAAAACAAGAAAAATACAATTCTCACATTTATGCAAGTATAGGTAAATGCTCAGATTATATTCTGGTTAGCCAAGTCCACAGCATGAGGTTACACTGTGACAATAGTCCTCCCATATACAAGGCTGTATTTCTAGGGAAATAAAATGCACTGGATCACATCGAGGAGATCTTTTACTGTGAAGCACACATGGACGGCACTGTTCAGAATGACACCTTCTTCTTTTAAGTAGCAGATAACAAGGACTGAAAACATACATTACAGGGATCATATGGAGGGGGGGAAAAAAAAAAAAAAAAAATTTGTGCTTTATCATCAACTCCCCACACAAGCTGTGAACAAGACAAGGTCAGCAGGACCAGCCCCATATGGTGTCAGAGATAAGTCACGACCTCAGGAGTAGGCGAAGAACCCACCCCCCACAAAAAATTAAAAAAAAAAACCTATATAAAAAGGATTGAATTTAAAAACCCATGAGCATTGTGTTACACAGAAGATGTGGGGGGATAACATTCTATTAAAAAGCTACAAGAAAGAAAGATCAATAATGAATTATTGGGCCCCTGTCACGCAGTACACGGCTATAGCGAGACAGACAGTAATCCTATTGCATTAGGATGTAGCAGTCGTAAAGAGGAGGCAGCATACTGTATCCCTGTGTAAGTATAGATTGGTAGTGATCTCTGTATACACCCATCATTCTGCACACTATACTGTTAAGCACTCTGGATATAATCTAGAGCAGCGTTTCCCAACCAGGGTGCCTCCAGCTGTTGCAAAACTACAATGCCCGGACAGCTGTTGGCTGTCCAGGCATACTGGGAGTTGTAGTTTTGCAACAGCTGGAGGCACCTTGGTTGGGAAACCCTGATCTAGATGGATGGAGCAGACCCTTGCCCTACAGCTAAGATTTGGGTTATAGAAGGACTCAAGTGGTGCGACAGATTCATCTACACCACACTGCTATAACGGCGAGAGCCGAACTGCATACAATACAAGTCTATAGGGACATAGACAGTTGTGAAAATCATTTTTTTATATTGCAAAGTGACTCAAGCAGAAAAAGTAAAAAAAAAATAGCTTTAAGAAAAAAATAAAAAAAAAAATAAAAAGGGGTTATCCAGGCATAGGAAAAACAGAGTTAATTTCTTCTAAAATCAGCAGCACACCAGTCCTCAGATTGTATGTGTGTTAATACAACTTGACTCCATTCATTTCGCTGGAGCTGAACTGCAAGACCACAACCAACCTAAGGTCAGGTGGGGGCTTTTTTTATTTTTTATTATTTTTTTATTTAAGAAATCAGCTCTATTTTTCTAATCCATTATAACCCCATTCAAGATTGTGTTGGTGCTCCACCCGCACCAGCAATTGAGGCATTCTACGGTGTGCACCAAACAGGGAAAAAAAGAATGCACCTTGCTTGAAAAGGTGACGTGGCCTAGAAAAAAGCATGCAGAGTGTTGCTCGGATGAAAAGGGGAATGCCTAAAATGCCATGCACCACAAATTTGGGCACATTACATTTTCCTGTAGTAAGCAAATGAGTAAACTACAGACTAGATCAGTGTTTCCCAACCAGGGTGCCACCAGCTGTGGCAAAACTACAACTCCCAGCATGCCCGGACAGCCTTCGGCTGTCCGGGCATACTGGGAGTTGTAGTTTTGCAACAGCTGGAGGCACCCCGGTTGGGAAACACCGGACTAGATAAAACTCCTGATCCACTGAGATAAATCTGGTACATTTGGAGTATGTCTGCCTATGTTTGCACTGTAATAATTATATAGTTTTAGTACATTTCTCTCCATTATTCTTTCTTTGGCTTTCTATTGTGGCAGCAGGCAGTGTGCGTACATGCATAATTCTATCATTTATATGACCAGTTTCCCCAAACTACAGCTATTACAAGGTTATAGTTTTCTATTACTATGTTAGCGATACTCTGCAATACAACTCAAGAGAAGGGAAAAGATAGAAGAAAACTTACCAGAGCCTTGTCCGATGACATATATAGTCTCCCCCCTTCCCTCATCCATCCGGTCTCGTAGTTGATGGAGAAGACTGTCATACTGCTCTGCGCTGGGGCTTACCAATACAAGCTGAAAATAAGGTAGACGGTGAGTTACAAAGAGCGAAATAGAAAACATACAGATCAGAAGACTCCAAATCTGCCTCCACATCAGTATTACAGTGGTCCCTCAAGTTACAATATTAATCGGTTCCAGGAAGACCATTGTATGTTGAAACCATTGTATGTTGAAACCATTGTATGTTGAGACCAGAACTCTATGGAAACCTGGTAATTGGTTCTAAAGGCAACAAAATGTCATCCAAAAAAATAGGAAAAAGTGAGGATTAAAGAAAAATAAGTAAATAACTAATATAGATAAAGCAAATATTAATTTATAAAAAGTAAGAAAGATCTGCTGAGAGCTGTAATCACTGTCTAGGTCAGTGTTTCCCAAGCAGGGAGCCTCCAGCTGTTGCAAAACTACAACTCCCAGCATGCCCGGACAGCCAAAGGCTGTCCGGGCATGCTGGGAGTTGTAGTTTTGCAACAGCTGGGGGAACCCTGCTTGGGAATCACTGGTCTATGTAGAGGACAGGAGCTTCTTCGGGGTCCTGTACAGTACACAGTGTCCTAAAAAAAGTAACATGGAGCCGCCTCACCTGGTATCCAAAAGAGCAGGTAACCCTGGCACAGGTAAAGAGTACAGAACATGTAATACCTTCCTGTACTGTAGGGGGCGCTACCAGACACCAGTCAGTGCATTCACTTCAGTAATACAGGCGTTTTACCAGTGAATGCCGATTCTGATTGGTCAGTTCATTGACATGTTTCACAGATCTAGCATTGTATGTTGAATCTGGTTTCAACTTACAATGGTCCAGAAAAGACCAATGTATGTTGAAACTAGGGATCGACCGATTATCGGTATGGCCAATAATCACGATTTTGGGCATTATCGCTATCTGCAATTACCTTGCCGATAAGCCGATAATGCCCCGCCCCCGACACCCCCCCCCCCCCCCGACCCACCGCACCGCGTCGCACCCCCCACCGTGATGCTGGGCGGTATACCGGTATGGATTTTTGCCCATACCGCTATACCGGTCGGGCCCCTCCCCCACCCTCCGAGTCAATAAAAAAATTAAACTTACTCGTAATGGGGGTGGTGCGGGCCATCCATCCTTCCTGTAGTGTCCAGGGGCGTTCCGGGTGAAGAGTGAACCGGTCCGGGCTGTCCTTCTCCGGCAGTCATCTTCTCCACTCCGGGCAGGCTCCGGCCTAGTACGCTGCATAGACGCCGGGACGTCAGGTGCGTCGCTGCGCACGGGTGTCACTGCGCAGCGGTGTCTATGCAGCGTACTAGGCCGGAGCGGAGAAGATGACCACCGGAGAAGAAGGACAGCCCGGACCGGTTCACTCTTCACCTGGAACGCCCCCGGACACTACAGGACTGAAGGATGGATGGCCCGGACCACCCTGACAGGTAGGGCAGAGAAGCGGGTGGCGGCGGCGGCCTATGGCCCCGCAAAAGCCACTGCAGATCATTGATTTAAAGCGCCCGCTTTAAATCAATGATCTGCAGCGGTGTCGCAGGGGGTTAAATAGCCGATAACTTATACTGGAATATCGGTATAAGTTATCGGCTATCGGCCCTAACCTGCACCGATTATCGGTATTGGTATTGTCCCTAAAAAAAAAACTATATCGGTCGATCCCTAGTTGAAACTAATGAATGTTGAGGCCATTGTAAGTTGAGGGATCACTGTACATGAATGTGCACTGATTATATTACCCCAATGCACCCCACCACTACTGTTATATAAAAGATATTAAGGATTCCTAATCGGTATTGCTAAGATCACATCGGTCGCTTTAGGGAATATTAAAGCCTTAAATGGGCACTGTCAGATACAAAAACTTTTGATATGTTGTAAAGCATGTATAACCAATAGGTTTTGCAATTGCTTACAATTAGAAGATTTTCAGTATTTGATACTGAAAAATCCAGTCAAACAACTGCCCCCCCCCCCCGTGCCTGCTTGGACACCTACTAGTCCTGCTGTGTCCATGCATCATCACCTACGTCATGGACACACTTCCTTGATTGACAGCTGTGAGCGCAGGGCTCCTCCCACCGTCAGCTTGTGTCCCGCTACTGTCAGTGAGGAGAAGCTGGGAGTTGTAGTTTTGCTAATGCTAGGGGAGATGTGAGCAGACAGCATACCGAGGGAGGGGGCGGAGACCTGCACAGTGAGGCCCTTTGAGAGGAATTAAGACCAGTGAGCTAAATTAAAAGTGTAAAAAAATAAAATAAAAAAGGTGCTAGGCACATACAAATGAGATGTACATGGTCAGGATAAGGTGCTGAGTGATAAAATAAAATAATCTTGTTGCCTCTGACGGGTACGCTTTAAGTTCAGTGAGGCACCAAGGTTAATAAGTCAAGAGGAAAGGAGATATAAACGCACTCCTTCCCCACCGACCAAAGCAAAACTATGCCCTGATAGGCATCATCTTATAGGTCAATGCAAAGTGCAGTACATGTATAGGCACAAATTATATACTATATATAGACAAGTGTGTTCACACTTGTTTTGCCTGTGAAGTGCTGCATATTTATACTGCTCAAAAAAATAAAGGGAACAGTAAGATAACACATCCTAGATCTGAATGAATGAACTAATCGTATGAAATACTTTCGTCTTTACATAGTTGAATGTTCTGACAACAAAATCACACAAAAATTATCAATGGAAATCAAATTTATCAACCCATGGAGGTCTGGATATGGAGTCACACTCAAAATCTAAGTGTAAAACCACACTACAGGCTGATCCAACTTTATGTAATGTCCTTAAAACAAGTCACAATGAGGCTCAGTAGTTTGTGTGGCCTCCACGTGCCCGTATGACCTCCTGTATGAACTCCTGGACAGTCTGTGGTGCAATGTGGCGTTGGTGGATGGAGCGAGACAATGTCCCAAATGAGCTCAATCGGATTCAGGTCTGGGGAACGGGCGGGTCAGTCCATAGCATCAATGCCTTCCTCTTGCAGGAACTGCTGACACACTCCAGCCACATGAGGTCTAGCATTGTCTTGCAATGGGAGGAACTCAGGGCCAACCGCACCAGCATATGGTCTCATAAAGGGGTCTGAGGATCTCATCTTGGTAACTAATGGCAGTCAGGCTACCTCTGGCAAGCACATGGAGGGCTGTGCAGGCCCCCAGAGAAATGCTACCACACCCCATTACTGACCCACCGCCAAACCGGTCATGCTGGAGGATGTTGCAGGCTGCAGAACGTTCTCCAAGGCGTCTCCAGCCTCTGTCAATTCTGTCACATGTGCTCGGTTTGAACCTGCTTTCATCTGTGAAGAGCACAGGCGCCAGTGGCGAATTCGTCAATCTTTGTGTTCTCTGGCAAATGCCAAACATCCTGCACGGTGTTGGGCTGTAAGCACAACCCCCCACCTGTTGACGTCGGGCCCTCATATCAACCTCATGGTCTGTGTCTGACCGTTTGAGTGGACACATGCACATTTGCAGGGCTCTGGCAGTGCTCCTCCTTGCACAAAGGTGGAGGTAGCGGTCCTGCTGCTGGGTTGTTGCCCTCCTATGGCCTCCTCCATGTCTCCTGATGTTCTGGCCTCTCTCCTGGTAGCGCCTCCATACTCTGGACACTACGCTGACAGACACAGCAAACCTTCTTGCCACAGCTCGCATTGATGTGCAATCCTGGATGAGCTGCACTACCTGAGCCACTTGTGTGGATTGTAGACTCCGTCTCATGCTACCACTAGAGTGAAAGCACTGCCAGCATTCAAAAGTAACCAAAACATCAGCCAAGAAGCATAGGAACTGAGAAGTGGTCTGTGGTCACCACCTGCAGAACCACTCCTTTATTGGGGGGTGTCTTGCTAATTGCCTATAATTAGCACCTGTTGTCTGTTCCATTTGCACAACAGCATGGGAAATTGATTGTCAATCAGTGTTGCTTCCTGAGTGGACAGTGTGATTTCACAGAAGTGTAACATAGTAACATAGTTCATAAGGTTGAAAAAAGACCAGAGTCCATCAAGTTCATCCTATAACCCTAATGAGTCTCTACTGAGTTGATCCAGAAGAAGGCAAAAATTCCTTCCCGACTCCAAATATGGCATCAGAATAAATCACTGGATCAAGGTTCAGTCCCTATAAATTTAGAATCCATAACCTGTAATGTTCTTACTCTCCAAAAATGCATCAAGACCCCCTTTAAATTATTTTACAGGTGTGATTGACTTGGAGTTACATTGTGTTGTTTAAGTGTTCCCTTTATTTTTTTGAGCAGTGTATTTACTTACATTCGTTCAGTATCTAATTTTTAGTTTTCCCTGGATAGCGGGTGGAACCTAACCTCTGAGATGTCGCCCATACACTTCCCACACAGAGAAGAGGGGGGGGGGGGTTACTGAATTCAAACACTGGGGTGATATCTAATCTACAAACTGCAGAAATGTCCACTTCTGTCACTTCAGCCACTTCCCCTCCCACCTCCTTTCTTACCCCACCATAGACCTCTATGGACAGCTGTAATCTGATCCCTTAATAAGCAGCAGATTGCCTATTCTCTGTTGTAGTGACTTAAGAAAAGATAAATTTTTCTCCCATATAGATTACAAAGTTTTTACCGTCCCTTACCCATCTGAGTCATAAAAAAATGTCAATGCAGAGCCTATAAAAAACAAAAACATTTAATTTAGAATCCAAAAGTAAATACAAAAGCCAAACCTGAATATCCAGATAATCTAAATTTGTCTCCTAATGTCACAAACAAGTCATAAAACTGAACAACAAACTACAATTCACAGGATGGGCAGGGTTCCGTCACTCTGAACTACACACGCTTTTTTTTAATCCCAGTAAGTCACAACGATCACAGCCGAAACTATAAAGCGATTTTATTGAGGAAACACAAGAGTAATCTGCTATAGCCGGCAGATCCAGAGAGGTCACTCTGCTTAACCCTGTGGACAGGAGAGAAGATCTGGCTACTAGAATGAGGTCCTTTCTGCATTAAAATGTACAGTAACCGCCTGCTAGTTTTAGGCTGGTTTCACACACAGTATTTAATGCAGTTTTGATCCAAGAAATTGACCCAGCAGGAAGTATTATAATATTTTTATAATATTTCTTATTCCAAGTCTATTCTTTCTGCGGAGTCTACAAGAAAATGCATTGGTGTCTATATGACGGCTCATTTCCGAATGGTCCTAGCACCTGTCTAAGCTTTCAAATGTATTTTCTGGCAAACATTCCGCACATTTTACATCCATTTGAACATAGCATTAGGCCGGGTTTACACCGTGGAATCTCTGGACAGAATTTCTGCTAAAGATCCCACAGGCGGCTCTAGGACCACACGGATTGCATTGCCGTCCCCATAGATGGCAAAGCATTTCTGAGAAGATTCGCCGAAAGATCAGCTGCAAAGTTTGTGTATTGCCATCTATGGAGACTGCAGCAATGCAGTCCTAGCACCGCCCGCGGGATCTCCAGTCCAGTCCTAAAGTAAGTGTACAAACCTGTCCCCTATCTGGCACACAAAATGGGGAAAAGCAGCGCTCGACCATGTGCTTTACACCCCCCTCCCTCTTATTCTAGCAATAGGTGGGTGTCTGATCACTGGTTTTGAAGTCCACAGTAGCGCCTTTTGCTGCAGATTAATAGTGAAGCTGTGATCTAATATTCTATTGCTGATGTTTAATTCTCAAAAAATAAAATAAAATAAAAAATACTCAAATGGGAAAAATCTGCAATGGAAAAAGTCCCTGCACCTTTCATGGCAGAAGTCGACCTGCTATGGCTTTAGAAATTTGCACCACCTGCCAAACTTCCATAAAGCTCATTCACATTAATAGTACTGACCTGTGTTGTACAAATCCATATAGTGAATTTATGATAACTTTAGGAGGAGATGCAAACAAAAAAAAAATTCAAATAAAAAAAAAAAAAAAAACACACCAACCACCCCACCAAAACCAACCAACCCAAACTACAAAAAACATAACATTCACAAACTAAAGCTTCTTCCTTGTAGGCACTGGGAGAGAAGCATGTGGCTAAGCCAGTGTTTTCCCAACTAGGGTGCCTGCAGTTTACGGCTTACATGATTGTCCAAATTTTGAAACTAAAGATAGCTTACACCCCCCTAAAACAAGTAAAGCAGCACTCCTGTATTCCCACCGCTTGTTCACAGGCCCTGTACTATAGATTATCTTGGAGATGGAGAATAAACACACAATATTTGTCGAGGCCTCCGACAGACGTGGCACCAGCTCCTGCCTTACTACTGCTTCCCACGCTGTCACTGCTTTGATCGTACACTCACTATAGTGAAAAGTGTCATCCAGCTGCCTAGATCGTATTTTATTTATTTATTTTTTAAGAGCCGAGGAACGTGCTCTCTCTCTCTCACACAAAGTGCAAGAAAAGGTGCAAACGTGTCACACTAAAAAAAAAGTGCACAAAGGATGCAGTCTATCGCTAAGCCCTTCTCCAACAGGAGAGAGCCCCCCCCCCCCAACAAACCTACCCTTCACCTCCGGGCCAAAAGGCACCTGAAAGGATCCAGGTTCGATGCCCCATTTCGCCAAAGCTACTAAGGGGCCGAAAATGCTCCTGGCTTCAACCTAGGTGCTATCTAAGTTATTAGCCGAGGAGCCGTATACTGGTGGCATCTTGACCGAAGCCAAGATACCCAGGGGTTGCAGGGAGGTGAGGAACCTAATAGCCACATGCACCTCTCCTAGACCGCCAGGAGGGCCACCCAGAAGGGCTACCGCATCCTGCCAATCCTGTGTACAAAACCAGACACATAAGAGTGGCACAGTGACACTATATCGTACTATACAATCTTATATCAGACCACTTTTACAGCACTTGGGCAGATTTGTCAATGAATTTTTTGTGCCTGAAAATCCGTTCTATGCATTTTGTTGGGATTCTCCGGCATCTATGTGGATTGAAGCAAAAAAAAACAAAAAACTCTGCATCAATAATTTGTAAGCCGATGCCAGGAGCGGATCCAATATAAAGATATGCAAATCTATTCACTGTAAGTGCATGGTACTTGTTTTGAGACATTTTACGCCTAAAGAATGTTATTAAAATTTTAAAGACCGGTTTTGCATAAACCACCAAAAGATAAAAAAGTATGCATAAAAAAATAAATAAATAAAAGATTTTGGAGGCCCACTTTGCTTGTAAAGCAAGCATATTTAAAAAAAAAAAAAAAAAAAAAAAAAAAAAAAAAGGGAAACTGACAGCTGGTTTACCCACAATACATGGGGATATAGTGTTGGTGAACTGGATTAAAATTATGTATAAAACTTTTAGCGATTGAACGCTACCAATGAAACATTAACATGGCTGACTTCATCTCTTCTTCATCGTTGGTACATTTCAATTGATCAATGATCATTTTGGTTAAAGTGTGGGATGAAAATAGATTACATTCAGGAGGCAGCACAGTGTACATAGTAATCATACTAGTATTTAATTAAGAGTGATCAGAACTTTATAGTTAGTAAGATAGAAAGGAAGCCTTGATTTACCTTTCAGACACAGCACACACCCGCTGAACAAGGCAGGCAAGCTAAGCTTGTATGCACACAGTAGCAGCTAAACTAGTCCCTACTCTCTGTGTCCCATCTGGAACAGCATATTGTGGAAAAGTGAGACACCTAGTGGCTGTGACTTTAGAGCTGTTCTTCTGGGGTAAGGAGTACATTTTTATTAAATGAAGAGATTTACTAAGGTTTTAGGAATCACAAAGGAGGAAAGGTCTCTGAAAATGACAGTGACATTTAAAAGGGTACTCCGGTGGAATTTTTTTTAAATTCTTTATATCATCAACTGGGGTCAGAAAGTTAAACATTTGTAAATTACCGTACTTCTATTAAAAAAATCTTAATCCTTCCAGTATTACACTGAAGAGGAAATCATTTTCTTTTTGGAACACAGTTCTCTCTGCTGACATCTCTGTTCATAGCAGCATACGTTTGCTATGGGGGATTAAAAAATATAAAATAATAATAATAAATAAATAAATAAATAAATAAATAAAGAGTACACCTTTAAGAATCTTACACTGAAAGTCACTAAGCTCTTTAGCACAACCGATTCCACTGCTACATCTCTATGGAGATGGCAGTGACGTATTTTAGGTTGTGAATACACCTGTTAGAAGGGTGTGTGGTTACAATAGTCAAATCCATTCATTAGAGAAGAAGGTAAACACTTTTCTTTTTTGCTCTGGACATTTGCTCCTTATAGCGGTCAATAACCTCCTCCAGGAGAGTTTCTGGCTCAACAGTTTTTCAGTCCCAATGTCCAAAAATAGTAAGGGCCAGAGATCGCAAAATTAAGAGTAGAGATGAGCGAACTTACAGTAAATTTGATTCGTCACGAACTTCTCGGCTCGGCAGTTGATGACTTTTCCTGCATAAATTAGTTCAGCCTTCAGGTGCTCCCGTGGGCTGGAAAAGGTGGATACAGTCCTAGGAGACTCTTTCCAGCCCACCGGAGCACCTGAAGGCTGAATTAATTTACGCAGGAAAAGACATGAACTGCCGAGCTGAGAAGTTCATGACGAATCGAATTTACTGTAAGTTCACTCATCTCTACTTAAGAGCAAAAAGTGCAAACTGCTTCAACCACACTCCGCACTATAAGGATTGTTCGAGAGTTATTTTTCTTTACCAAGCCTGATTAAAAAAAAAAAAAAAAAAACACACCAGAAATATTGAAGGGGCTATATCCCAGGGTAAATCCCAGGATAAAGGCAGTGGTACTAAAATGGTGGACCTTAGTCCAAACCCCAACCACAGCCGCCAAGCAGAAATTGGAGGGCACCTGAGGCCTCCACCAGCTGATTCTCTCTGCAATCAAACTGTCTCAGTGTCATTAAAAAGGGTTGTCAAGGATTAGATAAAAAATAAAAGCTGTAATACCACACACAACCTGAGGACAGTGTGGTGCTGTTTTTAGAAGCAATTAGCTCCTTGATAACCCCTTTAGAGCACCCATACAAGTTAATAGCTGAGTGTTGGCCAATGCAAGGGAACACTCCGCACCCTGCCCAGCCTCCTGCCGCTTCCCCCATGATGTAGACTGTCTGCGCTGCCTGCACCATTCTGCTCTGGTTAGGGCTGAGTAGATGAGGCCAGAGCAGCGAGGGAACACTGGAGCCGGGAAAGGCGAGTATTTCCAGGGGGAAAGGTTATTGAGGGTAATTGTTCCCTTCCCCACAGCTCTCCAGTTGTTGCACAACTACATCTCCCATCATGCTCTTCTGTGCGAGCTGTGACTTGTAGTTTGCAACGTCTGGAGAGCGACAGGTTGGAAAACCAATGAAGAGCACAGATTAGGGGAGGACTATTTATATCCTACACACTTTTGTAGCTTTTGTTTTTTTACCCTGTGACTAAGGGTAATATAATGCAACAGGCAGCTACTCTTTCTTGCACGGCAGTGGGCCGCTAGGTGTGGGACAGGCCTTAGCCTGACCTGGATAAACTGACCCTTAATAATAGTGCCCTGGAGTAGGGTGTAACTAGCTGATCAGTGGGTATCCAATCGCTTGAACCCCGGCCAAACACAAGAATGGGAGATCCCCGAGGTATGATCAGCCAGTGCTCCATTTACTCCATAGAACTTCACCATATTGCAGAGTGCGGAGCTCAGATATGTCCAGAAGTCCCATAGACAATGAATGAAGTGGGGGCAGAGTATAAATGACTAAGCTCTATTCACTTGGGGGACAAATAACCTCCATTCTCATGTACATCTGTGTCAATAAGGCTTTGCTCACAGAGCTGTCATAGCGGCAGTACTGTGCCTGTCATACAATGGTCACCAACTGTGCCTGAGGGTCCTCAGTGACTTATAATGGGGTCTGCTGGGTTCTGACATGGTGCTCATCATTTCAACAGGAACAATAGCACATCAAGCTGTGCCATTTATTCCCATTAAATCTCATGGAACTATAGACTTGTCGATTATGGTGTGAACAGAGCCTTACAGTATTACACCTTAGTAAGAATTGCTTAGGTATGGAAATTGGATATGAAGTGGGGTACTCTGTTCCACACCCTCCTGTCTTAGCTTAAAGGGGTATTCCGGTGGAATAATTTTTTTTTTTTTTTTTTTAAATCAACTGGTGCCAGAAAGATTTAGAAATTACTTCTATTAAAAAAAAATATCTCCCCTACTCTGGACAGTTCTTAAAATGGAAAGAGATGTCAGCAGAGAGCACTGTGGTCATGATGTCAGCAGAGAGCTCTGTGTTCCAAAAAGAAAATAATTTCCTCTGTAGTATTCAGCAGCTAATAAGTACTGGAAGGATTAAGATTTTTTATTAGAAGTCATTTACAAATCTGTTTAAACTTTCTGGCACCAGTTGATAAAAAAATAAAAAATAAAAAAGTTTTCCACTGGAGTACCCCTTTAAGTGGACAGTAGACTTTAAGAGTCTCTCTCTCTCTAAAGAGGACCCGCTTTTTCATGCATTGCGCCAAATACCAAATTAATGTCAAGGGTCTATTCACACATACAGTATTCTGCGCAGAATTGATGCGCAGGATTTGAAGTAATTCAGTTTCATTGAAATCCTACGCCATCAAATCCTGTACACGTGAATAGACCCTAAAGGTGGAAAACAAGCGGAAAACATATGTTTTCACTTCAACTGACACCTCTGTCCAAGTTAGGAACTGTCCAGAGCAGGAGAGGTTTGCTATGGGGATTTGCTCCTGCTCTGGACAATTCCTGACATGGACAGAGGTGTCAGCAGAGAACACTGTGGTCAGACTGGAAAGAACTACACAACTTCCTCTGGAGCATACAGCCGCTGATAAGTACGGAAAGGTTTAGGATTTTTAAATAGAATCTGTATAAACTTTCTGGCTCCAGTTGATTTGAAAGCATTTTTTCCCACCGGAGTACCCTTTTAATGGGCACTGTGTAATACTTCATTTCTCCCTGTTGCGGCGCTGTAGGGAAACTAAACACTGTCAGGTTTCCCCACAGATCACAACTGATCGCTGATGTCTCTAGCAGAGGGACACTTTGTAATCAGTTTACTGTAAAGAAGCCCTTCTATAAATAGGGATTGTCCAAAGCAAACATAGGTGTCAGCTACAATACAGAGCACAGCCCATGGACGTTGTTAGAAACCAAACCTGCACGGTTACTATATGATCACTTTCATTGTAGACCAAACAAGGGTCCGGAGTACACAACTAAGTCACACAAAGCACATTACAACATAATATCTGATAAAGAATTAGACAAAAACCATTTACATCAGTCAAAAGAAAATATAAAAGTATCCCAAGTGTAAAATAAAAGACAGGTGACCTGCAAGTAGTTAAGTTTTATGCTTTATGTTATTAGTGACGTAGAAGATTGTTTGGACACTGATCCGTGGGTGGAGACACATTCCTCCCTGTTGCCTCCACATTTCATCAGCTCATCTCACTATATGACAGCACATTGTCCATCACATCCCCACGTCAGGCTGCAGCACATAAAGCCTCCCGCATCCTGTATACAGCAGAGCTGTATATTGGGAATGTGCACCGCTCAGGAGAGTCTGCTGCAGCCCATTCATAGAAGAACATGAAAGGCCACAACATCACAGCAGAGAGACGCCTCATTGTGTCCTACAAGAGCGAGTGCTACAGCGCCAAACAACAGGACTCACAGACAATAGACAACTATACTGTACTAACCATGGGGCCCCATAACAAAACTGAGGTTGGGGTTCCACTTCACCATGAACACTTTCAGGAGTAACCAAAAACACAAGAGAGATAGAAGCACCTGAGTGCGTGAAACATGTTGCCGCCCCCCGTGAACTCCCCTTAGCTCACCTGTTCCAGCACGAGCTCCCTGTGTACCTGGGTCCTTGAATTTTCTACTGGACGAAAAAAAATCTGAAAGTTTCTACAGAGCCTCCTGGGTGAGTGCGTTATCCTTTGGTACATCATATTGTCAAACGAGATACAGTAATATATATGTGAACAAATGGTGGAAGCAGCACTCAATAGGCAAAGATGAAGGGTGCTCATGGATAGTGACCTGGTCCCAGTCGCAGATCAGGTATAGACATCCAAATACCAAACAAAATTGCAAAAATGGTGCTTATTGACCCATGGTCAGCAGTGGATGCGACGTTTCAGCGGCATCTCGCCGCCTTTCTCAAGCATCATATATATGCGGTGCGCCAATATAGGGAAAGACGAAGCCAGACGAAGCGCCTGAGTGCGTGAAACATGTTGCTGCCCACTGTCTCACCTGTTCCAGCACGGGCTCCCTGTTTACCTGTGTCATTGAATTTTCTACTTGCTGAAAAAAATCTGGAAGTTTCTACAGAACCTCCGGTGAGTGTTCGGCTAGGTTCGAGATCCCACTTTGAAATCGCAGGCAAAAATTCTGCTTGCTAAATTGTGTAAATAGTGTAGTGAATGGGTTTCCGTTCACAAATTCACACTTCGGAATTTGTGAAGCGGAATTTGTGAACAGAAAATCCACTTGGAATCCACTTGAGCGACACCATTCTTCAGGCGGAAATACTCTATTGGAGACTGCAGTTTCCGCACGGTCCTGATTCAGTCGGCGCTGGCAGCACTTGGAATCTCCTGGCGGAAACTTTCTGCATTGTGAACCTAACCTTAGAGTTGAGCGACCTTACAGTTAATTGGCTCGTACTGAACCTCGCAGCTCTGCTGTTGATTACTTTAGTCTGCGTAAATTAGTTCAGCTTTCCAAGGGCTCCAGTTGCCTGGAAATGGTGGCTACAGACTAGGGATCGACCAATATGTTTTTTTTTTTTTTTTTTTTAGGGCCGATACCGATAATGGGTGGAGGTTAGGGCCGATAGGCGATAACTTATACCGATATTCCGGTATAAGTTATCGGCTATTTATCCCCCCCGCGACACCGCTGCAGATAATTGATTTAAAGCGGGCGCTTTAAATCAATGAACTGCAGTGGCTTATGCGGTGCCATAGACCACCGCCGCCGCCCGCTTCTCTACCCCTGCCTGTCCGGGGGTCATGAGTCCTATCACCACCCCCCCCCCCCCCCCCCCAACGCCGCTCCACACCACCTACCGCACCGCGCCGCACCCCCCACCGCACCGCTCCGGCCCCATTGCCTCCCCCATCCCCGGTTTTATAATTACCTGTTCCCAGGCTCCACTCTACATCTGGCTCCGGTGACGTCCTCCTGAGCTGTCACTGTGCGCACTGACGGTGATGTCACGTCGCGTCACGTAACTCGTCATTACGCACAGCGTAACGCAGGACGCAGCAGGAGCCAGAAGTAGCGTGGACCCCGAGAACAGGTAATTATAAAACCGGGGATGGGGGGAGGCAATGGGGCCGGGGCGGTGCGACACGGTGCGGCAGGTCGGGTGGGGGCATCTCATTATCGGCAAGGTAATTGCCGATACCGATAATGCCCAAAATCGTGATCATCGGCCGATAATATCGGCCAAACCGATAATCGGCCGATCCCTAATACAGACCTAGGAGACCTAAGGCTGTCATCCCGGACTTTTCCAGGCAACCAGAACCCTTGGAAAGCTGAACTAATTTACGCAGACTAAAGTAATCAACAACCAAGCTGCGAGGTTCAGTACGAGCCAATTTACTGTAAGTTCGCACAACTCTAGTGAGTGTCTTATCCTTCTTCACCCTTCGGTACATTATACTTTCAGGAGCAAGTTCAGAAACAAAACAATTCCACTTACAATCACATTTTATTCTTGTACCGGGTCACTTTGTTCATTATTCCTGTGTTGTGACATCAGTGACGTAACCACAGTAGCATAAGTGATATTACAACAATGGAATAATGCACACAGTGATGTCACAGTACAGGAATAAGATACACAGCGACCTCATACCGATACTACAATAGAGGGATAACGTGCATGGTGATGTCACAGAGTACAAATTATACAAACAGTGATGTCACAGTACAGGAATAAGATACACAGCGACCTCATACCGATACTACAATAGAGGGATAACGTGCATGGTGATGTCACAGAGTACAAACAGTGATGTCACAGTACAGGAATAAGATACACAGCGACCTCATACCGATACTACAATAGAGGGATAACGTGCATGGTGATGTCACAGAGTACAAACAGTGATGTCACAGTACAGGAATAAGATACACAGCGACTTCATACCGATACTACAATAGAGGGATAACGTGCATGGTGATGTCACAGAGTACAAATGATACAAACAGTGATGTCACAGTACAGGAATAAGATACACAGTGACTTCACCGATACTACAATAGAGGGATAACGTGCATGGTGATGTCACAGAGTACAAACAGTGATGTCACAGTACAGGAATAAGATACACAGCGTCTTCATACCGATACTACAATAGTGGGATAACGTGCATGGTGATGTCACAGAGTACAAACAGTGATGTCACAGTACAGGAATAAGATACACAGCGTCTTCATACCGATACTACAATAGAGGGATAACGTGCATGGTGATGTCACAGAGTACAAATTATACAAACAGTGATGTCACAGTACAGGAATAAGATACACATTGACGTCACCGATACTACAATAGAGGGATAACGTGCATGGTGATGTCACAGAGTACAAACAGTGATGTCACAGTACAGGAATAAGATACACAGCGACCTCATACCGATACTACAATAGAGGGATAACGTGCATGGTGATGTCACAGAGTACAAACAGTGATGTCACAGTACGGGGAGGACGCCCAAATAATTTCATAGCACTGGAATAACACACACGAGAGGTCACTATGCACCTGTAACCAGAGAGGTTACTATAAAGGGGTGCAGAGGGTGCCCAGATAAGGTGTCTATAGGAGTAGAGTAGTGCTATAAATAAAGCATTAGAGCTGGGGCCCTGTATGTTACTCCACTGCCTGTGACCTCACGGTATAGGGGGAGATTTATCAAAACCTGTCCAGAGGAAACGTTGCAGAGTTGCCCATAGCAACCAATCAGATCGCTGCTTTCATTTTCCAGAAGCGATCTGATTGGTTGCTATGGGCACTTGGTTGCTATGGGCACTTTTTTTTTTTTTTTTAGACCTTTTTTATTTTATTTTTTTTTAAACCGATTTACTATAAACTTTTTGGGCAGAAGAAGAATAACTTTCCTTAAGTTTTTTTTTTATTTTTAAAACCGGGTGGCCGCCTGAATGACTGACGCCCAAGTGTCACCCACACACACCATGGTGTTGCTCAACAGTCCTGTAAGAATTCTCGGTAAGTCGGAAGCACAAGTAGTCGTGAAAAGTGTGTGAATTGTTTCCTAATAACCCAAAAAATAAAGTTAAAATAGCACATAATTTGTTTCTGCAGCAACTCCCAGCCTGTCACTTTCCAGCTGTTGCAAAACTACAAGTCCCAGCATGCCCTGACAGCCTTCGGCTGTCAGGGCATGCTGGGACTTGTAGTTTTGCAACAGCTGGAAAGTGACAAGTTGAGAATGAATGGTATAGGGGGTATACGTCATCTATACAACCATATAAGCCCCCGCAGCTGGTCAGGCCCCGCACTCCCGCCCCCTCCTCTGTGACACGTCCACTTGCCCCTACACTTAGCCGGGGGCCCTGCTGTGATACACCCCCCTCCCCGCATATAACGCTTACTTTACAGGTCAGGTCTACGTCCGACTCTCCGTTCCTCATAGGCTCCCCGTCCAGACTGGAATCCGAATCCTCCGCGTCGGGCTCCGGGGAGAACATAGAAGCTGGGACCGGGGACTCGCATAGACTCGGCTCCGGCTGCGCTGCTGATGGAGACGCCATCTTGGAAACTCTGCTGCTTACCTTCCTGCGGCTCATTACCATACACTTACGGGAGGCCCCGCCTCTTTTTTTTCCTACTACTTGTATTCTCGTTCCCGATTGGCTGTTGCTGCGAGAGACGGACAAAACTGACGTTAGTTAAAAATAAAATAAATAAATAAAAGCACGCCCACTGTGACAGCCCGCTAAAGCCACGCCCACTTGGTGGGCGGTGTAAATAACGCTTCACGCGGCTCATGAATATTAATGACCAGAGTCTATGACTCGTTCTTTAGGCCCGTAAAGTGAGGAGCTGTGACTGCAGTAAAAGGCACCTGTGCCCTCTCAAAATAATAAGTGCCATCTAAACACCAGCTGATGACTCTAATGATAACCTACTGCCCTTATTTTACCACTTGACCTACATTTCTCACCATTACAACATTTCTGGTTATTTCTGTTATGACTTTACGCAGTCATGTGACCACTTGACTGCCATAAGTCCTGGGGTCATCCAGGAGTAGAAAAACAGCACCACACCTGTCCTCAGGCTGTGCATGGTATTGTAGCTCAGTTCCATTGAAGTGAATGGGGACAAGTTGTAATCCCATAAACAACCAGGTCTGGCCCTGTTCTTGGAAGAAATTAGCTCTGTTTTTCTATTTATCTTGTTTTTTCACAGTCTAATTTAAAGAGTCATTCATACATATTATACAGTGGTCCATAACATACGATGGTAATTTGTTCCAAACGAGCCATCGTTTGTCGAATCCATCGTATGTTGAGGGATTCGTGCAATGTAAAGTATAGGAAGCTGTACTCACCTGTCCCCGCCGCTCGAGATGGTGTCCCCGCCGCTCGAGATGGTGTCCCCGCCGCTCCCGATGGTGACCCCGGGCCTCCGCTGGGCTCTCCGCTGTCTTCTCCGGTCCTCTTCTGTCTTCCGCAAGGCCTTACTTGGCCTGCGTAGCGACGTCGTTACGCTGCTGCGTACGCCATTCCTATTGGATGACGTGCGCAGCAGCGTATTGACGTCATCGGAGAGGGCCGAGAAGACACCGGAAGACCAGCGCTGGACCCGGAGGGCACCCCGGAGCATCGCGGAGGGGTAAGTAATACTTACCGCACCACACGGGGAACATTAAGCTGCTATCCGGCAGCAGCTTAAGCATTTTGCGCTGCCGGATAGCACTTAATGCGATGGCCCCGACATAAAAAAGCATCGTATATCGATGCTGACATCGACATGCGATAGCCTCTGAGAGGCCATCGTATGTCGATTTCATCATATGTCGGGGCCATCGTAGGTCGGGGGGGGGGGGGGGGGTCACTGTATATAATTTTATTATTATTATTTTTTTTTTATTATTCTCTGTCAATGAGGGATGGACAGGTTGTACTGTATGGCACCTTTTAAGGGTTAATATAATGTACTGATTAACTTCATTTACTTCAAAATCATTTTTATTACTACTATTAATTTTTATGTGTTTTATGTGTGATTACAGCAATACCAAAATTTATAAAGATTTTTTTAAAGGGGTTATCCAGGAAAGTATTAAAAACAAAACAAAAATAAAAAAACAGAGCTAGCTTCTTCCAAAAACAGCACCACACCTGTCCTAAGGTTGTGTGTGGTATTACAATTCAGCTCTAGAGATGAGCAAACTTACAGTAAATTCGATTTGTCACGAACTTCTCGGCTCGGCAGTTGCTGACTTTTCCTGAATAAATTAGTTCAGCTTTCCGGTGCTCCCGTGGGCTGGAATAGGTGGATACAGTCCTAGGAGACTCTTTCCTAGGACTGTATCCACCATTTCCAGCCCACCGGAGCACCTGAAGGCTGAACTAATTTATGCAGGAAAAGTCATCAACTACCGAGCTGAGACGTTCGTGACGAATCGAATTTACTGTAAATTCGCTCATCTCTTCATTCAGCTCTTTTCACTTCAATGGGATTGAGCTGCAATACCACACACAACCTGAGGATAGGTGGGGTGCTGTTTTTTTATTTTAAGAAATCAGTTCTGTTTTTTTCTCATCCTGGATAACACCCTTTTAAAAAGTGTACCTGTCACTTAAAATAAATAAAAAATATTATGAGTAGGTGGTCTTCATGTTTAGACCCTGACCAATCTCTAGAACAAGCCAGGAGTGATGCATGTCGCGAAGCCAGCGTTTTTCAACCAGGATGCCTATAGCTGTTGCAAAACTACAACTCTTAGCATGCCCGGACAGCCGTTGGCTGTCTAGGCATGCAAGAAATTGTAGTTTTGCAACAGCTGGAAGCACCCTGGTTGGGAAACAATGGGCTAAGTGCTTCTTTCTGCATGCCATCTAGACTTACCATGGACCTATATGGTCCCCTAGACTCCTCATGAGCAACGTAAAAAAGATATATATTTAATTAATTTTATAAAATTATTATTATTATTATTATTATTTATTAATAACGTAGCAAGTGACATAAGTTTCATTCTCTTGGGTTATTAGTGACGTAGAAGATTGTTTGGACACTGATCCGTGGGTGGAGACACATTCCTCCCTGTTGCCTCCACATTTCATCAGCTCATCTCACTATATGACAGCACATTGTCCATCACATCCCCACGTCAGGCTGCAGCACATAAAGCCTCCCGCATCCTGTATACAGTAGAGCTGTTTATTGGGAATGTGCACCGCTCAGGAGAGTCTGCTGCAGCCCATTCATAGAAGAACATGAAAGGCCACAACATCACAGCAGAGAGACGCCTCATTGTGTCCTACAAGAGCGAGCGCTACAGCGCCAAACAACAGGACTCACAGACAATAGACAACTATACTGTACTAACCATGGGGCCCCATAACAAAACTGAGGTTGGGGTTCCACTTTACCATGAAGACTTTCAGGGGTAAGTTCAGGTAACTGTTGTGCTTATTGAGGCTTTTGTAATGCAAAAGGGATAAGGCACACAATGACATCACTGGTACAGGCAGGGCCGGCGCCATCTGGAGGCAGGATAGGCAACCGCCTAGAGCACCCTCTGGATGGGGCCACTGCTCCGTCTGCGTAAAAAAAAAAAAAAATTATTGTTTGCACACAGTCCCTCATGCACTACTATGTTAGCAAGTGGAGAGGGGGGAGGGGATGGGGGACACCGGACCCCCCCCTCCAGGCATGCCCAATTGCAGTAGTGGATGGAGGAAGGGGGGGGGGGGCGCCCTCCATCCACTACTGCAATTGGGCATGCAGGGAGTTGTAGTTTTGCAACAGCTAGAGGCACCCTGGTTGGGAAACGCTGACTGTATATATGTATATATATATATATATATATATATAGACAAAGGCATATACACAGTGTAGGGTCCGTCCCAGAAGGCTACCTTATCGCGGTGGGACGGTCCAAGCTATTTGACCGCCGACGGAGACAAATTTGCGAGCTAAGTGCCTCATTATTTCATAGTTTCACATTTGCATCTATTACACCATAGCTGTATAGCTCTCCATGTTTTAACTTTATTTTCATGTTTCACCTATATCCTTGTGCTGGCAGTGTGCTGCTGCATTCTTCTGTTGATTATATATATATATATATATGTATATATGGTGTCCCGGTACCGTATTTTATATGTTACCTTTACAGAGGTCCTCATAGTCAGAGTCCCCTAGGAACGTCGGGGTCCCTCTCCTATAGTTATCCCCTTGTCACCCCTCAGTCTGTGACTGTATAGAAATTTATATAAATATAAGTATAGATATATGTATATATTTAATTGCCTACCTGTTCAGCGTAGCAGGACCTGCGGATTACGTGATTAGGTTAGAACTCTATGGTTTTGCTACAGGACCTTTGGAGGTTCCCGTGACGTGTTCACCCACAATGCAATGTAACGGTGAGGGACAGTTGTTATGGACCAATCCAAAACGGCCGGCCTCTGCTCATATAAGGGACCTGCGCCATCTTGATCCTTCTCTTGGGTTGCTGATTCTGGAAGAGGTAGGACCTCCGCAGCTTACAAGACGATTTGCTTGGCCAAAGCCTTGCTGCCTCGGCCTATAACAAAGCGGATAGACTAAGCAATTCCCTGCTACTCACCGCAAGATCACTGGACCTAAACGCACCCTCAAATCCAGCGGATCTATGCTACAAAATCCCTAAGAAGCTAAATTGGGCTTATCTGATCCCAACCGACTGTCAATCGCTGCTCAGCTATATGTATAGAGACTTTGTTATCTGGACTGTTACTACTGCTGCATGTACAGAAATTCTTCAGTAAAAGTTCCCGAAAGTTTTCAGTTAACAGTGGTTGTGGACAATCCTTTATTTCTGCATCACCTATTGCTCTTGGGAAGGGTGGCAATAGGCCTATCAAGACTACAGTATTTAACCCTCATCCTGGCGTCACGAGTGACAAGGGTTAACAGCGCCCTTTATCACCCCGAACAGCAACACCCTAACTACCCTACACCCCACAAGGCTTGCCACACAATCCACCACCATATTATATATATATATATATATATATATATATATATATATATATATATATATAGTAAATTTAAGTAGCCGTATTAGTCCAGTGATAATGTCTTAACCCCTGCATATTTGTGAGATGTAACCTGTGTCTTCTCCTTGTGAGCTTAGATTTGCTTTGGACTTGATAAGGGAGGAATCCCGAAAGTTTGTCTCTACAAAATTCTGTTAGTCCAATAAAAAAGGTTTTACAAGATACTGCAACATTTTGTGATTTGCATCTATCTCATGCATGTGTTAGAAATATAAAAAAATGCTGGTGCAGCTCACAATTATATACTGGCCGAGGAGAGTTGGGCAATACACCTATACCCAAGGTGTGCAAGTTTGCAATAAAATGTATAGAAAAAGAAAAACCAGCCCACACCTCAAGGACAGTAATATAGTAATATAAAGTTTAGAGTTGGGTAAATGAATTTGATGGCTGAGACCGTACTTCAATTATCAAATGAATAAAATGTATTAAAATATATATGCAAAGAAAATAATGCAAGGAAATTCCCCTAACATGTGTTAGAAATATACCCTGCATGGGAGGGGAGTTAGAGATAGATATTTAGATGTGCGTTAGTCAGTCACGGTATGTGTTTTTGCAGTGTCAGTCACAGTATGGTGGTATTGTTCTGTTCTGGTATGGCGTTGTTATTCAGTCACGGTATGGTGGTATTGTTCTGTTCTGGTATGGCGTTGTTATTCAGTCACGGTATGGTGGTATTGTTCTGTTCTGGTATGGCGTTGTTATTCAGTCACGGTATGGCGTTGTTGTTCAGTCACGGTATGGTGGTATTGTTCTGCTCTGGCGTTGTTATTCAGTCACGGTATGGCGTTGTTATTCAGTCACGGTATGGCGGTATTGTTCTGTTCTGGTATGGCGTTGTTATTCAGTCACGGTATGGCGTTGTTATTCAGTCACGGTATGGTGGTATTGTTCTGTTCTGGCGTTGTTATTCAGTCACGGTATGGCGTTGTTATTCAGTCACGGTATGGTGGTATTGTTCTGTTCTGGCGTTGTTATTCAGTCACGGTATGGCATTGTTATTCAGTCACGGTATGGTGGTATTGTTCTGTTCTGGTATGGCGTTGTTATTCTGTCACGGTATGGTGGTATTGTTCTGTTCTGGCGTTGTTATTCAGTCACGGTATGGCATTGTTATTCAGTCACGGTATGGTGGTATTGTTCTGTTCTGGTATGGCGTTGTTATTCTGTCACCGTATGGTGGTATTGTTCTGTTCTGGTATGGCGTTGTTATTCAGTCACGGTATGGCGTTGTTATTCAGTCACAGTATGGCGGTATTGTTCTGGTATGGCTTTGTTATTCAGTCACGGTATGGTGGTGCTATGCAGTCATGGTATAGTGGTATTGTTCACAAATGGGGGAACACATGTTCACATGTTTTATAGACTATATGGGAAACACCACCACTCAAGGAGGGAGCTTTATCAAAACCTGTGCAGAGGAAGAGTGGTGCAGTTGCCCATAGCAACCAATCAGATTGCTTCTTTCATTTTCCACAGGCCTCTTTAGAGGCCTGTGGAAAATGAAAGAAGCAATCTGATTGGTTGCTATGGGCAACTGCACCACTCTTCCTCTGCACAGGTTTTGATAAATCTCCCCCAAGGGGTACAGTGAGCCTTCACATCCCACAGGTGTTTGACAATTTTTTGCTAAAGTTGGACGTGAACAAAAAAATTTTTTCTCTCACTAAAATGCTGGTGTTAATTTTTTTTTCCACAAGGAGTTATAGGAGAAAATTCCCCCCAAAATTTGTAACACCAGTTCTTCTTAGTATGAAAATATCCCATATGTGGATGTAAAGTGCTCTGCGGGCGCTCTACAGGACTAAGAGAGGGAGCGCCATTAGGCTTTTGGAGAAAGAATTTGGATGGAATGGAAGTCGGGGGTCATGTGCATTTACAAAGCCCCCATGGTGCCATTTACAAAGCCCCCATGGTGCACAGCCCACTGTTCCTAAGATCTCTCAAACGCCAGTGTGGTGTAAATACTCACTGCACCCCTTATTAAATTCCATGAGGGGTGTAGTTTCTGAAATAGGGTCAAATGTGGGTGGGCCGGTGGGCCCCCCCCCCCCCCACCCCACATTTGACCCTATTTCAGAAACGACACCCCTCATGGAATTTAATAAGGGGTGCAGTGAGTATTTACACCACACTGGCGTTTGAGAGATCTTAGGAACAGTGGGCTGTGCAAATGAAAAACATTTTTCATTTTCATGGACCACTGTTCAAAAAATCTGTCAGACACCTGTGGGGTGTAAATGCTTACTGTACCCCTTATTACATTACATGAGGGTCACATGGGGGGGGGGTCCACTGTTCTGGCACCATGGGGGGGCTTTGTAAACGCACATGGTCTTGAATTCCGGCCAAATTCTCTCTCCAAAAACCCAATGGTGCTCCCTCTCTTCTGAGCCCTGTAGTGCGCCAGCAGAGTACTTTACAACCACATATGGGGTATTTCCATACTCAGAAGAAATGGGGTTAATTTTTGGAGGGCTATTTTCCCATTACCCCTTGTGAAAATGAAAAATTTGGAGTAACACCAGCATTTTAGTGAAAAAAAAAAATCCATTTTGACTTCCAACTTCAATGAAAATTCGTTGACGTTGGAAGTGAGCCTTTACACCTGTGGGGTGTAAGGGCTCACTATACCCCTTATGTTCTGTGAGGGGTGTAATTTCGAAAATGGGGTCACACATGAGTGTTTTTTTTTTTTGCAGTTATGTCTAAACCGCTGTTACCAGCAGCCACCCCTGTGCAAATCACTTCAAATGTACATGGTGCGCTCTCACTCCTGAGCCTTGTTGTGCGCCCGCAGAGCATTTACGGCCACATAATGGGTATTTCCTTACTCAGGAGAAATTGTGTAAAAAAAAAAAATTGGGGGTCTTTTTTCCCCCTTTTACCTCTTGTGATAATGGAAAGTATGGGACAACACCAGTATGTTAGTGTAATTTTGTTTATTTAAATTTTTTTTATACAACAGCATGCTGATGTAGACCCCAACTTTACCTTTTCATAAGGGGTAGAAGGGAAAAAAAAAGCCCAACATTTCTCCCGAGTATGGAAATACCCCATATGCGGCACTAAACCTTGAAATACGACAGGGCTCCGAAATGAGAGAGCGCCATGTGTATTTGAGGCCCAAATTAGGGACTTGCATAGGGACGAATCCGGATGCAAGCATTACACTTGCCTCAGATACCAAAAAATACCCTACAACAGTGTTCCCCAAACAGGGTGCCTCCAGCTGTTGCAAAACTCCCAGCATGCCTGGACAGTCAGTGGCGTGTTTTGGAAACAGTGCCGTACAAGACCCCCTCCCATAGACTTGCATTGAGGGGATAAGCAAAAAAAGTCACTTCAGAAGATTTCCTATGTTTCTTCCACTTTTTTTTTCTGCACAAAAAGTCGTAGTTGCTACTTTTTGTGAGAATCTTTAAAAATACCCTTCTAAGGCTAAGTTTCTACTTGGTTTTTTGTCCTGCGTTTTTTGGCTTGAAAAAGCCTAAAAAAACACCAGTGCAATGTCCTGCATCTGGCATTTTTCATTTGTGTGGAAATTGCATTTTTGGCACCTTTTGGCGTTTTTTTTCCCTTCATTACTGTATCTTTTATTATTTTTTTAATGGTACTCTACAAAATAAAAAAAATTTAAAAGTATCTCCATCACTTTTTGGGATCGCTAAAGTCCAAAAAAGAAGAAAAACATGCCAAAAAGATAAAAATAAAATAATAAAAAAAAAATACAAAGTGAAAAACGCCAAGTAGAAAAAGAATTTTGCGATTTCTCATTGACCTACAGCTAACATCTGGCCATAGCATTTTTTGTAAACCAGGCCTGACTTGGCTATGACTTGCGACTTTTGAGGGTTTTGCATCTTTTTGTTGCGTATGTGAAACATTTATAAATTCGCGACAGCTGCAAAAAGAGAAAACTGAAAGTTGCTTAGGTAAGGGTGTTTGCTACTGTATGCGCACCCACAAAAAATATATATATAAAATAAAAAAAAGCTCTAAATGCAATGCTAAATATCCCCCAGTGTCCTTTTGACATAAATGTGGCTAGTATACAATGCTATTCCTTCCCCCCTAACTATATTGAAAGGCACTGGACACATACACTTGCCAATGTGCGTGCGTGTGTATATATATTAGGTATCGACCGATATCGTTTTTTTAGGGCCGATACCGATAATCGGTGCAGGTTAGGGCCGATAGCCGATAACTTAAACCGATATTCCGGTATAAGTTATCGGCTATTTAACCCCCTGCGACACCGCTGCAGATCATTGATTTAAAGCGGGCGCTTTAAATCAATGATCTGCAGTGGCTTTTGCGGAGCCATAGACCGCCGCCACCACCACCCGCTTCTCTCCCCTACCTGTCAGGGTGGTACGGGCCATCCATCCTCCCTTCCTGTAGTGTCCGGGGGCGTTCCGGGTGAAGAAAGAACCGGTCCGGGCTGTCCTTCTTCTCCGGCGGTCATCTTCTCCACTCCGGGCAGGCTCCGGCCTAGTACGCTGCATAGACGCCGCTGCGCCATGACGTCAGATGCGTCGCTGCGCAAGGAATGATGGCCCGGACCACCCCCATTACGGGTAAGTTTAATTTTTTTATTGACGCGGAGGGTGGGGGAGGGGCCCGACCGGTATAGCGGTATGGACAAAAATCCATACCGGTATACCGCCCAGCATCACGGTGGGGGGTGCGATGCGGTATGGTGGGTCGGGGGTGCAGTGCGGCGGCGGTCGCGGTGCGGGGGCGGGGCATTATCGGCTTATCGGCAAGGTAATTGCCGATAGCGATAATGCCCAAAATCGTGATTATCGGCCATACCGATAATCGGTCGATCCCTACATATATATATACATATATATTAGTAAAACCATATACAGCATATTCCTAGCCATCCCTGTGCTATAGGAAACCTACCTCTCTCTTGAGCTTTGATCTAAAAACTGCAGATGACTTTGCTGAAAGCTTAGGGGCTATAATCTGTAGTAATTAGGAACACCTCCGGGTATATGGGAGGGGCAGGCACTGATCAGGTATCAGAAGGAGGTGGCATGGCCAACCCTCAGAGCACGAAAACAGCGTTTGGAACAGGTCCTTCCAAACACTGCCCAGTGGAGTACCCCTTTAAGGCTAAGTTTCCACTTGTGTTTTTTTTCTGGCAGTTTTTGGATATCTGCCACCTGCAGTTTTTGAGCCAAAGTCAGAAGTGGATCCATAATGGAGAAGTGTAAGTCCTTCCTTTATATGTCCTATTCCTTTTGAATACACTTCTGGCTTTGGCTAAAAAACTGCCAGGAAAAAAAAAAAACAAGTGGAAACTTAGCCTAAGGGTGCGTTCCGACGCGGCGTAGCAGCGGGAAATACGCTGCATATTCCTTGCTCACTATACACACAGGGCTTTCCGGCAGCAGCCCTAAGTGTGCAGTGAATTTTGGAGGTGGAGCCACTCATCCGAAACTCACTACACGCATAGGGCTGCCACTGGAAAGTTAGTGAGCAAGGAATACGCAGCGTATTTCCTGCTGCTGCTGTAAATTTTGCGCAGCATGAAATACGCTGCGTATACACCGTGTGGGAACGCACCCATAAGGAATACTCTAGTGGAAAACATTTATTTATTTTCAAATCAACTGGTGCCAGAAAGTTGAACAGATTTGTAAATGATATAAAAATAAAAATCTTAATCCTTCCAGTACTTATCAGCTGCTGTATGTCCCAGAGGAAGTTGCATAGTTCTTTTCTGTCTGACCACAGTGCTCTCTGCTGACACCTCTGTCCGTGTCAGGAACTGTCCAGAGCAGGAGAGGTTTGCTATGGGGATTTGCTCCTACTCTGGACAGTTCCTGACACGGACAGAGGTGTCAGCAGAGAGCACTGTGGTCAGACAGAAAAGAACAACTCGACTTCTCCTGTAGTATACAGCAGCTAAGTACTGGAAGAATTAAGATTTTTTTTTATAGAAGTAATTTACAAATCTGTTTACCTTCTGGAGCGGGCTAGCAAAAAAAAAAAAAAAAAAAAAAAAAAAAGGATGGTGGGAGCTACCCTTTAATGTTCCTGCATAGATTCCATTTCAGACACTCAAATCGTGTTCTGAAGACGACCAACATATTCACATATCTTTATGTTTTTTGGAGAAAATATTCAAAATCCTAAAATTACATGTTGATAAATGTAAAAAAAAAAAAAAAAGGATGGTGACTACATTGTGACCTAACAATGTATTTAATTTATAATATGTTTATTTTTTGGATGTTCAAAACGAAAATAACGGAAAGCACTGGTCAATTACATCACATATTCTATAAACACTTAAATAAATAAGAAATGAAGCCACTATTTCAATATCCATGCTTGCTTGGCTTAAAACAGTGTAGCATCAGACACTTTCTACGTGTCCTTGCTACCACTCGTAGATTTCTAGTCAATTTTTGTAAAAAAAAAAAAAATCTAAATTTTATTTTCACAAATGATACAAACCAGTCCACTGGATTAAGTGGTCTAAGATACACCAAACTGGTGACAACTTTAGAAAATCAGCCACCCAAAAAAAACAGCACAAATGCAAAAATAGCGCAATTGCGCAAAATTTATAGACATGAAAAGTAGTCTAAAGGCAATGATACATGTCCCCCAAAGTGTAATTGTGACTTAGAAGTGACATTTTCATGCTGCTGCAACAGAAATAGCATTAAAAAGCAGAAAAACACACAAAGTGTGAACTGTGCCTGAAGCCATTTGTCTATGACACCACCACGTGCTCATGGGCTTCTCTTGGCATGAGCCGCAGTCAATAACGCACATGACCAGTGTGAACAGGTAAGAAAGAAAGGAGATGAGAGGAAAAAAAAAATAAACATTGCACGAAGGCGGAAATTGAAAGTTCCTCCGTAGTTGGCAGTTTCTCAAGCCCCGCCCACCGCAGGTAGTGACTGAGCCAATCAGGTTGCCTATGGAAAGCGAGGCGTGGAACACGTGTGACGTCATCACACCTCCAATCAGCGCTGGGGACCAAAGCCATGGGGCTGGTTCTGTTGAAATGCTAGGACCAGTGACGTCACACGGCTGGCGAGCTGCACGGGAACGGCGATAGTAGTGGCGGCCGTGAGCCGGGGAATGATGTGACCCTGTGCGGCCTGTGGTGATCGAAGATCCGGGGAGGAAGATCTGCGCTGGGGCTTCATCTGGAGGAGGTCAGCGGATAACGTGAGAGTCTCCATTACATAGCGATGTGTCCGGGGAGAGATATAGGCCAGGCAGCCGGTCCAGGGCAACACTATCCTGGGGAAGAGCACGACCCGTACATGGCCCGTCCACCCCCACGGGACCCTGCAACACCCGGGTCCTCCACTGCAGCTTCTCTATAGTCACCATCATCTGCTGGGCTGACTACTCTGGGGTCCCAGGCGCTTCCTCCTTGCTGACTACTCTGGGGTCCCAGGCACTTCCTCCTTACTGACTACTCTGGGGTCCCAGGCGCTTCCTCCTTACTGACTACTCTGGGGTCCCAGGCGCTTCCTCCTTGCTGACTACTCTGGGGTCCCAGGCGCTTCCTCCTTGCTGACTACTCTGGGGTCCCAGGCGCTTCCTCCTTGCTGACTCCTCTGGGGTCCCAGGCGCTTCCTCCTTGCTGACTCCTCTGGGGTCCCAGGCGCTTCCTCCTTGCTGACTCCTCTGGGGTCCCAGGCGCTTCCTCCTTGCTGACTCCTCTGGGGTCCCAGGCGCTTCCTCCTTGCTGACTCCTCTGGGGTCCCAGGCGCTTCCTCCTTGCTGACTCCTCTGGGGTCCCAGGCGCTTCCTCCTTGCTGACTCCTCTGGGGTCCCAGGCGCTTCCTCCTTGCTGACTCCTCTGGGGTCCCAGGCGCTTCCTCCTTGCTGACTCCTCTGGGGTCCCAGGCGCTTCCTCCTTGCTGACTCCTCTGGGGTCCCAGGCGCTTCCTCCTTGCTGACTCCTCTGGGGTCCCAGGCGCTTCCTCCTTGCTGACTCCTCTGGGGTCCCAGGCGCTTCCTCCTTGCTGACTCCTCTGGGGTCCCAGGCGCTTCCTCCTTGCTGACTCCTCTGGGGTCCCAGGCGCTTCCTCCTTGCTGACTCCTCTGGGGTCCCAGGCGCTTCCTCCTTGCTGACTCCTCTGGGGTCCCAGGCGCTTCCTCCTTGCTGACTCCTCTGGGGTCCCAGGCGCTTCCTCCTTGCTGACTCCTCTGGGGTCCCAGGCGCTTCCTCCTTGCTGACTCCTCTGGGGTCCCAGGCGCTTCCTCCTTGCTGACTCCTCTGGGGTCCCAGGCGCTTCCTCCTTGCTGACTCCTCTGGGGTCCCAGGCGCTTCCTCCTTGCTGACTACTCTGGGGTCCCAGGCGCTTCCTCCTTGCTGACTACTCTGGGGTCCCAGGCGCTTCCTCCTTGCTGACTACTCTGGGGTCCCAGGCGCTTCCTCCTTGCTGACTACTCTGGGGTCCCAGGCGCTTCCTCCTTGCTGACTACTCTGGGGTCCCAGGCGCTTCCTCCTTGCTGACTACTCTGGGGTCCCAGGCGCTTCCTCCTTGCTGACTACTCTGGGGTCCCAGGCGCTTCCTCCTTGCTGACTACTCTGGGGTCCCAGGCGCTTCCTCCTTGCTGACTACTCTGGGGTCCCAGGCGCTTCCTCCTTGCTGACTACTCTGGGGTCCCAGGCGCTTCCTCCTTGCTGACTACTCTGGGGTCCCAGGCGCTTCCTCCTTGCTGACTACTCTGGGGTCCCAGGCGCTTCCTCCTTGCTGACTACTCTGGGGTCCCAGGCGCTTCCTCCTTGCTGACTACTCTGGGGTCCCAGGCGCTTCCTCCTTGCTGACTACTCTGGGGTCCCAGGCGCTTCCTCCTTGCTGACTACTCTGGGGTCCCAGGCGCTTCCTCCTTGCTGACTACTCTGGGGTCCCAGGCGCTTCCTCCTTGCTGACTACTCTGGGGTCCCAGGCGCTTCCTCCTTGCTGACTACTCTGGGGTCCCAGGCGCTTCCTCCTTGCTGACTACTCTGGGGTCCCAGGCGCTTCCTCCTTGCTGACTACTCTGGGGTCCCAGGCGCTTCCTCCTTGCTGACTCCGTTGCCTGCGCACGCACACACACTCTTCCTCCGTACTGACTCCGTTGCCTGCGCACGCATGCGCTCTTCCTCCTTACTGACTCCGTTGCCTGCGCACGCATGCGCTCTTCCTCCTTACTGACTCCGTTGCCTGTGCACGCATGCGCTCTTCCTCCTTACTGACTCCGTTGCCTGTGCACATTATTTCAGCTAATAATAAAAGGATGTGTATGTTATAGTAATCACCATCCTTATACCTCGGCGCTGTAGAGAGATCCTTTTGCAGATCATCTCCTGTCTCTCTCTGTATTGCTGTTAGTATTTGTGCTATTGACATAACTGGAGAGAGTTATCAAAGCCTGTGTAGAGGGGAAAATTGAATAGTTGCCCATAGCAACCAATCAGATCTCTTCTTTCATTTTTAAAAAGACCTCCGAAAAAGAAAAAGCAATCTGGTTGCTATTGGCAACTGCTCCATTCTTTCTCTACACAGGATTTGGTAAATCTCCCCTAATGAGTGTTCCTCAGCGCTGTATACAGATAACCCTGCTATAGGTCACAATTCACGTTGGTGCTCACAAGCTTGTTTTGCTTTGTTGGGTACAAGCACAATTTGCAGTCATTTCACCTAAGATAGGTTTTATAATTTGGGAATGAACTACTGTACCCAGAGATCAACTTTATAGTAAACCTTACAAGGTCAGTGGAGATGTTGCATTGATCAGATTTGACCCCATGACTCCAGTACTGCAGCATAGCCACGCTGCCCTAGAGACCATGTGACTTATGACATATTGGGGGGATATTTATCAAAGCGGTCTATGTCCCGCATCAATATAGACCAAACTACAGAGGGTTAGGCTGGTCTATTGTGCGCCTAATTTATCAAAAGGCGCACGGCTCTTGATAAATTCTGCGCACGGACTTCGGGATCTATTCTTTAGACTGTATTTAAACCTGCTCCAGGATGGTCTGACATTTCGGCGTACTTTCAACTGATGCGACTTGTCGCTGAAAAGTCGCTTTTGATAAATTCAGCACCGATACATTTTTCCGTCTAAAATAGATTAGAATGCATCATGTTCTAAAAATCCTTTAAAGCAAAACTCGCTAAAAAGTCTCACATATTTAGACTGCGACTAGTAGATTAGACTGCTGTACCCGTCCCCTTGGGGACCCCGCTAAGAGTCCTCCTCCTGTGGCCTCCCCTAAAAACCAGAGGCCCATGGCTGCCACCAGGCTATCTTTAGGGGCCCCACACTCCTCTGCCTCTCTGCCCACCTCGGGGACACCCCCGCCTGCTGCAACTGCATCCCGGTGGGATGCTATCCCTGACTTAGAGTTGGATTGTTCGTGTGCCCCAACCTCCTCACCTTCGTGTTACCCTACAGAAGCGCAAGATGCTGCAGCCTCTTCTTGCGGTCCTTATCATATCCCGTACAGGTGGTCCTTTCCGTTTGCCCTTCAGGCTCGCAAGGATGGACGCTCTGCTGTGTTACGCTCTTTCTCTGGCCTCCCGGTCTTTTGTTCTGCCCTGGACTTGCCTGTTGCTCAACTGGTGGACTGGGGCCTCTCTCCCCCATCGCCTCCCCTGCCACCTGTATGGCAAACAAACTTTCTTCTGCTGGGCGGAGGACTGCTTCGCAGGGGCAGCGGAGCCCTCCTTCTGGTCCCCCCTGAGGACTCCATCGTCATTTGCTGCAGAGAACACTCTACCATAGCCTGAACGGAGGTGTCTGATTTCTCCCCTCTGGATTTCTTCATTGACATTGTGTTTGCATTCCAATATTGTCTTCATATAGTCACCCCTGTTTGCAGCTTGCTCCATTGGCATGGCCTTAGGGGGGGGGGGATCTGCCTTGTTCTGGCGGCTCTCTCCTTGGTGCGTTCCTCTGTTTCCCCCTCTGAGACTGTGGTAATGGCTGGGAAATTTGTCCAATGTGTGTTTTCCCTGTCCTCTCCTCGTTCGTTGGCCTCCGCTTTGACCTTTTTAGGTCATTGGTTTGTTTTTGGATCTGTTGTGTCTCTGTTTTGTTTTTCTTGTGTTCTGTCCGGTCTACATGTGTCTCTCTTGTGCTTCTTCCTTTTTCCTTGCTTTCCTCCCTTCTGGCTGATCCTGTTCCTTCTGATCCTGAGTGGCTTCTTTGGCAGTCTAAGTGAGTACTACACCACATTGGCTTTGTCTCTTCCTTTAGCTTCCCCATGGCTAAGTGTGTCTCTTTTGAATGTGAAGGGCCTTTACTCCCCACTGAAATGGCGCTTGCTACAGCGGGAGCTGGTATCCCTGCGTGCTGATATTGTTTACCTTCAGGAGACGCACTTTGACCATTCGGGCTCTTTCCAATTCCTTCACCACTTGTACCCCCTGTCTTTTGTAGCCTCCTCTGATCGGAAGGTCGCCGAGGTGGCTATACTTGTCTCTCGCTCATGTCCACTTCAGGTCTCCTCGACCTATGCGGATCCCATGGGGCGCTTTGTGATAGTTGAGGGTTCTCTGGGGGTAGACAGCTTCTCATCTGTAACCTATATGCACCTAACACCTCTCAAATCCCCTTTCTCCGAAAGGTTCGGCTTCACAAGTACTCTCCGTCTGCATGGCTTCTAGTGGGGAATTTTAATCTAATCTTTTCTCCTACTATGGACTGCCACTCTACTGTAGCTGCTCCTCCGTCTTCTGCTCAACTGTGTTCCGACGCTTAGTCTGTGCCTTTTCCCTCTATGACCTTTTGGCGCATTAATCATCCCACTGATCGTTCCTTTTTCTTTCTTTTTCTCACTCTCTCACAAACTCCATACTTGCATAGATTACTTCTTTGGCAACCTCCCCATGGTACGGATACTCTCGGATGCTTCTCTGGAACCTATCTCTTGGTCTGATCATAGTACTGTTCTGCTTTCTTTTTCTCCTTTCTCCTCCTTTCCCAGACATTTTTATTGGCCTCTCAGTGATTCTGACTCGATTCAACAGTGCATTTCCGAATATTTTACCCATAATGATGGTTCTGTGGCTTTGCAAGCTGTGCACTGGGAAGCTCATAAATCGGTTGTGCAGGGCCATTGTATTGCCTTAGGCTCCAGATTGAAACGTGATGCTGTGGCTCGTTCCCGGGAGCTTTGGGTACAGATCGCTGGTCTTGAGTCCCTCTTACTGTCTTCCCCCTCCCTGTCGGTGCTGAGGATGCTGGTCGCTGCTCGGTCTCAATTGGCTAATTTGGCTCTCTGTAAAGTAGAGCGTCAACTGCTTTATGCTAAGCACCGTTTCTATGAAAAGGGTACTAAAGCCCATCCTATGTTGGCCCGGCGCTTAAGAGACCGTGTGGTTGCTCAATCACCCTCTGCCCTGAAGGATCCCTCGGGGATACATCACTACCACCCTGACACGATCTTTAATATTTTCCTTGATTACTATTCTAAGCTCTACTCCCTTCCCTCTCAACTCCCGTCTGGTTGGGACGAGCGCGCTGCGGTGTTGGACTCTTATTTGTCTCTATGTAGCCTGCCGACTCTCTCGGCATCCGATGCATTGAACGCTCCTGTTACTCATGAGGAGTTGTCTGAAGTGCTTAAATGGGCACTGTCACCAACCCCCTTTTTTTTTTTTTTTTTTTAATTAAAATAGTGTATTTTATATTTGAAAACCGGCCACTAGGGGGTCTACCTCCTAGTGGCTGGCGGCAGCCTGCCGTGACATCACCACTGAATTAGGACCGATGCCGGCTGGGCAATCGGTCCTAATTCAGTCAGCCTGTGCTCGCTCCCTGCCTGTCAATCAAACACGCAGGAGCGAGTGCTGTTAATGCCGGGGCTGCACTCATTGGCTGCCTGGCCTCACAGCTGCCTCATTGGCTGCCTGCCCCCGACATGTACAGAGTGGAGGCAGCGCGGGACTGAGTCTCAATGCTGTGCTGATGCTCCGGCACTGTACATGTCCTGTACAGGTAAGTGATGTCTTATTTCACTTATCCGTACTTTGTTTGGGTCCCGGGTCTCAGCGGTGAGCACAGCAGGTGGGCGATGCTCCTATACTCTTCCTCCCTGGATAACACTACACTGCTAAACAGGGAGGAAGAGCCCCCGAAGCAGCCTGCCGTGCTATTGGCCGCTCATCTATGCGCTCTTCCTACAGGAGCGCAGCATAGATGAGGTGAGGGCTGAAGTCGGCATCCAGCAGGAGTCAGTGACTTCACGCCTGCTGGGGAAGTCTACTTCCGGCAAACTACAGCCGGCAGTGGAAGATCAGCTCTTTATAAGGTAGAAAAACAATTTTAAAAGGCAGGGAGGGGGTTAGGGATAGTTTAGCAATAGGTAGGGATAGAAAAAAAAATATAGATTGTGGGAGCTACTCTTAAAGTCCCTCCCTGCGGGGCTCTCTCCCGGGCCGGATGGTTTCACCTACTTTATAGTAGAAGACCTTCTCTGTTCTTCTTCCTAGGCTTATTTTCAATTATTCTCTGGGGGATCGGATCCCATAGTCCATGCTTCACTCCTTGATTACTTTGATCCCTATACCGGGCAAGGATCCTCACGATTGTTCCAGCTATAGGCCCATTGCTCTTCTTAACTCCGATCCAAAGCTTTTCTCCAAAGTCCTGGCGACACACCTTTCCTGTTTCCTTCCCTCTCTTGTGCATAAAGGTCAGGTGTGATTTATTCCCTGTCATCAAGGAGATGATAATACCAGACGAGTGGTGGGCCTTGTGGACTTGATCAATTGGAGATCTGACCAGGCCTTTCTCCTTAGTTTAGATGCTGAAAAGGCCTTTGATAGACTGGGGTGGCCTCTTCTTTTTGCAACCCTGCAGAAGTTTGGGATTACGGGCAACTTTCTCACAGCGCTGCGGGGTCTCTACTCATTCTCTTAAGCTTCCTCATGCTACCTCCTCTACTTTCCCCCTCTTTAATGGAACTAGACCGGGTTGTCCTCTGTGCCCCCTGATTTTTGCTGTCTGTATTGAGGCTCTTGCAGCTGTGTTTCGGGGGGACCCGGACATCTTGGGTGTAAAACTTTGATAGAAAGTTTAAGATTTGTTTGTTTGCAGATGATGTCCTCCTTACTCTTACCAACTCCTTGGTTTCCCTCCCTAATCTGTACCGGGTCCTTCACTCTTATGGTGTGGTCTCAGCATACAAATTGAACCTCTCCAAAACTGAAGCACTGCCCCTGAATCTGTCTGTCTACCCTTCTGCGAGCACACTATTCTTTCAAATGGTCACCTTCTGCAGTTACCTGGGAGTACTTTTATCCCCTCCTACTCTTCCCTTTACACCTCCTAATTTTCACTCTCTCTTCCGCGACTTGAGGGCTCTTATGGAGAAGTGGTGGTCCCAATATATCTTGTTTTTTGGCCGTATTGCCGGTCAAGATGACTATTTTACGTAAATGACTTAACTATTTTGAGACCCTCCTGGTCAGAGTTCCACTTTCTGTTCTTCGCTCTTTTCAATCTGATATTTTATTTAATCTGGGATGGTAAGAGACATCGGCTTTTGATGTCAGTGATGTTGGCTAGTAGATATCTGGGGGGGACTGGGAGTACCTGATGTAACCAAATACTACTGGGATGCCCATTTACACAATTTAGCTGCATGGTCTATGTATCATGCTATAGCCGGTGGATGGAGCTGGAGAAGCTGTGGTTAGCTGTATGTCTTTTTTTTTCGTTATATCTGGGAATATTGCTCTAGGAAGTTTAACCTCTACTCCTTTCTCCCCTCTCCAGTCTTTTCTTTATCATCCTGCTTTTCCCTCAGGTTTGACTTCGGGAATAGTCCGGGAGTGGGGTTCTCGGGGACTTTTCTGTTGGGCTGATGTGATCGACCCCCTTTCCCGAACCCTTTTTATGTCCTTTGACCAACTGGTATCTCACTGGCATCTCCCTTCGTCTGAGGGGCTCCACTACCAGCAGCTCCGTCATTATATGTCCTCTAGGCAGGGGGTCCCTTACTGTGTCCTTGCTCATGAGTTTTGAGCGACTGTCAGAGTGGACCCCAGAGGAAGGGACTTCTTTCTGATATCTATTCTGTCCTTCTCATGTCCCCAGGTGGTGTGGCCCCGTCACATCGCTGGGAGGAAGCCCTCTAGAATACTATTACTCTCCCCCCAGTGGCAGGTGATTTGGGAACGTGCCTCTAATGCATCCATTTGCACGGCCTACAAGGAAACCCAGTTCACAATGCTAATTGGATGGTATCATACCCCTGAGCTATTGAATAAGCAGAATCCCGCCATCCCTCCCAGTGTTGGCGCTGTAGGGTAGGCCTATACTGTTTTCAACATCTTTTGGTCATTTCCTCTTATAGTGAACTACTGGGGAATGGTACAGAGTTTGTTTTGCGCGGTAGTGGGTATTTCTGTCCCTCTTCATCCCCTAACCTCCTTACTCCATCTTTCCTTTCGTGCCCTGCCAAAGAAGCCGTTCAAATTATTCATGCATGTAGTTCTGGCAGCAAAAATGCTTATTGCAAAGTACTGGACTTGTCGCTCGTATCCGTTAGATCTGCTGCCTTGAATCTCTTACTGCCTCTTTGATACTGTACCTCTGTTTCTCTGTTTGGGAGCCATGGGATCATTACATCGATCAGCGGCCTCCTTGTTTCTGAGTCTCTTATGATTTCTTTGTGTTTTTCTATGTGTACTTGTCCTCTATGATCTAATTTTCTGGTTTTAGTATATGGTTTGTCCCCCTTCCATCCTCACTCTAATACGCATTGGAGCTTAGTTGCTCCTGTGAAGGCCCTGCCTGGGGCCTGCTGGGGGAGGGTGCGGGCTCTGGTGTAAAACTGCTATATATTGCTTGTTGTGATGCATGTTTCACATTTTTGGCTGTTGGGTCTGTACATTATTAGTTATTCATGTCTTATTTTTCTGTAATGTTAAAATACTTTAATAAAAGTTTACAGTTGAAAAATAAATGAGGAAAGTTGCAGAAGCTATAAAATGCTTTGGGGTTGTATATACCCTCATTGTGTGGTCTTAACCACTTTTTATTTATTTCTTTTCTTGGCAGATTAGAGAACCCATGTAAACATCGAAAAAATCCTTGTGATTGTGCCAGCCCAAAGAGCCTGGTGGCATGGAGGAAAAGGAGAGATGCGGAGAGAGATTCCTGTCCTAAAGGTTTAATCCCCCCGTGCTGGATCTATTGTCGCACTTGCCCAGGATAACTGCTCCGGGTCGTTCTAAGAGAACCCAGCACTGTACATTGTTTTTGTCTTTTTTTCTTTTCTTACCTGTATAATGAAGCATGGGATATAAGTCACATGAGCCATACTAGGACCTCCGGTCTGCTGTCACCGTAAAGGGCTTTTCTCAGACATCCTCAGCATTATTGTTGTTTGGGCCCAACTTTTCTGTACAGCCATGAGCTGTGTACCATGGAAAGGAGATAAGGCAAAATCTGGAAGTGAGTCTCAGGAGCCTCTGCCAGCCCACATCTACCATGAGAAGCAGCGCCGGGAGCTCTGCGCCCTCCATGCCTTGAACAATGTCTTCCAGGATGCTGGAGCATTCACTCGGGAAGCCCTTCAGGAAATATTCCAGAGGTGAGATGCTTGGGAGGACTCTATGATGTCCATATTGTCCTGTGTTTCCCAACCGGGGTGCTTCCATGGCTGTCTGGGCATGCTGAGAGTTGTAGTTTTGCGGTAGCTGGAGACACACTGGTTTGGAAACACTACTATAAGGACACATGCTGTAGTGTGCTACTTTTGCAGTGTGTGTGTATGTATGTATATATGTATATATATGTGTGTGTGTGTGTGTGTGTGTGTGTATATATATGTATATATATATATATATATATATATATATATATATATATATATATATATATATATATATATATATATATATATATATATATATAAATTACACACACACACAGTGTTATAAAGTGAGTGCTGGAGCTGCACTCTTATCGCTAATGGTGGACACCAGTGATCATAATATTGGCCGACATTAACCTTTCAGACGTTATCATTGTTGATCACAGCATCTATTGGGGAAATTGTCAGCTGCAGGTGGGCTCTTTGGACCCCATGTGATCGCAGCAGTCCAATAGGTGCAAATGGTGACCAGAGGTCTCTTACCCTACTCTGGTATGCAGGATGTACATATTGTTTAAAAAAAATATAAAAGTGTAATTTTTTTTTTTTAAATATCCCTGCCCCACTAATAAAACTTTTTTGAGTTATTTCCCTCTGAGTTATGTACAGCCTCCCTCCTGGCTACACCCGGAAGCGGCCTCAGCGCAGTTATGAAGCCTGTTATGAAGCCGCTCTGAGGCCCCTTCCGGGTGTAGCCAGGAGTGAGACTGTACATGCGCTGTAAACACGATTACAGAGCGGGGAGGAGGGGGAGAGGCGGAGAGAGGCAGTGAATAATGATTTGCCGGGCCGAGAACCAAAGAAACAGCGCTTGACGTCACAGTGCCCGAAGACTGAATCGTAACCCCGCCCGTGCCACTTACTGCTAATTTGCATATTCAGAAAGGAGATATCAGACGAACGGATCCAGGCATTGTTTTTCTCAGCCTCACCCGCATTACCAGGCAGTACCACTGGTTTGTGCTGGTGACTATTCTCACAGTTTTCCTTTTTTAGGGGTTGCGTAGCGAAAAAAAAGGAACTATCCAATCTACTGAAAAGGGGATGTCTGATCGTGGGATGACTTGTGATCAACTGAACGGACCCCTGCTCTCTGAGTGCATGCTGGGTATGGTGCACGCTCCACTCATTTCTAATAGAAGCGCCATAGTACAGCACCCGGGTCTCTTCTGCACTTCCATAGAGTATGAATGGAGCATGTGCCGTCCCCAGCGTGCTCAGGAGATCACGGGGGTCCAGTGACTTGCACAATTGCGGTAAAATGGCACCATTTTTTCCCCCCTACAGATACTGTGCAATGCTATGCATCTCCATGGTAACCAACAACAAACAAACCATATGTAGTCCGATCCTGCAATCCTACTTCCTTTCATTTTTCTCCTTCTCAACATACATTTTGTTATATTATGATATTTGAGACCAATAGAAGATAGTATGACTGCAGGATCAGTGTGTAGCAGCAGTTGCGTTACTCTGTATTGCTTTGTAGAACTTTTAATCACTTTTTACCCCCTCTGACCTGTTTATTATGTATACTTGCTTTAGCACTGTACTTTTATCATTTACATTAAGCATTTTTCCTTTTATGTTTGCGATTCTTTGCAGGTTGTCCCCCAATACATTGGTGACGCCACACAAGAAAAACATGTTGGGAAATGGAAACTACGATGTAAATGTTATTATGGCTGCATTGCAGACAAAGGGTTATGAGGCCGTTTGGTGGGATAAGAGAAGGTAAGGCTACATACACACTGCCAATGTGCTCTGCCCCCCCCCCTTTTTTTTTCTCTTTAGTCCTTTTTAAAAAAAAATTATTTTTTTTTGTGGCGCGTGCGCGCACCCTGAACGTGTCAGTGTACAATGGACACCATCAGGTACCAACGACATTGAATTAGTGTTGGGCGGTATACCGGTTCATACCGAATACCAAACATTTTTTTCTTGCACGATATGACTTTTGCACATACCGCAATACTGGTTGGGCCCCTCTTCCCCTCGAATGAGTGAATTATCTGCCGCAGCACACTGTCCCCACATCGGGGAACTGATCATATGTGACCCACGAGCGCTGTTCTGCTTTTCTTATGTCCCCCAATGAATTATCAGCTGCACTGTCCCCACATCATGTCACCCGCAAGCGCTCCTCTGCTCATCCTCCTATGAGTTTCGGGCCACCAGCGCTAGAAATCTGTACTGTACTACAAATAACATTTCCCGGGATGCAAAAATAAACAAAATAAACTTTCTCGCCTGCCGACGTTCCCCGTTTCTGGCTTCACGGTCTCTCCGCTGTGGTCCTGGTATTGGGAACGTCACCGAGCCGTCAGCCTATCACTGGACACAGCGATGTCCCGCCTCGGCCGCTGATGGGCTGAGCCCACGGTCATGTAAGGAGCAGACCAGCTTCATACATGACTGTGCGCTCAGCCTATTACCGGCCGCAGCAATGTCCCGCCCCGGCCGATGATAGGCTGGCGGCTCTATGACTTTCCCGTCCCAAGGAAACAGCAAGTGGACCACAGCGCAGGACAGTGAAGACGGTACCAGAGCCCGGGAAACGTTATTTTTAGTACAGTACAGATTTCTACCACGGGCGGCCGGCAACTCGTAGGAGGATGAGCAGAGGAGCGCTTGCGGTGACATGATGTGGGGACAGCGCAGCTGATAATTCATTGGGGGGGGGGGGAGGGGTGTTGGAAGAGAAGCGGCGCCCAGGACACCTATAGTTCACTAAATACTTAGATGCTAGTAGAACGTGAATGGGTAGGTATAGATAGTAATTAGATATGCTATATCAATTTGTAAAGCTGAATCGAAAGGAATAAAAGTGAAGAAAGATGTACAAAGAAAAAAAAAAGTACAGTATAGAGAATTACAAAGATCATGGTGACTGAAGGTAAAGTTCACTGGGGCATTAAAATAAAATTAAAGCTTTATTAGGAGGCCCTTGCGGCAGCCCAAGTGTATCCAGGGTTATATATAAAATAATACAAATAAATGACCTAACATAACAACCACCTGTTTTGTAAATATGAGCACGCAATTTCTAGGTCAGGGGAAAAAACCAATAAGTGGCTTCTGATGGGTGCTATTCACCGTATGGCTATATCAGCCGTATTAGTCCATATGCGAGGGATGCTAAATATTTGAATATGCCCCTTTTATTATAAACAATAATGTTAGAGAAAACGCGTTTCTTTTCAATATTGTTACATAGAATCAGCTCTAGTCTCTACTACAGATTGATACGTATCTGCTGCAGTGGGATAATGTATTGTAGTCCTGAACGGCAAAAGTTCTGGCACTATGCACCACTCGCCGTTCTGGCTGCCTTTGGGGCTGCTCACTAAACTATTGACAGTGGCATTTAAATAGTTAAAGTAGCAGCTCTGAGATGGCTCTCTGCCGGCTATTAGCGGTGGCTCTGGGCTGCTTTCGGTTGCCGCGGGCCTTTAGGTATAGAGAGGGCCCGAGTACCTAGTCCTCTCTATCTTAATTGGGCGCATGATGTACATGTATGTCATGTGGAGATTTAGGGTCTATTCACACGTACAGTATTCTGTGCAGATTTCAATGTAAACTGACTGAACACAGCTTCAGATTCTGCTCACTAAATCTGCGCAGAATATTGTACGTGTGAATAGACCCTTAAAGGAGTACTCGGGTGGAATTATTATATATATATTTTTTCTTTTAAATCAACTGGTGCTAAAAAGTTAAGCGGATTTGTAAATTAAAATTTTTTAATCATTCCAGTACTTATTAGCTGCTGAATAATACACAGGAAGTTCTTTTCTTTTCTTTTTGGATTTCTTTTTTGTCTGTCCACAGTGCTCTCTGCTGACACCTCTGTCCATTTTAGGAACTGTCCAGAGCAGCATATCTTTGTTATGGAATTTTCTCCTGCTCTGGACAGTACCTGACATGGACAGAGGTGTCAGCAGAGAGCACTGTGGACAGAAAGAGAAGAAATCAAAAAGAAAATAATTTTCTCCTGTAGTATACAGCCACTAATAAGTACTGGAAGGATTAAGATTAAGATATTTTTAATAGAAGTAATTTACAAATCTGTTTTAACTTTCTGGCACCAGTTGATTTTGGGGGGAAAAAAAAAATCCAATGGGGTGAAAGGGTAGATTCATGTATGATTATGCTGCAGCGCGTCCTTAGTAACACATAGGAGGCAATGGGCGGCGGCTCACCATATATATGTGTGTGTGTGTGTGTGTGTTGTGTGTGTGTAAAATATATATATATATATATATATATATATACACATACACATACACATACACACACACAGGTCCATAAATATTGGGACAGCGACACAATTCTAGCATTTTTGGCTCTATACACCACCACAATGGTGTGTTATTTCCTCATTATCCCAATTACAATGAGCAGATAAAAGGTCCAGAGTTTATTTCAAGTGGGCTATTTGCATTTGGAATCTGTTGCTGTCCACTCTCAAGATGAGATCCAAAGAGCTGTCACTGTCAGTGAAGCAAGCCATCATTAGGCTGAAAAAAAAAAAAAAAATCAGAGATAGCCAAAACTGTTTGGAACGCTCTTAAAATGATGGAACGCACCGGTGAGCTCCGCAACACCAAAAGACCTGGAAGACCAAGGAAAACTGTGGTGGATGAGCGAAGAGTTCTTTCCCTGGTGAAGAAAACCCCCTTCACAACAGTTGGGCAAATGAAGAACACTCTCCAGGAGGTAGGTGTATGTGTGTCAGTCAACAATCTAGAGAAGACTTCACCAGAGTGAATACAGAGGGTTCACCACAAGATGGAAACCATTGGTGAGCCTCAAAAACGGGAAGGCCAGATTAGAGTTTGCCAAACGACATCTAAAAAAGCCTTCACAGTTCTGGAACAACATCCTATGGACAGATGAGACCAAGATCAACTTGTACCAGAGTGATTGGAAGAGAAGAGTCTGAGAAGGAACATGATCCTAAGCATACACCTCATCAGTGAAGCGTGGTGGTGGTGGTAGTGTCATGCATAGTGGGCATGTATGGTGCCAATGGAACTGCTTCTCTTGTATTTATGATGATGTGACTGCTGACAGAAGGATGAATTCTGAAGTGTTTCGGGAATATTATCTGCTACTATTCATCAAAATGCTTCAGAACTCATTGGAGGGCATTTCACAGTGCAGATGGACAATAACCCAAAGCAAACTGCAAAAGCAACCAGAGAGTTTAAGGGAAAGAAGTGGAATGTTATGCAATGTCCAAGTCAATCACCTGACCTGAATCCGATTTTAGCATTTCACTTGCTGAAGACAAAACTGAAGGGAAAATGCCCCAAGAACAAGCAGGAACTGAAGTCGTTGCAGTAGAGGCCTGGAAGAGCATCACCAGGGATGAAACCCAGCAATGTACGCTGATGTCTATGCGTTCCAGACTTCAGGCTGTAATTGACTGCAAAAGATTTTGCAACCAAGTATTAAAAAGTGAAAGTTTGATTTAAGATTATTATTCTGTCCCATTACTTTTGGGCCCTTAACAAGTGGGAGGCACATATGCAAACTGTTGTAATTCATACACCATTCACCTGATTTGGATGAAAATACCCTAAAATTAAGCTGACAGTCTGCAATTAAAGCACATCTTGTTTGTTTCATTTCAAATCCATTGTGGTGGTGTATAGAGCCAAAAATGTGAGAATTGTCTGTCCCAATATTTATGTACCTGACTGTATAATATATATATATATATTCACAAAATTCCATCAGAGCAGCACATCCAAAGGAATTAGAGAGGTGCCAGCAGCAAGGTAGCCTGGTCCAGGCAGTCACATATCCAATGTAGTAATCCGCAGCACTCAAGGAGTAAGGTGCAAAATTAAGGTGCTTTATTCCATACTAATACAGAGCAACGTTTCAGCTGCCATGCAGCCTTTCTCAAGCATCATGCATGGCAGCTGAAACGTTGCTCTGTATTAGTATGGAATAAAGCACCTTCATTTGCACCTTACTCCTTGAGTGCTGCGGATTACTACATTGGATATATATATAATATATGATATGATATTCACATCCAGATAAATAGTGGTAGGTGCAAGCAGGTCTATGGAGCCCCGGTCCAGGGCCCAAAAGCATATCAGAAAAAATTACGACCATAGGACACTGAACTATCCTAAAAAGAGGTGGTTATTTCATGAACAAAAGTGCAAGTGCGACGTTTCAGTGTTCTCACAACACCATTCTCAAGCTTGAGAATGGTGTTGTGAGAACACCAAAACGTCGCACTTGCACTTCTGTTCATGGAATGTGGCACCTCTTTTTTTGGATACTTCAGTGTGCTGCGGTCGTCCTTATTTTTTCTGGATAGATATATAGTTATAGATGGACGAAATAGAATGCAGCACACCACTGTTGCAGTCAAAACAAATATATTTATTCCATAGCGTGCAGAGGACTATGTTTCACCGGTCTCACACCGGCTTTATCAAGTGTGTAAGACCGGTGAAACGTAGTCCTCTGCACGCTATGGAATAAATATATTTGTTTTGACTGCAACAGTGGTGTGCTGCATTCTATTTCGCCTATTTGGATTTAGGAACCGGTGGACCCAGGCTCCAATTATGCGAGCACCCCATACTGACTATCACCTGATTCTACTTGATGTGCTGCTTCTATTTGGATTTTATTTTTAGATATAGAGAGATATATATCTCTGTCTCTCTCTGTGTGTCTCTCTCTCTCTGTGTGTCTCTCTCTCTCTGTGTGTCTCTCTCTCTCTGTGTGTCTCTCTCTCTCTGTGTGTCTCTCTCTCTCTGTGTGTGTCTCTCTCTCTCTGTGTGTGTCTCTCTCTCTCTGTGTGTGTCTCTCTCTCTCTGTGTGTGTGTCTCTCTCTCTCTGTGTGTGTCTCTCTCTCTCTGTGTGTGTCTCTCTCTCTCTCTGTGTGTGTCTCTCTCTCTCTGTGTGTGTCTCTCTCTCTCTGTGTGTGTCTCTCTCTCTCTGTGTGTGTCTCTCTCTCTCTGTGTGTCTCTCTCTCTCTGTGTGTCTCTCTCTCTCTGTGTGTCTCTCTCTCTCTGTGTGTCTCTCTCTCTCTCTGTGTCTCTCTCTCTCTCTGTGTGTGTCTCTCTCTCTCTCTCTGTGTGTGTGTCTCTCTCTCTCTCTGTGTGTGTGTCTCTCTGTCTCTGTGTGTGTGTCTCTCTGTCTCTCTCTCTGTCTCTGTCTCTCTCTGTCTCTCTCTA